>NC_137457.1:248343928-249027250 GCF_964235325.1 Thermobia domestica | reverse complement strand
GTAGTCCGCTGGAGAGCACGCAGCCTCGTTTAATGTCCATAATTTGTTGTTTGTTGCAAGTGGAGGAGCTTGAGCATGAATGGCCCGTTCGATGATATCTCACATATGATTGATAAGATTCATGTCCGGAGATCTATGGGGCAAATCAAGCGTTGAAAATAACCAGAATGTTCCTCAAATCAGTTCCTTTCCATTGAATCCAGTGACATGGCGCTTTGTTATTCTAAAAATCCCATTTTTGGCAGCATATCAGAAATCCATAAAGAGCTAGAAATTCTCACCAAGGAACTGAACATAGCAATGACTGGTCAATATCTGGTTCAATTGGACCAGAAAACCCAAACCATGCCATATAAACACGTCCCAAACCACTGCGCAACCGCTAAATAGCAGCTTGGAGAATGCCTTGTTGACACTTCTGTCAATAGCTCATGCGGTTTGCACGACTTTAAGGCTATGCCATCCGCAGATATGAACTGGAAACGTGACTCATCTAATCACGGTGGGACGCTGCTAGTCATATAAGGTCCAATCTACGCATTCCTGAGGCCATGTGAGTCACCGCTGCCAATGGTCTGCAGTTAGTAGCGGTACTAATGTAGGCCTGCGGCTGTGATATCCTATGGAGAACAAATTCCGTTGCAGTCACCACTGAGACACGTTGGTGAATTCAGCATTGATTCGTGTTGTCAGTTCATTCACTATTGTTGGTCTATTTTTCCGGATGAGACTGCTCAGACGTTGCTGGTTGCGGTCATTCAGAATTCGGGCGGCCACTGCGTTGGCTCCGATGTGTCGTAAGGCCTCCAATGCTTTGCATATGGTCCATCTTTGGCACTGTGAATCGAGAAAGATTCAATGTCCGGGAGACTTCCAAAATTGCATCCCTCATTCGTTTAGCACCAACTATCATCATGTGTTCAAACACCGATAATTCCCGTTGGATTGTCATCACTATAGTACATAACGCTTCACTGCATTCGGAAAAGTTCAACTGACAGCACTGATATTGGTTCGAGCTATTCAACTCGTTTTCCACAATCTTCCATCAAAGTAAACAATTCCCTGTAGCTGTCCCATCACTTTTCTTAGTTAAGTGTACAAGATTTCGATTATATGGTGAGTACTGACTTTTAGGGAACATTAAAAACATTGCCAAATACTAAAATAAATGCATATATGTTAGTACTTTGAAGAAGGTATTTGTGTTTTCATTAAAAAAAAAAAAGACTCCTGTCTCGACAGAAACGCGAAAAGGACAATCCCCCCCCCTTTTTTTTTTTTTTTTTTTGCAAACGAAATATTTTTCATTCTGCTTTTTCGATGCTGAACAAAACATTTAATAAAGAGAAGCTGTTAACAAACAAAGTTATAAATCTTGAGGCTATAATAGAAATGTGAGAAGTACAATAGGACAGGGTGGCCCAAAAGTAGGTATACAGTCCCGTACTGATCAACTCATTGCTTTTTATATCATTTCTTATTGTTATCCATCAGGCAGACTTACTTTCTTTATTATTTGTTCTTAATGTGTTTTTACTTATATCTTAAACCCGGAAAAGACAAAGCAAAGAAAGAAAGAAAGAAAGAGAAAAACTATAAGCTAGAATGTTATACTTGATCAATGCAGAGGTGTATACCTACTTTTGGGCCACTCTTATATATAAATAAGGGTGGCCCAAAAGTAGGTATATACCTCTGCATTGATCAAGTATAACATTCTAGCTTATAGTTTTTCTTTCTTTTCTTTCTTTCTTTTTCTATTTATCTTTCTTTCTTTTTTCTTTTTTCTTTTTTTGTTTTGTCTTTTCCGAGAATTGATTCTATGTCAAACACGATACATAATCGTTCTCCATGAATTGCGATGCTGTCAGTTCGAATTGGATGACGTTTAAAGCAGAAGCGTACTTTTATGTCTGAAAAAAAATAGGAGGAGACAAAATAATTAAAGGTGGGAGAAATGAGGTAGGAAAAATGGAATAGACGAGTTTTGATAGTGAACGCGTAGTAAGTCATCAATCCATGAATACCATGCCTGCAAAATTATCAACTACATTATCGGTATTCTTTGTTTTGCACCACTGTCTTCAATGAACTCCAGGATTCTTGCCTTGTGATTCCCTCTCCGTGCGGTTACTGAGAAGCAGAGCAGGAAACCGTGACGTCATAGAGCATTCAGTAGAAAATGACCGTTGTAAGGGAAAGAAGAAGCAACAAGAAATTGATAACAATGATCTGTTAGTTATTTGCACAATACGAAACATCCGACAATTGGCTTTTTTTTAATGGGAAAAATTCGAGCGACATTCTTTGATGACACTGAAATTCCACAGTAATATTAGCATTTAACGAAAATAAATTGTTAAAGATAAGGCATATACTAACTGACAGATCTGATTGAGCTGCACAAAATCATATAAAATGATTAAAAGCTCTTCTTTGGGGTTGTTCAAACAATTAAGGAGAAATCAAGTAGAAGAGAGTTACTCTCTCGTACCTTATTTCACCTAATGTGCTTGGACAATCCTGCAGAAGAGTCGTGGCTGATGTTTATATATATAATACTTAATATGACATTAAAAACGACTCTGTATAGGGTGCAGTATGATTAATAAGATATACCCGAAAGTTATCATTAACTCTTATTAAATCTCGATTTCTGATTAAGGTTTAGAAGAAGAAAAATGAAATTTTTCAGTTTAACTTCCCACGATTATGCCCTTTAGGCTAAGGGAGATTAAGACAAGTCAATGGTGATGGAAGAATTGACGGAATGAGAATCTGAGAAGAAACGAGAGTACTTAGAAAAAAACAAACACGGACATGATGTTGTCCACTTAAACTAACTTGGGCGGGAATCAAACCAGGGGCCCCTATGCACCAGAAGTAAGTCTTATACCACTTTTTTTTTTTAAAAGCACTTTCTGATTCTTATTTTGTTTTTCTATCACTATTCAGGACTACTAGACTCGACAGGGGCACGAACACAAAGACATGGAGGACACTTAAAATTCCAAAGATTCCCCCTATGAGAATCGAATCTGGGATAACGTACACGAAATGCGCTCGCGTTAGCCACTAGACCAGCGGGAAGGGTGACCACAGAGCCACCGTGCCTTCCAGAAGAAGAAAAGAAGAATAATATTGTCTAAACTAAGACATATAACTGTCACAGTAAGCTTAACAAGTTAATATGCTTGAGGATAAATTGTCATATGTTGGTATTGAGAAAATTGAAAAGATTTTTCTTTTTCTTTTCAACGTAAAGGATCGATCGTTTCAAGTTTTCAGTTTGCTAGGAGATATTATTATTTATTTATATACTGTAGGGATGATATGAAGTGCAAACTAGAAATAAAAAACAAGGATAGTAATGGTAAAAGAAGCCTTCAGAAGGAAGAAAAGTCTATTTTGTTGGAGCTTGAATAAAGAGTTGAGAGAAAGGTTCATAAAAGGCTTCACTGTAAGAGGCAAAAACATGGCGATTACGGAAAAATTATGGAAAACTAGTGAAAACTTTCGAAATGTGGGTATGAAAAAGAATGTAGAGAAATTAGCTGGGTCGAGCGGGAAACGAATGAGAAGGTGTTAGAAATGATACAGGAGGAAATAACAATTTTAGACATTATTAATAATGGAAAGATAAGCTGGTTAGGACATTGGATAAGAAGGAACTGTATCATGAGGGATGTGTTAGAGGGTATGGATTCAGGGAAGAGAAGGAGAGGGCGAAGGAGGATGCGATTGATGGAAGATATAAAAACAGAAAAATCGTACGTGAAGACGCAGAGGTCAGAAGAAGATCGTGGACCATGAAAACTCAGTTGCGGTAAGTAACCTGCCAATAATGGCGCAATACTTGTGATAATGATGATGTACTTTTCCACTTTCTACCACTTTCGGTTTTAGTACAGAGATTACAATGGAATATTTTCATGAGACTGTTAATTGATTTACAGAAAACATCTTCTCGCTATCTATTACCATTTTACTCGGTAAATCGATTAAAAAAAAAAAAAAACACTATTCACTATCTTCTTTGTTTTATGTAGCTCAACATTAAAACCGAGAGTTTTGGTGAATTTTTGATAGTTCCGGTTGTAAGTAGAAAGTTACGAATAGAGAACAAATCTATTCTTGGAACGCTTAACCAAGTGCAAGAAACCACTTCTTTCTATCTATCGCCGTTTGTGCTCTATAATGATCAACCTTAAACCCGAACACGGTTGCCTTCTGTCTCATATGGTTTGAATATCGATCAACGAACTCACAAGTAAACTTTACGTTTGGGTAAATCGAGTTGCTGACTGAGACACATATGAGAAAGTAGTACTAAATGTGGACAGTATTTCAGTGAAGTTGTAGGTGCGAAGCTCCAGGGGTTTAGGAGATACAGCTACCAGAACATCACATGGAAGTACAGAATAGTCTGCATACAGTTGGAGGTAAAAGCTCTGTAAGACCTCTTGTAACGACAAAAGGTGAATAACAAATATATGGGTACATATTAGAACTAGGGTGAAGTCATATAGTAAGGGTATACCTGACGGCGGCCATCTTGAAATCCTCCATTTTGAATTAAGGTTAAGTTTTTAAAATAGCAATAGGGTCATGTGATACATGATTTAAGGCGCAAATTTAATCAGAAGAACAATGGTGACGTTAATTTTGATTTACGCGCAATTGGTAAAAAGTTACAGGAAAATTAAATATTATTGCAGCATATGTATTAGTCCTTTACCCCACCTTGTAAATTTTGTGTTAATGATAATAATTAAATAAAAAGCAGGTGGATAAATATTAGGTCTATGGTAAAAGTTGGCTTGATGGCGGCCATGTTCAAATCCGCCATTTTGAATCAGACAAATGTTTTAAACAAAACGCATAATTGACACCTTATTAATAGCAAATATTACCATAACTCCAACGGTATAACCATTTTTGCTTTATCATTAACCAGCACAAAATTAAATGGATCGCTCCTTACGACTCCTGCTTTGACGGAATTGTTAACGACAAATGTGTCAAGTGTAACTCGATTGCCTTTGTCAGGTGTGCTCACTGTGAGCAGAGCATTTGTGCAAGTCATGCACTCTTTTCTGAACTACATATTGATTGTACTAATTGAGGACTTTTCTGGAAGAAAGATCCAAGTTCAATTATGACTCAATTCCACTTTGGTCATTTTTCCTTAAATTAGCAACTTGTTTATGCGATAACAAATGCTGGTTAATGATAAAGCAAAAATGGTTATACCGTTGGATTTATGGTAAAATTTGCTATTTGCTATTAATGAGGTGTCATGTTATGCGTTTTGTTTAAAACTTTTGTCTGATTCAAAATGGCGGATTTGAACATGGCCGCCATCAAGCCAACTTTTACCATAGACCTAATATTTATCCACCTGCTTTTTATTTAATTATTATCATTAACACAAAATTTACAAGGTGGGGTAAAGGACTAATACATATGCTGCAATAATATTTAATTTTCCTGTAACTTTTTCCAATTGCGCGTAAAACAAAATTAACGTCACCACTGTTCTTCTGATTAAATTTGTGCTTTAAATCATGCATCACATGACCCTATTCCTATTTTAAAAACTTAACCTTAATTCAAAATGGAGGATTTCAAGATGGCCGCCGTCAGGTATACCCTTACTATATGACTTCCCCCTAGTTCTAATATGTACCCATATATTTGTTATTCACCTTTTGTCGTTACAAGAGGTCTTACAGAGCTTTTACCTCCAACTGTATGCAGACTATTCTGTACTTCCATGTGATGTTCTGGTAGCTGTATCTCCTAAACCCCTGGAGCTTCGCACCTACAACTTCACTGAAATACTGTCCACATTTAGTACTACTTTCTCATATGTGTCTCAGTCAGCAACTCGATTCACCCAAACGTAAGGTTTACTTGTCAGATCATAATGGTTAACACTCTTCATCGCAGCCGATTCTAATGTCAGTCCAAATATTTCTTGCAGTTTTTTGCGTCCCGGACGGACGGACAGATATATTTTTTTCTCCCTAACGGGCGGACACATTACAGACATGGTTTTCTCCCGGGCAGACAGACACACGGGTAAACATGAAAATGTCTTCTTGATTGACTAACATAGGGACAACTATGGTTTTGTACCCGGACGGACGGACATTATGACAGGTATAGTTTCGTCTTCCGGACGGACGGACAGAATGACAGGCATAGTTTTGTCTTCCGGACGGACGGACAAAAAGGACAGACATGGCTTGGTTTCCCGGACGTACGAACATAAGAGCAGTCATAATTTTGTCTCCTGGACGGTCGGACACAAGGACAGACATGGTTTTGTCTCCCGAAGAGACGGACAGACATTGTTTTATCTTCCGAATGAATGGACTCACAGACAGATATAGTAAGCTATAAAGAAGTTTCGGTAAACCACAACCCCTAAAAAGAAAAATAAAGTGAATTGAATGTTTAGAGAAGCAGATGTATCAGAAAGAAACGGGCGGTAGCCACCGACTGTAATGAACTTCATTCAGTTCATTTAATAAGGAAAAAATGCAAAAATAATAATGTTATAAATATTTGTGAAAGTAACTTTTTTTTTAGTGTTTGAGTTAAAAGAAAAACGAAGACTGAGAAGAGGCGTAAAACAATACGATAGAACTAATTCCAGTGATTGACCAAAATCAAACACGATTTTACTGAAGAAAAACACACATAAAACCTATACATCGTTTTATGACAAATATTTTACAGGAAATACTGGGAAACAGAAATTGACAGAATTAGCTGAAAGGCATTCTTTTTCCAATACTCAGAGTATTAAAATAGTAGACTCTCTTGATGATTGGTCAAGAGACCCACACAAGTACTCAAGATGTGCACGAAGCACCAGACAGAAGCAATTCAGTGCTTTCCTGGAAGGAGTACTTCAAATCTCTAACAATGAAGCAAACACGTCGCCGAAACATCTTGAAAACAGCTATCCAATTATTGTAGTTCAAAAGTCCACTACTCTATAATTTGATTGCAAAATGTGCTCCACATGTTTATCAGCATTCTCAATATACTCTGTATGACATCTAACCATGGTTCTTTTTATTGTCCTTCTACACTAACAAATATTCAGAGCAATTGTTTTATTGGTTATCCTCTCCCGTTGATGATCCACATGTAGGATTTTTCATAGCACACTTCTGAGAATGCAGATTTCTCTATATGACTAATGCACTATGAGGTTGAATTCAGGTGACCACTATGCTACTGTATATCCGTAATTTTTCTTCTCCCAACTCGGTGTTTGCGTTAGATGTAATTCAATCGTCATATCATCAGAAAATTGGTTCGAGCTCTTTTAGTCAGCATATAATAACAAAGACTTATATACCAACATGCATATCTTTATGTTGTGTGAGTGACAGCATATTTTATGAACCTTCTACAATCACGGAGAATATGATGGGTTCATACGTTACGGATACGAGTGAAATTTCAATTCAAATACAAGCAGCACTGAGCCTTGTGCACTGTTCAAGTTTCAATTTATCAATTACAAGTGATGTGTTATTTATGTAATTATAGTTTTGGTGAGGGCCGTGGTGGCTCAGTGGTAGAGCGTTTACCTTTGCTGTGTGGAGTCCCTGGTTTGATCTCAGCTAGCGCCAACCGAGCTTTGTGGAGCTGTGTGAGTATTTTTTTTTCGAGATTCTTTCAAATCATCTCAATTTCTTCATTGCACCATTTTATCCATTCATTAATTCTCGTCATCAACGTCTTCTTTAACCTACGCCGCATAACAGTGGAACGTAAAACTGAATTATTTCATTTCTTATAATTTTGGTTAAATAATAATAAGGGTTTATACTGATTTTCTATTTTTTTAAAAGAAGTAAAAGGGAATCACAAATAGAATATCAAATCTGTGCTAACAATGCGTCAGTAAGTAGCGAAAAAATATTTTTGAAATTTTAAGCTCCTTTACTCGAAAATAAGAACTAGCGTATCATTACTATTCTGGAGGCCTCTTATATTCCCATTTAAAAAAAATGGTAAGGTCTCCGGATGGGGCAGAAACGTTGATTTTTGGACGAGGAAAGACTAAATGAGTTTGAGAACATTTAAGAAAAGGAAGATGCTAAGAAAAATCAATGGACTAGCAAGACAAGATGGAAACAGGTAAGATACAATGAAGAAAATTATATTGTAAGCATATCAAAACACAGAGACTGGGTCACCTGTAAAATGTGGAAGACGCATCGATGCCAATAGAAATACATAATTGAAGGATGTATATTCAAGGAAAAGAAGACCTAAATTCAGATGATTTGCTGATGTGATGAAGAACTTGAAAATCATGAAAATGAAAGGATATAGTGAAAAAAGTAGCAATAGAAAATGATGGAGACAGGTACTTGAGAAGGCCAAGGCCTACATTGGGTTGTAGTGCCGGAGAGTAAGTAAATGAGTATATAGGCTGTATTTCAGTTACTACTACTTATAATGTATATCGTAAAAGATACTTTTTTTTAAAAAGATTTTTAAGTCGTGTAGGGTATATCTGTTTGTCAATCTGTCTGTCAACAAGTACCAGCGCAGGGAGTGTTTTCTTAAATCGATTCATTACACCACGAATAGGCTTCGCCTTCTATTCTTGCAAGCGCTGAAAATCTGGAAC
The DNA here is from genome assembly GCF_964235325.1 of Thermobia domestica. Taxonomy (NCBI): domain Eukaryota; kingdom Metazoa; phylum Arthropoda; class Insecta; order Zygentoma; family Lepismatidae; genus Thermobia; species Thermobia domestica. The sequence goes on along the minus strand of NC_137457.1, from coordinate 249,018,582 downwards.
TTTTACGCTTCGACTACCTCATTCCAGTTCGAATATTGATCCCCAAGGAGTGGAAACGGTAATTGGAGGCAGTAAATGTTTCTTTGATGTGAAGTTGGGATCACAAGAGTACCGTACTAACGTAAAACTTTTTTCTTCTACTGAAACCGGAATTAGTAAAAACTATTATAGCTTCCGGTTTCGATATCGATTCCTACATTTAATAATTGTAAGAGATAGCAAGACCTGTTTTTGATGTGGATTCAGAGTCCGAAGAGGAGGTCCCATCTTTAATCATATTCTCCTATTGCAACCAGAAGTTGTAGGTGTGCTATTTCAAGTTAGTGTATTGAATTCGCGTAGTTTGGGATTCTACCGTAGTCAGGTCCGTATTTATATATTGTGCGCCCCCTGTTCTCTAAATAATTTACCGCCCTCCCCCACAACATACTTGTTTAAACAAGGAAACAATCTGTGATTTCGCAAACATACCAGCTCTTTTTTGAGTAGCAGTTTAAGTATGACAAGTTACAAAAGTTACAACGTAATTTTAAATAGCCTAGTTCAATGATAATTGTGATGTGGTGTTCTGCCCGAAGATAGGTGTTTGTACACGGAGGTTCCTGGGCAAGGTGCACCCATGGTAGGTTGTCATTTCCTTTGATGATGACGTAGTAAGGACGGGACCTACAGCTTAACTTGGGATTCGAACCACTCCTGTCCCCACCGGTAATCAAACCTATGACTCCTTAATTACAAGGCAACGAGTTTAGCCACTCATCCATTGGAGACACATTCTCTCAATATTGGCATGTAATTTATTCATGTAGGTTTTAATTTACTGTCCGGAGAAAATGTATACCATTAATTCTTAAGCTGTCTGTCTGTAGCGCTTTTCAACTTGAGAACCATAGTAGATACAAGCACGCAATTTTAATATGTTTTAAATCTCTCAGAGAAATGATCATAATAAACTGTTCCAGGTCACTAGGTTACACCTGAGCTGAGATGTGGGGGTGCGAAGTCCCCATAAGAATAACATGGGAGCATTATAAAAATAATCGAAAACGAGCAATATTAGAGTTGAATTCATAATTTTGGGGGTTGCTGAGATGAATAGTAACAGTTTTAATCCCATTCTCGCCAGGGAGAGGGCGAGATTTTAAAAGTAATCGAAAACGACAGATATTAGTGTTGAATTCATAGTTTTCGAGGTCGCTACACAGCTTTCATGATATTCAAGCTCATCCTCACCCATTGGGGTGGGGGTGGATGAATTTTTAAAAATAACCAGATAAGCTAGTTGATTAGTAACTACTGTAATTAGAGTGAATTAAACACATTGACGTATTTTTTCGTGCTTGCACGGGACTCTGCTACTTTAAAATATTACTTTATTATTGTGAATCTTTAAAAAATCCAAAATTTTGCAGTCCCCTAAATACCGCCGCCCTGTGCTCGAGCACAGAATAGCACTTACCTAAATACGGGTCTGACCGTAGTTTCACACTGTGAAAGAAACGTCACTTGTTTAAGCTTATTTTACCTGCCACCTCACAGTTTCATTACTCAACGAATACACAATGCACTAAGCTTCCTGTTTGGTTAATATAATAATAATATTAACCCAGTGGGTAGTGCTATTTGTTAATACAAGTATCGTGGTCATGTTTTTTTTTTTTCAAAGTTTTTCCAGTGAATGTATTTGTCGTTCAACGTGTCAACGTAGTGGATTTTTTTTTTTTTTTTTTTTGGTCTTTGTGACAGAAATGTCAGCACACGTTCTTCCCCAGGGAGAGTTGATTGGACAGCATGAATGCAATTTGTTGATTGACGTGTACTGAAAGTTTGTGCATGGCTCCGTTTGTTGAGTTGACGTAGTAAATAAATTAAGTTCTTCATACTGTATATTGTTTTTTCTTCTTTCTTTTGTTCACGCTAAAATTGGAGGACATGCACTCGTAATGTAAGTTGGATTTCAGTGACAGTTTAGTTACAACAACTTCTACAGCGTAGTGATGGGAAGTTCGCATCATTTTCCGGAATCGATTCTTTTTAAATCATTCCAAAATGAGCATTCATTAACTGGTTACGCTAAGTTGAATTATTCAATATATATTCTTACTATGATGCCTTTAGGCTAAGAGAGACAGATGATTAACGCTAGGGATCCGCACGAGACAAGATTTGTGGCTGTCTCGTCTCGAAAATGTTCTGTAAAAGTGATGTCTCGACTCGAATAATGTATATTTCTCTATTGGAAGAGCCGTGTCTCGACTCGAATTTTGTCAGAAAAATCCTGTCTCGACTCGTCTCGTGCGCATCCCTAATTAACGCAAGTGAATGTTGATGGAAGAATTGGTAGAATGAGAAAGTGGAAGGAAACGGGAGTATCCCAAGAAAACCCACACTAACTTAATTGGCCGGGGATCGAACCATTGACCTCACACACCAAAGGTAAGCACTTAACCACTGAGTCACCGTTCCCCCATATGGTTCTCTAATCCATATGGTTCCATCCCCCATTCTGAGTTTCCATATGGTTCTCTAATCTGAGTCCTTTCTTCATGCGATATCCTTCCACCGATGTCAAAATACTGAAGTGAACAGACAGAAATATATGCATAAGGATTGTAATGTTTCTAGAAAGGCGTAGAATTTTTCTCAATTTAGTAGAATTTTCTGATACTATCCATCTCAATTCATCAACAGATACCTTTAGAGTCGACTATCTCATTCCACTAGACTTATTCTATTCACCTCAATTCATCAATTTATTTGTTCTGAGTTGATCCATTTCATTCCGTCAGCTACTCTGTGTTGATTCAGAGATCTCCGTCAACTACTCTGAGTCACTGATTCCGCCAAAATCAATTCAGTTCTTCTCTGAATATTGACTCTTTTACTCCAGTAAACGATTCGTTCTTTTTTTTTTTTTAAATAAAGAATCATTTTAGATCTATAGATCATTTCTATACAATAATATGCAGAAGTAGGCGTTTTTATAATCTTAGTGAATCACAAATTCATGCTATCTAATCAGCTTCGGGTTCTTGGGCTGAGGCGGTATTTTGCATTGCATAGGCGGCATTTTCCTCCTTACGATACCCATCATTTTCTTTTTTCTTTCTTTTTCTTTTTTTTATTATAAAATAATAGTCTTATGCAATATTTCTGGGCCTCAATCTTTAGAAGAAAATCACTTTTTTTTAAAGTCAAATTAAATTATGCTTCATGCAACCTTCTCCTACATAGCAATTGTAGAGCCGTTTTTATTTGAGTGCAGCTTCGTTGAAAGAGTTGGATTTTTCAATAACTTAGCCAATTAATATTGAATGAAAATATAATTAGGCATTTCCAATAGCAATACGACAGCGAATTTTTTCTTTTTTCTTTTCTTCGGGAGACGGGGTTAGGGCCAGTAAAAGCTTCTGCATAGTATAACCTAGCGTTTCTCAAACTGTGGACCGCAGACCACAATTTGTTCTCGAGGTCTGCTTTTGTGGTCTCCTTAGATTGAAAATTAACAAATAAAATTCAATTGAATTTCTTATCACATATACTAGTTGAGACTCAGAGTTCGTAACTAATCAAATGCATTTAACATTTTCTCTCACAACCGATTTTATGGAATTTATTATCCTATCTTGTTTATAAAGTACTCATGATAGCTTCCAAAATTTTAATCAATATACTTTCACAATATAAGTGGACTGATATTTACATATTGCAAGGTACTACACGTGTTCCCAACACGAAATGATTGCTGTAAACAACTTCAGGCGACAACCACGAAGATGACGTAAACCATCGTCAACGATCGTCAAGTGACGAAGATTAATAAAGTCAGCACATTTCTGGATAAAAGGAGCTAAACACCGCAGGAGGCATCAATCTTCACCTATTGATCATTACCTTCACTCTCTGGGGCGCCTGGTCTCTGAAAACTCCTTTATCCTTATCACTCTGTAGGGCGCCTGGTCTCTGAGAGCTCCTTTATTCTTAGTGTTGCCACGAGACGGGACAGAACTCGTTTAGACGAGACACGAGACGAGACATATTACTTGTCCCGTCTCGAGAACGAGACACGAGACGAGACGGGATGTCTCGTGAAATGTCTCGCCTCGTCTCGTGTGTCGAAAATGAAAACGCTGGCGGGAATGGCCAAGATTGAAATTGCCAGTGGTCATATAGATTGCAAAAGGAAAATCCCCTTTGTGAGAAAACATTTTGAAAAGCCTTCATAGAAAAGTATCCTCTGTCTATTGAATGAAACAATCGTGATACATGAGCTTCCAGGAATATCATCCTTAATGACTTGTCCCCAATTCCCCTTGCTGTAAACTGAGGAATTCTCATTTTTTTTATTTCTGGCTGGAATGATGACAAACAAAATCAAAGACAAGGAAGATTTTTACAAGGTCAAGAAACCGAACTACCATCACCATCTATTCAATTTGAAAACTGGGTAAGGTCTACACTTATTACAGGCTGTAGTTGAAAGTTCTGGCTGAGATGGCGGAAGAGAACAGAACAGACTACACTTGTCTTTATTCTCTGGTGGCGGTATTCTTTTTGCTATATGAACCGAAAACTGCAATTGAAGTATGTCATCTTGCAACTAAAATTTTCTCTCTCTCTCTCTCATACACACACACACATACACATAAAAACACACTTTTACCATTTTACCAATCGCTCGCTTATTATACAGCAGTCATGTTGTAAAATTCACCTCTTCGTTTGGAAGGCGGGCGGAGGACAAAGAAAGCAAAGATATTATCGACGAACCCTTCAAATTGTTTTCTTTCAGCAAATTTATGATAATAATAACACTTTAGGTAAAGAAGTTTTACAGGGGGACTTTCGTTTTGTTACGCGGAAATGTTTGATCTGACCAGAGTGCGAAATTGCCCTCTGCTTCCATGTTGAGAGGAGAGGAATCCTTCCCTTTCCTAGTGAATAGTATTCATTAGGACCTGAATTATCTTCAGAAATTGTTTCTTACAGGCATATAAAACCTCTCGAACTTAATAAGTTTAAAGAACATTTGGTATAATATTCATGGAACTCCGTTGAAAGCAGAAAATATCATGAGAATGATCAAAATTCGAACATTGAAGAACATAATTAACAGAAAAGAAATAGGATACCCAAACCATATTTTTAAACCTGATATAAAATGTATATCCTATATTTTTACTAATTCCTTACTCCCATGAAAGTGTCCTGGGGAGGATATTCTCTCCATTTTTTTCAGACTGAAATCCTTTTATCCCGTACGATTCCCCCCCCCCCTGACACAATACGAAAAAACAAATGTTAAAATCCATACACATGACCCTTCCGGGACTCAACCCGGGTCCTTCAAGCCGATGGTCTATCGCCGCAGACCGCTCGGCTTGGTATGAAGATGTACGTTGTATGATTGCGAATAGATCCCGACAATATAAGAAACTTTAATCCAAAATGGCTACCCAAAAATCAACTTTTTTTAAGCTACTAGCTAATCTGGGTGTACTGTCATGAGTTTGTTACACAAACGGGGCAACCACCACATAGTAGCACACACCCCGCGGTTATGGGAACAGATTTGAACCATGGAGGTGAAGACTGGCCCCAAGCATTCTTTCGTTCGATGTGTCGTTCAGCTCCCATTACTATGGCACTTTAAGTACAGCTTAGTGCAGTAACATATAAAATTTCAATCAAATACTTTCCATTACTCAATAAAATTATTTGGTTCCGAGCTTTTTTTTTTTAAAAAAATAATAATAATAATTGCAACAAATCTAAATATGCTAAAATGGAAAGTAGTTTTTGGATTGTTATGGGTTAACACTGTGAAACCTAAAGGCTGGAATAGTGCAAGTGGGCAAAAACGTCATTGTAGAGTCTATGGCCACCCTCCAAAGAAAGAAAAAGAAACTGAAACGGTAAGACAGATGTCCAAAAAGAAAAACATGTGTGTCATCTTTTCAGAAGTACAATGATTGAAAGTAAAAATGTTTGTCCCAGGGTCCTCCACAAGGTTCCAGACGGGATCCTACTCAAAATTTTGAAATGGCAAATATGGTCAAATAAAGCTGTTGAGAAATAAAAGAACACGGAACAAGTCTCGATTCTCTAAAATTACCCTCTGTAAAATGGCGGCCGGTCAAAATGTACATCTTCATTTCGATTTTCTGAGCACGTTCACTTTCCATTTTGCAATCGGCACTTGTTTTCATTCTGAGACATTTGTACGTATTTACTCTTCCTGGTGCAAGGAATTCTTTCGTTTGAATCATTTTATAATTGATAAACCAGATAACGAGCATAAGTACCACTGTTGTGCAGTCATAAACATAAATAAGTAGAGGTAAGAGTCTTTACTTCTGATGGCTCCAACCTCTACTTATTTATGTTCGTGGAAGTACATAATATGTTAGCTAGTCAGTTCTATGCTCAAAGATGTCAAATGTTATCGTTTCTTTTCTTTATGTCTTAATTTGCTTTTATTTTATTATATTTTTTATTTATTTAGATATTACTGGGCTCAAAGAGCAGAATCTCACAGTAGGGGCATTTCCTTTCTTTCCGTTGAGTACAAGAATTAAAGTGAAAATAAACTAAAACCCGGTTACAGAAAGAACAACTAAAATGCAAGATGTTTGCACAATATTATCGTAGAGCGTCCATACTTGTTCTATCTGCTTTCATTTAATAACAGCTTTAAACGATGTGCTACTTGACCTCCCTTGCCATTTGAACAATTTGAGTATGACCCGCCTGGGACATTGTGGAGGACCCTGAGACAAATATTTTTACTTCCAATCATTGTACTTTTGAAATGATGACACACATATTTTCCTGTTTTGACACCTGCCTCACCGTTTCAGGATTTTTTGGGGGGTGACCATCGACTTTACAATGACGTTTTTGCTGACAGTTTGACCGGCCGCCATTTTGCACAAGGTAGTTTTAGAGTATTGAGACTTGTTCCGTCTTCTTTCATTTCCCAAGAAGTTTCGAACGATATGCTACTTGACCCCGTTACCTTTTGTAATTTTTGAGTTGGACCTCGCTTGGGACTCTGCGGGTGGCCCTGGGACAACAATGTTTGCTTTGATACGTTGTACTTTTATAATGATCAAAAACGTGTTTTCCAGTTTTGGCATCTGTCTCATCGTTTGCGATTTCAAGGGGTGGAAACGGATTTTCTGGACACCCTGTATATTCATATAACTCGCACAGTATATGCATTGGGAAAATTTTTACTACAGTTTCGTAATAGGCGTCATTAGTGCTTTCGATTGGTATAGAAACCATCTTCCACTTTGATATATAATCTCCCTCTCTTCCCTTGTTAGTTGTATCTTGATTAGCATGGTGCAGCCTGCTACATTTTACTTTCGTTCCCATGGTATGCTGCTATATTTTTTACGAGACAAGACGAGACAAAACGAGACAAACGAGACGAGACGAGACGAGACAGAAGCTCTCGAGATGAGACACACGACGGGACGAGCACATTTTTTCGAGACGAGACACGAGACGAGACATGCTTTGCATGAGACGAGACGAGACAGCCTGAAGTCTCGTCTCGTCTCGTGTCAACACTATTTATTCTTACCACTTCTAGGACGCTTGGTCTCTGAGAACTTTTTCATCCTTACCACTTCTACCACGCCTGGTTTCTGAGAGCTCCTCTATCCTTACCACTTCTAGGACGCCTGGCCTCTGACGGCTCCTTTATCCTTACCACTTCTAGGACGCCTGGTCTCTGAGAGCTTTTTCATCCTTACCACTTCTAGGATGCCTAGCCTCTGAGAGCTCCTTCATCCTTACCACTTCTAGGACGCCTGGTCTCTGAGAGCTCCTTTATCCTTACCACTATCTAGGACACCTAGTTTCTGAGAGCTCATTTATCTTTACTACTCTCTAGGATGCCTGGTTTCTGAGAGTTCCTTTATATTTATCACTCTCTAGGACGCCTGGTCTTCAAATTTTACCCTCCTCTCTAGGACATCTGGCCTCTGAGAGGCCTCATATACTCCTTAGCCCCAAAGAGCCTTGGATCCTGTCAGTCTAGGACACTTGGTCTTTGGGTTCTTACAAGTTACCAACAAACCACCAAATATTCGAGAGGAACTTATATTTGAACTGAAGTTATTATTACTACTGTGTATAAGAGGAATTTTTATAGTACAAGATGACGGGCAAGTCCATAATTTCCCGCGTATCACTTTTTAGCACTATTCTAAAGAGACAAAATTTTACAATATGCTTTAAAGAACTAGTTAAAACAGGAAGAAAAAGATAAATTTACTATCAAAAGGGACAACATTCTGGAAATAAGTAAGTAGTCTTCCCCTAAAAAAATGTTTAAGAAACTCTGTCATGATACGTTAGTCTTACATCGTGTGTAAGTTTTTCAACCTTCCTCAACTCATGCTCTATTAGTAAATATTAAAGGTGAATGAGTTTGCAGTCGAACATCATCATCATATTGTACATCTAATGGTATCTACGTGGAAATTAATTAAGATTTAAAACTGGATGATTGAGACTGAAGATGAACTCTGCTCTACTTATCAGCTTGTGGACTATTATCAATCCCAGGGCGCCGATCCTGGGGGGGGGGAGTTCACGTAGGCCCCATGTATTTTTATGAATATGTATTTTATATGCATTTTTTATTGTTACATACATTTGTTGATGGGGGGCGCGGTGGCTCAGTGGTAGAGCGTTCACCTCGTGCTTGGGGTCCCGGGTTCGATCCCAGCCTCCGCCAAGTGAACTTTGTGGTGGACGAACACCGTGCTCGTGGGTTTTCTCGGGGTTTTCCCGTTTCCTCCCACTTTCTTCATTCCACCATTTCACTCATCTCTCATAATCACCGTCTCCTTTAGCCTAACCGGCATAACCGTGGGACATAAAACTTAAAGATTTCATTTCATTTTTACATTTGTTGATACAAGGGCCCTTCGAAAGTTACAGAGAAATCGGCGCCCTTGCATCAACCCTATTCAACTTCAATTGACCACAACTCAACACTATTTTTTGGTCTAATCATCCTCAAATTCAAAATCATTTTTGTTTCTTTGTTTGTTTGTTTCGTATTAACATCTTCTTACACGTAAGATTTTTTTTCTTTTCGCTAAGTTAGAGAACTGAAATCAAAAGGAATACACTATAACTGTGTTTCATTATGTTTTGTGTAATCGTCACATGTACTGAAGCACCTGTAATGTGAATAAGCGTTTCGTATTTTCATCTCTTGTAAGATTTCCTACTCACGGGAAAGAAACCTAGGAATGGAAAGTGATACAGCGAAGAAAATGCATGTACTATATTCTAAATTTAAATTCTTAATATACAATTTGATTTTTTTTTTTCAAATACGGAGCTTTACTTTTTAAAATACGGAATTTCGTTTTTCTAATAGCCTATGTATCTTGATTTTCCTAATACTGAGTTTTGTTTCTCTGATTTATCTAAACATTTGCGACAGATAAATATTTGTCTTTCTTCCTTCTCTTTTCTTTTTTTAGCATATACTTGTACGCATCAGAACAAAGCAACAACAAATAAATAAAGTAGTAAAAGAGAATTTCGATTTCGTGCTCACAAGTAGTATGAGAGTCATTGTTAAGAATATCTCAGTTACTGTTAGATGTATGCGCGTCATTGTTAGGAATATCTCAGTCATTGTTACTCTTGTATGGTTCTCACTGTTAACAATATCTCAGTCACTATTAGGGGTATACGCATCACTGCTAAGAATATCTCATCACTGTTAAGGGTATGCGCGTCACTGTTAGAGATCAGTAATTGTTAGGCGTATGAGCATCACTGTTAGAAATATCTCAGTCACTGTTAGAGGTATGCACATCACTGTTAGAAATATCGTGCGTCATTGTTAAAAGTAAGTGTGTCAACGTTGCTATTTGACAGTATATTTTTTTCATATACGGTACTATAATAAATAGTTTATTCCAACAAAAAAATATCAATTATTATCGGCAAGAAGAACATGCTTGTTAGCGCCAGAAAAATTCGTTTTTCTCGAAAACTACTAACGAGAGTTTACTCCCAGCATCTCATTATGTTTCGCTCGTTCTGACCTATCAATTGGTAATGTCTCATCTATCGAGAACATTGAAACCTCCCTTCATATTAGTAAATAAAACCACATGCTTGGGCTAAAGCACCAGTAAGCAGCGGACGCATGCCGTCACACCGATTGAACACGAAGAAGACGCGGAGAAATACGAAGAGAACCCCTTCAACCCCTCCACAGGATGGTTTTATAAACGGACACTTTGAGGCAAAAACATCAACGGGAACAACAAATCTTAAACCTCTGAGTTGCAATGGGAAGGAGATCCAATTATAGAGAAAAGAACTTTCAGGAGCTTACTTATTTGTAATCTTCCGTCAAACTATATAAACCTCTGTTATAATAAAAGAAGGTAATTGACCGTTGCCGTTACTCTATCGAATATTACATTATTACAGTTAGTAAATTTAGGAGTTAATAGTAATTTTGTACTATATGTCATTTACCATACCGTGTACTAACATCTTTAGGTGGTGTAAATATTCTGCAACATCAACTTTTAGGTTTATAAAAATATTTTTTTTTTCGATTTTCTCAAAAATTACACATTAGAATTTATTTATACGTACCCATTTCATTTTGTTTAATACGATACATCAATTGATATATATAAGCGGCTGGGATGAACATAATATTACCTCACATTTTTATAACTTTCGAATAAACTGGAAAAGAAAATTCAACATTTTAATGCAATTCAATGCAATGATACATGCCAAGCAATTTTCCCCTGCTATCTGCCGGCACATTTCCTTAATAAAACTATTTACATACTCTTCTGTGATTTGATGACAACCCATTCTAACTAATATCTCTATTTCACTGGAAGTGGCGCGTACCATTATGTTTGCCTGAGCCGTTCATATATAAATAGTCTTTGGACTTTTTTTTTTTTTTTTTTTTTTTTTTTTGTAAATGCTAACAATATTGTAGAAATTCATGGTGACTTACTTAACCCCTTTCCGCATGATTTTTTGATTTTAGCGAAAAAAAATCATCAGTATTGAAAATCCTCACATGGGAACTTGATAAATGAATTAAAATTTGAATTTTAGATTTTTCACTTAATTGCGACGAGATTTAGGGTTTCACGATTAGGGGCAAGTTTGAAGGTGCAAAATCTGAAAAAAAAAAAAACTTTTGGAGTTCAATGCTTTTTTTTTTCCTAAATATGCCCTATATATAAAGTGGCAATGTCACCTTGTCCACGGCAGCGCAGGAACGTTTATATTTTCTGAGGTACGTGACAAAGTATCCAAACGCGTTAGATTAATTTGTCATCATCATCCAAATTTTCGTTTTATTCTGTATTTTATCTGTTGAAAAGGCAGTATTATGTTACAAATTGACAAACGGAGGTGTAAAAATATAAAAGTATTAGTAATTTTTAGTATTTTATTGAAACAAAAAAATACATTATCGTGACGGTAACGACAAAAATGTAATGGAAATGACTTATTACACACATGATGCAATTATTGTAAAATATTTGACAGAATACACTAACACATTAATATAATTCTACTATATCAGTGATCTGGTTCAAAAATGGTGAACCCCACTAATACAATTTGGAACTCATATTGTATATTTGTTCACTAGTCAAACATTTTTTACTCTTCTAACAAAATATAAAGATATTGTAGTAAATTTTATTTGTGTTTTATGTAATTTCTGCACAAAACCCGTATGAATACTAATGCTCTACACAGTAAGTTCTTATTGCTAGTGCAATGACAAAATATAATACAATATTAATACACACAATAATATAGTGTGTGAATATTGCCATCAGTTTGAGAATAATACAGTTCGCATAAAAAGACTAAAAAAAAAACATAATTTGCTGCTGATAAAGCAGATGAACACTATGCAATTGTTTCAGATCAACAGAAAAGATAATTATGTACTTATGTTATTTTTTGTACTGCTGATCTGTTTAACGAAAGTATTCCCGCATTCAAATAACCTTCATTTCTAACAATATTCACAAACTATTCATGTCGTTTTTTTCTGACAATGCAACTTTTACAGATTTGTCATGTCCACTTTTTTGGGCCTAAAACAATTGCACACTGTTGATCTGATCGGAAAGAAATTCTTACATTCAAAAAACCCTTCCTCTCTGAGACTGCTTGGTGCACTTTCATCAAATCTGGTATTTTTGGCAAGTTGTTAGGTACTAAGAAATCAACAGCCGAAATTGCAGAAGTGTCAATGTAAAAGAACTTAATGTTTGAAGTTTCAGACCTATTTAACATATTGAACATTGCTTTTACATCGGTTAAGTCGTGTCCATGCGAAACTAATATGTCAGCTTGTCTTGCGAGAAGCACCGAAATACATCTGCTGTATTTCTTGAGAACACTCACACTGATAGTTCTTCGAAAAATCAACGTAGAGTACACATTTTTTTTTTCTGTGTAAGTGTCTGTTTAAGTGTCTTTACTAAGTAATACTGATGATATACGTTGCAATTGTGTCTAAGAAAAGGCAGATATCGTTTTCAAACGCACGTGCTAAGTCTGTCGCCAAACCTCTTACCTTTTTTTCTGTAACTCGTACTATAATTGTGTTGGATGTGCCGTTCGTATTGTACTTCGTTCTTTTTTCTTTTTTATTGTTCCAACAATACCAAAAAGTCTGCTCCTGTGGATTTGGAATTGTCATATCCAAGCGACTTGCTTTTACACTTCAAACATTCTCGGTATGAACAGAATTGTTTTTGGGATTACAACATAAAGTTTAAGCAGGTTCATGTAGATTATTTGTATGAACCACTTTACAAAGTTTCAATTTATCTGCTTTGAACTGTAAATTGGAATGCATTTTGCAAGCGCATTTTGCTGTGGGATAAATAAACATACAAATGGAATGATACAAATTTAAAAAAAAAAAAAAATCTTTAAGATAAATACATACGAAAAATCTTTAACACTTTTAACTGAACATTAAAACGAAAGTTCTACAGCACATGCCGTAACAATTTACGTGTTTTCGCAATTTATTTTGAAAAAAATATGCGTTGTCATTGATGTTGAATTTTGATTTTCAAAATATTGCATGCATATCATTTTCTTGGTTCAAAATTGATACAAAATCAAGATTGTAAAAAGTTTTTTGTCATCATCATCAAAATCGATTATGAATGCTGATGATTCAAGCTGATAACTGAATTATTTCTATTTGTTAAATTTACATGCAAAATAACAGTACAGCACGTTTTGTATTGTTTTTCATATTTTAAATACAGCATAGCCTTCTGATTGTCACCACCAAAACAACAAGTCATTTCCGCAACAACATGTGACGTAACGGTAAGGACCGTTGTGGGAATGACGTTTCTTTGCATTACAGAAATTTCTAGAAAACCTTGCATAGGTGGGAAGTCGAAATGAATTCACCAAGGACCTGATCCATAAGGATTACAAAACAGACGTTACATCATTCAATTATATATTATATTTATAGCATAAAACTGTGTTATGGTAATGACAATGAGAAAACAACTCGACTCACTTACAGACAAAAGCAACGATAAAAATCATCAGACCGCCGTGCGTTGGATCCCATGTGCCTCCCGCACATGCAAGGGATGCGAATTACGCTGCGCATTTGTTTCGGATGCAATATTGCCAAATCGAAAGCATTTAAGAACAAAAACGTAAGTAGTGACGGTACTGACACTAAAAGCTAGGGACACAGCTTTCATCACCAAAATGTAACCTTAAAAGAAAAGAAAAGGAAAATACTGTTATTTATTTATATAAATGGGCTCAAGTTCTCTAGGCGGCCAAATAAACAAATACAGTTTTGCACTTGTATATACCAGAAAATACCATGAATGTTCACGTACCTGTTGCTGGGGACACGTTATGGTAGTGACATTTACGAATAAAATAATCATTTTTTAAAAAAACAAAAATAAATAATTCAAAGTTACGTATTGACAGTACATTAGTGTGACACTAGCTACTTATGTCCACAAACACAAAATCGTATTTCTGTTTAGAAAAGGACATTTTAACACGGGACATGAAACTTGCCCCTAATCGTGAAACGATCCAGATATAAGTATGTGCCATATATGGCACACTATGCAGTAAGGTAAACTTTTCTAGAACTACACAGGGATACAATTTTAAAGGTACACTTGTAAACCAATTTCGAAGAATATTTTGTGGATTATATTTCGAGGTACAGACTGAGTCAACCAAACATCAACGCTACTACTATCGCCTGAGTCTGGAGCTGCAGTAGGAACAACATTACTTTAAGTCCCAGTAAATATTTCGAAAACATAACTGAAACCTAAAATTTCACCCAGAACAAATGCTTTATAACCCCATTTATGAGGTTTCTTTGCGTTATATTGTTTTATCGATGATCTACACTTTATGGGAGTGATTTGTTCATTCACTGCCAAGAATTCTTCTTTGGAGACTTCTCTCAGACGTTCTCGAATCTGTTCAAGAAAAGGCCTAATAAAGTATGCAATGGGCAAGTTCTCCTGCAGGAATAAAAGATGCATTGGCATTGAAGTGAATAAATTGTTTGATCTCTTCAAACCGATGACAACTCATCGCTTGATTTACCGCATCATGACCAAGCCTTCCGTTCCAGTAATGTCTGGTAGCTGCGAGTTTAATAAATGGTATGTAGAAAACCACGCAATAAGCTGTTCAAGTTTATTTGTAGTCATTTGTTAGCCGAACTTACGTTGAATATAACTTTGACTGTTCAACTGCGTAATGAGTAATCTCATCAATGAAAAAGTACTTGAAATATTCAATAGGCGTTTATAGCTGTTTTATTTCTTCAGGTAAGTTCTGAGGTCCTTGAAATTTTACATCTTCTTGGGACTTTTCCATGTTTCTAGGTCTCCGCTTGATGTTTTTCAAATCAATCGATGATGTAGACCTCTTATTCTGAGAATTATTGATGAGACAGAGAGGGACATCATCAGCATCTGAATTTATTGCATCGTCAGAATTGGGTATGACGATCCTCTCAGTGGAAGGAGCAACAGAATCTTCATCCAAGTCCGATGACAAAATATTGGTATTTCTTGGATCTAGTGCTGATTCACTTCTGATAAATCTGATAATTCATTGTTTTCACCATTTGGAACTTCTCTAATAGCTAAAAAAATCCCTGGATCCATTGTTGTAACAATTGCAGAATGATTATAGTAGTTGTCACTTCCGCACTTCAAGAACATAAAAGTACCTGTAAATGCATGGTGTGACATATATGGCACATACGTTTTTCTCTACATTCCTCCAATACGAACATACAAAATGAAGATTGTATTGTTGGAAATACATCTCAAAGTACTTATCTTGAATGTAATATTTTTTGTTTGGAAAAGTGCGCACAGTGTTTCTAAAAAAATTACTTTCACTGATAAAAATCTACTGCTTCACAAAAAACACATGCCAACGTTTCCCCGCCTAATACAACTCAGAAAGAACACGCCAGATGACACCAAAATCTCTTATTCATACACCTCAATATCTCACACAGCAGATGAAACAATCATTTGGCGCCTTTGACACATTACACAAAAGCTAAAGTGAAAAAAGGGAATGTGCATATATGGCACGGTATGCGGTAAGGGGTTAACCCACACAGCTTCTAGGAATATTGATTTGTGGTATGAGAAGAGTGGATCGAAACTATACATTTTTCATAGCATGTGCAATCAACAGATTCCAACAATAACATTTATTATGAGAAACAGAGTAAGATTCATCCAGAGTCTTTCATGCATCAATTCTGGAGTGATAAAAGTCGTAACAGCTCACTGGCCAAATAGAATTTGTAAGTACTCATTTCGTAAAGGAGACAGTGTGTTTTGAAAGAAGTTAGAACTATATATATATTTGAACTACATAGCACCCTGGTTCGATTTCCGGTGGGGATGTACTTGCCTCGAATCGGATACAAAGCAGTTCAAATCTTGTATTTAGCCAATTCAATTAATAGAATTATTCTGAAATCGCACATTTCTATCTTGTATTACCGACCTACCTACCTAACTCTATGACCTATGGAACCCGAAGGTTTAATGTCGCGCTCACAAAAACTCTCCACTGATTTCTGTCCTTAGCCAACTGGATCCAGTCTATACTTTGTATTCTTATTTTTGCGAGACCCATCTTAATATTGTTCTCCCATCTGCGCCTAGGTCTTCCTAATGGTCGTTTTCTGATTGGAATTCCAGTTAAAATTTTGAAACCGTCCTACTTTTTTCCATTCTGGCTACACAACCTGCCCATATGACCCTAACAATGTTTGGTAAACGGTATATATTATGTAATTCGTCGTTATGAAATTTCCACCCTTCTCCAATTCTGTTCCTCTTCGGTCTGAATATTCGTCGTAGGATCTTTTTCTCGAATACTTTCAGTCTGCGTTCTTTCCTTAGAGTAAGCGACCATGTTTCGCAACCATACAGCACAACAGGCATGATTATATTTTTATATATTATAAGCTTCAAATTCCTCGACAGAATTCGCAACGACAAAAGATTTTGAACTGAATAAATTACCTACGTACCTATAAGCCTTTAACATGACCTATGCTAATGGTGTCTCATTTTTATTAACCCCTTACCACATGCCGTGCTATATATGGCACAGACCTTTTTTTCACTTTAGCTTTTTTGTGCTTTATCAAAGGCATCAAATGACTGTTTTGTCTGTTGTGTGAGATATTGACGTGTATGAATAAGAGATTTTGGTGTCATCTGACATGTTCTTTATGAGTTGTAAGTGTGTCATATAGGGCACTTACTTATTTCTCGTCGGAATTAAGTGAAAACTCGAAAATTCAAGTTTTAATTTATTTTTCAAGTTCCCATATGAGGATTTCCAATACTGATTATGTTTTTTTCGCTAAAAGAAAAGGTCATGCAGAAACTGGTAAATAGCTACTAATGCTTCAACCGTAATCTTCACCCTCTGTTTAAAGATTAAAATCTTGTTCAATTAAAAGATCTAGTTTGCTTACATATAACTATTTTTTGTAGTGTGCTCACCAACCACTCAAACTCTACACGTAATTTATTTTGCAATTATTCAAAGACTTAGTTATGTACAACACTTTCACAGTAGTGACACCTATTAGCGTCAGACATACAAGTGATTGCGCACGTAGTGATATCTATTTGCGTGACTGTTTATTATTAGGAATTAGCGTAACGCAGTAAGACGTTTGCCGTTTATTATAAGGAATTCTCATTGTGTCCCTTGTGTTTCTGCAACCAACATTACACATCTCTTAAGGTTGAATACCATTTCAGAATAGCGTGACGTGCAAACTGGCATAGGCCTGCTTTCCTTTTATAATTAGGATAGAATATTCACTGAGATAAAAAAAGTAAAATAATTGAAACTAGGTATAAGGGGAAAATCAGAGACTTTTTTCATATACATATCTGTAAATGTATATCACGTTTTTTTCTTATTTCTCAAGAACATGTATATATTACAGTTTTTTTTTTTTTTTTTTTTTTTTTTGGTACCGTGCCCCCTTTTTTTCATACAATATTTTACGGGCGATCTGAGTACAGTGACCTTACCAGCTGAGTAAGCTGGCGTGGAGATCAATAAACCTTCCGTAGACTGGAAAGCTTCCACGATTAAAAGAGGGGGACAGAGCGCCTGCACCAACGAGATGTAGGCAACCTAGCTTTACTCCTTTTATCCTTTTGTTATGCTTTTTTTTTTTTAGAATAGTTTTATGAACAGCGGTTTTATTAAATGAATGGCGACCATAAAACATTTCTGATCGGATTTTGTATCGTTTGTTTTTTTTTTTTTTATTTATACGTACTTCGACATTTTCATGGGCATTTAAATTGACTTAGTGTCTTAATGTTGATATAGTAATTGTTTTGTGTATCTTATTTCTTTTCAGGGCTGCCAAATCTGACAATTTTTCCCCCATTGCCCCTTGGTGTTGTTTGTTGCAGTTTAATGCCCGTTTTCAGTACCTCGGCTATATGTGACGTGGATTTACAGTTTAAGGAATTAAAGGAATGGGTACAATTTTTCTAAAGCTCTCCCACTGGGAATAAAACCTGGGTTCTCGTACATCGTAGACGCGCGCGACCCACACAGGGAAAAATTCGTTCTCTGGACAGCGGTATATTGTACAAATATACGGTATCCTCTTGCTTACTATAGAAATCAGTACGGAGCGTACGTTATCCGTATGCTATATGCTGTTCTTAGATGTTACATTATGCCGTTGCAGGATGTCTGACATCTAACAGTTTTCCGTATATCACATGCATAAACTTATGTTACCTTCGTCAGCTATATGTTATATACGTCCATTTGTATGTGAGATCCTGACTGTCTACATTGTTTCATACGGAAAGTACGTATAGATGGAACACTTATACAGAAAGTATTATAAAACATGCGTTTTCAGTTATACGTCTGCTGTACGTTAAGTCCAAAAACTACAGGAATTACGCATGTAACCTCTCTTTTTAAGTACGCCACCTATTTTTTTCTCAGTGCAGTTATTGCTCATTGAATCAGACGAATATTAAATGGACGCATACAAATCACTACCTCTGTAAAAGATATAGTAGCTAAACAGTTGACTTTTCTTTTTTTTTTTTTTTTTACGTAGTAAGCCACATTAGGATCCGTATCCAGAAAAGGAAGATAGGAGGCCGAGATAATTTTGGAGAGGGAAGATAATTTGAGATCACTTTACATTAATTATTTCTATATACATAAATATTGTCATTATGAAAAATTATTTTCCTTAATTAGCTATGATCAATTTCCAGCAAGAGATCATGTGGTTCGGATCTCACATTAGACTGTAGGCCCACATCTCATATAGCCTCACTGCTGAACGCGAAGCTACTGCCCCCAAAAATCACTAATTAAACTACATATAAACAGAAGCATTTGAAATGTATTCAAAACTAGAGCAGTTTAATGTGATTTTAACAAATTCTGAAAATTGATTACAAAATTCTATTAAGTGAAGATAAAGTATGGTTGTCTGCAGAAAACAAAACGATTTGGAAGTTTCATGAAAAAGGAAAGGAAATATTAGAGCAGCCAGGTTAGCACAGTTAGCGACAAAACACTTGAATTTACTAAATCATGAAATGACTACATGGATCCCTCTTTCAGCGATGTAGGAAATCGTTGTCAACTCAATAACTACATAAACTTCCACGATAACTTAGCGACCAACTTAATATATACATTCATATACAGTGAAACCTGTCTATGTTAGCCACCATCGGTTCCATTAAAAAGTGACCAACTTAGACAGGTGGCCAAGTTACAGAAAATAAATGAGATTGGTATATTTTAAGAATAGGATATTTAGTATTACTTGATTATAAAATTTTAATACGCAATGTCACGACAACTACTTTTAAATAATGTACAGTATTCCTTTTATTCTTGTTGGCCCATATGCACAATCTAATTTTGTAATTAAGTACCTCTTGTTAATGAGCTTCAAGTGTTTCCCTCGGAGCAAAAGATGTTTTGAGAAAAATCTTAAGGGAATTCATATCTCAAAACCTCCACTACCTTTCGACAAGCCGTCAGGTGCCAATAGTTGACAATTGAGATAGTTAGCTTTAATTTTGAAAATTTTCCGGAATTGCTAAGGCTCCCCAGTGATGAAAGAAAGCCGATATCGCTCATTGTTTTACCAAAACAGACAGGGTAAACAAATACATACAACCATTACCTGAATTCCTCTACGTGTTTTTTCTTATTCACATCTCCTTCATCACCCCGTTATCAGGGTAGTGTACCGGCTATTGACTTCCAACAACAAATCGAGGGAATTCATGCTTCTTTGTCTCCAGTCACAGAACATCTGCCTCTCATATGAGAATACGAAAGAGTTAAGAAAAATAATAAAACGGTATTTTGCGTGACCAAGATACGCAGGTAAATTTATCATTATCATCATAGGGTAAACACTGCTTCAATGCGGCCAGCTTCCAAGATAGACAGGTGACCAACTTACAGAGTAGCTAATAAGTAACGGATATCTTATGGGAAAATGCAGGTTCAAGACAAACCAGGTCAAGATAAACAGGTGGCCAACTTATAGAGGTGGCCAAGTTGACAGGTTTTACTTTACAAACATATATATATATATATCTCAGAGAAACAATGGACTACAACTACTAAAGTTTTTAATGTGGTTTCTCCATTTCGTCGTAAAACCAAATCTGAACTTATTTTCCCTTTCTTGCTTGCAAGGAAATATGACACACGAATTCCAGGAATAGGTAAGGCTGGTCGTAGGGAAGGCTCAAGACGACACTGCCCACTGTCCAACTACAGATCCCCGGTCAAGTAAGTATGTGGTGGACAACATAATATCCGTGGGTTTTCTTGGGGTTCTCCCGTTTCCTTCCACGTTCTCATTCCAGCAATTCTTCCATTATCATTATTTTGCCTCAATCATTGTCTTTCTCAGCCTAAAGGGCATATTATGAATGTTGAACTGAAAGATTTTTAACTACAGACTTAATTCTGAACCTATCCCTCTAACTGAGCTCTTTAATTTGTTTTTTATAGTACTCCTTGCACCACATAGGAAAGAACTGGAGTCCCTAGCTCTTCTTTACTAGCTTAGTGACCCTCTGACTAGCTACCTTAGAGTAAGTAGGTTAGAATCTCCTTCGGGTAGAATACTAAGACATGGATAGAGATACATATTTTAGAACTAGCTTTTTATGACTATTATCTTAAAATAGTGCAAATCAGACGTTCAGTTTGCTTTGGTGATTAATTCAACAAAGGGTACATAAGTCGTTTTTTTTTTTTTTAGAAAGTGGATGATTATGAAATAATTGGTCGAATTAGGTATTATTTGAGAATATGATATTTGAGAATAATTAGATATGTGACAGAAGCGGATCACTTACGGTTGACCACCTTCGGTTCCATGTTCAAAATTTGACCCACAGAAATACATCTCTGCCACACATGACTAAATTCCTTGTGTGTCACAGAAGACACAGTGATTCACCCCCAGATAGATAAGGTCATAGGGCTAGATAAGGTTGCCACCTTTCAAAAGCAAAATGTATGGACATTTCATGTAGCTATTCGTAAGGTGAGGGAGATGTGTCAGCGTTTCTTTTTCCGTAATAATGTATTGTATATGTTTTTTTAATAGTCAAAATCGAATCAAATATATATCTATTAGATAAAATAAAAGCGAGACAATTTAAATCTTAGAGACCTATAAAATATATAATAAAATGTAGAAAACGTTAATAGTATGTAGGCTACGAATAGGCCTATATGTTACGTATCTAAAAACATGCAAAGTAAAGAAGAGAAATAAATGACTGGTATCCCAATATTTTAATAGATTTTTTGTTGTAGTCCCAGTGCGTCATATTGTTTTATTATTCCAGCTGCATCCTCTCTCAGGTTTACATGTGCTGCTTCCCTCTAAATGTATATTTCTGGTTACTTGTTGCTGTCTTGAGAAGTCGATCTTCACCAATTACAAAGTAAGATTAGACTTTTTGTAACCAGACACATGGCTACCTGCTTGCCGCTATTGTGATGTTTTCTCTTATATTTTGAAGGCTTTGTATTAGGATGTGAAAACTAAATTCCAGCTTGATTAGTAAATATGAAAGTCGAGGTAGAGCCACGTTGGGAAGCAAAGATATTTTCTCCAAAATTGGGACAGGTGGCACCCTAGTGGTAGAGTGCTTAAGTTCTGATGCAAGGAATCCCTGTTTCGAGTCCAGATCCATATGAGTTGTGGTGGACAACATCGTGTCCGTAGATTTTCTCGAGATTTCCCCCGTTTCCTCCCACATTTTCACTAAACTAATTCTTTTATAATCTTTCACTTTCATCAATTATCCGTTTCCTTTAGCTTAAAGGGTGTAATTGTCATACGTAAAATTAAAAAAAAAAAAAAAAAACACTAGGTTGAAAGAGTGGAAAAGCTTTTACAGGCCAGTCATTCTGAATGAGGTTTTCCTGGGTTTTCTTCATTCACATCCAGCAAATACCGGGATGGTCAGGGCCGGATTTCCCAATAGGCCCGGTAGGCCCGGGCCTATGGGCGCAAGCTCCTAGGGGGCGCACGGCCGAGAGAAAAAAATTAAAAAAATATCTAGAAATAAAAATAAATAGCCATAACTTAACATTTTTTGAATTGATTAAAAAAAATCAGGCTAATAAAGCATTCTGATTTTGAAGTTCATTGGAACAAATAATTGTTTGTAAAGTTAAACTATTTTTCAACACTATGCATCAACTTCGTTACAACATTGATCTCAAACACGGGAGAACTGGCGGTAATTTTTTAATAAAGGTATTTAAGAAAGTAACTTTAACCAGGGAGCGGAAAAAAAATTATTGGGCCTAGGGGCGCCAAAATGCTAAATCCGGCCCTTGGGATGGTACCTAACATAGGTCACAGGCCGCTTCCTTCCTTCCTTCCTTCCTTCCCTCGGATAGTGTGATCGCTCATACGTGAGGGGCTAACATGGCCATAGATGCCGAAAGACCAGGAATCTAATTCCTAAATCCTGAAAGAAAAAAAAATGCTTTCAACGGTAAATGATCCTTTGACCACGCATAGAAACTAATCATATGTACAAGAGCACGTACTCCCATGTAGATACTTTGAAAATACTAATGTTGCAACTTGTAATGTATTCAGCTAAGTGAAAAGTTGTTACAACACCCTCATCCCCAAGGGATACTAATAGATACCTCCCCCAACTTTCCAAATCCTAGTTGAAAATCCTGAACAGCACTAAAAAAAGGGGGGGAAGAGTTAAAGTGAAGTAACAAAGTTCTTTGTGCAGATCCCAGAGTTACGAGAGAGAGAGAGAGAGAGAGAGAGAGAGAGAATATTTTTGGCACGGGTACAAAACTGTGGAACTTCGGTTCGATGGGATCTGCAATCCCTTAACAGACAAATGGACGTCTGGATGCGCAGTGAGGAATGATCCTTGAATCTGCAGTAAATTGGGAAAATGCAGTTCACAATTCTAATAGAGTATCTAGATGCTCCAAGATTAATTTAGTCCGCAGCAAAATTTATTTTTTCCGTCGTTTTCACTTCCATTCCTTTGAATACAATCTTTTCTCCATCCTCATCCAACGCATATTGGGATTAATTAGAAGAGAGAAATAGTTTAAGTTCATTGATTTCGGTTTGGGTCATTAACCTTGCTCTCAATTGTAAAACTTTGTAACAATGAATTCAAATTCGCCTTACTATGTTACACACAAAAAAGTATCGTATAATTAAAAATAAATCGATATTATTGCTAAGACTTAAATGTATCTTTACTTTTTTAGCCCCGTTGATTTAAACGGGGAGTTATTCTTCTGTTTTCTTTTAAATGAGAGAGGATTTTAATGGCTTTTTCAAAACTGATTTCTTTTCTTTTTTTAAATGAATTTAGACCGATACCAAATTGTAATAGGCCAGCAAGTAAGACATAAAATATACCACTATCGTTTGACGACTCCATGCAATTAGTAATGTGAAGAAAAAATTGGATTCATGGGTGTCACAATAATTGATACTGACCACCAAGAATCAGTGCCTGGAGATGTGCAGTTGTCTGAGTGTAAGGAATGACCAGGAAGGTTTCCTGCATTGAATTGTCACTCCAGAAGAAAAATGGATCTCACATGGCAATAGCTGGATCGTGATCTACTTTCAGGACGGTTTCCTAAACTATTTCTCTACCCACAACTGGTGTTGTTGCTAGTATGGTGGTCTGTAACGGGTGTGATCCATCATTTTCTTCTTAGGCCAGTGGAACTATCAGTGCAGATTGCTACAACAATGCCCAATCCCATGATATCCATCATAAACTTGTCCGCAAATATCCAGCAAAAGTCAACAGACATGGTGTCCTCATGTTGGACGACAATGTTCGTGCACATGTGGCGCAAAGAACACGCAGGCTCTTCATGAGTTGAAGCATGAAACCCTTTCTCACCCGCTGTATTCATCGATATCTCTCTCACTGACTACTGGTATCACCTCTTCCAGTATCTCGATCACTTTGTAGGAAGAAAACCTTTCCTTGAAGACAATGCAAGATATGGTTAAGGAATTTTTCGCATTGCAGACTCGAGACCTGTTTCGCCACAAACCCAATCCTTGGCCGAGCAATGCCAAACGCGTGTGATTGCAGAGAGCTGCTCCAAATCAGAATGAAGGAACACTTTTTGCAGCTAATGGAGGAGAAAGGAGCGAAATGTATAAGTAATTTTTCGGTAATAATGTAATATAAGTCTTTTTAGTGAAAAACGAATCATATTTATCTATGAGTAGTTAATTAAAGGAAAATGAAACCATTTAAATAATAACTTCGATACCATAAAATAGGGTAAGTTTGGGTGAATCCGGACAGTTCTGATGTTTCTTTCTTTTACTACTACTCCGCTGAACGAAAATATCCAATACTTCGTCATATTATTTAATGATATGTTGGTATGCATGTATACACGACTCCAAAAGTGCATTACCACCTGCAATTCTCGTTTTCCTGCAACAGCAGGCAACCCAAAAAGCTCGGCGGTTCGGTTGGTTCCGAATTCGAAAGGCGCTGGACCAAACCTCAAATCTGTAATAAATATATCAGTGTGGCAAACTGCAAATAAGGGAATAAAACAAATTGTTAAAAATGACAATAATATTATCGTGACGGAAATGGATGACATCAAAAGTTACAAAATGATCTTACTTAAGCAGTTCAAACAAGATGAATGGCAAGAAACATATATAAGAGGAAAGCATTTCTCTCCTCACCTCCCAAAAAAAGAATCTCATAAAAAAGAAAAAGTTACATAAAGTTACATAAGTTTTAATATAAAAGTCCCACTCTATATTGTGAAAGTTGACACCCAAAACGCAAGAACAACTAAACCAAAGTCAATGAAATTGTGCACATATATTGTAGACGTAAAAGGAGGGAATACGAGTTTCGTATTTTCCTGGAAAAAACGGCTGGGTGGGGCACGGACCCCTCCAAACCTTTGATCACGAAATATCATAACTGCTAGTAACAGTATGTCAGAAGTGTGTAAAAGACATGAAGAATTGCAACGGAACTTTTTGTATTGAAAATACGCAAAAACTAAAGGAATACGGGCTTTTTAAATTTTCTGCGGAAAAACGGATTTAGGGGCAAAAGGTCCCACCCAAAATTTTGAAACTTAACGTCCGAAAGGCAACAAGAAGTGAACCGAAGTGAACGAAATTAAGGCAGTTGTTGCAAACGTAACATGAGGATACGAGTTTTGTATTTTTCTCGAAAAAACGGTTGGGTGGGGCGCGGACCCCTCCAAACCTTTGATCACGGAAAATCAAATGTGCTGGTAACAGCATGTCAGATGTGTGTAAAGGACATGAAGAATTTAATCAAACTGCGTGTATGGACAATACGCAAAAAATAAAAGAAAACATTTATTTACATTTTCTGTGAAAAAACGGTTTTAAGGGGAAAAAGCTCAAACCCAAAATTTTGAAAGTTGACGCCCGAAATGCAAAAGGAAGTGAACCGAAGCGAATGAAATTGTGCACAGATATTGTAGACAAAACGGGGAATCCGCGTTTCGTATTTTCCTGGAAAGAACGGTTGAGTGGGGCGCCGATCCCTCCAAATATTTGATCACGAAAAGTGAAAAGGCTAGTAACAGTATGTCAGTCAGATGTGTGTAAAAAACATGAAATATTGAAACGAAACTTCTTGTATGGATAATACACAAAAAATAAAGGAACACAGGATTTTCTATGTTCTTCGCAAAGACGGTTTTAGGGGGCAACCTCAAAATTTTGAAATTTGACGCCCGAAAGGTAAGAAGAAGTGAACCGAAGTGAAAGAAATTTTTCTCAGGTATTGTAGATATAAAATGTAGGAATACAGGTTTCATTTTTGTACGTGGCAATAGTAACTTCCATGGTTCCTTCTCTTCTACCTCTAGACACAGAAATATTGCTTTTAATAACCTCCAAATTACGATTTTTATCAATAAAGAGTAGCTGTCCTACTAACTCTTGTATCGATTTCCTGCTAAGCAAAGATAAAATGAATCTGAAAAGGTAGGGGAACGGTAGGTAGCGGCATGACGTCACGCCGTCCCCCATGCCTATCTTTGCCCATTGTAATTTCTTAGGAACTGGGGGGACGCCGTACACATTTTTTGGAGGTGGGGGACAGCGTCCCCTGCATTCCCAAGCACTTTTACCTCTGCTGCTAAGTATTAATTGCTGTAAGGACTAACGAAAAATATTATGTGGTACTACTACTACTACTACTACTACTACTACTACTACTACTACTACTACTACTACTACTAATAATAATAATAATAATAATAATAATAATAATAAAGGATCTGAATGATAAATATATTTTTTTAACTTTCTAATACAATCCCTGTGGGCTTTCGCGAATCTGGATGTATTGTTTTTATGAGAAATAAAGAGGCTTCAAACAACAACGATTTGTATAAAAGTATTATTAGGTGTTTTAGAAAGAAGTAAGGAACTCACAACTGACCTTCTGTCTGTTTTTTTTAGCACAATGTTACAAGGCACAGAAGCCTGCGGGCATTTTGCTTTTTTTGCCTGAGTGTACTAAAGTACAAAAATCAAGACTTTTGTTCTGTCGTTGGCACGTGTCGAATTAGCTTGTTTGCTGTACGATGTTTTGCCTTCAGGCGATCGACTAGAGGAGTCAAGAAAGAAATAAACAAAAAAGCGATATGCTTGTTTCATGGAGATATGCTTGCTTCTTGGCATTAAGTGTTTGAAAACCAAAACTGTTCTGAGTATCCATTTTGTTATTTCCATAATAAGTATAAAGAGAAATGTTAATTCTCATATATAGTAGGGGCAGGCACGTAGCCAGGATTTCGTAACGGGGGGGGGGTCCGTGACATGAAATACTGTGGTCATCACAAAAGGGGCTCGATCACTCTAAACTATTTTACTGGAGCATATATTGGTTCGTTTAGCCAGGATTTCGTAACGGGGGGAGGGGGAGTGGCATGAAATTATGAAGGCCCAGGAGCTCGATCAATCTAAACTACTTTACTATCAACATATATTGTTTTGTTAGGACAATAAAATGAGGATATGTTGGCAAGTATTTTAATAACAAACTATGAAGAAATTTCGAGCAAAATAATAATAAAAAAAAGGATTGAAAAAGATTTTGCAATATTTACGACCTTCTCCTGTTTATTCAAATTTAACAATTTTCCTTTCGTTATGACCTCAATTAGTATAAAAAGTACACACTGAATACTGTCTTGTAAACTATCTTCTAATATAAATAAAATAAAGAGTTTGTTTGTATGTTTGTCTGTCTGTCTGTCTGTGTTCGACCTGGGGACCAGGCGAGTGGACCGAGAGTTACCAAATTTTGGTCAGGGGTACCTTGGGCCAGGCCCCAGATCAAGACGAAGCGTTTTTTTAAAATTTCGAAACAGTGGGGTATCAGGGGGAGCGTTTACCGGAACCGGCTTGGGAACCAGACAAATTGTCCGAGAGTTACCAAATTTTAGTCACGAATACCTTGGTCCAGGCTCCAGACCAGAGTTAAACGTTTTTGTCCAAATTCAAACCAGGGGGGTCTCAGGGGGACGTTTACCGGGACATGTAAAAGTAGTAGAAAATGACCGATATTTATTTATTTATTTAACAATCACCAGATACAGCTCAGAGGCCATTTTACATTGAATATCCAACAACAATCACAATGGAAAGGATTTGGGAAGGTATCGACCAGGGCCTGTTTAGTAGGTGCCATCTCGGCATTTGCCGACTGAGGGAAACTCTGGAAAACCTGTCAGGATGGTAGGCAGCGGGATTCGAAGCCACGACCTCCCGAATGCGAAGCCAACGCTCTACCACTTGAGCTATTAGTGTCGAATTCATATTTTCGCGGTCGCTGAAATCAATGGTGACACTTCCATTAGCAATGACTTGCAAGTATGCGGGCCGGGAGTCAGCGGGGGGTGGATACCGACACATGTAAAGAAATAGTCCAAAATGACCGATATTAGTATCAAATACATAGTTTTCGCGGTCACTGAGATCAATGGTGATACTCCCACAGGCGCTGACTTCCAAATACAGCCCCTGTGCGAAGCATGTGTATATTCAACTAGTTTTACAATATATGCGTTCCTTTCTCTGTTGAATCAAATGCTAACAAAACTTTCTTTCAACATATTTTTTGTTTTTATTATTCCGTCAACTACTGTCGGTTCCAAATGACAGGTTAAAGGATCAACAGAAAATTGTCCTTGAAATAACATGTTTGATACTGCAAGGATGCGATGACGAAAAGTTATGATTTAAAATGTCCACGCTGTTACACAACGGAACTTATGCTTTCGAAAGCTTGAACTCTCCCTGACTAGTAGCAGGAATTCTGAGAATTCTATAACTTTTCTTGAAATTTCAAATTCCCTGACTCCTCCAGAATACCTCGCTTACCTCGCCACCATATTGCAAGTAATACAAAGGTCCTCATAAGAAAGAGTAAGCAAAAGATTCCTGTAGTTTTCTTTTTAATTTTTAACGCTGATCCTTCTTTTTGTCATTTCATTTTGTTTTATCCTTCCTTAATTTTTTCATTTCTGGTCTCGAAGGGGGGGGGGGTCCGGACCCCCCTTGGCTACGTGCCTAGTAGGGGTAAAACTGAGGGGGAACGCGAGGGGAACATTATATATATAATAACATAGCATATTTCTTTCCAAAATTTTATAAAAACTACGTAAACATCTCCGCGAATAATTACCTGTACAAGAATATTGCAGCTAACAAGGTACGACAGTTTCAGAAAATCTGTCTATGTTGTTTTCAAGTGAGGGAAGTCGATTCATCTTATAAAATGAGTTTCGAACTGTAGAGCGTAGAGCAAACTCGCTTATTTGTTGCATCAACTGACAAAAGTTTACATACAGATCAAAGAGAAGTCTTAGGAAAAACGGACGACATACTAAATGCTGGTACTTACTGTCTGTTAGGTATATTTATATCAAAATTGTCTAATAAATCTAGTAATGAGTAAAAATAAAGAACGGTCCGTACGATTCTTTTACTATATATATTTTATTTACATATCTGCGTTTTGAATGACATCGAGAACCCAATTCTTTTCCTTTTTTAAAAATCAAACTTGAGACTACAGGGGCCTACGCCTCAAAACTACTAGTCTTGTAATGCTAGTGAAACTTCTCAAAATCAAATATTTTA
Organism: Thermobia domestica; assembly: GCF_964235325.1. Classification (NCBI taxonomy): domain Eukaryota; kingdom Metazoa; phylum Arthropoda; class Insecta; order Zygentoma; family Lepismatidae; genus Thermobia; species Thermobia domestica. The sequence goes on along the minus strand of NC_137457.1, from coordinate 248,989,217 downwards.
CACTTGTATATACTGTAAAAAAGCGGCAAATTAAAATTGTCAGCAATAGTACTTAGAAATGGATTTTACTATTATTCTAGTATTTCTGCGTCATGATATTTGATGGATTCTCAAAAAACATTACAAGACGAGTAGTTTTGAGAAATAGACCGCTGCTGTGTTAGACACACACACAACTGGGGAGTAAATTTAAATGCATTAATTAATATTTATTTTAGAAAACGAAATGTCAAATGGAGCCGAAAGGCCATTTTATGCCGAAACATTAATAACAAAGGCAAAGAAATATAGAAATCAGGCAGAGCATATGTGCGGAGTACATCATCCTGGGGGCCGCGGTGGCTCAGTGGTAGAGCGTTCACCTCTGGTGCTTGGGGTCCCAGGTTCGATCCCAGCCCCCGCCAAGTGAACTTTGTGGTGGACAAACACCGTGTGCGTGGGTTTTCTCGGGGTTCTCCCGTTTCCTCCCACTATCTTCATTTCACCATTTCATTCATTACTCATCATCACCGTCTCCTTTAGCCTAAACGGCATATCCGTGGGACGTAAAACTCAAAGATTTCATTTACATCATCCTGGTGATATTCGCCTGGTGGGACATAAGAAAATTGTGGGTGAACTTTAATAATAATAAAAAAATTGCTTCTTGATATCACTTATTGATTTTGCTTTATGGATCTATGGATCTATGGATTTGATTTTAGTTTGATTTCAGCTTCGAGTACCTTCAGCAGGGAGGCTATATAAGACATGGACCTCCAGCGAGGGAATACGAACCCACCGGAAATCGAACCCGGGTTTCCCGCGCCAAAGACGAGTATGCTACCCACATAGGCCTGAGGGAGCTCAATAGAGCTATAGGGATCAATATTGAAACTGGAAGAGTAAAATTGTTTTACGATTTCCGGTTTCAGTAGAGAGAAATAGGTGAAGATGGTATTTTTCTTGAGATGCTCAATCGATTTTCGAAAACTGTCGCTATCTACTACCAATTTATTTTTATGGCGATCAATGTTAAAAACGAAAACGGTTTATTCCTACCACTTCTGATTTCAATGCAGGATTAACGGAAGAAAGAAAGCTTATTCTTGAGACGTTGTTTGAATTCCCGAACACTTCTCGGCCTCTCTGACAGTTTTTACTCTATGAAACTGAATATTGAGACCGGAAATAGTAGTAAATTTCTACCACTTCCGGTTTTAATAATGAGATACGGTATAGGTGGTAAATTTTCTTGACGTTTGATCGATTTCCGAAATCCTCTCGTCCCTAGTTATTTCCGTCTTTGATTTATGGCCATTAATGTTGAAACTGGTTGTATTCGATTTTTACCACTTACGGTTTAAATATAAGGTTGTTGGAGGAGACGGACATTGAACCTATTCTTGGGGTGCTGAATGGATTCCAGAAAACTGCTTCTCGATATATCTTATCGTCTTTGCTCTATGAAAATCAATATTGAAACTGGAAGTAGTAGTAAATTTCTACCAGTTCCGGTTTTGATAGAAAGATAGGGGTAGAAATGGCACATTTTTGAGGGACATTGAATCAATTCCCTAAACTTGCTTGTCGCTAGCTATTATGACCCGCAAGTAGTCGATCTCTATAACTTCCGATTTATATAGAAAATTGACGGAGGAGATAGAACCTATTCTTATGACGCTAAATCTATTCCGGAAAATCCTTCTCAATATTTTTTTACCGCTTTTGGTCTGATACCTGTCAACAGGCAGAGCCGTTCTATTAGACTTCCAATACTTATGCATAACATCGTTTGGAAGCATAATACACACAGAAAGAAGAAATATTATTCATTAAATCTATTTTCGTGCAGATTAAGGATATGGGAATTTCAAGAATTCTTTTTGCATCAGTTATTATGCCCTGAATAATAACGGGGACCATAGTGGCTCAGTGGTAGAGAGCTCACCTCTGGTGTATGAGGCTCCAGGTTCGATTTCAGCTTGCGCCAAGTAAGCTTTGTGGTGGACAAACGCCATGTGTGTGGGTTTTCTTGGGGTCCTTACGTTTCTCTCACTTTCTTCATTACAGCATTTCGTGTTCATTCTCATCATCAGAGTCTCCTTTAGTGTATCCGGTATAAGAGTGGGATGTAAAACTAAAAGACTTCATTTCATTTCTAAATAATAACCTAATGCATTCTACAGCGTTCTATTCTTGGCTAATAACCAATAATAGCGTACAGATTGATGATATGCTTGGAAATTGATATGCCATAAAATCGACTATTCATGAAAAAAAAATGCACCAACATCTCTCAGCTAGTCACTACAAGCAAGAATGATATCTGCTTCGTTCAGATAATGTTCCTCATGAGACGAGACGAGAAGTAAGGTTTTCTCGTCTCGTCTCCTATGTTTAATAGGCCTAGACTAGTCTCGATCATTGAAGGCTTTTTTCGCTCTTGTCTCGAAATTTTATTGCTGAGTTTTGTTAATTTATGTTTAAAAAAATTATGTCTTATTTTTTCTTAATTTCAATTAGGAGTTTTCACAACCGTTCCGCGTCACGATTGTTCCACGAATAGTGTGACATAAGAACATTTAAACTACATTTATTATTGGAGTAAATTGTGTAATGACTAGGATATTTTAAACGTAGGTAAATGCTCTTCATATTGCTTTTATATCATCATTTGTGTTGTACGTATGATGCGAAAACGTAATAATGAAATTATTTCTGTGGGTATTAGCCCGATAGCCCCTAAATACGCCACTGATCAAAAGATTTTTTCATAATTTTTAGTCCATAAATACAAGTTACACTTCATAATTTTACTAAATACGTATGTTCATTGCATTGTTCATATAGAACAATATCATGGTGATGGAACAAATTTTCTAGTGCTGTATCTCAGTTACATGAGTTACAAGTTATCCGCCTACATAAATAAGTTCTTCGTTTTTGAGTTGACGGGTTTTATCCGTAAATTTTCCAATACAAGTGGCCACCGAATTCTTGTTCTGTCTCTCTATTTAATTAAATTATTTGGTGAGTGTGAAATGTAAAGATCTATTTTCGACGCAAGTGTTAATAAACCGGAAAGTAACTACTTATCTATCTTTCTTTTCCTCTTTTAAAAATTAATAAAATCACTTATGTTCTGTCTTGTAGTTTATTTATAATAATTATTAGACCCTATTATTTTCAAAGTGTACAGTGAATATTTTAAATATATATTTTAAACATTCTATACAGAAGAAATCGCTACTGCAAGGTTTGGTCCCGCGAGAGTTTAGATGGCTAAGTTTTATCCCTCGATGATCTAGCCAGGCTAGATTTCGTCTGGCAAGATTTTCTTTATGTGAGATTTTCGCCAGGCGAGATTCTGGGCCGTGAGATATTGCTTGCGATGTTTCATTCGCAAATCATCAACAAATTTGGGTGGATATACGGACCAATATAGCTTTCTGTGGATATATTTTTATTGATTTCATGCAATTTGTGATCATTCCTCTGCGACAAGACCATTACTTTTCATGTGTCGGCCAAATGTGATTGAGAGTTTGATAAGATTCCTCAGCGGAAAATAATAATCCCAGTTTGCGACCAACCGATAATTGGTTCCTTATGTAAATCAGCAGAGTAGAAGTGATACACATTACAGGTATTTTTCTCTAAAATTATGAAGTGTTATGAACTACATAGGGAAAACAAGAATAAACGTCTCTTTGTTCAAAAGTGACGCAATTGTAGATTCCTAAGAAGTAACGTAACGTTGATCAGAAAACTGAGTCAAAATACTATAACACACACACACACACACACACACACACACACATATATATATATATATATATATATATATATATATATATATATATATATATATATATATATATATATATATATATAGGCCATACTGTTCCATAATTCGTGTAATTTTCTACAGCACTGGGAGAGAATGAAGTTTTCACACCATTAATATAAAATTTGGCACTCTTATTGAGAAATATCTGAATTTTTCGAATTTTTAAAGGAAATAGGAGAAAATTGCTGTTTACCCCTCCTTTTGGGGCTGTAAACACAAAAGTTCATTTTTCCTTATGGGAGATGCAATGTTAAATTTTGGAAGCAGTTTTCTCCAATAATTATTCGTAAAGATTTTGGGCAAATGAGTTGTATTTGTTACGAAATGCAAAAACATTCATTCACAAAGCTAGTGAAGCCGTCTCAAACATTATTTTGGGAAGCCCCCCTTTCGGGGGGCAAGGGGCGTAAAAAGATGGTGGGTGATGTGTTACCAAAATCCCAAAATGTATTTTCGGAGTGCCAGTAAACGTCAGATTAATCACGAATGTCACAGAATCAATGCTCCAATGCTCCTTACATGTAAGAGTGACTGATAATGGGGCTACAACCCCCTTTCAAAAGTAAGAAAATCAACATAAAAATCCTTAGTAGAGACATAAGGGAAGAAGTTATTTTTTGTTAATTAATGTGAAATTTGGCGTTATTGTAGCAAAAGAGTATGCGTTTTTGAAATCTGGAATGCTATTTTGGTAACGCACCGCCTTAGGGGGCACAGGGGACGAAGCATTAGACGATGTATCTTTATAAAAATTCAAAATTTTTGTTACGGAAATGCCAGTGAGCGTCAGAGTTTTCACAAATGTCACAGAATTAATATTCTAATGCTCCTTGCATGTGCCAGTAACTTATGTGGGGCTATAGCCCCCTTTCAAAAATAAAAAAATCACCATTTATATCCCTAGTAGAGACTAACGAGAAGAATGATTTTTCTCAATTAATGTGAAACTCGGCGTCGGGTTAACAAAGAGTTATGTATTTATCAAATCTGTAATATTTGTTTTGGTAATGTACCGCCTTAGGGGGCACAGGAGGTGAAGCATAAGTTATTGGATCTTTTTAAAGTTTCAAATTTTATTTTGGAAAATCCAATGTGTGTCAGATTGATCACAAATAATACAAAATTAATATTCCGATGCTCGTTGCATGTGCCAGTAACTGATATTGGGCTACAGCCACCCTTCCAAAAATCACATAATTTACGGTAAATATCCTTAGTAGGAACGTACGGGAAGGAGGTAAATATGCTTTACAAATAATGTGCAATTTGTCATTATTGTAGAAAAATGTTTTAGTTTCTTTTTTAAATTTCGAATCTAGTGTTAATGAATATCGTCTGTCAGTGTAACAGATTGAGGATATAGCTTCGTTTTTTTGGCATCACTGGAATATAATCAAAGAATTTTGCGTTTTTAAAAACTAAATTGGTCTCTTCTTATAGCATAAAATCATACATAAAGTTACCAGCACATTTTTTGCACACTTAAGCAAACCAGCTCGAAATAGAACACAAAATGACAATGGAAAATGCCGCAGGTACCACGAACGAAAAGAGAAGTAATATTTTAAAAATTAAAATATTGTTTTCTTTATTCATAGAAAAAGCGTATCTTTTCCCTACTTCTTCTACAATAACTTTATGATCCCACTTTCCACGTACTAGCCTACTCGTATACTGCACATGTAAGCACGTCAGGAAATCGTATACTATGGGCACATGGTTATAGTAAAAACAAATGTCTCGCGATTGATAAGGATTAGGTTGAGTCAGGCTATACCATAAATCCAAGAAAACATATTGTCCCTTTCTAAAAACAACACTTTTCTTTGGCTCCGTTGTCATTAACTAAATTGCTTAAATATTTCATTAATCTAAGTGTAAGACAGATAAAATGAACTTACTTTATTCGGCATGCTCTCGTAAACGAGCAAGACATGAATGAATTAATGCGATTTACTAGAACCACTGTGAACACCTTCTCCAACATATCTGGATGACTACGCTCTGGACAATTCTTTGTTTTATGTTGCCCAATAAGGAGGAATGGACGTAATAAAATTCCAGACACATGCACCATCATAGATACAAGCGAAAGAGTGGTATTGTATTTTCTAACTAAAAATGCAAATTTACCTATGTCACACTCCCATTAGGCAAAAGAAATTCTGAGTCCACGCCCCTAAAAGAAATCCACATATGGGTATTATCTTATTGTTACAAACGTTTATTTTCTAAAAAATAATGCCAAATTTCACAGTGCAAAAAAAAAAAAGAAAAAAAGAAAAAAGAAAAAAAGAAAATGCTTCTGCCAGTAGGTCTTTGCGTAAGAATAATCATATTGAATTTATGACGCTTTTCAAAGATAGCTGTAGTAACATATTAGTCACTGGCACATAAAAGCACTACGGAGTATTAATTCTGCGCATCTTGCAACTAATTTGACACTCATGAGCACTTCCAAAATAAAATTTGGAATTTCTATCAGCCCCCTCCCTATGATCCGCAAAAGTACCAAATTACCCTCCGTGCCCTGTGCCTCCTATTCCCAAAATAATATTCCAGATTTTTACTAGCACAACGCCTAATTTCACATTAATTGACAAAATATAGCTTCATCCGTATGTTCCTGCTAAGGATATTTATTATAAATTTTTAATGTAATTCTTGAAAGGGGGCTGTAGCTCAATATCAGTCACTGGCACAATCAAAGAGCATCGGAATATTAATTTTGCATTATTTACGATCAATCTGACACACGCTGGATTTTCCAAAATAAAATTTGAAACTTTAAAAAGATCCAATAGCTTATGCTTTACCCCCTGTGCCCCCTAAGCCGGTACATTACCAAAATAATATTCCAGATTTGGTAAACGCATAACTTTTTGCTAATTCGACGCCGAGTTGCACATTAATTGAAAAAAATCATTCTTCCCGTATGTCAATACTAAGGATATTTATGATTATTTTTTTTATTTTTGAAAAGGTTATAGCCCCATATAAGTCACTGGCACATGCAAGGAGCATTAGAATATTAATTCTGTGACATTTGTGAATAATCTGACGCTCACTGGCATTTCCGGAACAAAATTTTGAATTTTTTATAAAGATCAATCATCATATGCTTCGCCCCCTGTGCCCCAATAAGGTGGTGGTTACTAAAATAACATTCCAGATATGAAAAATGCATACTTTTTTGCTACAACGACGCCAAATTTCACATTAATTGACTAAAAATACCTTCTTCTCGTATCTCTACTAGGGATATAAATGGTGATTTTTTTATTTTTGAAAGGGGGCTATAGCCCCACATAAGTTACTGGCACATGCAAGGAGCATTAGAATATTAATTCTGTGACATTTGTGAAAACTCTGACGCTCACTGGCATTTCCGGAACAAAATTTTGAATTTTTATAAAGATACATCATCTAATGCTTCGTCCCCTGTGCCCCCTAAGGCGGTGCGTTACCAAAATAGCATTCCAGATTTCAAAAATGCATACCCTTTTGCTACAATAACGCCAAATTTTACATTAATTAACAAAAAATAACTTCTTCTCGTATGTCCCTACTAAGGATATTTATGGTGATTTTCTTACTTTTGAAAGGGGGCTGTAGCCCCATTATCAGTCACTCTTACATGTAAGGAGCATTGGAGCATTGATTCTGTGACATTCGTGATTAATCTGACGTTTACTGGCACTCCGAAAATAAATTTTGGGATTTTGGTAACACATCACCCACCATCTTTTTACGCCCCTTGCCCCCCGAAAGGGGGGCTTCCCAAAATATGTTTGAGACGGCTTCACTAGCTTTGTGAATGAATGTTTTTGCATTTCGTAACAAATACAACTCATTTGCCCAAAATCTTTACGAATAATTATTGGAGAAAACTGCTTCCAAAATTTAACATTGCATCTCCCATAAGGAAAATGAACTTCTGTGTTTACACTCCCAAAAGGGGGCTAAACAGCAATTTTCTCCTATTTCCTTTAAAAATTCGAAAAATTCAGATATTTCTCAATAAGAGTGCCAAATTTTATATTAATGGTGTGAAAACTTCATCTTCTCCCAGTGCTGTAGAAAATTACACGAATTATGGAACAGTCTATATAGGGGAAACCATATAGTCGTTGGCACTCTGACAATTATTGGCACTTTCCTTAGTTTTTTCTCTTCACTAAGGAAAAATGAATACGTGTTGGTAAAAATTTCCTGCAGCTAGCAGCTCTAATCCTCTCTGCCCGTGTTCCCTTTGTTTGTTTTGCCGGGAACCTTTCAGTTGGAGGCAAACTCTAGTCGACAGTGGAAGATATTTGGATTTTTCAATTTTGCAGGTAATTCTTATACTTTTTGTTAAGGATATCTATCAGCTTAAGAGAAATGTAATTAGTTTGCTATTGTTTAAAATCTTTTAATATTTTTTGCACGAGAGGAATTGGGTCTACTAATCATTCCAATGGTACATTTTCAACCGATTTGTTTGTCCTTCGAGTGAATGCATGGGGTGCCAATAACTGTACGAATGAAAATATAAAATGTCAGTTATTGGCACTAGAGTGCCAATCACTGTCTCTGATGCTGAAGAATAAAATAGCTTGAAAACTGTCCGATAATGCTTTCCATCTCCACATCTATTCTTGGTCAAAATTTTGGTTTCCTACTCTAATAGGTAACAGTTATTGGCACAGTGCCAAGAACTGTATAAATGACCATGCCAATGACTGTAGGGATTTGCAGCAGAATAGGTTCTGGTAATGAAATATGTCTAATATGCCTATTGAAATTATTTGTTCATGTAGTCTAGTCCAGGGGCGGACTGGCAAAGTTTGGCCCACCCGGCTGAGTTACATAGTTAGCCCACCATCAAAATTTATTATAATAGTTTGAACGTTGAGTTACAGCAAGAAAATATTTTTCAAAACTCAGCTAGTCGGACATGAAGTGCGCGTGGTCAGACAAAGAATAGTTATTAACAATGGCGAGCTAGCCTAAGTCAATGTGAATAACGGTGTAAAGAAACTCCGGTAAAGAAAAGTCTGCTGTGAGATTCAAAACGTTAGTCCCAAACGTCTGGACGGTTATGGACATTGTTGGTGTTAGCAACATGGGCATTTAGTTTCTACTTTTTTTAAAATGGTAGGGCCTAGATCAATGTCAAACTTAAATTATTTCATATAAAATTAATTACAAAACGTTTTCTTATTGTTGCAGAAATAGGCACACAATGCCAAAGATTGGAAGAAAAAGATATTCACTATAACAGAGAAGTGCTTCCCTTGAAGCAATATCAAAAGGTGTAGGAATAAAGACAGCATGGAAGCAGTATGGCGTTCCTCGGTCTACATTACAAATCCATCTGAGAAATCAAGATGTGAAATCATCTTCCGGACCACGACCCATTTTAGAATAGGAAGAACCATTGTTGGTGGAATTTTTAATAAAATGTGCTGAAAAGAGTTTTCCCAGAAAGAAATAGGATATTCTTAAAAGTGTTGCGGAAAGAACGTGCGAATCTGTTACAAGTGCGAGTGCTTGTGTAACAGAAAACGACATAAGATCATGGTTTCATAATATACAGAAATATTTTGAAGCCAATAACCTTACAGATGTTCTGCAGGATGCAACACGTGTTTACAATGGTGATGATACTAAATTTTAGCTTTGCCCGAAAACTGGAAAGGTGTTAGCGTAAAAAAGAAGTAAGTAACGTGTACGATGTAGACACGCGAAAATGCAAAGGAGTCTTTAACAGTTATGTTTACTTTCAGTGCTGCAGGTGACGTAACACCCCAATGATAATAGTCCCTTATGTTCGTGTGCCTAATGATGTGGCTCTATTTGTGCCTACAGAATAGGGTATCGGCCGCAGTGAGAAGGGGTGAATGAAAGCCGAAGTATTTTATGGATAGATAGGTAATGTGTTGTATCCGTAATTAAAATCGAAAAATGTTAAGTTTCCTATTATATATTTTGTGGACGGTCATAAAACTCATCTTACTTACCAACTTAGCGAAATTTGCTGCAAGCTTCAAATTGAACTCATTGCTCTGTACCCCAATTCTACAAGAATATTGCAACCTGCTGACGTTGCCGTATTTATACCATTGAAGTATGGGTGGAAGCAAGTGGTACGAGAGTGGCAACTTTATAATCAATTGCAGTCTCTGACGGAAGCTAAATTTGCTCCTCTGTTGAAAGAAGCAGTTGACACTTACATTTCGCCATCTATTATACAAAATGCATTTAGGGCATGCGGTTTACACCCATTTGATCCCAACGACATAGATTACACTAAATGCGTTGCAAAACCAATACAAACAGTTCAAGAAATACGCGGTAGTAATGAGCAAACTAAGGATTTAATATTAACCAGAACCGAGTTTGAAAGTATACTAGGAACTGATGTGATGAGAAGACTTCAGGAAGTTGACAATGAACAAGTCCTTGTAAATAAGAACTAAGAATTCCATGTACTGTATCGCTTATTTCAACATTTTATAGATAATAGTAGGCCTAAGTCTTCGGTAGAGAGATGTGTTAATCTTCAGTCGGGGCAGACGAACAATCAGCAAGGTTCACCTGTATCATCTGCATGTATCCAACTCAATGATTTCAACCACTCAGATACTGCTAGTGATGCTCATACTCTTTGTGAAGTATACCCTAGTACACCTACCAATGGCAGTACTACAGAGGCAAATGCTTTACAAAAAGGTTCCGGCTCAACTTCAAAAAAGTTAAAGACCGAACACCCGTTGCTGCAAGATGTTTTAATATGGCCAGAAACTTCTAAGAGAAAGGGGAAACGAAATGTAGAAAGACTGCCGTTTATAATAACGTCTCATAAATATCAAGCTATTTTGCACGACAAAAATGAAGAAGCAATTAGCTGAACAAGAAAAAGATCAGAAAGCAAACAAGGAAGATGTCTGAGAGAAATGAACAAGAGTTAAAACGCAGAGGAAAAGCATCTGCAAAGAAATCAAAGCATGAGGTCTATCTCGATTGTTCAACGGAGATAAGCGGTCCTTCAACTTCTAACCTCGAAAAAGACAAAGGACTGACTGAATCAATAAAAAATGGAACACTCACAAGGATGCTGAACTTCGATTCGTCATCAGCTGCGAGAAGCAACGTAATATCTTTCAAACACTGTTTTCAGCTATTCTTTTCGGGAAGGATGGATCTTGAATGCGAGTTGTGCCACAGCAAGTATCACAGTCGTTGCATTCCATAGTACCATAAGGAACACATACCAGAAGACATAGAAGATGGAGTTGTGTGTCACGGATGCTACGTTCTACAGGATGACAGTGAATGTGGTCTCAGATGAGGACGAGATTAATGAAACGGATTGACATAAATCATTGAAACATACAATTTTGTTTGTGCATTTCTCGTTTATTTAATTTTAAAAATATGTTGTGCATTCCCCGGTTTCAATTTGTCTTTACTTCATAATGTCCAAGGTCTAAAATGTCTATTTCTTGTCTATTAATACATATAATAATTGATATTACTTCCAGTCAGGTCTACAAGCCTTATTTCTGTCAATCGTATCTTCTACTGTATGCTTTATAATGGTGCCAATAACTGTCTTCATTGGGTGCCAATAACTGTTTTTTGAGTGCCAATAACTGTAAGATCATTGTCACATTACAAAATATATTTTTATTGCCAAACTTTACATTTGTATTGTAATTTCTCAACATACTATTCAATTAGAGATTCCCAGAAAGTATATATTAAAAAATCGCCAGTATATGTTATAAAATAAGTTTTTTATAAAGATATGAATGAAAACAAATCCTTAAAGTGCCAATAACTGTATGGTTTCCCCTATATAAAATTCAAATCACGTTTTCAGTCAAAAGTAAAAAAAAACATTTTATTTGTTTACCTTTGGAATACCAATATATAATCTAAATGATCTAGACCCTCAAAAGTATTGGAATATTTATTTATTTATTTTGTATATTACTGTTACGCACACGCCTAAAATGCCATGATTTGTTCTTTCATTTTAGAAGACATTTCTTTTAAAGTTGTTTTTTAAAGAAACGTTTCGTATTTTGGAATGCAAAATATTGATGATAATGCTTTTACAATAATGTTGTTTTCCTTCGGTCGTATCTTCCTTTTCTCACCTCGCAAAAGTCGATGTATGGTCAAAAATGGTTGGAAAATGAAAATAGGGATATTTCACCCTGTTTGAAACGTCTTGTTATAAAATATTGAACTTAGAAGGTAAATTCTGTACCACCAGACGTGTCAACTCTGACGCGAAATCGTAACAGTTATGGTAGTATTAACTGTGGTCGTAGTAGTAATAATAGAAGTAGTAGTAATAGAAGTAGTGATATTAGTAGTATTAAAGTACTTTGCAGTCTTGAATAAAGAGTCAGTTTCCCAAACACACTACGATTAACATAGACTGACAGTAAGACCGTACGAACACGGCAAAGGCAGGGGTAGTGGAGGACATTTAAGGAAAAAAAAAACAACATTAGTTTCCAACCCGTCTTTGTGTGCCCGGGCCGAGCCGGGCCGGCGTGGCTCGGCCCGGAAATACATGCACCCGGTTCGGCCCTATAGCATTTGTGTCCGGGCCGAACAGGACACGCCCAGCCCGTGCAGGCCTCTGATTCATATCCACTGCAAACGCTGTTTTTGTTCTATTTTGACTTTTATTTTAGTACTCAGGCGAGAATTGTGTTCTATGTCTTAATTTTCTGCATTCTTTCACATATGGAAATATTCGTTTACGTATCTAAATATTTCATTACGTATGGAGAGATAAATGACAAACAAGCATGTGGTGATATTAATACAAAGTTTCGAAATATTGTATTATTAAGTATTTCAATCAATGTTGCTTTTTTATACAATTAATAACAAGTCTTATTATATTTAAAAGAAGAAAAACACATTGCAAAATTTCTCCCGATTACAAAGATTAGCTTCGAGGTTCGAACCTGGTTTACTTTTCTCCGAAGCTACCCGAAGCTGGACTTTGAAAATTTTTGCCTCAAATTAGCAATAAAGAATGCCCTCGACCTTTGAGACAACATGTACCTTTCGGGAGTCAACTTTCAAAAATTTGGGGTGGGTTCTTTTGCCCCATAAAACCGTCTTTCCGCAGAAAAGAAGAAAAAGTATTCCTTTATTTTTTGTGTATTTGTCCATACAAAAAGTTTCGTTGGAATTCGTCGTGGCCTTTACACACATATGACATACTGTTACCAGCATTTTTTATATTTCGTGATCAAAGATTTGGAGGGGTCCGTGCCCCCTAACCGTTTTTCTCAGGAAAATACGAAACCCGTATGCCTTCAATTTAAACCTACAATATCTGTGCAATATTTGATTCACTTCGGTTCACTTCTTCTTACCTTTCGGGCGTCAACTTTCAAAACTTTGGTGTGGGTTCTTTTGCCCCCTAAAACTGGTTTTCTGCAGAAAATAAAAAAGTATTCCTTTATTTATTTATTTTTTTTTTTGCGTATTTGTCCATACAAAAAGTTTCATTGGAATTCTTCGTGGTCTTTATACACATATGACATACTGTTACCAGCATTTTTTGTATTTCGTGATCAAAGGTTTGGAGGGGTCCCTGCCCCCTATCCGTTTTTCTCAGGAAAATACGAAACCTGTATGCCCTCAATTTAAACCTACAATATCTGTGCAAAATTTGATTCAATTTGGTTCACTTCTTGCCGTCTTTCGGGCGTCAACTTTTAAAATTTTGAGTGGGTCTCTTGCCGCCTAAAACCGTTTTCCCGCAGACCATAAAAAACCCGTATTCCTTTATTTTTTGCGTATTGTCCATACAAAAAGTTGTGTTGCAATTCTTCATGTCCTTTACACACATCTGACATACTAGCACTTTTGATTTTTCGTTATCAAACGTTTGGAGGGGTCGGCACCCCACCCGACTGTTTTCTCTAGGAAAATACGAAACGCGTATCCTCATTTTACGTCTGCAATAACTGTGCAAATTTCATTCACTTCGGCTCATTTCTTCTTTTCTTTCGGGTGTCAACTTCAAAATTTTGGGTGGGAGATTTTGACCCCTAAAACGGTTTTTCGCAGAAAATAAGAAACCAGTATTCATTTATTTTTTGGTTATTTTCCATACACAATGTTTCGTTGCAATTCTTCATGTTCTTTACACACATCTGACATACTGTTACTAGCGCTTTTGATATTTCGTGATCAAAGGTTTGGAGGGGTCGGCGCCTCACCCAACCTTTTTCTTCAGAAAAATACGAAACTCATATCCTCATTTTACGTCTGTAATATCTGTGCAGAATTTCATTCACTTCGGCTAATGTCTTTTTACCTTTCGGGCGTCAACTTTCAAAATTTTGGATAGGGTCTTTTGTCCCCTAAAACCGTTTTTTCGCAGAACATTTGAAACTCATATTCCTTTATTTTTTGCGTATTGTCCATACAAAAAGTTATGTTGCAATTCTTCGTGTCCTTTACATACATCTCAAATACTGTTACTAGTACTTTTGATATTTCGTGATCAAAATGTTTGAAGGAGTCCGTGCCTCACCCAAGCCATTTTTCCAGGAAAATACGTAACCCGTATTCCCTCGTTTTAAGCCTTCAATATCTGTGCAATATTTCACTCACTTCGGTTCACTTGTTCTGACCTTTCCAGCTTCAAATTTAAATTTTTGGGGTGGGTTCTTTTGCCCCATAAAACAGTCTTTCCGCAGAAAACAAAAAACCCGTATTCCTTTATTTTTTGCGTATTGTCCATACAAAAAGTTATGTTGCAATTCTTCATGTCCTTTACACACATCTCAGATACTGTTACTTGCACTTTTGATATTTGGTGATCAAAGGTTTGGAGGGGTCGGCGCCTCACGCTTCCGTTTTCTCAAGGAAAATACGAAACCCGTACTCCCTCATTTTATGTCTACAGTATATGTGCACAATTTCGTTCACTTCGGCTCAATTCTTCTTACCTTTTGGGCGCCAACTTTCAAAATTTTGGGGTGGGTTCTTTTGCCCGCAAAATAATTTTTCCGCATAAAATGAGAAACAAGTATTCATTTTCTTTTTGCGTATTCTCCATACACAATGTTTCATTGCAATTCTTCATGTCCTTTACAGACATCTGACATACTGTTACTAGCGCTTATGAAATTTCGTGATCAAAGATTCGGAGGAGTCCGTGCCACACTTAACCGTTTTTTTTAGGTAAATGCGAAACCCGTATAACCTCATTTTATGTCTACAATATTTGCGCAAAATTTTATTCACTTCGGTTCACTTTTTCCTCCCTTTTGGCGCCAAATTTCAAAATTTTGGGATGGGGTCTTTTGCCCTATAAAACCGTTTTTCCGTAAAAATGAAAAACCCGTATTTTTTGTTTTCAGCGCATTTCCCATTAAAAATTTCGTTGAAAGTCTTCATTTCCTTTACACACATCTCACATACTATTAATAGTATTTTTGATTTTTCGTTATCAAACGTTTGGGGGGTAGGCGCCCCACCCAACTGTTTTCTCTAGGAAAATACGAAACCCTTATCGTCATTTTACGTCTGCAGTACTTATGCAAATTTCATTCACTTCGGCTCATTTCTTCTTGTCTTTCGGGTGTCAACTTTCAAAATTTTGGGTGGGAGCTTTTGACCCCTAAAACAGTTTTTCCGCAGGAAATAAGAAACTCGTATTGATTTATTTTATGGTTATTTTCCATACAAAATGTTTCGTTGCAATTCTTCATTTCCTTTACACACACACCTCACATACTGTTATTAGTACTTTTGATATTTCGTGATCAAAACTTTGGAGGGGTCCGTGCCCTTTCCAACAGTTTTTTTTTTTCAGGAAAATACGAAACCCGTATTCACTCATTTTACGCCTACAATATGTGTGCACAAGTTCATTCATTTCGATTCACTTGACTTTGCTTTTCGTTCGTCAACTTTCAAAATTTTGGGTGGGTGCTATTCCCCGTAAAACCATTTTTACGCAGAAAATAAAAAAGCAGTATTCGTATGTCTTTTGCATATTATCCATACACTAAGTTTTGTTGCAATTCTTCATGTTCTTTACACACATCTCACATACTGTTACTAGCATTTTGATATTTCGTGATCAAATGTTTGGAGGGGTCCGTGCCCTACCCAGCCGTTTTTTAAAGGAAAATAAGAAACCCGTATTCCCTCATTTTTTGTTTATAATATCTGGGCAGAATTTCATTCAGTTCGGTTCACTTCTTCTTACCTTTCGGGCGTCAAAGTTCAAAATTTTTCGTGGGGGCTTTTGCCCCCTAAAACTGTTTTCCGCAGAACATTAAAAACTCGTATTCTTTTATTTTTTGCGAGTTGTCCATAGAAAAAGTTTCGTTACAATTCTTCATGTCCTTTACACACATCTCACATACTGTTACTAGCATTTTTTATATCTCGTGATCAAGGGTTTGGAGGAGTTCGTGCCCCACCCTACCGTTTTTTTTCAGGAAAATATGAAGCCTGTATTCCCACATTTTACGTCTGCAATATCTGTGCACAATTTTATTCACTTCGGTTCAGTTATTCTTGCCTTTCGAGTGTCAATTTTCAAAATTTTGGGTGAGGGTTTTATATTAAACCTTTACTTTATGTAACTTTTTCTTTTTTAAAATTCTTTTTTTGGGGGAGAAGGAGAGAAATGTTTTTTCTAATATGTGTCTTTTGCCATTCATCTTTTTTGAGGTGCTTAAGTAAGATCATTTTGTAACTTTTTATGTCGTCCAACTCCGTCACAATAATAAAATTGTCATTCTTAACAATTTATTTTATTTCTTTATTTTTCAGTTTGCCACACTGATATATTTTTAACAGAATTGAGGTTTCGTCCAACGCCTTTCGAATTCGGAACCAACCCAACCGCCGAGCTTTTTGGGTTGCTTGCTATTGCAGGAAAACGAGAATTGCAGGTGGTAATGCACTTTTGGAGTTGTGTATACAACTGAATAGTTTTCCTCGAATGACATGTTAAGAAATAAAAAATAATAATTTTCTGAAAGTTGACAAACTCTTTGATTTGCAAATTTGGAAGGGTGAATCCGGACAGTAGGTTGTTGATTCTAAACACTGAACTTTGAAGGAAGATATATACACGATAGGTATATTTTAGTTTACTTTCTTGCTACACTAACATTCTAACATATCAAGTACAGAATACGTATATATAGAAATACATGATAAATACATACATATTACTAATATAACAATTTCTATACTAATTACTGTTGAAACTGTAAGCTAAATGCACAGTAGTGTAACTACCACTATAGTGTTTAATCATTAAACATAGTAATCACATTTGGTTCTATCAGAACTACATTGTACCACTATTTTTTGCTAATAACAACTAGATTATTAGTAAAATGTATATGTGTGCACTGAGACTAGTATTTATTTTTTTCGTTCATGACGTCTGCCAGTTTCGTGAAGCACTAGTCATAATTCAGACACATCGTCCACAGATAAAATTCAGTTCCTTATCACCTCCCAATCACATATTTTATGAAACCAGGTCTTGCACCAGTACAGGACACCCAGGAACCGTATTTGCTTGATGATGGGGCATAACAAATCTTCCCACAAAATCCACAGTCGTTTTCATCCATACCTTTGATTGTGTTTGAGGAGACAGTTTGAAACAAACTTCAATTCGTGACACTTATTCTTTTAGCAACACCTAGCTTTTGGGATGTGGATTTGGAAGAAGCAACAGCAGGAAAAGATATGAACTGTTTAACTAAGGACTCTGAAGGCGATTGAGACGTATTTGAGGATTAGTCTGATGACACAGAAGAGGAATTGTTTCCAGCTACTGGCGAATCATGTTCATTCGACAAAAGATATTCATGTTCCTGAACTTGTTGCGGATCAAATGGGAATATACCAGATGATGTAGCCATTCAGTAGTGTAAAATTTTTGAGCACCTTATGATTAGCATTTTGTAATTTAGTTGTGTTGGTAGATCCTAAGATAATTTTATAGCTTTTTCTGGTGATTCCTCGGAGTCAATTTATGGCAAAAATGAATAGACGCTAGATATAAGCAATAAACCTCACGTACTATTTCACACTCATAAACGTGAAAAGCGAGAGAGGAGAGAGTGTACTAAATCCTCTTAGTTCATTAACACTAGAAGGACCAAAACTTTTACCCCCCTAGAAATTGCGAGCCGTCATTTTGACGGCTATTTGATTCCAAGAGATGTATATAATTTTTCTTTATATTTCTCATATTTTAGCTTGAATGTAATCTGTTTAATGGACTAGCTTATGTTTTACGTAATTTTTTCTCGTGATATAATACAGGGTGATCCACTAAACCCCGTCAATATATTAAAGATAATATTAATATCGGAAGTTCGCAGTGACATGAAAAGTTAAAATAAAGGAATAATATTTATATTCCTACGTGTGAAATCATTTTCATACTAGTTAAGTGATCACCCTACCTGTCCTGTAGACATTGGTTGGGCTACTTTTCTTTAGCCAAATGAACTAGTATAATGAAACAAAATAGTTTTATATCGAACTTTTTTTTACATGGAAGTGAATTTACATTTTCAATACATTTTTCTTTCAACTTATATGTACTAAACTCAAGACAGCAACACTTCCCTCGCGCTTACATTTGTGTACTGTGAGTGGATTTCCTGATTGCAATCCATAAACGTTTGTAGTGAACATATCCTTTACTTCCTGTTTCAAGCATTTTGAGAAGTTCTCCTCTATTTGGACGCAGACTACCAATCAAGATCATCTGTTTCTTTTTCAAAAATTCGGCTCATTTTTAACCTGTAAGGAAAGTTATCGCAAGTAACATTCAGTCCTCTTACTGAGAAAAAGATCCATCGTTTTCAGAACAATATATTCGCCTAAATGTGAGTCCCGACGTCGTTCTTAGTCGTTTCCCAGTTAGAGAAAGACTTTTAGCTCATATCGTAACTTTACAACTGCAAGCAATCAAATTTGAATCCAAATTTCTCAGGCTTGTTAGGCATACATTACATGAATTTGCATCTCATCTTAGTAGAGAATAACTGTTCATCTACACAAGCACTGTCGTGGGTTTTATAGTGCCTGATACAATTTTCAATGAATAAGTTCTACACAGATGAAGTTTGCTTTTGGCCTTGAAGAGCTAGGACATTTTTCATCAAATCAAAGATACTTCATTATTTCAAGAAATACCTTTCTTTCCATAATCTTTCTGAAAACACTGGTCCACAGCTCACGTTCTATAGTTCCTTTACGGGTATATCTGAAGCCACACGAAATATCAATATTGCTAGAAATGAAACGAGTTCTGCAATTGATAGTAGCCAAACAGAATCTTGACGCTGTCTCAGCTTCAACAACGGTGCATTTCAGAATATTTTTCAACATTGTTTCGTCTATGAACATGCGAAAAACATTACCAAATTCGCCATCTTCAATATGATATAACGCATACTATAACAAACAGGTTTCTCGCGAAGGATGCCATGTGTGGCAGTACGCCCAGCTTTGTTCTATCTGTCCACTTTACTCCAACGTGCCCCGTGAGCTGCTCTAAAAATATTTGATCGATTACTTCTCGATACCTTGTATCTGTTTCCTTCCTCTTATCCGAAGAAGTAGCTTGAGATACTGCATTCTCGCTACTACTGTTGTCTTCATCAAAGCAGTCTCCCTGTTGTTCTTCCAAGCGAAATTCATTTTCACTCAAATCTTAGAAAGCACGTAACATTTTATCAGGTCTCACCTTGCTTTTGTAATTATTCATATGTACCTTCAAGAAAACATTTATATCTACAGAGAACAATGTTTCCAACGAGATACGAACATAATTGAAGAAGAATATCATTCAAAGAAGTGGCATATATACTTTTCCGTACAGCCTTGAAAAAAAAAATATCAAATAGCAAACTCGTAGGAAAAAAAAATAATGTAAAATATTTCAAAATGTATTATTTCCAACAGAGATACTACCATTAGGCATACAACCTATAAAACAGTCCAAATCAACAACAAAATATAGATTTTTAAATAAGGCAGTCAAATTGACGGTCTGGTCCTTCTAGGGGTATATAACAAAAATATGTATTTATTTAAAATAGACACACAATGTTTATATGCTATATCAAACCTTTCTATAAAATAATAAAAGTGCTAAAGTATGGTTGCGTAAGTCAAAGAAATTTGTGAGATATTGAAAATTGTTTTACGTGATGCCGTCAAAATGACGGCTTGGTCCTTCTAGTGTTAATCACATTGTTCGGATTCAGCTTAACGTAATAAACGTGTCCGAATTCACCCTTCCCTAAATGTCCGGATTCGCCCGTTTTGAGCACTGTAAACTTGTCCACGCATTGAGCAGGCACTCGCAAAGTGATAGAATTCTTCCAATATGCAAGGAGTAAAGTAGGGTCTTCGCTTCAATATATGTCTCACTTAACCATTTGCTGACAACCACTTATGTGTAAAACCTTAACATATTCCACTAAAAAGTTACATCAGGTCAAAAAAAGTGCATGAACTTTCCTGTTTCTTCTTCTTTCCCCGCCTCTTTGCACTTTCTACTCAGCACTGAACTGTAGGACGGTACGGTGCTTCAAATAGGCATCACAACAAGTCTCCACATTACACATGCAAAGAACAGTATTATCGTAAGCTTAGGATGTCCGGATTCAGCAACTGTCCGGAATCACCCAAAACTTACTATATATATTAATGAAAATATGGTCAATTTAAATAGAAGTGGGTATGTACCCTACATGCTACGTATTCTGCCTGCCGCTGTTGTTAGATTTCCTCTTATTTTGAAGACTCCGTGTCATAATGTGGAAACTAAGTTCTAATTTTAGTACTAATAATAAGTCACCATCTTCAGCAATAAGCATGAAAATCGGAACAATTCATGCAATTTAAAGTTCCGACAGAGCTGCGTGGAGACAGAGGACATTTCGTCTAAAATCGCACAAATCATCCCGCGAATATATAGGGACAGGTGGTAACCCTATTTCTAAAAAATAAGAAATGACTGAATTCATCCCTCCTTCAACGATGCGAAGAATCGTTGTCAAGTCAATAAAAACAACCCTCTCCAGTAACCGCCATCACAATTGAACGGTCTTTTTATTTTTATTTTGTGTTATTTCTTTTATTTGTATTAGAAAAACGCTCTGTTGTCTTCTCTTGGGGAAAAAAAGAGCAGGAATATTTATTTTAAATTGGGTTCTCTATTCGCTCCGACAACAAAATCTGAACTTATTATTCTTTGTTTGCTCCCAACGAGAGGAGCTGTAAGAATCTCTTCACTGGTTTAAATACAATTTTATCTAATAATAACTGGAAATTTCAGAGTGGGTGGGTGGAAATGTTCAGCCATCTTTTGGTCACCCCTTTATGGACCTGGATCAAGAATTATTAAACACCAAAGAAACAAACTCTATTCGTAAAATCATTAACTCTTACAAACGAGGAATACGCATTGCACGGGCAATTTATTAATTTGCATAGAAAAAAATATTTGAAATTTAATAGATAAATATATAAATAAAAAAGAAAGCAAAACAAGAAGACATACAAACACACAATTTATTGTCTTTCACGATTGCTTATGTAACATGAATTCATCGAATATTTTTTATGTGAATTCAATAAGCAATAAAATTTCATTATCTGATGTTTAACAGGATTATTAGAAGTCCTTCATTTTTGAAATTATCTTCGTTAATATTTTACATCACTAGCTCCTAAACTATGTTTTTCTCAACTTACGATTTATAAGAATACATTTGTTATGAAGAATCCCCTCCAGATGTTTTGCACGATCATGCAGAATCACTTTATTAATAGACTATATTAAATTGTACAAGTATTTTTTAGGAATGATCCAAAAAATGGATCAAAAGATTGCGATCTTGGCCAAGAATTTTACGAATAGTCAAAAAAGTACATCAAAATATTGCAATCTTGGCCAAGAAATAGCTTTTGGATCAGGGACCACAAAATTTTTGAACAGGTCCCTAAATCGAGTTTTTACATTTTTTGTACGAAATAAGCACATTATACTGAGTAAATTGGTACTTTTGGTTTGGCTACACTATATGTAGTTCTCCAGATATAAGGCGTACAAGAAAATGTTTGATTCAATGAAATATATTGAATATTTTGGATCAACTGCCACAAAATTTTTGAATGGCCTCTAAATCAAGTTTTCGTATTTTTTGTGGAATAAGCATGTCATACACTGCAAAAAAAAATGAGGTGTTGAAACAACACAAAATGACTACCACTTTAGGGTGTTACTTGTGTGTCCATTCAAGACCAAGTTTTTTTTTGTCGTCTACCCGGTTAAAGGGTTGCGCCCTTTCTTCGGGACAAGACCAAGCACGTCGCCTTAGAGCATATCAAAAATATCTCGTTACTGGCTGTGAGTATTTGTATTGTTTTTTATTGACTGGTACGAGCAAAGCTTTGAATATATATATATATTTCACATTTGTGGCAAGTAACAAAACACATTCTATGTTTTCTGTAATCAGTCATAATAATATTGTTGCAAACCTTTGAACTATCTGATAGCAATTGCACAGAGAGCAGTGCTTCCATCTGTTTTCTTTATCTATTATTCTTGTGTCTTAGCACATATGAAGAGAAGATGACAGAACTGTTGCCTATGTAACTCTTGTCAAACGATACACAGGTTTACAACAATATTATTTTGACCGATTGCAGAAAACATAGAGCATTATTCGTTACTTTGCACAAGTGCCAAAGATACTTCGCAAAGCCTTGCTTATATTATACGATAAATACCAATGAAAATTCCTCCCAGGTAGTAAAGAGTTATTTGTGATATGCCCGGAAGGCAATGTGCTTGCTGCTGACAATATCTTCACATCACTCATAACTACATCATCGCATACACTTCACTGGACCAGAACTTATAATAAACTCAACGAAACATCCCATCCTACCAAATATTGGCGACAGTTCAATCAACTCGTTGGCAAATTTCAAAGGACACCATACCCACTAGTTGTAAACCAGCAAGCACTCTCTTCTGATCCGGACAAGGCCAATATCTTTGCTACACACTTCCAAAATATCTTTCTCCCTTACCTGACTGCTCACTCACTCATGACTGTTTACTCACAGAAATCGATCGGTTATCTGATCCTAACTTAACACATTTGCAACCACATCATAGTCACGCTCTAGAACTAAATAATGCACTCACACTACCCACCCAACCGCCAGACATTCAGTCTACTTTCCTTAAGAAACGAAATACAGCACCAGGCTTTGATGGACTTACCTATATTCTCATTAAAAACGCTCCTCCTGTTGTCTTCACCATCCTAAGCTTTATTTATACATTTATACTCCGTATTGGTTTTTCCCCATCACTTGCAAGTACTCAAAAGTATTACTCCTTCCTAAACCTAATAAACCACCCTCTGACGTTACCTTTTATCGACCTATACAACTGACGTCCACGTACAGCAAAATATTTGAACGTATATTAGTGCGTCGTCTCCACGATCACTTACAGACTAACGCTCTTCTACCATTGCATCAAGCTGGATTTCGCCCCAATTTCAGCATTCTGGATCCCCTGTTACGTCTCAGTACCTCTATATACAATCAATTCAACCAGGGTCATCCATCATGTCTGGTTACAGTAGATCTTGAAAAGGCATTCGATAAAGTTTGGCACCAGGGTCTTATATACAAATTATACTCTTTCCAACTTCCTCTCTCTTACATTCGAACTATACCCTTCTTTCTCACAGCCCGACTTACTTACAAATCGATCAATGATGATCTGTCGTTTCCAATATTCCTTAATTCTAGCGTTCCTCTAGGATCTTCTCTCTCTCCCCTGTTGTATTTATTATATGTCTACGACTTACCAACCACTCCTGGTATACAACTTTTCCAATTCGCTGACGATACTGCATTTCTCGCTGTCGGACGGACAATTTCTGGTATCCAACAACGCCTTCAACAGGCAATTGACACTTTTGTTGACTGGTGCAACGTTTGGCCTTTGGCAATCAATGCTACTAGAACGCAAGCTATCGTCTTCTTACCATCTGGTCGTCTATCTCGAGTACACTGAAATCCTCATTTATTACGACTTCATGTTGATAACTCACCAGTCACCATCCATAACACTCTTAAGTATCTAGGCATTGTGTTCGATTCCAAGCTTACTTGGATACCGCACCTTCTCACTGACATCGAGAAAGCCAAAAACAAACTTAACTTACTGAAATGACTAGTTGGTACCACGTGGAGTCTACATTCAAATCTCCTCCTAAACATTTACAAAGTTTTCATGCCCCGGTCTAAACTTATGGTCACACAGCTTGGTTGCCAGCTCCTTCTAAGTACTATCGAAAGCTAGCAATACTCGAATGCCATGCATTTCGTTTAGCCTTTCGTATCCAGCTCCCTACCCAACCCGCCTACTCTACGACCGTATTCATTTTCCACCGCTCTTATCCCATCTTGAGACTCTCCGCTTAAAATACATTAAGAAACGCATTGAAACTGCTTATCCAGTATTCCTGAACATTCTCCGCTATGATAGAGACTTTGATACCCCTGCGGTTTATTATCCGACACCTTTACAACATCTGATGACCCTGTATCATTTGAACATCGGGCGCGAGAACGTCGATCCGGAAGTTTTCGACATTTATCATCCTGGCACAGTTTCACCGCTCATCTATCCATCTCATGCACAGTAAATCCCCCACTAACAGGGCTGCCTTTGTCTTCATTAGTTCCTGAGTCTCCCCAGGAACAGAAGCTAACAGCATTCGTCTTACTAACAATACCCATGTGTTGTGGCGTCATAGCACTTCACCCTCATGACATATACCACTCCTCCTGTCTTGACTGCCGTCTATTTCTGTGATTGCACCGTATGTTTTATAGCTGCTGATGAACCTGAATCGCCGCAACTGTGTTTTGGTATTTTCTCTTCATTTCAGGCACCGAAGTTAAGGAACGACTACGACTTATATGTCAGCCAGACGATCTTCCTTAGCATCCATGGCACATGAAAATTGCCGTCACTTAATTTATGCCCATCCCTCTGAGTAAACTGAATAAAATGTAAATAAAAGATGACTAAACAACACATAGACCCTCTCATGATACAATTGATACTCCTATACCATTCGACCTCTTCCCGAAGAAAGGGCGCAACCCTTTAAGCGAGTAAACGTAAACTGCTGGATTAACACACAATTAACACGCTAAAGTGGTAGGCATTTTGTGTTATTTCAACACCTCATTTTTTACAGTGTATTGAGTAAATGGTTAGTTTTAGTTTGGTTACACTGCATGTAGTCCTCTACATATAAGGCGTACAAGAAAATGTTTGATTCAATGAAATATATTGAATTTTTAAGATCAGGAGCTACATAATTTTTGAACGGCCCCTAAATCGAGTTTTCATATTTTTTACGGAATAAGCACATCATACTGAGTAAATTGTTACCTTTGGTTTGGCTACGCTATATGTAGTTCTCCAGATATAAGGCGTACAAGAAAATGTTTGATTCAATGAAATATATTGAATTTTTTTGGTCAGGAGCCACAAAATTTTTGAACGGTCCCTAAATCGAGTTTTCATATTTTTTGCGGAATAAACACATCATACTGAGTAAATTGTTAGTTTTGGTTTGGCTACATTATATGTAGTTCTCCAGATATAAGGTGTACAAGAAAATGTTTGATTCAATGAAATATATTGAATTTTTAAGATCAGGAGCTACATAATTTTTGAACGGCCCCTAAATCGAGTTTTCATATTTTTTACGGAATAAGCACATCATACTGAGTAAATTGTTACCTTTGGTTTGGCTACGCTATATGTAGTTCTCCAGATATAAGGCGTACAAGAAAATGTTTGATTCAATGAAATATATTGAATTTTTTTGGTCAGGAGCCACAAAATTTTTGAACGGTCCCTAAATCGAGTTTTCATATTTTTTGCGGAATAAACACATCATACTGAGTAAATTGTTAGTTTTGGTTTGGCTACATTATATGTAGTTCTCCAGATATAAGGTGTACAAGAAAATGTTTGATTCAATGAAATATATTGAATTTTTTGGATGAAGGGCCATAAAAATTTTTGAACGGCCTCTAAATCAAGTTTTCAGATTTTATTTTTTATTTATTTATTTATTGCGGAATACGCACATCATACTGAGTAAATTGTTAGTTTTGGTTTGGCTACACTATATGTAGTTCTCCACATATAAGGCGTACAAGGAAATGTTTGATTCAATGAAATACAGTATATTGAATTTTTTGGGTCGGGGGCCACAAAATATTTGAATGGTCCCTAAATCGAGCTTTGATATTTTTTTACGGAATAAGCACATCATACTGAGTAAATTGTTAGTTTTGGTTTGGCTACACTGTATATAGTTCTCGTGATATGAGGCCTACAATAAATTTTTTGTCTGAAATATATTGGATCTTTTGATCCAAATAAAGTATAATTGTATATTTGTTGTATTAAAATGTTTAGGATTTCCAAAAGCTTACGTACAAATTTGAGAGTTTTTTCCTTATACCATATTGAGGACTTCGAGATATCGAACCATGGGCGCCCAAATCGGGGGCAGACGGGCTCGGGCCCCACTGGTTCACGAATATGCATTAAATTTATTAAGATTTTCTTAATAAAAATTAAAAATACCAAACCTTAATATAGCAACCAGGGAGATGATGTTGTAATGTGCCATTACAGTTAAGGTAATGAAGTTTTTGTTTGGAGGGACCTAATACTTTCCGAACACACTGCGTACTGTAATTTTTAATACATAATTTTCTTTCCATGTAGTAAATTCATTTGTCCTTTATTCAACCCAAAATTATTTTGGGAGCTTCGGAATAATCCAGGAAGAATTGTATTTCGGGGAATAATACCTTTATTTATACATTATTTTATTGTAACTCCTGTATATGGGTATTTCAGATGGATGAGTATTGAAATTATACACTTTAATGCTATACAAAAAAAAAAAAAAAAAAAAAACGCAATTGGACAGAAATTCTTGAAATTATTCACCAATCTGATGTTTGTCAGAATAATTTAGACCCCCTTCGTCACTCTGAGATGCCCATATCCTCGCAAAATCCGGTTTCATCCAGTTTTTGCTATTTTTTATTCGCTTTATATTTTCCGCCGCCAAAATTCTTTGCTTTGATTGGACTTACTTCTGACGCTCTTGTATTAAGGCGCGTCTCTTGTCATTCTTTACCTGGAAAAGCATTAAGCAACACCGCGCTAGTTTTGCTCCGGATATATATTGGGATTTTCAACGGGAATGCAGTAGTAGAAGGTAAAAACAGTCTTAATTAATAAGTAGATCCGTTCGGAGCATATAGAGTCCCAAGAATATTGGATTTCCATTTTAAAACTGTCAGAAAATCAGTAATATGGACTTCAACCCAAGCGACGTCATGTTCGTAAATGTTAATAGTGAGGGACAGGATTCATCGTAGTGTGTGATCTTTTTCAAAACAGTTTGAAGAGTGTTTGCCCTTGATAACTCCCGTTATCCTCAAAAGTTTCCTGTTAGGTTGCGATAAGCCTGTCCTAATATAGCTTTTGTCTGTATATGTAGTAAATGTGATTTTTTTGTGACATGACGGTAGGTGTAGTTTTCTTTGTGATTGAATTTATTATTACAATGTCAGTGTAACTTAGAACAGGGACTCTCTCTCTTATTCCTGAGTTGATCACAGCTTCTAATACATTGTGGGCCAAATAAAGAATCAAAACGTGTTCTTTTCTTCAGGAAAGGTCCCTTACCATTAGTAGTTTCAATATGTCCCTTCTGGGGCATTGAAAATAATTCTGCAATCAGAAAACCATGATGTAGGAGATCTATTGGGCTCTGATTATTCCTTCTCTTTTCCATAGTTCATAGAGCCGGTTTAAGAGGGTGAAATTTAGTGATTTGTTTGATTTATGTATAGTCGAGTGGTGTGATAATATGATTTAATATGTGTAGTAATATGTATTATAATTTGCTTTCTTAGTTCATGTGGGATATAGTATGTATGTGTGAGTACTTTAGTACTTTGATAGTAGAAGTGATGTGTGAGTGAAGGTATAATTCATTTCCTTACGGACAGTCTATTGTAGAATTAGTCACCTTTTGTGGTCAGTTTAAATGGATAAATCAACTTGCCACGCAAATTCGTAGTAATCCTGTACCGTAATTACGTAGTAGATTACTTATAATTAGTGATGACAGAATACAAAGTTTATTTAATAGTGCAAAGTTAGTTATCGTATTATCAATGCCATCTCGTGTCAGGTTGAGAACTATTCGCCGCTAGGTTTTTCTTATTCCAAGACTTAACGATCTGGTCAACATGAAAATTACCCTTCTTTTGCAATTATTGATGCCTAAATATTAGTACTGGGCCATATGAATAGGTATTTAGGCTAATTACTTTATAAATTAACTTTCCTGAAAAGCACATTCAGTTACATAGTCCAGTAATCAAATTATTAATAATAGTAAACTTTGCTTTTTCCCCTTAATCTAAAGTTTGTATATATGACATTTTCTGTTGTCAGGCTGCAGTTTCAAATTCTCTCTCTCCGTTCCTTTCTGTGAACGATCGCATTGTTGACATTTTCTGAAAATATAATTGTATGTAGTTAATAATTTTGAACTTCCGTTGCATACAAAATCATTCGAAGCTTTAAAGTGAAACATACTATAATTTGCATTGAAAATATATAATGTCAGTTCATACAAGCTCACGCGTATTGATTAGTGTACTATAATAATTTGTTGATTCTAATATATAATAAGGCTGCTTTGTACAATCTTGGGCGTAATGGTAAAGTATAGGGTATCTAAAATAAATCGACGTTATAAGAAAATGAATAAATATATAAGTGAGAAGTGATAATATTAATTGTATATATATATGTATAATGTAGTGAGAGTGAATAAATAATAGGACAACCATGCATATATGTGCCCAGTTGTGAATTTTGCTACAAGGTATTGATTGTATTTAATAATAACAAATATATTAGCACACTAACCATTGCGTTAGAATATTGTGTGAGGAGAGTGTATCATGGAAAAATGATTGATTATATTTTCACTTCGTGGCTTGACATTTAATCGTAATCGGACATTCTAAATAATCACCCAGGCTGACGATACAAATGGTAGCCATGTAGCAAATGATTCCGGATATTTTTTCAGTTAATCACAGAACAGAATAACTGTTTGCAGAATTGATACAATTTAAATAAATGCGTTCGTGTTTATATTCGATAAACTACTCTGCAAAGTTGAATTTTTTCCCACGTCACCTGATTAAATTAACTTCATTGCTGTTCGCAGAGGTGACGAGGGAATAGAGTTGAATAATATAGAAAATTTATTACAGTAGAGTCTCGTTAAACAGTAGCAGGACGTCCAAAATCCCCAATGTCCATGAATTTTCATTTTTTCTACTTCTAGTAGATATAGTGTTTTGAAATTAGTTGATGCCTCAAGGTTAGCACCCTTTCGGATTTGGGAGCTATTAGTAAGATTTGGTAGACAACTTACTAGTATAAAACTTATTTTTTAAATTTTGGCAAATTCCTGTTAGGATTTTTTTATTTGTTGACTTTAGTCTAGTATCCATACTTTACTCGTAACTCTTCTCAGTTTATGAGGGGTCGGGTAATTTTTTCTTAGAAATTCTAAATTAAGAGACTACACCAACCTTCCGGCTGGACCGGCCGT
The DNA here is from genome assembly GCF_964235325.1 of Thermobia domestica. Classification (NCBI taxonomy): domain Eukaryota; kingdom Metazoa; phylum Arthropoda; class Insecta; order Zygentoma; family Lepismatidae; genus Thermobia; species Thermobia domestica. The sequence goes on along the minus strand of NC_137457.1, from coordinate 248,959,568 downwards.
AATCTGAGTGAATTGGTACCGGAAACGGTTAATAGTCAATCATTCCACAGGGCTTATTCTTTGTGAGATGGTTGCCTAGAAGGCATGGACTTGTACTTAGGCACTCAGAGACCCCGGTGGGCCGCGTATTTTAGTAGGCTATCTGTTTTGGCACATATGAAAGTATATTTGGCTGTGGATTGTTGTATGTCGAAATTCGACCACTTATCTCTGTAGTTTTAGTGTTGTAGCCTATTCCTTTGGCGCGCCACTCTTTCTTTTACTTCTCTATCTATCCCTCTATTCTCTTCTTTGAGATTTTTTAAAATTTTTCAACCTCCCCCAAGTTTGAACTTGACAAATATCAACTGTTTAACGTATATCTTTTGAACCTGAATCAACTGAGATGTCGCAAGACACGATTCGTGGAGCTATCCGTTAATATTGAATATTAAGGGACGTTTTTCCATCATATTTCGACTCACTGCAATAGTGAGCGATGGTTCAGTATACGATTAAATTTTATTATTTTTATTATCATTGGAATTCTCACCGTTCGGAAATCTCCGTTGTATTATCAGTAATTTCTACTTTTGTTTCCATTGGTAACAATAAACGTGAATGTTGTTATAGTTGTTTGGGCCCAAAAGTAGTATTAACATTTTAGAATCATATATTTATACATATTCTGCGTTTATGTGCCTGCCATGCAAATTAAATGTCTACTAGTCTAAATAAAATGCTTGAGAATATTAATTTTATCATTATGTGCGGTCAGTTAATTAAATTTGTGATATCTTCGTAATTTCTTATGTGAAGTGTTGCAACCTAAAAATTTAATTTGTCGAGGTTATTAATTGGAAAGTTTAAATAATTATTGAGTATATATATATATTAAGATATAAATATGTGTGGAATATGAATATGATATTAAAATAAAATGTATAATGTTGAATTAAAAATGAAATCTTTCAGTTCTACGTCCCACGATTATGCCGATTAGGCTAAATAAGGCGGTGATGATGAGGGATGATGAAATGGTGGAATGAAGAAAGTGTGAGGAAGCAGAACCCCGAGAAAACCCACGAGCACGGTGTTTGTCCACCACAAAGTCCACACGGCGCGAGCTGGGATCGAACCAGGGACCCCAAGCACCGGAGGTGAACACTCTACCGCTTAGCCACCACGCCTCCTAATGTTGAATTGAGTAAACAAATATATGTAAAGGGTCTTAGTACCTACCCCGAACGGTTCTTGGTTGCCATAGTTCCGAAATATCCGATAAATGTAAAATGTAAATGTTAGAAAATATTGCCGCATGTTAGATATTTCCTCTAATCTTTGTAATAACATATGTAACAGTTAACATCGTCTGTATTACAGTAACCGCATGTAGCATGGGATTAAGGCAGGTCATCGTAACCCTAATGTATTACTAAATCTACCTTCAAGTTAGTAAACTGAAATCCTTCTGTAAAATTATGTTTTGATTCCATCCCTCCTATACGAATCCTCAAACTTGACCAGTGTTCCCACTTCAGTAGTCGTGTTCTCAATACAAACGAAAATCCTTCTGGACTTGGAAACCTCTCATTCCTCTATACCTTGTGTGAATCTTACGATAAATATGTGCATCTGGTAATACAAGGAGATATTGACTGAAAGATAGTCAGTAAATGGAATAATAAATGGCATGACTGAATAAGTAACATAGTCAGCGTGATATTACTGACAAAACTTTGCTCTCTTAATCCCAGATATGGAAGAAATGTGTCGATAAATACTGCTACGAACCTAATATGTGTCGGTTACAATTAGTAAACATAAGCTCATGAGTACATATGAAAATGAAATGAAGTTAAATGCATGGACACCAGAAAGGGTGCTTTAAGAATATGTGTGATATTATAGCTCCTTTAAAGGTACGAGAGAGAACTCGTAGAATTAATTAAAATTCTTTATATATGAGAAAGGACTCATTATAACCCTTATTTCAATTTTTTTTACTCAAAATATTGTAAAACGTAACGATATTTACGGACTTATATTTTACCAGCAGTTAACTATATATATCCAGGGCCGGATTTAGGGGGTGCACCGGAGCACGTGCACTCCCTTCGTTCCGAATATACACTATCTAAAGTGAGAAACTGGTAGTGGATATAGCAATAATTTCCTAAAATTTCATGTCATGTTTCCGTTTCGTGCTTAAAAGAAAGCGGTTTTCCTAATTACAATAGTTTAAGTCAGTTAATCATACACATCACAGATGCCTAAAGGCATTTAAAAAAATAAATTTGATTCAAATGTACTGATAGTTATTGGCGCACCCCCCTCAGAAAATCCTGGATCCGGTCCTGTACATATATTGTAGTTAGACGGTTTCTATTAAACTATTTTCACCCGTGTCGATACGCTGTCCTGTATGTATGTAAGTGTGAGTGAATGAATGACAAATTTAGCATTTTAAGTGGTAGCATTTAATATTGATTTACAATGATAGTGTTTATAATAAGTGTGTAATAGCATGGTATATGTACTAGTGTATGAAGGAAGTCATGAAAGATAATTAATTCTAAATTAGTTTAATTCGGCTCTAGAAGGAAAGCTAAAATAACAAGATGAGTCTGAATAACGACAGTCTTTTCAGGAATCTCAAAACTTCTACTTGTGAAAAATAAGTACATCACTGTGATTATTTTTTTCTTTTCTAGTTCAAATTTGTGTTTGATCTCTACCATGCATGTTCAGATATTAGATAAAAGGTTATTTAACGTTTGGAAATAACAAGCAAACGATTAAATTAAAACTTCTCGTCACCTGTGCTGGGTTAGGGCAACTCCCACTCGTGCAGTTCCCTGGATCCAGGTCGAGGTAGTTTGAGGGAACATGTGTCTTATCGGATCACTCCCTTGATCCTCAAATAATAACATTCAAGTATGAATCACCTTTTTTTTTTAAAAAAAAAAAAAAAGTTCCTTTACCATTCTTGTATTCTTTCTTCTTGTTACGCTATGTAGTTTTGTTGGAAGTGCAGAAGTTTCATTTCATTATCTTCAAAAAGGTTGACTCAAGTTGTTATGACTAGCATGATAATCGTGAAGGAACTTAAACAAGGTTGCCAACTCAATTTTCTATATATTACAAATTAGGGTGAATACGATCACATCTAGTTAGGGAGAACAGGGTTATACTTTTTGATTAAGGAGCCGCGATGGCTCAGTGGCAGAACGTTCACCTCCAGTATGTAGGGTCCCTGGTTCGATCCCAGCTCGCGCCAAGTGGTGAACAAACACTGTGTACATCGGTTTTCTCGGGGTTCTCCCGTTTACTCCCATTTTTTCAATTCCACCATTTCATTCATTCTCACCATCACCGTCTCCTTTAGCCTACCCTATATAACATTGGAAAGTAAAACTCAAATATTTTTCCCACTTTAATTTTGTACGAATGCATGCATCAACAACACCCCACCCATTAATCCTATTTATCGTCTTATACATAATGGTGATATAAGAATTCGATATTTTTTGTCTCTTTCTTATTTCAAATGGGAAAATATGTACGTTAAACACAGATGACGTACAAGAAGCAGTGCAAGTTTTTGTCTTTTTGCACAATTGAAATATGTAATAAGGAAGCAGAATTTAACGCTAACAACTCAAGGCATGCAGAGAAAGAAACATCAACAACCATATCTGTGAAAAAAAGAGTTGATTGTATGTCTATGTCTAATGAGGCAAGCGTTTCTCTCCATGATTTAATACCAACTCCCAAAAAGATTGTTAAAAATGTATCCAGTAAATCTAGACCTAAGCAGTGTGCTCAGCTACTAACACCTCCGGAATCTGTTCGCAAAACATTATTGAAAAGGGATCGGCAACGTAAAAAGTCAGTAGTAGGTTCAGAAGACCTGGCGGAAGAAAAAGCTTATGATGAAAATGAAGTAACAAAAATACAAATAAAAATGTAATGATCGTGTGTTGGTTTTGCTGCATTTTCTATTACTACCCTTTGTTTTCATCCTTTGGATACTGGATACGTTGCTACAAATACAAAGCGTGGTATCATACGCGATGTATCGAAGGAGAACATAGGAAAATGTTTATTTGTGAACGTTGTCTCAGCAATCCAGCAACAGAACAAAATAAAAGTTCAAAATGAAAAAGTTTACTGTTTTCTGTAATGCAAAGTGAAGTTTTGTTTTTATGTACTCCTTTCGTATACGATAGGCTAGGCCTACAGACAAGGGTTAATTAACGATTTTTTGCTGATTAAACAAAACAGAGTGTCCGTCTTATTATTAACAGACTGTTCAAGAATTTTTTGTTGTAATGTGATTATTGTAATACAAAAAGAAGCTATTAGAGACTACTTACTTGTGTTTTCTTAAAATATGTTATAGAGAAACTTGTTCCCACATATATATAACTATTTGAATTTATGACCACGTAAATCTACTGCTTACACCATTTATAAGTCTGAAATATTATGTATACGAATTGTACTCTATGTTTTAGTATGACTTTAGAATTGAGTGTGGTTTCAATTCATTTAATACATGTGGCCCTATTCACCCAGATATGTTAGGATGAATAGGGCCATTCGAGGCGAGTATATATATATATGTAGTAGATATATGGTATATATGGTATATATGAACTTTGTAGTAGATATATGGTATATTATAATTCTGTAAAAAGTGTTTTAATAAGGCACTAATTACAGCAGTACAAGGTAATTTTCTTGAAAGTGGCACTATTCACCCCAATATATATAGTTTCAGCGATATTAATATAGAATTGATACTCGTTAAATAGGAACAATATTTTCACATTTTCAAATTATATTTTATTTCGTCCCACCTCTTTTCATGTTTCATTTTCTTTTCTAGTCATTCCGTTCATTTTCTCCTTTCTTTTCATTCGACGTTTTTACTGTACAGTACATTCAATTTGCTTTTATTATGTTCTCACTCGTTTTTGTTTTATTTATTTCCTTCCTTTTATTAGCTTTCAGTTCAGTTCTTTCCCTTTCTTCTCTGCCCGTTCTAATTTTAATTTGTTTCATTTCCTATTCTATCATATTATGTTCTATTCTATTTTCTATTGTATCTTCTTTTTCTATCCTATCTTATGCTTTAATTTTATTTCCTTGTCAGTTCATTTCTTGCAATTTATTCAACTTCTTTTATTCTTTTCTCTTCACTTTCATTCAATTTAATTTCTGTCCTTTTTTCTTATTCCATTCCTTTCGTCTTCTACTCTTTGTTTATTTTATTTTGCATTTGTTCCATTTCTCTACTTAGTTTCCTTCGTTTCAATTAGATTTCATACTTTCCCTTCATTTTCCTTTTCATTTATTTATTTTATTTTCTTATATTTCCTTTCCACTCTAGAACCTCCCTCTTGGTCTACTGACTAACATGATTTACTTCGGTTCACATGGCCCCAGATTCGATTCCTTGTGGGGGTATAGTTGAACGACCAAACTGGTTCGAATTCGACTATAATCAGTAGGTCCACGTCTCCTCTAGCTTAGCAGACATAACCGTAGGACGTTAAACTAAATTAAACCAAAAATTTCTTTCTATTATATTTTTTCTACTCTTTCTTTCCATTTGGTTTATGGAAACAAAATATCTTTTGTAATTCCTAATAACATATATGACATTTTTAAAATTACAATCCCATTAATGGAAATATAATATCATGTTTCCTGTTTTCATTATTGTAGTGAAAAATATATTAAAAGAAAAGAAGCAACATAGGATTAAACACCACTGAACCGTTTGAATCTAATCAATGTGCAGCAGAGGAACACATAAAATTAAATTTACAGTTGCTATATATTTTTTAAAAAATAGAATTTAATCTTAAAAATTCTACTTAGTTTCAAAACCTTTCATGTTTTTTTTTTTCCGAAGATGTACATAAAGAGAGAAATTTATCCTATGTATTTTTTTTCTAAAAAAAAAATATTATCCTTATGATGTGTTCTATTTCAGCTTCAAACAAATAATGGGATAGAGTATGTGTAAAGAGCAAACATGATCCGCACGGTTACACTATATAATTTCATTTTTCTATTTGAAGCTAGAAGTCACATCCCGAGTGTATAATATGAACTCCAGATTAGAAAGAGCTGAGTTTCCTTTATACTTTTTTTTTCATTCACATGATGAAAGCTTTATCCATATCATAAGCGTATTTTATATAGATAGATAGAGAGATAATTTTTCAGTGACATGAAAGGAAATTTCACAAAGCTCTCTTTTTTTAAAAAAAACGAAAAGAAAAAAGCAAAAAGGCCTCACTCTCTTTTAATTTTAACAAAAAAAAATTTAGGGAATTACTTTTTCATCTCAGATTAATTGAACTGCACGGACTAAATGTAAGATCGTAACCTGGGCGATGGATGCGCATTATAATTTATTCTTTATTCTCAAAGGGCTTTTTCCTTTTTATATATTGATTTGATAAAGAAGCACTTAATTCTCCCAAATTTAATTTAATATCTCTTCTTTTTTTTTTTAAATATTATTATTATTGTGACTTGGTGTCAGAGAAGGAAGATGAGAAAATAAAATCATTTAAAAAGAAATCCGTTTAAAGGTGTGGGAAAGAAAAATAAGCTACTTTTAATTAGGGTTAAGGGTCTTAAAAATTTAAAAGGAATTAAATCAGATGGTTAACATTCAAATGGCAATATTTACAGTTCTTAAAAATTCCTTCTAAACCTGGTGCGTATTCTAACTCAGCGTTTCTCAACCTTTTTTTTTTTCCTTCGGGCACACCAAAGTACGTTTCAAACTTTCGCGACACCCCTGCATGTGATTTTTTTTCCTAGATGCAAAAAAAAAAAAAAAAAAAAGCAAACACATAAAAATGCATACAATACTTTTTTAAAATTATGGAATGACTATGAGATACAAATCTCACAGGCAAATTACGCAAGACTCTTGAATACCTAGGAAGAAATATATTAACAAAGAAGCAACTTATGACTCTTAGGCAGAAATATGAGAAAGAAATATTAGAGAAGATGATAGAAGACATTATAAAACTAGCGACACATCTGACATGTATTCGAGATACACTAATGTGTCGCGACACAGCCGTTGAGAAACGCTGTTCCACATCACAAAACAGGGGTCAGCTAAATCAAGATCGGTTCGGAAAGTAATGAAATTAACGTCATAAAATTTCTTTGTTTATAAAAATGTGCTTGGATAGGCTTAGCATTCCTTGAAATAATATCCTTAAGTATAGATAAACCGTTGCCAGTGGTTCTGCGTTAGGTAGTAGCTTGCTTGAACATCTTTAATGAGGATTTCTTTCAAAGTACTCAACACGGCAGCTTGCACATTTTCGACAATCTCAAAATGGTGTCCTGTTTGATTTGAGCGGCAGAAACAAAAAAGTCAGCTGCAGCGATGTTCGGAAATGAAATGAAATAAAATCTTTGAGTTTTACGTCCCACGATTATGCCGGGTAGGTCAATGGAGATAAGACGGTGATGATGAGAAATGAATTAAATGGTGGAATGAAGAAAGTGCAAGGAAACAAAAGAAGCCCAAGGAAACCCACGTACACGGTGTTTGTCCACCACAACTTTCGTTTGGCGCGAGACTCGGCTAAGTTCAGGCTGCAAGGAAGTTACGCAGTTGTTACCTTCCTTTATTTCATCAGTAACTCCGTCACATTCAACCACACAATCGCTTTTCTCAGCCAGAGATTCGTACAGTAAAATGTATTCGTTTCGTTGTTTCATTTATTCACCTCACTCTATTTAATGATCTTTTATGTTCTGATAGCGTATGGCGTTTTGCCTATTCTGACATGTTTATGGCCCTAATCAGTATTTAAAATAGATGTTTTACATCGGATTATAATATAAACATAGCGAAGAATTATGTATAACGAGAGTTCTTCGTTAGCATGGTCGCACCGAATTGGGTGGCTGCACAGGGGCACAAAACGGTTAATTCCACAGATTATTATATAATAACCTCCTAGAATCTTAAACTATTGATTATATAGTTTATAATAAACATATTGAGCGAAAGTTTATCATTCAACTGAACTCAGAGTCTGAGTGCGTAATCTACAGGGTGGTCCGGAAGTGGGCGTACCCCCACTTTAGTTTCAGCAATATAGTGTTAGTTATGGTAGAATGGCTGTACACAGTTACCTTGAAGTCTGAAGAGTCTTAAGAGTCATAAACATTGGTATAATCACCATCCATGCCGTAACACAGCTGAATTCTGCGCCGAGTTCTCGCAATGTCTTGCGGAGATACTCCGGAGTCACGAGGGTCAGGCACGTAGCCAAGGGGTGGGTCCGGGGGGTCCGGACCCCCCCTTCGAAACCAGAAATAAAAAAAATAAGGAAGAACGAAACAAAAAGAAACAAGAAATAGGAAGAATCAGCGTTAAAAATAAAGATAAAAATAAAGCTAAAATAAAAATAAATTTTTATCATCGCTTCCCTGTACTATCAAACGTTATTTCAGAAAAGGGTTTTCTACTGCTCCTTTAACTTATCATTTGGAACAGACAGTAATTGACGGAATAATAAAAACAAAAAAGTTATGTGGAAAGCAAGTCCTGTTAACATTTGATTCAACAGAGAAAGGAACGCAGATATAAAATATTTTACAAGACATTATTGGATACGTACTTTTTTTTTTTTTTTTTTTTAATAGTTGAGGTCATAATGAAAGGAAAATTGTTATATTTGGATGAACAGAAGAAGGAACGTAGGTATTGTAATTTTTTAAAAACATATTTTTATAAATATTCTTTTATTCGAGATTTCTTCATAGTTTGTTACTAAAATACTTACTAACATGCATGGGTGCCGATCCTGAGGGGCCGGCCCCCCAAGGGTCATGTGGGCCCCCTTGTTGTATTTATAAATATACAATATATTGGCATATTTGAATGCAATTTCTCTTAAAATCCTCATATATGCCTTCTGAATCTGAATGGACCCCCGAAATTTACAGAGAAATCGGCGCCCTTGCTAATATGTCCTAATTTTAAAGTCTTAACAAACCAATATATATTGCTAGTAAAATAGTTTAAATTGATCAAGCCCCTGGTGTGATAACCACAATATTTCATATCAAACTCCCCCCCCCCCTCATCACGAAATCCTGACTAAACGAACCAATATATATTACCAGTAAAATAGTTTAGAATAATCGAACTCTGGTGTGATAACCACAGTATTTCATGTCTCGGACCCCCCCTATTACGAAATCCTGGCTACGTGCCTGCGAGGGTGAAGGCATGTTCAACAGCTGCTCGTAATTCCTTCATCGTGTGATATTGAGTGTTTCTTACTTGTTGCTTTATGAAACCCCAGAGATCTGGTGTCGTCAGATCGGGACTTCTTGGAGGCCTGGCAGAGGGAGCTTGTGAAGGTGCACAACCTCTTTTAATCCAGGGGCCAGTATACGCCTGATTCAGGTAATTGCGCACGTGAATCGCTAAGTGCGCTGGTGCTCCATCCTGCTGTATCACAACGGTGTTTTTGATACTATTCTTCCAGTTGAGGAACCAACCACTTATTAAGAATTTCCAGGTAGTAAGAATGTCCATTAACATTGTCTTCCAAGAACTAAGACCCAAAAATGTGTGTTGTACTCATTCCAGCCCATATCATCACGTGTGGTGAGTTTCTCCCTACCTCTTTGTAAAACCGGAGGTTTTTCTTACCCCACATCACAACGTTCTGAGAATGCATACTCCGATACATAGCACACTCATCTGTGAAGAGGACTCCACCACGGGATCGTTTGGAAGAGAACACCTTAAGGAGAGTTTTGCATGCCTCTTTCCGCGCATCCATGTCGGCGTCACTCACTTCATTCACATGCATAGGAGCTAAACCTTCAATTTTAGATTTTCCTTTAATTGCCTCATCATGGTGATCCGAGAAAGACCAAGCTTCTAAGACCTTTTACGTGTTGATTTTGAAGGCGCCTGCTGCACTGATGCTTCCAATTCACAGCACGTTTCCCTCCGTTTTATCGGTCGACCGCCTTGAGGAAGGTCTTTCACACTTCCCGTAGCAAATGCACGTATTCCGCACCCAAACATTGTTGTTTTTCTTAATGGATTAATACCAAAGCGGTCTCAAAATTTCACTTTAACACTTTCGATGGTGTCACCTGTGTAACTCCTATCGTGAAGCCAAACCGCAACAATTAATCTTTGTCCAATGCTATATGGACTTTGATCACAAACTGATGATTATTCCAATTTCACTGCAAATAACTGTTATTAAGCAGAAAACAAATGAATATGGATAGCAATGTTGCCAGAATAATGCCAAGCAATGTTACCACACAAATGTGGGGAAAACTTAAAACTGTCAGAAAACACCAATTAGCGGTACGTCCACTAACGGACCACGCTGTATATTATAAAATTGAAAGTGACTATGTTTGTGACTCTAAATCTCTTGAACTGTCCGACCGACCTCGATCAAATTTTTAATGTAAATGGGGTTCTGGCCTGAAAATGATTTTATGTATTCACTTTGACGGTAGAATTCAGGGACGGGGAGGGGAGAGATATAACAATTTTAATAAAACTTAATAACTCTTGAACCACGCGACCAATTTCAGTAAAATTTTCAACATAGATGAAGTTCGGGCCTGGGATGGCTTTTATCATATCACTTTGACGGTGAAACTTAGGGGAAGAGGAGAGACATTTAAAACTGATCGAAAATGACCGATATTAGTGTCGAATATGTAGTTATCGGGGTCACTGAGACGAACAGTGATACTTCCGATGCCGTTTAAATCCATGCAACTAAAAACAAAAATAGCATATTTCACGGGTACCAAGCACGTGAAATAAGGAGTTGTGCATTTATTTTTTTTTTATTTTAACCCAGCGAAGCAGGTAATGGATGCTAGTGTATAATAAATAAGTTATTTTTCTGTGTTTGGTGATACAAGTATATGTATCATTACCATTATATTTTATATTGTTCGTTGTAACTAGTTATTCAATGTCGAAACAAGGCAGAGGATAGTCATGGCAGATTAATCTTGCTTACGAGAAAACGTTTTCTCGTCATACCTCGCCTTGATTCTCGAATAATTCTTTCTCTTATCGTCACGTTTCGTAAATTTATGTTAGAAATTTATACCATGATTTTCTTTAAGAAAAATTCATCAAGAAGTTATTAGAATTCTTCCGCGTCATAAGAGGTGCACGAAGAGCGTAATATATTAGGTGTGTTCAAAATGTATCGAACCTCTGGTTGGCAAAAATACATCTACCGATTTGGAAATTCGAAACACTAATTTCCTTCAAAGTAGTCTCCTTCGTAATGTACACACACTCCTCCCAGCGCTCCCGCTGTTGTTGGAAACACTTTTGGAACGCAGTTTTTGGAATGGTGAGCAAACCGTGCCATTGCATTCCGCATGATGTGTTCTCTTGACTCAAATCCGGTCCCTTTTAGTGGCATTTCCAGCTTGGGAAATAACCAAAAGTTACACGGATCCGCGACGGGTCAGTAGGGAGCCTGACGTCACACAGGAATGTTGTGTTTGGCGACGAAAGCCTGAATCAAATTTCGCGGAAATACTCCTCATTATACAAATTCTCGTTCAAAATTGAATATATCGATCCAGTTCATTGGTTTCCACTTGGGTATCGCCAAACCTTTGTCAAAATTTGATGCAATATTGCTGGTCAAAATGTTTCAGTCTTTATATATATATATATATATATATATATATATATATAAACTAAAATCCGACGACCTCTCACTACACGTCTTGATTCGTAGGCTGACCACCAGCGGCTGACACTTTCTGCAAGTGAGAAAAAAATCACTACTACGCATGAGTGTACCGTCTACATCTACACCAAAAAAAAAAAAAAAAAAAATCCCACGCTTCATTGGTTTACACGGAGAAAAGATAAGGTTCGATACTTTTTGAACACACCTCGTAACAACACTTAAATCATATTTAATATTCTAGTTACTATGTAATGACTTGCGTGTCTTTTTTGTAAATGCTCTTCATTCTGTTCGTACAATTAGTGTATCAATTTATAGAATCATGTAACACTAGATGAGTGTTTGAGATCTAAGACTTACGAGAACTGATGGGTGCCCACTTGGTCTCGAAAACGAGACGAGAAATGGGTGCCCACTCGTCTCGATTAGAATAGAAAGGTACTTATCAAACATCGAAAACGAGACGAGTATCCTGGATAGACGAGCAATTTCTAGTTTCATTTGGAAGATTTTGGAAAATTTATTTTGAAAACGAAAATAGATTCTAGTGCACAGAAAATGTTTGTTGTCAGGGTCGCCATCTTGCCTTGTTATGACCCCCATTTGAGAGTATGTAAGTCATAAATGATACTTACAAGTTAACGATGTTGAGTACTTGTGCCGTCTTTACTTTTTAGCTCATTGATTTTTGTATGTGGGATTATTTTTGTATTTTTTTTAAAATGCACTGAAATTTTAGGAATTCGATTTCTAAGCTTTCTTCATCTATGGCCATGTTAACGAGTCACGTATGAGAGATGACGTCATACTACTCGAGGAAAAGGAAGGAAGAAAGGATTGGGGAAGGGAGAAAGCGATCTGGAACCTGTATGTTAGGTACAATCCCAGCATTTGCTTGGTGTGAATGAGAAAATCCCAGGAAACCTTACTCAGGATTGCTGACAGGAAAAGCTTTTACAGTTTTTCGACCGAATGTCACCACTGGGAATCAAACCCGGGACCAGTCGCACCAAAGACAAGAGCGTTAGCGATTACGCTATGAAGAGCCACAAGCGAAATTTTAATGATGTTTTCCGAAACTAATTAAATCTCCCTAGTTTTTTCTTCCAAAATAAATTTGCATTATACTATAGTACGAAAGGTATAACATCGTTGGCTTCCTGCGAAAAGTTGTAGTGACGTTTATGAGAAGTGGTCAGCTTGGTTACTCGTGGCTCGCTGAGTGCAGTAGACGGTTGGTGGTAATTGGCTACCCTCTTTCCACACCCCCAGTGACGAGCAGGTCCAAGCGCGGGAAGCGAACGACGTTATACCTTCTGGACTATAAAATGTTAGGATTAGTGAGCCTTATAAGATAGTAATGTTAGCACATTACTCCATACGATAAATCTTCAACGAAATTGAATTTTCAAATTGTGTTGTTTGTAATAGATAGCCTGAGTGATTGTCCCGGTTGAGTTCGTTATTGGAGCCAATCCGTTAGCACTTTCACGAGTACTGGTGACTTTAACGGAGGCTATGCATACCCCACTTTCTAAACATAGGTAGTAAACTTTATACATCTTGCCGCTAGATGGCAGCAGACATCCTGCAGCAGGTGACATCTACAGGACAAAATCGAAACTTTGTATTGTTCTCTTTGCTGTTTTTAGCAAAGTTTACTAGGACTTACATTAAATTTAATTGTTAATATTAAAACTAACGAAATGTAATTTTCAGGAAGTAAAGGCTATTTATACAGAATTGAAAAAGAAATTAAAATCAAACCGTTAAAACGCGACATCATAGCAAAGAAACCAAGAAAATAATTCCCTTTATAATTCAGTGGGATGAAAAACAAATATGGCACTGGGGTTCAACACTCCTAAGAAAATGCTCTTGAATTTTTCATTTGTATTTGGTGCAAGCTCTCTGGAGAACCTCGACGCCCAAATGGTAGAAGAAGAGGAACGCATTAAGCAAGTAAGTAAGTAAACTTATCCAAGCTTAGCAACAAAAGTATACTTGGAAAAGCCCTATGCAGGAAGTTTTTTTTTTTTCAGATTAAGGTGTATGAAGGTAAATCGAAGGCTATTTCGATAGATTGATGGAGTTTTTTTTTTTTTGCCTGTGTTTTTAAACATTAAGATTATATTAAACGGAACATACCGCTTAAAGTGGAAACGAAGCAATACTTGTTTATTATCTGAATTACCCCTTCGGGAATAGAACCCTGAACACCACTCATAGCAAGAATGACCGTTAACCACTGATCTATCAAAAAAGCACTCGGGGTACATACTTGATTGCCTTGCGTATGTAAGTATAAATAATAGTATATTAAATGATTTACCTATCAAATATACCTTTGTTCTTTCTTATCGGTAAGGTATAAGCAAGTTTTAATACCTTGTACTTTTTGTATCCATGCACTGCAAGAGAACTCATTAGTCAATGCACCCACGAGGATAAAACTGAAAAAAGAGGGCCGTTGCCATAGAAACAAACGTTTCCATAACAACGAATCCTGTCACTGCTTGTCAGTCTAAAACTGTTTGAAGAAAAGAATAAGTCGTAAGTGGGAACCCTTCACCCCTGGTGGGGATGTTCATGAAGCTATCAGCTTATGTCTAATTACGTTGGAATATATTAGCCGTTTCTTAATTTTGAACATACTAGATTCGATCGAAACGAGAAAACCTTTTATCGGACTTCTAAAGAAAATAAAATCAAATACATACATGACCGTGTTTATTACATCTAGGATTCCCAGTCACGACCCCCTTTTCAGTTTTATTAAAAAATAGAAGAAGAAGATGAAGAAAGGAAAAGGAAAATAGAAGAGGAAAGAGGTAAAGTAAGAAGGTGATAAAGAGGAAGCTGTTACTGAATATTTTGAAAAATATGGTAAAGAAAAGTGAATAATTATCGAATTCCAATAGCTATTGGGTTAATATTTGGTATTCAGGTGATTAAGGGTAGACACATGTTAACCCATACATCCCCGATCTAGATCCATTTAACCCCAACTACCAAATTATCCCGATCTAGATCCGAGATAGATGAGAAAGTTTAAGTTTACAGTTTATTCAATATTTCCAGAAGTTCTAGACTAATATCCAATACTTGAAAAATAAAGGACGAAGTTGATGGCATGTTAGAATCGACCACAAAGAAAAAAAAAATCAGAGTATTACATATTCGTAGAAGATTTTGACTTTCACAGTTCTCCCATGCTGATCATTCGTTCAGGCTACTTCAGTCCTTTTTACTTCCTTCATAGAGCCAACTTAAGTTAGTATTAACATTCAATGAGTTTAATTGATAACTACCATTAATTATAATAAATCACACATATATGTCAAAATAATGGATGCACTTAATACTAAACCTACATTTCACTCACACACACATTCATACAGGACAATGTATACTTCGGGTTGTATTTAGTTAAATTAAACTAACCTAACTACATTACTATATACATTTATTACATTTCAATAGAAGAAAAATTAGTTGGACATAACATGGAAAAATTTAATACATGGAAAGAATGTTTCATTAACATGCATAGAAATTCGCTAATTTTATCAAGACCAAATAACACATTTCTCTTCCTATATATATATTAAAAGTTGAATTACATGAAAGAGAATTTGACAAAAAAAAAAAAAAAATGAAAAAAAAACAAAATTAAGGGGATTCACAGATCAATACATTTAGGATTCAGTGTAATGAATATATATATATCATTGCGGAAAACGAAAGAAAAAATAAATTAAAAAAAAAATATATATATATAATTGGTTAATCATTCTAAAAAAAAAAAATACTTTAATAGCATTTTATTAGGTCTCTGTCCCAAGAGGAGACATTTCGACGATTTTATGAGTCTTTGTTCTCACATCGATAATAGCTCCTTTTTCCAACTCTCTTTTGCACTGTGGTTTGTGTCCATGAGAGTGTTTAATTGTTTTTGTTTTAGCTATAGACAAATAGTCGCTTCATATCACATATATATTTATATTTCTCATTTCGTCACTCGACGCACTCAATATAAAATTTCAAAGTTTATCAAGGTTAAAAAATTTTGAATCCAGTCACAGACATTGAGAACATATTTCCATATTCCGGTATTCACATTAACTTATTAAACAGATTTCAGTTCGTTGAATTTAAGATCACTAATTTTTTCCTAGTATAGATCTTGTAGTCAAAAAAATTCTAGATACTGAATAGTTTGGTTTCCGATCGTAGGGGAAGGATTTGTTTCATGGTTTACTGATGGAAAAAGTCGTTGGAGGGGCGCACTGTTTCGTAGGTTGCTAATTTCACTCGCAAAGTAAATTTGGGTAAGGATTAGGGTTATTCTTATTTATCTTACGACCCACTACTTGTTTTATTCACATGCAGTATTTAACATTATATTCCACTTTAATAGTTACAAAAATTAATAACAACTCAACAAAATGTAATTTATCACAATTTACGCGGGAATACTATATATCACAAATAGTTAGTTAATACCGGGTGTCTAAAATCTATGGCAACCTAACAAGACCAGGGTAAATATCGAGCCCATTACATACATACTCGTATATATATATATATATGTATTCATATTAATCAATACAATAAATTTCACTTTAATATCTATCTTAATATTTCATCGACGTTTAAATTCTACATCACCGTTCATATTCGACAAGTATTCATATTTTATAAATATTTATATTTATTTGGCTCAAAGACAAAACAAAAACCCTGACTATCAAAATTCACCTTTTTTTCCTTCATAAGGTTGCAACATTGTATTTCATATGAATAAACCCGATAATCAATAATCATTTTCAATTTACTAAAGATCCGCGTATATATACAAAAAACAAAATAGCTGGTGTTATTTAATGAGTTGACATAAGAGGTGGAAAATGCAACAAATAGAGCAGGCACGTAACTTTTAACACTATGTAAGTACATATATAGATGTATATACAGGAAAAAAAATCAATGTTATTCGAAACTAGTGGGCCCAGACTACTAATACATACACACTATATGACCAATCAATAGAAATAAAAACCAGAAATCAGTAATCAATTGATATAAGTTGTATGATCGATGAATAACAAGGGTTTCTAGGAATCTAAAAGCATAGTGTACCTTCCCGTCAATTTCTCCCGTGGTGGATTGAATATCGCGGAAATGGTCCTGAGTTGTGCTGCAATACCTCCACGAATTGCATCCCTCGATGTCTCAGTTAGTACATACGATCGAAATAAGTGAAATGAATATTGTATGTTTTATGAGTTTCAGAAACCGGGGGGGGGAGGTTGAAAATTTAAAAAAAAATCTCGAAGTAATGAAGACAGAGAGAGATAGAGAAGAAGGAAGACGAAGAAATAGTGGCGCCAAAGACTTAAGTGGGAAATAACTAACGCTACAAAGACAGAAATCGAATTTCGCTCTCAACAAAATCCATAGCCAAAATATTCTTAACATGCCAAAAGGGTGGTCTACTCAAATACGTAGACTCAAGGAACGCCCTGCTGCCAAGGATGCAAGTTCTGTGTCCATCAGATCCCAATCCCACAAGAGTTTGGTTGTAAGATTGAAATCCGATCCCCGTATCCGGCCCAAACCAGCAGGTTCCCGGAAATCGTCCGGAAGGTTAGAGAAGGCGCTAATTTAGAATTTCAAGAAAGAAAAAAAAAATCATCCGACCTCTTGGAAACTAGAAGATTCCAGAATAGGTATGAAATTAGAGTAATAGCTAAGGTATCCCTAATTAGTAATTCGCCAAAAATAAAAAAAAAATTAAATAAATAAACTGAATTTTGGATCAGTGATTTCAATTACCGAAACATCACCGATGGCTACCCAGCGCAGACATGCCACCGTCTGGGACGTCGTTAATTTCCCTCATCTAATTAAACTAAGAAAAGACATGAAAAATACTTAAGGGGACTAGGGGTCGACATCCGGGTACGCTATCCATGAATATTAATTTAGTAGCAGTTAATTTAATCGGATAGTCCGAACTGAGTTATATGAACACTGCACAATAAATAAATAAGGTAAGCAACAAAAAAAAAAATCTCTGAGAGGCAATGAATGTTAAAGGTATAAATGACCGAAACCTGTACTTTTCGATGATCACAGAATATAGCAGTTGGTTTTCTTAATTATCATCTCTGTCAACCTTTAGAAGTAATTCCCACATGATGCTACTCTATCTATTGAAAGGCTTAAGATCTGGGGCTGTTGTTAGGAGGTACATAAATGCAAAGTAACACACAATTCCCAACTATAATTTACTATCCAAGTAGCAAACTCGGTTGGATGAATGCACTGGTGTGGAAGTCAAAACGCGAGAGATTTTTTTTTTTCTCTTTCTTTCTTCGTAAACATATTCATATTTTCACTATATAAAATTCACTAGGCCTATCCATTTAACTATAGGGGTCATCATTTCATTCATATTATATATCATATTATTAACATATCATTACATTCATTCATTATCTACTAATTTTCGCACGAAATAATATTTTATAAACACCCTATTTCGTACATTTTACACGCAGGCCATACACATATTTACATTACGCAGTAATAAATATATATATACAACTATCACAATCTATCACGCTCAAACCACCACACGATCACATTCATCGAACCACGTACTCTTTATTTCGAAGCACCCAAATTGTATTTACCTTGCAGGTTTAAAAAAAAAAATCATACATGTATTTACGGAAAGTTAAATTGTCAATGATTAATCTATTTCTGATTTGTTGATAAAACTGAAGCAACAATGGAATTTTCTACAGCCACGGGAAAAGAGAATTTAATATTACATTTTTAAACAAACCGTAACAGCATATGGACTTTACTTCTATTAAGAAAATAGGTGTTCTTTATTTCAGCGGATTATTCATTAACTACTGGACCTAGCAAGCTGAAATTTTCAGTACAGTAAGATCTCATGCTATTTTATACGAAGGTATACTCATCCGAACCGAAAACCATGTCCACGGGAAGTAATTTGAGAATAACTGTCCAAAATCAAACAATCTAAATCACTAAGTCATGCGATGTCGTAATGTCAACAAACAATTGACTACCGAAAACTGACGCTATGGCGCTGTAGTGGAGGCATAATTTACCGTGTACTGAAATGTATACTTGTACTCATTAATCAGAAATTTAATATTTACTCTGGTTTATTTATGTTAGAAAAATGGTACTAAATTAAAGCATATTTATACACTGTCCAAATCGAAAATTCACACACTCACACAAAACTACTAACTACATACACCACTGTTAGTACTATACATAAAGACAACTAACTAAAATAAACATGCACCATTTAGTTACATGCATGTTGACGAAAATAACTTAACACATTAAATTTAAAATACATTACTCCCTCGTCGATATATACAGTCGGCTCTATTTAATTTAAAGGGGGTCAAAAATGAGAAAAGTAACACTAGGTCTAATTGACCTGACCAATTGTTTACATAATGATTGCCAAAAATTGATGCCCGGGGGGCACCTTAACGAGGTTTATGGAGGGACCCTTCCCCTGAGAGGGGAAAAGGCCCTAAAACGAACAATAACTAACCCATTCCCCCGCTAGAATTGGTTCAATTCAGAAAAGGGGATAGGAGCCCCTTTTTGTTAGCTTAAGCTGCCATTCCGAAAGTTAACATTGCAACTATGAAACCTACTGTGTACATGCACTTACTGACTAATAAAAAAAAATCACATTTACTATACACACTATAATATATGTACGAAACCAGGTCGTATTGTCCCTAATCCCTAACTGAGTTTTAACAGATCAAAAATCACTTTCCTATATTGTCTATTCTTTGGCTTAGATAACGAGCAATATGGCGTCTGTAAAGCTGGTTCCCATTTCTCCTTTATTTTTTACAGTTCACTTCACGAAAAATGTAAGTTTGTCAGCTCCTAAATCATTATACGGCGTTTATCAATGAAATTAACTGGATATTACCTTGAGATAGTTAGAATTTCCATCCTTTTACCGCAGATATGTAGAAGAAGAAATCACGGGCTGCTCCTCGTAGTGTGTCTTCTATTATTCTAATAACATTGCGCCGAAAAAACCAGAGGTAGGAGAATTCCTCCAATCAGAAAGAAAACTTTAGCCGCGGAAATTACAAAGCGAATGGAAATTTGGTAAATCCAGATATAACCGGATCTGAAAGTGACTATGGACTAGTGAGAGGGGGTGAGGGAAAAATTAGGTACCTGACTAAATTCTACATTGGTCTGAAATTAAGAAAATTTATATCCAATGACAGAACTATGTTTCGGTATGACGTCAGAATGGTAAACCTTGAAACTTTTCAACTTATATATCAGAAAATGGGATTTACACTTAATCAAAATATAAATAAATATATTATACAGTGGGAATATGGTTACTAACGAAACCTTTGGGTTCATTATATTTAATTCGAAGTAGAGAGAGTAAATAAATTGTGTAGCTAAACCGAAATTGAATAAAAAAAAAATTACTAGGTACAGGGTGTGTAAAAAAAATTGCCATTACTTTCAACTGTAATGGTACATTACAGTTTTCCCCGGCCCATTAACAAAATTTTGTTAGAATAACAAAATTTTTCTAATTGGGAATACTAACTACTGATGCTTGTTAAATTAACACACTCATTCATCTCATTCAAACATTACCAGTCACACTAGGACAGTATATTATATCTACTTGGGGTATTGCGCAAGTAATTCACTACGTTTATCTTCTGTACAATTGAAAATCTTTAAATTTCGAAAATTGTGAGTTCCGATACTTTTTTTTTTTTTTCAGTAGTGTTCATATAGCAATAGAACGGACAGAAGTTATAACTGAGAAATCGACAGATACAACTCGTAAGGCTTCACTCGCCGACTAGCATATCAGATGACATTAGGATCTAGTTTCCCGACTATCACTCCCATTTAATATTGTTCTAGGCTCACCGTTACCACGCACTTGCGAATGGATTGAATTCTGGGGTCGATTTACATTATTGTTACTATTATTGTTATTATTATTGCCCTGACTATTACCGTTCTCCCTTCTTCCGTACGTCCTGTTAAAATTCCTCCTGGCGTTATCGCCCCTATCCGGGTTTGATTCCATGTTGGTACGGTCATAGGGACGATAACTCCGGCGATTGTTGAACATGGGCCGATTCCTAAATAGTCGCCGGCCATTATTGTTGTTTTCTGAGCCATACCCACTAGGATAACGAGATCCAGCTTGGGTATAACTCAGGAAATCTGTCTGGCAACTTGCCGTTACCTTCGTCTTCGTCGGTTTTAGAATCTTTGCCTGTCGGGCGAAGTATCGTTTTGGTGGACCACCAACTTCCTTACCGCACAAGGCAGCTAAACGTGAGGTGACTTCTCGCACCGTTTGGCACAAGTGGGACGCTATGGCCCGGGACTCATCGGGTGGAAGAGCGTTAACTATAATATCTACAAGTTCAGCCTGAGAGGGATGTTCAGCTATCTGATAATATAGTTCGATAATTTTCCAAGCATAGTCCAAGAGGGACCCATACTTGGAGCGATCATACCGGAGTGATTGTAAGTTTCTCTTTTGGAGCCGTTCGATGTGCTCATTACAATATTCTTCTTTGAAAAGAATCAAAAAATCACTAAACGTCCGGATTTGGTATTTAACCGAAGCAAACCATGCGCCCGAAGCGGCGATCAAACATTTTTCAACTATCTGTAGGCGTTCCCCATCATTAAGTTTATACATGTCTAAATATTGCTGCAGTCTCCGCAGGAAAACTCGAGGTAACCCGTTAGTAATGTTCCCATCGAAAGTGGGAAAACGTTCAATATCCCGGAGGGAAACTTTAGAGCTCATACTATGCGGGGCAGGAAAAGAATCTAGTGGAATCAACGCATTATCCTGAGCGGTTGGGGTTGTCACCGGATTTGCCACCGACGAAGTGGTCACTGAACTGAACGCTCCCATATGACCAAGAGAGGTTTTGTAATTTGTGTTGACCATGTAAGGTTCAAACTTAGGACCCACCACGGTAGTAACCGACGGTCCGGCACATCTCCTTTCCCCTCCTGGCAGCACGCTGTACGATTGTACCATTCCAAAGGTAGAGTGAGCATTTACGCTAGTGACTGTTGTAGTCACAACACTCGACTGCATCGGTACATCGAAATTACTCAACCATGATTTCGAGGTTGGCTGATGCGGGGAGCAATACATTGCTGTGTCCCGTGCATCAGGCAACACTTGACTCTTACCCGGGAGGACGTTACTCGTTTCTGGGAAATTTTTCCCTATAGAATCGCTATCAGGAAAAGGATAGGAGATGTCAGACTTGACGATTTCCAGTTTAGTAATCTTCCCCTTAATACTGTCTACCTCAGTTTGAATTCGACTAATTCTTTGATCAACCGACTCTAGTTTAGTTTCTATTGATAGGTCGGATATTACAACATTCAATTTACTTATTTCAGCCTGCTGCTGTTCAACCTTTCGTTCGATGTCACCAAATCTTTTGTTTGTACCCTCAAACCTTACATCTATTTCGTTTAGTTTCTCATTTGTTTCGTCTCTGAGCTGCTCGGTAGACTGTTGGGCCCGGTATCTAACCTGCTCCAATTCAGTAGACGTTTGCTCTTTCAGATTACTAATCGAAGAGGCAAAGTCTAAACAAATCTGGTCGAATTTATTGTTTAATACCTCGAATCGAGCGTCGGTCTCTCGTTTCGAGGTATCAAACTTCTCATTTATCTCACGCCTTAAGTTTTCACTATTCTGATCTATTTTCTGATTTATCTCATTTATCTCACGCCTCATATCTGCACTATTTTGTTCCATGTTAGAAAATTTTTCATGCATCATTTCCATCATCTGGCGAATTAATGCAGACGTGTCAGACCCTCCAGATGACATTCCTTCCTTCGGGTTTGCCGTCTGATCCCGAGAATCACTGTGATTTTCATTTTTTTCTTCATCGTCGAGGTCAGATATCTCCGCTGGAGATATTTGGCCTCGGTCCTTTTCACAGTCCTCACAATATTTTTCTATTTCGCCGGTTTGCACCTTTTCTGCATTTTCAGCAGTGTCATCTAAATTGGAACAAGCAAAGTGGATCCATTTTTGTCCACAACCGGTGCATCTAATTAATCTTCGCGGGGCGCGAGATCTTTTCTCTTTTTCATTTAATGTGCATTGAGTGCACGTGATTTCACACTCGCCCTGTGACACCACAACCTTTTTTGTTGCCATAGTTTCGAGACACTTTACACTTTACAAAAGACAAGATATATATAGCAAAAATACACATATACTATAAAATACTTATTTGCTATCCAGACAAGTATTATTCATGACTTAAAGGACTCCCATTCTCTTTCCTTCCTTGAAACCCTTCTAGCGTTTAATTCTAATTTTAGAAAAATTTGGACACTCCTTCTCTTTTTCCCCCTTAGAAAAGGAAACAAAAATGACAAAGTAGCCAACGACTTTACTTATTTCATTTGACTATAAAATTTCTCTTATTAATTTCAATGTTGTAATCAATTCAACATGCCTTCAACCTCACTCTTTGACATTCTTAAAAAAATTTCAAATCAATCGGTTGCCATTTAAACGGAGATCCGTTGCCATGGGAACAAACGTTGCCATGACAAACATTCTTGTCGCGGTTCACCAATTCAAACTAATTGGCATGATAACTGGTATTATTCAATAAGCATTTTCAGATCCGTTACCACAGTAAACATGGTTACCATGGCAACAATCCTGTCACGTGTCGCCATTCTAAAACTGGGAAAAGAGGGCCGTTGCCATAGAAACAAACGTTTCCATAACAACGAATCCTGTCACTGCTTGTCAGTCTAAAACTGTTTGAAGAAAAGAATAAGTCGTAAGTGGGAACCCTTCACCCCTGGTGGGGATGTTCATGAAGCTATCAGCTTATGTCTAATTACGTTGGAATATATTAGCCGTTTCTTAATTTTGAACATACTAGATTCGATCGAAACGAGAAAACCTTTTATCGGACTTCTAAAGAAAATAAAATCAAATACATACATGACCGTGTTTATTACATCTAGGATTCCCAGTCACGACCCCCTTTTCAGTTTTATTAAAAAATAGAAGAAGAAGATGAAGAAAGGAAAAGGAAAATAGAAGAGGAAAGAGGTAAAGTAAGAAGGTGATAAAGAGGAAGCTGTTACTGAATATTTTGAAAAATATGGTAAAGAAAAGTGAATAATTATCGAATTCCAATAGCTATTGGGTTAATATTTGGTATTCAGGTGATTAAGGGTAGACACATGTTAACCCATACATCCCCGATCTAGATCCATTTAACCCCAACTACCAAATTATCCCGATCTAGATCCGAGATAGATGAGAAAGTTTAAGTTTACAGTTTATTCAATATTTCCAGAAGTTCTAGACTAATATCCAATACTTGAAAAATAAAGGACGAAGTTGATGGCATGTTAGAATCGACCACAAAGAAAAAAAAAATCAGAGTATTACATATTCGTAGAAGATTTTGACTTTCACAGTTCTCCCATGCTGATCATTCGTTCAGGCTACTTCAGTCCTTTTTACTTCCTTCATAGAGCCAACTTAAGTTAGTATTAACATTCAATGAGTTTAATTGATAACTACCATTAATTATAATAAATCACACATATATGTCAAAATAATGGATGCACTTAATACTAAACCTACATTTCACTCACACACACATTCATACAGGACAATGTATACTTCGGGTTGTATTTAGTTAAATTAAACTAACCTAACTACATTACTATATACATTTATTACATTTCAATAGAAGAAAAATTAGTTGGACATAACATGGAAAAATTTAATACATGGAAAGAATGTTTCATTAACATGCATAGAAATTCGCTAATTTTATCAAGACCAAATAACACATTTCTCTTCCTATATATATATTAAAAGTTGAATTACATGAAAGAGAATTTGACAAAAAAAAAAAAATGAAAAAAAACAAAATTAAGGGGATTCACAGATCAATACATTTAGGATTCAGTGTAATGAATATATATATATCATTGCGGAAAACGAAAGAAAAAATAAATTAAAAAAAAAATATATATATATATAATTGGTTAATCATTCTAAAAAAAAAATACTTTAATAGCATTTTATTAGGTCTCTGTCCCAAGAGGAGACATTTCGACGATTTTATGAGTCTTTGTTCTCACATCGATAATAGCTCCTTTTTCCAACTCTCTTTTGCACTGTGGTTTGTGTCCATGAGAGTGTTTAATTGTTTTTGTTTTAGCTATAGACAAATAGTCGCTTCATATCACATATATATTTATATTTCTCATTTCGTCACTCGACGCACTCAATATAAAATTTCAAAGTTTATCAAGGTTAAAAAATTTTGAATCCAGTCACAGACATTGAGAACATATTTCCATATTCCGGTATTCACATTAACTTATTAAACAGATTTCAGTTCGTTGAATTTAAGATCACTAATTTTTTCCTAGTATAGATCTTGTAGTCAAAAAAATTCTAGATACTGAATAGTTTGGTTTCCGATCGTAGGGGAAGGATTTGTTTCATGGTTTACTGATGGAAAAAGTCGTTGGAGGGGCGCACTGTTTCGTAGGTTGCTAATTTCACTCGCAAAGTAAATTTGGGTAAGGATTAGGGTTATTCTTATTTATCTTACGACCCACTACTTGTTTTATTCACATGCAGTATTTAACATTATATTCCACTTTAATAGTTACAAAAATTAATAACAACTCAACAAAATGTAATTTATCACAATTTACGCGGGAATACTATATATCACAAATAGTTAGTTAATACCGGGTGTCTAAAATCTATGGCAACCTAACAAGACCAGGGTAAATATCGAGCCCATTACATACATACTCGTATATATATATATATATGTATTCATATTAATCAATACAATAAATTTCACTTTAATATCTATCTTAATATTTCATCGACGTTTAAATTCTACATCACCGTTCATATTCGACAAGTATTCATATTTTATAAATATTTATATTTATTTGGCTCAAAGACAAAACAAAAACCCTGACTATCAAAATTCACCTTTTTTTCCTTCATAAGGTTGCAACATTGTATTTCATATGAATAAACCCGATAATCAATAATCATTTTCAATTTACTAAAGATCCACGTATATATACAAAAAACAAAATAGCTGGTGTTATTTAATGAGTTGACATAAGAGGTGGAAAATGCAACAAATAGAGCAGGCACGTAACTTTTAACACTATGTAAGTACATATATAGATGTATATACAGGAAAAAAAATCAATGTTATTCGAAACTAGTGGGCCCAGACTACTAATACATACACACTATATGACCAATCAATAGAAATAAAAACCAGAAATCAGTAATCAATTGATATAAGTTGTATGATCGATGAATAACAAGGGTTTCTAGGAATCTAAAAGCATAGTGTACCTTCCCGTCAATTTCTCCCGTGGTGGATTGAATATCGCGGAAATGGTCCTGAGTTGTGCTGCAATACCTCCACGAATTGCATCCCTCGATGTCTCAGTTAGTACATACGATCGAAATAAGTGAAATGAATATTGTATGTTTTATGAGTTTCAGAAACCGGGGGGGGGGGAGGTTGAAAATTTAAAAAAAAAATCTCGAAGTAATGAAGACAGAGAGAGATAGAGAAGAAG
Organism: Thermobia domestica; assembly: GCF_964235325.1. NCBI lineage: Eukaryota > Metazoa > Arthropoda > Insecta > Zygentoma > Lepismatidae > Thermobia > Thermobia domestica. The sequence goes on along the minus strand of NC_137457.1, from coordinate 248,933,073 downwards.
GAAGACGAAGAAATAGTGGCGCCAAAGACTTAAGTGGGAAATAACTAACGCTACAAAGACAGAAATCGAATTTCGCTCTCAACAAAATCCATAGCCAAAATATTCTTAACATGCCAAAAGGGTGGTCTACTCAAATACGTAGACTCAAGGAACGCCCTGCTGCCAAGGATGCAAGTTCTGTGTCCATCAGATCCCAATCCCACAAGAGTTTGGTTGTAAGATTGAAATCCGATCCCCGTATCCGGCCCAAACCAGCAGGTTCCCGGAAATCGTCCGGAAGGTTAGAGAAGGCGCTAATTTAGAATTTCAAGAAAGAAAAAAAAATCATCCGACCTCTTGGAAACTAGAAGATTCCAGAATAGGTATGAAATTAGAGTAATAGCTAAGGTATCCCTAATTAGTAATTCGCCAAAAATAAAAAAAAAATTAAATAAATAAACTGAATTTTGGATCAGTGATTTCAATTACCGAAACATCACCGATGGCTACCCAGCGCAGACATGCCACCGTCTGGGACGTCGTTAATTTCCCTCATCTAATTAAACTAAGAAAAGACATGAAAAATACTTAAGGGGACTAGGGGTCGACATCCGGGTACGCTATCCATGAATATTAATTTAGTAGCAGTTAATTTAATCGGATAGTCCGAACTGAGTTATATGAACACTGCACAATAAATAAATAAGGTAAGCAACAAAAAAAAAAAATCTCTGAGAGGCAATGAATGTTAAAGGTATAAATGACCGAAACCTGTACTTTTCGATGATCACAGAATATAGCAGTTGGTTTTCTTAATTATCATCTCTGTCAACCTTTAGAAGTAATTCCCACATGATGCTACTCTATCTATTGAAAGGCTTAAGATCTGGGGCTGTTGTTAGGAGGTACATAAATGCAAAGTAACACACAATTCCCAACTATAATTTACTATCCAAGTAGCAAACTCGGTTGGATGAATGCACTGGTGTGGAAGTCAAAACGCGAGAGATTTTTTTTTTCTCTTTCTTTCTTCGTAAACATATTCATATTTTCACTATATAAAATTCACTAGGCCTATCCATTTAACTATAGGGGTCATCATTTCATTCATATTATATATCATATTATTAACATATCATTACATTCATTCATTATCTACTAATTTTCGCACGAAATAATATTTTATAAACACCCTATTTCGTACATTTTACACGCAGGCCATACACATATTTACATTACGCAGTAATAAATATATATATACAACTATCACAATCTATCACGCTCAAACCACCACACGATCACATTCATCGAACCACGTACTCTTTATTTCGAAGCACCCAAATTGTATTTACCTTGCAGGTTTAAAAAAAATCATACATGTATTTACGGAAAGTTAAATTGTCAATGATTAATCTATTTCTGATTTGTTGATAAAACTGAAGCAACAATGGAATTTTCTACAGCCACGGGAAAAGAGAATTTAATATTACATTTTTAAACAAACCGTAACAGCATATGGACTTTACTTCTATTAAGAAAATAGGTGTTCTTTATTTCAGCGGATTATTCATTAACTACTGGACCTAGCAAGCTGAAATTTTCAGTACAGTAAGATCTCATGCTATTTTATACGAAGGTATACTCATCCGAACCGAAAACCATGTCCACGGGAAGTAATTTGAGAATAACTGTCCAAAATCAAACAATCTAAATCACTAAGTCATGCGATGTCGTAATGTCAACAAACAATTGACTACCGAAAACTGACGCTATGGCGCTGTAGTGGAGGCATAATTTACCGTGTACTGAAATGTATACTTGTACTCATTAATCAGAAATTTAATATTTACTCTGGTTTATTTATGTTAGAAAAATGGTACTAAATTAAAGCATATTTATACACTGTCCAAATCGAAAATTCACACACTCACACAAAACTACTAACTACATACACCACTGTTAGTACTATACATAAAGACAACTAACTAAAATAAACATGCACCATTTAGTTACATGCATGTTGACGAAAATAACTTAACACATTAAATTTAAAATACATTACTCCCTCGTCGATATATACAGTCGGCTCTATTTAATTTAAAGGGGGTCAAAAATGAGAAAAGTAACACTAGGTCTAATTGACCTGACCAATTGTTTACATAATGATTGCCAAAAATTGATGCCCGGGGGGCACCTTAACGAGGTTTATGGAGGGACCCTTCCCCTGAGAGGGGAAAAGGCCCTAAAACGAACAATAACTAACCCATTCCCCCGCTAGAATTGGTTCAATTCAGAAAAGGGGATAGGAGCCCCTTTTTGTTAGCTTAAGCTGCCATTCCGAAAGTTAACATTGCAACTATGAAACCTACTGTGTACATGCACTTACTGACTAATAAAAAAAAAATCACATTTACTATACACACTATAATATATGTACGAAACCAGGTCGTATTGTCCCTAATCCCTAACTGAGTTTTAACAGATCAAAAATCACTTTCCTATATTGTCTATTCTTTGGCTTAGATAACGAGCAATATGGCGTCTGTAAAGCTGGTTCCCATTTCTCCTTTATTTTTTACAGTTCACTTCACGAAAAATGTAAGTTTGTCAGCTCCTAAATCATTATACGGCGTTTATCAATGAAATTAACTGGATATTACCTTGAGATAGTTAGAATTTCCATCCTTTTACCGCAGATATGTAGAAGAAGAAATCACGGGCTGCTCCTCGTAGTGTGTCTTCTATTATTCTAATAACATTGCGCCGAAAAAACCAGAGGTAGGAGAATTCCTCCAATCAGAAAGAAAACTTTAGCCGCGGAAATTACAAAGCGAATGGAAATTTGGTAAATCCAGATATAACCGGATCTGAAAGTGACTATGGACTAGTGAGAGGGGGTGAGGGAAAAATTAGGTACCTGACTAAATTCTACATTGGTCTGAAATTAAGAAAATTTATATCCAATGACAGAACTATGTTTCGGTATGACGTCAGAATGGTAAACCTTGAAACTTTTCAACTTATATATCAGAAAATGGGATTTACACTTAATCAAAATATAAATAAATATATTATACAGTGGGAATATGGTTACTAACGAAACCTTTGGGTTCATTATATTTAATTCGAAGTAGAGAGAGTAAATAAATTGTGTAGCTAAACCGAAATTGAATAAAAAAAAAATTACTAGGTACAGGGTGTGTAAAAAAAATTGCCATTACTTTCAACTGTAATGGTTTCGGTACTCAATAGTTTGTTGACAGTACGACATCGCATGACTTAGTGATTTAGATTGTTTGATTTTGGACAGTTATTCTCAAATTACTTCCCGTGGACATGGTTTTCGGTTCGGATGAGTATACCTTCGTATAAAATAGCATGAGATCTTACTGTACTGAAAATTTCAGCTTGCTAGGTCCAGTAGTTAATGAATAATCCGCTGAAATAAAGAACACCTATTTTCTTAATAGAAGTAAAGTCCATATGCTGTTACTGTTTGTTTGAAAATGTAGGATTAAATTCTCTTTTCCCGTGGCTGTAGAAAATTCCATTGTTGCTTCAGTTTTATCAACAAATCAGAAATAGATTAATCGTTGACAATTTAACTTTCCGTAAATCCATGTATGATTTTTTTTTTTAAACCTGCAAGGTAAATACAATTTGGGTGCTTCGAAATAAAGAGTACGTGGTTCGATGAATGTGATCGTGTGGTGGTTTGAGCGTGATAGATTGTGATAGTTATATATATATATTTATTACTGCGTAATGTAAATATGTGTATGGCCTGCGTGTAAAATGTACGAAATAGGGTGTTTATAAAATATTACTTCGTGCGAAAATTAGTAGATAATGAATGAATGTAATGATATGTTAATAATATGATATATAATATGAATGAAATGATGACCCCTATATTTAACTGGATAGGCCTAGTGAATTTTATATAGTGAAAATATGAATATGTTTACGAAGGAAAAAAAAATCTCTCGCGTTTTGACTTCAACACCAGTGCATTCATCCAACCGAGTTTGCTGCTTGGATAGTAAATTATAGTTGGGAATTGTGTGTTACTTTGCATTTATGTACCTCCTAACAACAGCCCCAGATCTTAAGCCTTTCAATAGATAGAGTAGCATCATGTGGGAATTACTTCTAAAGGATGACAGAAATGATAATTAAGAAAACCAACTGCTATATCCTGTGATCATCGAAAAGTACAGGTTTCGGTCATTTGTACCTTTAGCATTCATTGCCTCTCCGAGATTTTTTTTTTTGTTGCTTACCTTATTTATTTATTGTGCAGTGTTCATATAACTCAGTTCGGACTATCCGATTAAATTAACTGCTACTAAATTAATATTCATGGATAGCGTACCCGGACGTCGACCCCTAGTCCCTTTAAGTATTTTCGTTTCTTTTCTTAGTTTAATTAGATGAGGGAAATTAACGACGTCCCAGACGGTGGCATGTCTGCGCTGGGTAGCCATCGGTGATGTTTCGGTAATTGAAATCACCGATCCAAAATTCAGTTTATTTATTTAATTTTTTTTTTTTTTGGCGAATTACTAATTAGGGATACCTTAGCTTTTACTCTAATTTCATACCTATTCTGGAATCTTCTAGTTTCCAAGAGGTCGGATGATTTTTTTTCTTTTCTTGAAATTCTAAATTAGCGCCTTCTCTAACCTTCCGGACGATTTCCGGGAACCTGCTGGTTTGGGCCGGATACGGGGATCGGATTTCAATCTTACAACCAAATACTTGTGGGATTGGGATCTGATGGACACAGAACTTGCATCCTTGGCAGCAGGGCGTTCCTTGAGTCTACGTATTTGAGTAGACCACCCTTTTGGCATGTTAAGAATATTTTGGCTATGGATTTTGTTGAGAGCGAAATTCGATTTCTGTCTTTGTAGCGTTAGTTATTTCCCACTTAAGTCTTTGGCGCCACTATTTCTTCGTCTTCCTTCTTCTCTATCTCTCTCTGTCTTCATTACTTCGAGATTTTTTTTTTTTAAATTTCAACCTCCCCCCCCCCTGGTTTCTGAAACTCATAAAACATACAATATTCATTTCACTTATTTCGATCGTATGTATTAACTGAGACATCGAGGGATGCAATTCGTGGAGGTATTGCAGCACAACTCAGGACCATTTTCGCGATATTCAATCCACCACTGGAGAAATTGATGGGAAGGTACACTATGCTTTCGGATTCCTAGAAACATTCGTTATTCATGGATCATACAAATTATATCCATTGACAACTGATTTCTGGTTTTTATTTCTATTGATTGGTCATATAGTGTGTATGTATTAGTAGTCTGGGCCCACTAGTTTCCAATAACATTGATTTTTTTTTTTATACCTCTATATATGTGCTTACATAGTTTTAAAAGTTACGTGCCTGCTCATTTTGTTGCATTTCCACCTCTTATGTCAACTATTTTTTATATATCTACGCGGATCTTTAGTAAATTGAAAATGATTATTGATTATCGGGTTTATTCATATGAAATACTATGTTGCAACCTTATGAAGGAAAAAAGGTGAATTTTGATAGTCAGGGTTTTTGTTTTGTCTTTGAGCCAAATAAATATAAATATTTATAAAATATGAATACTTGTCGAATATGAACGGTGATGTAGAATTTAAACGTCGACGAAATATTAAGATAGATATTAAAGTGAAATTTATTGTATTGATTAATATGAATACATATATATATATATATACGAGTATGTATGTAATGGGCTCGATATTTACCCTGGTCTTGTTAGGTTGCCATAGATTTTTGACACCCGGTATTAACCAACTATTTGTGATATATAGTATTACCGCGTAAATTGTCATAAATTACTTTTTGTTGAGTTGTTATTAATTTCTGTAACTATTAAAGTGGAATATAATGTTAAATACTGCATGTGAATAAAACAAGTAGCGGGTCGTAAGATAAATAAGAATAACCCTAATCCTTACCCAAATTTACTTTGCGAGTGAAATTAGCAACCTACGAAACAGTGCGCCTCTCCAACGAATCTTTCCATCAGTAAACCATGAAACAAATCCTTCCCCTACGATCGGAAACCAAACTATTCAGTATCTAGAATTTTTTTGACTACAAGATCTATACTAGGAAAAAATTAGTGATCTTAAATTCAACGAACTGAAATCTGTTTAATAAGTTAATGTGAATACCGGAATATGGAAATATGTTCTCAATGTCTGTGACTGGATTCAAAATTTTTTAACCTTGATAAACTTTGAAATTTTATATTGAGTGCGTCGAGTGACGAAATGAGAAATATAAATATATATGTGATATGAAGCGACTATTTGTCTATAGCTAAAACAAAAACAATTAAACACTCTCATGGACACAAACCACAGTGCAAAAGAGAGTTGGAAAAAGGAGCTATTATCGATGTGAGAACAAAGACTCATAAAATCGTCGAAATGTCTCCTCTTGGGACAGAGACCTAATAAAATGCTATTAAAGTATTTTTTTTTTTAGGATGATTAACCAATTATATTTTTTTTTCTTTCTTTTCCGCAACGATATATATATATATTCATTACATTGAATCCTAAATGTATTGATCTGTGAATTTCCTTATTTTTGTCTTTCATTTTTTTCTTTTCCTTTTGTCAAATTCTCTTTTATGTAATGCAACTTTTAATATATATATAGGAAGATAAATGTGTTATTTGGTCTTGATAAAATTAGCGAATTTCTATGCATGTTAATGAAACATTCTTTCCATGTATTAAATTTTTTCCCTGTTATGTCCAACTAATTTTTCTTCTATTGAAATGTAATAAATGTATATAGTAATGTAGTTAGGTTAGTTTAATTTAACTAAATACAACCCGAAGTATACATTGTCCTGTATGAATGTGTGTGTGAGTGAAATGTAGGTTTAGTATTAAGTGCACCAATTATCTTGTCATACATGTGTAATTTATTATAATTATTGGTAGTTATCAATTGAACTCATTGAATGTTAATACTAACTTAAGTTGGCTCTATGAAGGAAGTAAAAAGGACTGAAGTAGCCTGAACGAATGACCAGCATGGGAGAACTGTGAAAGTCAAAATCTTCTACGAATATGTAATACTCTGATCTTTTTTTTTTCTTTGTGGTCGATTCTAACATGCCATCAACTTCGTCCTTTATTTTTCAAGTATTGGATATTAGTCTAGAACTTCTGGAAATATTAAATAAACTGTAAACTTAAACTTTCTCATCTATCTCGGATCTAGATCGGGATGATTTGGTAGTTGGGGTCAAATGGATCTAGATCGGGGATGTATGGGTTAACATGTGTCTACCTTTGATCACCCTGATACCAGACATTTACCCAATAGCTATTGGAAATGATCACCATTAGATAATTATTCACTTTCCTTTACCATATTCCTCAAAATATCCAGTAACAGTTTCCTCTTTATCACCTTCTTACTTTACCTTTTTCCTCTTCTATCTTCCTCTTCCTTTCTTCATCTTCTTCTTCTATTTTTAATAAAACTGAAAGGGGGGTCGTGACTGGGAATTCTATATGTAATAAACACGGTCATGTATTTATTTGATTTTATTTTCTTTAGAAGTCCGATAAAAAGTTTTCTCGTTTCGATCGAATCTAGTATGTTCAAAATTAAGAAACGGCTAATATATTCCAACGTAATTAGACATAAGCTGATAGCTTCATGAACATCCCCACCAGGGGTGAAGGGTTCCCACTTACGACTTATTCTTTTCTTCAAACAGTTTTAGATTGACAAGCAGTGACAGGATTCGTTGTTATGGCAACAGTGGTATAAAAGAGTATGTAAGTATAAATAATAGTATATTAAATGATTTACCTATCAAATATACCTTTGTTCTTTCTTATCGGTAAGGTATAAGCAAGTTTTAATACCTTGTACTTTTTGTATCCATGCACTGCAAGAGAACTCATTAGTCAATGCACCCACGAGGAAACTCCGGGAAGAATGAGGCTAAGAGTACTTTTAATGCGCCTCCCTAGAAGTCTAGAGCAGGAAATTAAAACTGCAGGAGTCCAGACGGGTTCTGGAAACGCTATTGTTGAGGCTGGAAGTTTCTTTATATTTTCTTTTTCTAAGTTCTATTTTATCTTCCTTTGTCTTTGCTGTTTTCTTTCTTGTTAAGAACATAACAAAGTGTCTTTTCTTCGTTTGATTAATGCTTCGATTTCGTTTCCTTTTTTATCTTTCTCTGACAACAAGCCTCATCTAATCTTCTAAGTAGATCAATTACATTATCTATTTGAGACGAAATAATCCTTTTATGTGGTATGGTATGTGATTCCTTTGTCTAACAATGAAATTTCTTCGACGCTTTATGAACTTTTATCGTGTATATATGCTTCAAATCTCTCAACTGGGAGAATAAAGGGATAAAAAAGATATAAACGGGAAACATTTGACACATCTTAAGTTTGCTGATGTCTTTATTCTCTTTGCAAACAACAGAGAGCTACAAGTTATGATAGGAACACAGGCGGCAGCACCGGGGCTTTGAGATCTCTTCAGCTTCCCAATATTGTCATTGAGTATACTGTACCCATGAGTTCTGACGTCAGTGTTTTCATCATACCATGTAGCTCTGTGTTGCTGTACGGATAGTATTTTATTTTGTTTAACTATCTATTGAGGTTATTTAACATTTGATTTGAGTTGAGTTGAGAGTCGATTTCAGAAGCAAGACTCTATGAAATGTGGACCTACTGATTAACTGGAATCCTAACCACATTATCTTCCACCGGGAATCTGCCCGGGTCTCCCACACAATTATTTAACATATTGACTGCATCCTTGAGTGCCATGGCATCTTTTTACTGAACTACATTATAAATTTATTGCCACAAAAATATATAAATAATTAAGATTTTTAGAAACTAACTGTAGGGGTTTTGCTTAGTGGGCCAGCCATGAAATTATATAAATATTGTATCAGGTAGCATGAGTCACCTGCATACCACGTGGTTCCCAAGGGTTCCACACAGAATTAATTACGAGGGTCACTACGAAAGTTTTCAGATACGCATTGTTGTGGCACAGTATTTGAATTCCAATAATTGCGTTCGGTAGTGGTATCCAGAGCGAAGAAGCGAAGCAAGTTTCAACTCGCCTCGCTTATCGGCGTGGCTGTATCGCCTTCACTTGTTTGTTGATGTGAGCAGTATTCGGCTGTCTAGAATGGAGCTCGAAAGGAAACATTTCGGGCAATGAATGATCCTTTGCGATTTCAAAAGTGGTTTGAACGAGACACAAAGCCTTGACCGTTTGCAGGGGGCATTTGGGGACCTTGCTCCTTCCCGTGCTACAATATTTCGGTGGTTTGGTGAATTCAGAAGAGGCCGCACATCGCTTAAAGATGAAGAGAGAGCTGGACGTCCGGCAACAGCTGTGTCAGATGAAAACATTGCCGCTGTGGAACAAAAGATTCGAGAAAATCCTCGAACAACTTTCAAGGACATTGAATCTACAGTGAACATTGGATGGCCAGCAGTAACAAAAATTCTTCATGATCATTTTCGGCTCAGGAAGGTTTCATCTCGTTGGGTGCCTCACATTTTGGCTGAATAGCAGAAGCGCATGCGTGTGGAATGATGTGAAGAAATGCTTGCAAGATTTGATGGAGGCAATTCTCGACGCGTCTCTGATATTGTTACTGGTGATGAGACTTGAATATATCAATTTGACCCTGTAAATAAACTCCAGTCTACAGTTTGGATCTTTCCAGACGAAAATCCACCCACGAAAGTGAAGCAACCGCGAAGTGTGGCTAAGAAGATGGTCGCAACTTTCTTCTCCAAATCTGGCCATGTTGCAACTGCTCCACTTGAAGATCAAAGGACTGTTACTGCTCAGTGGTACACCACTGTTTTCCTAACAAAAGTGTTCCAGAAGCTTCGGGAACAACGTCCAAGAACTGGATTGCATGGGATCCTGCTTCATCATGACAACGCGTCCGCACACACGGCCAACATCACAATTCAGTTTTTAGAATCTACGGAGGTCAAACTTATGACTCATCCGCCGTATAGCCCTGACCTGGCCCCGTGTGATTTTTTTTTGTCCCCCAGGATCAAAGATCGCATGCATGGGAAGAGATTTTGCAGTCCTGAAGAAGCTGTAGTGGCTTACGATAATGAACATTCAACACTTGAAGAAAAAGACTGGCAAGACTGGCAAAGTGGTTTTTCGAGGATGCAAAAGTGTGTACAGTGTAATGGTGAATACTTTGAGAAAATGTAAGTGTTAAATTGGTTTTAAGTATGTAAGTTATTTCATATCTCAAAACTTTCGTAGTAACCTTCGTATTTAACTATGTGAGATTAGGGAAACAATAACTTTATTTCACTAGCTAATTCAGTGTAAGACTTGGATTGTTCATATTCGGGGAGGGATAAATGAAAAACAACAGGTCATAGAGGTCTGGAGGTGCGATAATTGGAAATTACACAATGACGAAATCCCTCACCAATATCGTTATCTGACAACAGTAATAAACAATATCACTTACCAACACTCAGCGGTGTAGCGTAAGGGAACGCCGGTATGCCCGACATCCCCTGTTAATAAGAAAAAAATACGTATTTCATTATATATAAATTGTTTGCTTGTTATTATCATAATTATTCCCGTTGCAATCTTCTGGATGCGCTCTCACCGTCTCGCCTTACTGTGACAAGCGGAACCTACGCATGCGCGTCACTCAGATGCACATTTTCTGTCTTTCCTCTTGTTGGATGCTATGTTCCTTGGGGAGTTCTTAAGTTGACATAACCACAGCAACAGGACATGACGTCACTTAATGTCGTCACTATCCTGGAGCACTTCATGCGCAGTGTATCCATAAGCTAGGTAGCTCTGTTGACAGTATTACTGCTGAGATAATATGTCAAGGTGGATTATAATTTAAGACATACCTGGAATTTGTTCGTGTACTGGTGGACAATAAAAAAAAACACATTATGTTGTTACAGCGGTTGTTAGTTGCGTTTTACATTTAACAAACGAACAAGATTATACACGAACAATGCACTGAATAATGCGTAAATAATTGCGGTTTGTTCCATCAAAGGCGGGAAGAACGCCGGGATTTTAAAAAAAAAAAAATCATTTCGTGCTGCGGTGTATCAAGATTGAAATTTCAGGTTTCCTCAGTTATGTTCTATTTTATAAGTGTACTGACATTCATGATATATCAATTTATTTTAGTACCAAATGAACTCTTGTAGGTTTAGTAAGTGTTTTGGAGTGGCAGAAACGGTATTAAGAATAAGTGGACATTTTTAAAATTACAATTTACAGGTAAAAGGTGTTAATTCAGAACAAAAGACAAATGTTTAGGGAATTTATTTATGAAGGCGCAGAATATGTAAGTCATCTGTGAACATAAATACAGCAATAAGATGTTGCTTTAATTCTATGAAACTCTCCATGAGGGCGTTATTCCAGGGCTGCAAACTAATGTACAAGGGACTTGAAATATGACTATTTCGCTGCCTGAACCTACTCTAACCTAACCCGAACTACTGCTACTCTACTACTACTAGTATACTATTATTACTACTAATACTCAACTACTACCATTACTGCCTTACTATACTACTACTACTACTGCTACTAGCCTATTATTATACTATCATTGCTACTACCAGTGCCGAAACCAGTTATAAAGGTTTGGGAGGACCGTGAATATGTTACGGGGGGCAAGTCTTTAAAATTATCTTATAAATATCTAAATTGTGCTTTTTGTATTAATAATAAAATTTTGTATTGAAGTCTGGAGGGGCCACAAAAAGTTTAGAGGGACCTGCCCCCCCTCTGGTTGCGGGCCTGGCTACTACTAAACTACTACTCTACTACTACTGCCTTACTACTACTATACTATAATTACTACTATTACTACTACTAAGTGTGCACCCATAATTTTTTTTAAATGTAATTTTTGAACAATTATCTCTTATAGCGCCCCTGAATTTTACCTGTTCCTGGTGGATCACTGGCATGCGCCAACACATGTACAGTCTAGAAGGCATGATGACGCTATTTTCATCGAGAAATGTGGGTTTCAAACTAATATGAATTTGTCCACGTATTATTGATCTGAACTGCGGAAACTGCTCTATCCCAATTTAAGGATGCACATTAACACTGATGTAATAAAGTAATTATGCAGCCTATACCTAAGCTACACGAGGTTTACGTTTACGCGCCCACCGTTTTAACTTTTGAAGTATTTCGTTTTATTAGCTTATCGACGTCGACCATACCCTAGACGCCGCATGGACAAAGTCGCACATAGTACGAACTATTCGCAAAATCAAAGTAGGCGAATCACTTATCGACAATTTTCGCATTTATTACTGCCTTAAGCTGGGGAGGTCCTTAAGTGACATGAATTCCCGCTTATATCTGTGTGCGTTGTGGATTACACGCACAACATTTAATGGATTTATCAAGAAATACTGAACCCACAGGTTCGGCACCCACATAACTCCATTACTTATGAACAAGGGCGCCCATCAAGGGGGGAAAGGTGGGGCGCTCGCCCCCTAAGAGGAAATTGTGGGAATACTGAAAACCCATTAGAACTTTTACATTACTTACAGCAAAATTTGAAACTATATTTGAAACGTCGCTTACACTTGGCCCCCTTGGAAACCACAACATGGGCGCCCTTGCTTATGAACTGCACACTAAGAAAAATCCGTTCTCCGGACAGCAATATATTGTACAAATATACAAAATCCTCTTGCTTACTACAGAAGTCAGTATGGAGCATATGCTACATACACACTGCCCTTAGATGTTAGATCATGCCATTGCAGGAAGTCTGACATCTAACAGTTTTCCGTTTATCACCTATGTTACATTCTGCAGCTATATTCTATTCTACAATGGACATTCTGCATCGATTTGTATGTGAGATTCTGACCGCCTATGTTGTTTCATACGGAAAGTGCGTATAGATGGAACACTAATACGGAAAGTATTATAAAACATGCGTTTTAGTTATACGTTTGTTGTACGTTAAGTCCAAAAACTACAGGAATTACGCATGTATCCTACAGTTTTGAGTACGCTACCTATATTTTTTTTTCTCAGTATGTGCTTTGAAAACTAGCCATATGTCGGATTACTGGGAGAAAGCATTATTTGTTGAAAATCATTACTGTTATCTTAAATGTTTTTGAGGTTAATCTACCTAAACTCAAACATACCACTAACTAAAGAGTTTCAGACAGTATTGCTGAGCATGAGTCGTCGCTAATGCTCTCGCATTTGGTCCTGGGCTCGATTTCCGGCAGGGTCAGTCGGTCGAAAAGGTGTAACAGCTTTTTCAGGCTAGCTATCCTAAATGAGGTTTTTCCTGGGATTTCCTCATTCACACCAGGTAAATGCCGGGATGGTATCTAATTTACAGGCCTCAGGCCGCTTCTTTCCTTATCCGTTCCTTATATCCCTCCCCGGGCCCGTACCGTGATTATGTGCTCGCCGACGATGTCATCCCTCCAACCTGACGTGCTTAAGGCCATAGATGTCGGTAATGGCCATGACTTGTATCAATAAATAAATATTGACGAGCGAGCGCTAGCAAGCGAAGTCGGGTTAGAACGCCGCAATGCACGTTATATTTGTCCGTTCTAATTAATAGCAAATAGTAATTGCAAAATTTTCTATTCAGCACACGGCATTTCCAGTCTACTCAGTTCACAAATTATTCACATATCAATATCAATTATCGTTCCGCAACATGAACTCATTCCACCTATAAAAATTGTGCTTTTACGTAGTTTTGGTCCCCCGTAGTTCTGGGTAATCCTACAGAACCCGAGAAATATATTACATACTTCTTTCGTAAATTTTGCAAATTCAAACTCGTAAAATAGGACAGCACCATCGTTTTCTACATACAGTAAACGTTATATAATGTTTAAAAATTAGTGGTACAGTCCTCTTTCACACGCAGTCATTCATTTTAATCATAATTTACTGTTTTTATGTTTATGTATTCTACACCTGCATCCATTTATCCAGCGCCGTAACTTAGATTGTTTTCTTGGGAGGGGGGTAAAGATTAATACGCGTATTTGGTGCTCCTAAAAAAAAAAAAAAAAAAAAAAGTTGTTTCTCTATTCTTGGACTACCTCTTTCCATCTTTCTCTTACTCTTTATCGGCCTGGGTCGTTAGTTACACTTTAGATCCCGTTCCATACATGACAAATGAATTAAGGGGGCAAAATTGACAAATATCAAAGCCATACGAATAAACATTACTTCTAGGGCCCCTAATAGAAACTTTTTTATTGAAATGGGCCCACGACTCATTTTTGTTTTATTTATCTTTTATGTGTTGTTTTGTTTATGTAATATAGGGGACATATTCGATGCTTCATTTATAATTTCATGTTCGTATCGTATACGGAGTAAGAAAATGTTGTCTTAAAATGGGTCCCCTCGAACGGCGGGGAGCTTCCTTGGGGAAGCATTTGCCCTCTCCCTCCTCAAGTTACGGCCCTGTCACTTATCACATACTAGGCTGGTAGCCAGCCCAAAAATCTAGGGGAAGCCCGGTAGAAGTTTGGGAGGGAGTCCCGATCCAAACATGTTATAGTTAATCATCATATTATAGCTCAGCGTACAAATTTTCGACTAGAAATTGGCGACTAGAAATTTAGCGCTGGCGACCAGTGTTCAGTAGGAATGGTTTCTGCCTGAACTCACAGGGCAGCGCATTTTCTGTTTCGTAAGAAAATAATTGTTACTGAGTGAGAGAAAACACGGAATGTGAAGTCTTTCTTTGTCAAACCAAAGGCCGTTTTTTTTCGGGGGGGGGGGGGACATCTCAATTTGTACGTGAGAGATACTGGCGACCATTATTTTTGGATTGGCGAGTGCGTCTGACTTTGAAATTTTGCACCCTGTTGTAGTTCATTTGCAAGCGTACTGTAAAAATTTTAGGGGACCAGTACCGTAAAAATTTAGAGGGGCCAGCCCCCCTAGACCCCATGGATAAGGGCCTGTCACATATTAATATGATGTAGACCTATCATTAATTTTTATGTCAATTATATATTGTGGATCTATGAAATTTTTTGTGGCAACAAATCTTTCGCGGAGCACATCATCAAATATCGCGTGTGGAAATGCTATGTTTTCATACAAATATACAAATATCTCTTAAGTATATTAATTCATTAACAGATAATCATTTTTAAACATATTTTCTTTACCGGTCTGTTACTCTAGTATAAAATTAATAAGTTGACACCAAATCAGTTGCAAACACTGCTCAACTTGCTATTACATTTAGTGACGTCATATTATGTGGTGCTCTGGTTTTGTCAACTTAAGATCTCCCATGTTCCTTGGGCTTCCAGGCCTACTGCAAACAACGGGGTTTTCGTCTGCTTTCTGTCGAATGCGCATGCCCAGCTACTTCCTTTCACATCCCTGCAACTCTACATTTTGCTTTAGATATACGCTGGCATATTCAAGTATTTCCAACTCCATCTATTTTGAACTAAGCTACAGTTTCTGTACAGAACGTACGAGCGCTATCAAGGAGATAGAACAAAACAGAAATGGTTAGTTAATTGTCTTTTTGAAGCAAGTCGGTTATGTAAATAATAGCATAAGAATAGTTATGCTTTAATCGTAATGAAATGCATCGTAATTGTAATCATAATTAAAGGCAAATTATTAATCTTTTTCATAAATATGTCTAGTGGCGTTGCCAGAAACTCTTTGAGGGAGTCACACACACAAGCACAAACATAAAGCATTCTGTAGAATCACGGTCACCGATCTGGTAGGTCAAGAGAGAGCCAGCACTGTCCGCCCCTCGCAAAGATTGCTTGGGTCTTTCAGTCAGTGGCACATATCTCGGGGAGATGAGGGGAACATGTCCCCTCCAATCGTGGAACAAGGGGTCTGTGTTTCCTAATAATCCGATTTGAAATTGTGAAGATTTGTATGCGACTGCCACAAAGGAAAGTGAGATGAAATTGATGTACCTTGACTTGTTTCATTTTTTAAAAAATCATATTCTTTAATATTTCATTGTCATTAATTATTGTTAGTCTATTTTCACCTATTTGTTTAATTCCTGTATTGTGATCATCATAAGTTTGCTCAAATAAGAGTATTGTTGCGCCCTACCTAGTTGATTTTCTTCCATACTTTTGGGGAAGTCATTATTTATATTACTACAAATCAAGTGTCCTAAAATTTTAATTTGGATCATTGTGGATGCATAAGTAGAAACATATCAATTATAAATATGGATGTATTCAGATTACAGAATGTGTTCACGGCACTGATTTTTAATACTGATATGTACTACAATTTCATCTACATCGCCTACAATAGGTTCACCTCAGAAATCAGATTCATCTACTGTAATTTGAGTGTCATCTCTCCCACCCCAGAAAAAGCCTCACATATGCCCTCCTCCCTCAAATCTACCCTCCTCCCAATGTTGAAGACAACTGTGCTCCCCTGATCCTCCACAGCATTGTTTTTCAACTACATAAATATTTGAACATCGCTTTTTAAAAAAAATATGGGAACGGTCTTACCCGTCCCCCGAATGTTGAAGACAGATTTACTCAAGTGCCTTCAGTATCTGGATATCTGACAACGAAATACAAACGCAGAAACAGGCCCCCAGAGTTGGTTTAAGTACTTTCTATTTGCATCTACAAATGATATACGTATACACTCAGGCCCATATTCACGAATGGGGGACTGAGTTCCGGACCCAAAATGACAAATTTGTAGGGGTGACTTTTTCAAGAACGAGATTGAAGTATTGTATGGGGAGAAAGAAGCTGCCCAAGGGAACTATACTGGAAACAATGTTTATACAACAGTGGGGTCGAGTTTTCTCGTCACAACGGTAGTGGCAAGAAGAAACTGAGACAGTTGCTTATTGGCTTCTACCCTAATCCACGCATTTGCTTCTCTATGTCGCACTATGCCACCAATTAGGGAGGTCTCCCTTCTAAATTTTTCATAACCATATATTTCCCCTCGGAATAGCTATGTATTGCTGATTGCAATAGTATTGTGTCGTGCAAGTGACTAACTTTGGCATCCCCACTTCGGAATACCACGCTACGCTACTGTCAACACTAAGTAAATTGACTATACTTTGCCTCAGATCCACACGTAATCTTTCATAAAGTGTTTTGAATATAGATTTGTAAATATCTTACATTGTATGTGTTGAATATAAGACTTTGTAAATCCATATAGTATGACATCCTTAACATTATCACCAAAATTGACCTCCGACGACGAATTGGAAAATACGAAGATACGATTCCAAGTAACAACTGTAGACATAATAAAATAAAGTGGGCGAGGTGAAAATAAGGAAAAAGAATGTATATATTGAGGTAGCAATTGTGAGCATAAATTTAAGAGAATAGTTTCTTTCTTTTATTTCGGAATAGATTCTACAATTGACAGATTAAAAGTATATAAAAGGACAAAAATAAATATACTCGAACTTTTTATCACAAGCATGATTTGCGAGGACGGAAACAAAAGCAATCCTAATAGGGACGCTTTATTTAGTTGAATGAAAATGTGACGATTTGAGGGAGAAATCCCCTCTATATGAACGGTAATTCGCAATCTGAGTTAGTTACGTATGAACTATTCTAAACTGCTGACGGTGATATCATCTTGTTCATCTCTAGTAACCTGTTAAGGGGAAAATTTTATATCAAAAAATATTTAGTAAGAGAATTCCTTCACCTTCATCCCAGATTTTCGCACCTATTCTCCAAAAAACTATTTTCATTTTTTTCAGAATGTTATTGAGAAAGAAGGAAAGATAAGCTGTTCTCGTGAATTCGTTTCTTCCTGGTCCCAGCTTAAATTTTCTTTTATTTCAAGCTGAAGTTAAGTAGTAGATATCACAAAATAGCACACGTGGGATATTCAGAACTTGTTATATAGGATGTTCAGTAACATACCTCTTAATAGCGCCTGGAAAAACTATATAATACAGCTTAATAATTAATACATCTTACCAGCAGCAATACCAGTAGCTATTAGGACTGATAACCGGTTGTAGAGATGCTGAATGTCTGTCAGAGGTATGATATCTGACCAGACATTGAACCATAACAAGTACTACATTAGCTATGCAATAGTGGTTGGTCAATGTTTCGTTAACGCGTGTCAGACGTGAGTAGGTATGAAATCCAATGACTCCACATACTACAAAGGCCGGTGACAAACAGGTGAGCCGATGCAAAACAAACGCCTCGCATCGTATATATTTTAACATTTTTGCTCTATGAGGATCAATATTGAAACTGTAAATACTAGTAAATTTCTATATTTTGGGTTTCAGTAGAGTGTTACGACTGGAGATAATAACTTTTCTTATCGATCGAAAGAAACAACTTGTCGCTATCTACTACCGGTTTTGTTCTATGACTGTCGATACAAAAACCGGAAGTACTAGTGAATTTAGACCAGTTCCCATTTTAATGGAGAGTTGCGGATGAAAATAGTAACTCTTCTTGAGATGTTGAATCGATCCCAAGAAACAACTTGTCGCTATATATTACCAGTTTTGTTCTGTGGAGATCAATACTAAAACCAAAAGTGGTCTATTTCTATCAGTTTCGGTTTAAAATAGAGGGTTAGTAGAGAACTGGAACGCTGGATCGATTCCAAAAAACCGCTTCTTACCGCTTTTGCTCTGATATTTGTCGACAAACATGCTTACATAGCCATCCTACAAGACTTCCGACATTTAAGTATAGTATAGTTTGGAAATCTAATTTATATATATATATATATATATATATATATATATATATATATATATATATATATATATATATATATATATATATATATATATATATATATATATATATATATTTCGAAACATTCTTTAGGTTTTCAAACGCTAAACACCAAGGATCAGATAAACCATTTTAGTTTGTTCACTTTGAAATAAGTGTGATATTCCTTTTTCTTTGTTCACGATGCAGACAAGCAAAAACCTCATACTTTATTTACTCAACAGCCTAAAGGAGAAACAACATCACATTGCAAAGAAAAAAGGAATTCAATGTGATTAACAGGAAATAAATAAAATATTCTATTTGTTAAGGAAACCTTACTGGACTATTTTATGTTACAAATCAGGGGCTAATAATAGAATAGTAAACATGCTTAATACTCTGTTTCTGCTACGGCAGTTTATATCTGTTCTTTTATTATACATTCCTAATCAAATTCGAAAAGAAAGGAGTTGCCAAAGGGTTATAAAAAATGTTCTCTGTCTCCAGGTTAAGTTAGGAGCACGTAAAAGAGATTTTAACCTGGGTTTGAACACATGAACTTCTAATTTACAGACTGTTCATTCAAACCACTTGACTGTTCCTTACGGTATTTTAAATCTTCTTTTGACTTATGTAAAGCTCTTTTTTTTTCTTCACACTAGCTTTTGTTTACAGTCAGATACGACTAAGTTTGTGGCGAATACTTGAAAATTACAGCACTTTCAATGTATTATAAACGTACTTTTTACACAAGTCAAATATTATTTTACGTTACAATAACTTATGTAAAGGGGTTGAATATGTGAAATGACTAATATAATAATAATAATAATAATAATAATAATAATAATAATAATAATAATAATAATAATAATAATAATAATAGAGCAATAATAGAATTACAATATCGAATATCTAAACAATCAAATTTGATGAAAAGTAATTGACACAGGGACTCGAACCCTGGCCTACCGCCTGTCAGTTTTGTGCTACATTGCGCTACAAATCCTTCAGATAAAGCTAACAAATTGAACTTTTAGTTGTGGAAGCAATACGTTTACGTTTCACATTTTACCTTAAGATATATCGAAACAATTAATATTCCTACGTGTCTTGATATAGTTCAAGGAATTCAAAAATATGTGCTTCTTTTCTTCTTCCAAAATATAAGTTAGGCTGCGGGACCAACCATAAAATCTCAAGCTAATCTTCATGACATTTAGAGATATTTTCTTCATTGAGGAAGGTCAAAGTATCCTATTTCTGCATTCAAGAAGTAAATGATGAGAATTGTCTCTTCATACAGGCTGTATCTGGTCTAGTCTTACATGAACGGTGTTTAACTAGCTAACATTAAGTGACTGGCTGGCATAGGTAAGTAATTACCACATTGAACGTCTATCGGATTGAAGAGGATCGCGTTCGAATTCCACCACGACTGGACTTTTTAAAAATACTTTAATTTCAATCCTTACTCAATGTGGTAAGCAACATCTCCTGTGGAGAAGGAAAAATTTGTTCAAATGACGAGAACGGAGAGAAGTTGAAGTAGTTCAACGAATGAAAACAAAGATTTACAAATTTATATATTTCAATTGTTCTACCAGATTTTGCATTTTCAGTTTATTTCGAACATTTTCTAACTCGTGTATGATCAGTGATTTTCTTTCTTTCCACATCCAGTACGTAATGAAATAAGTATACACATGGGTTATAATGTAATTGATATGTGGTGTTCGGTGGACAATAGAATCCCATTTTAGAATGGAGAAATCGTTCGGGCATCATAATAGTAAAAGCCTCTTTCAGTCATACCAACTGAATTACTTTGTGTGTATGTGTGTTGGGCGGGGTTGCATATCTGCCTAGGCGTTTGCATGCATAAGTAAAAAAGAACATTGCCAAAACGAACTCAAAAAGAATTAATTTTTCTTATTAACTTCAATTGTTCTATGTACTTTATTATTATACACATTAAACAATTCTTATAACATATCTATCCATTCATAATTTTCTTGAGTTCTAAATTTTGTTCCACATGTTTTGTTTAAGAGTTCTGTTAAAACGTTCTACGATATGTTGTTTTACGAAGCCACATGCTCAAAATTGAAAAATTCGCAAAATATCACCTCTCTATGACTTACGGTTTCCGAGATATGGCTCCTTAAATCTTACGAAATCCGAAATTTTTTGGCCAATATCTGGGAAACGGTGGCTAGTTGGCCAGTGGCCACCGGTTACTATTTCCTACCTAAATGTTCACCATCTACTGAGGTATTGATCAACACCAATATCATCTCTCTATGACTTCGGTTTCCAAGATATGGCTCCTTAAATCTCGCGACATCGGAACTTTTTTGGGCCAATATCTTTGGAACGGTAAGAGTGATGCAAAAAATTCCATCACTTCTTTTAAATAGTTTCTGATACTCCAATGAAATGAAACGCTCAAAATTGAAAAAAATTGCTAATAACACACATATATACAAAGACAGACATAAAGAATTTGGTAACGGACTCAGTGGTCTAGATACTTACGTGGGTGACTATACTAGCTGCTAATATCTTCCAATTCTGATTCAGCACTAAAAGTCATTACCTCTTAATCGTAATAGCTCTCCCAGTTCAGAGTCAGTATATGTTCGTTAAATCTTAATTGTACTTATACTGCGCCAGATTTAATCTCTGGGTCAAAGAACGTTGGGATAATGGATTCTCCTGGCCTACCAGTAATCGAATTCCTTCCACCAGAAACCTTGAGTGGTCCCTTTTGCTTTCAAATGTCTCCACATGCACAATATTTGTGATTGTCTGGCCACGATATCTATGTCCGTAATCACTCCGATAGTTAAACCATTTCCCGAAACTTTTTTTCCCTATTTGACTATACGAAAACTGTGCGTGGAAAAAAATCATGATGTACCCTTCAAATAATGTTTCATTTGCAGAGGCATTTCACAAGCATCAACTCGACACTTCGGTACCTGCGAGCTGACAATGAGATACTACAGTAATAACAATGGTTGGATTCATGATTCTAGATCAAATGCACAGATAATAGCAACGTTGCCAAAATCAGCCGGATTTAAGTCAATCAACCCTCTGTATTAGCATCCAATCGTATGCCAGCACCGAGTTCGCCACCCCTTAATTGTATTAGTTTCCAATGATGGGCTAGTACTGACAAGAGTTCGTTAACTTTTAATTGTAGTAGCTCCAAATGCTCGGTTAGCACTGAGTTCGCTGTTTCTTAATTTATTTCCTAAGGTTATGTCAGCACCGAGTTCGTTAGCTCTTAATTGTGGTATCTCTACCTAGGTAAATGGTGAGTCAGCACTGAGTTTATTACCTCTTAATTGAAGTACATCCAAATACTAAGTCAGCACCGGGTTCGTTATCTCTTAATTGCAGTAGCTAGCAATTCTGGGTAACCATCGGGTTCGTTGTAGTAGCCTTCAGTGTCTCCGGATGTTAAGTCAGCCCCGAGTTCATTACTTCTAGCCTGTCTGCCTTTTGCCTCACCAGTGCTAAAATTCTATAGACACACTGTGAATCAAATCAAACCCGGTATCTGTGTATCAAAAGCGTGTACGTTAGGCAATCGTCTACAGAGCAGCGTCTCCTTGACAATAAATAAGATTTTAATAAGTTTCCTTTCACCATTTTTAACTCTACTTTTCCTTCAAGAGCTATTTCTTTTTATCCTGGAACGGATGAAGTGCAAAGAATAAAACACTGCAAATAGAGTTTTCGATTAGGTTGACTTGGAGAATCGTCGACTGAGCTCCGACATCAGAGGAAAATCCAATGATGGTTCTAATCGATATGTCCTTTGGATGTTTCTTTTTCTGTTGCTTCAGGAAACGGGAAAAGGAAGTTCCTCACTGGAAACAATTTTTAGTCTGGAACTGGAAGTTGAAAAGACCTCATTTTTTCCCTTTCTCTCTCTCTTTCTTTCTTTTTCTGTTTAAGAAAAACGAGGGGGGGGGGGGGAAGAAAGAAGAAAATCGTCGAAGTCAGCTCCAACTATCGGAGCCATAATTGAAGTCTTCCTGTCCAGTGGAACAATTACATCAGCAATTTTGATGG
The DNA here is from genome assembly GCF_964235325.1 of Thermobia domestica. Classification (NCBI taxonomy): domain Eukaryota; kingdom Metazoa; phylum Arthropoda; class Insecta; order Zygentoma; family Lepismatidae; genus Thermobia; species Thermobia domestica. The sequence continues at coordinate 248,910,153 of NC_137457.1, read as the reverse complement.
TAAATTTGATTTTGCACCATCCTTCTAATGTATAATATAATTAAAATTTGACATTAAGATGACTTTTAAGAAGAAGAAAAATGCAGTATTTCAAATCCAATTCAGATTCAAATGCACAGTGATAAAAAAAAAGAAAAAAAAAGAAAACCACTTAGAAGTAGATCAACAGTGCACGAGCATTATTTTCCTGACCTTACCTATGTGTTAGAGATTATACGTATATAGTTTGAAGGAGAAGCTTGTTCTGTTTCGTGCCAATACAAATTTAGCTGGATATATTGTGCAGCTAAGGAAAGTTGGCGTCTGACAGATGGCTGCGCGTTCTGTAAACAAAACGTAAGAGATTCCCAATCACTGCAATATTCTTTCACGCTATTTACTGAATGCGTTTTTACCAGTGGTTGACAAAATGAAATCTTTGAGTTTTACGTCCCACGCTTATGCTACGTAGGTTGAAAGGAAACGGTGATGATGAGAAATGAAGGAAATGGTGGAATGAAGAAAGTGGAAGAAAAAGGGAGAACCCAAGAAAACCCACGTACACGGTGTTTGTCCACCACAAAGTTCACTTGACGCGGGCCGGGATCAAACCAGGGATCTCACATACCAGAGGTGAACGCTCTATCACAGAGCCACCGCGGTCCCCTTGCCAGTGGTTGAATGTTCAATCTTCTGTGAAATATTCCCAGTACTATTTATTTCTTTTATTATTTTGAAATTGTATGTTATAAATCACACTATCACATTATTACGATTACAGTATTGTGAGCTGTTAAACTTTTTAAATTAATGGCTAGAGCTGCTGCCTCGAAGGCTGCAAAACCAACAACAGATGTATTGGGAAACCAACTAAATGACGCGCAGGATCTAATTAAAAATGGCCAAATTTAGGTAAGAGTGTAATTAGTTTATAGCTAATAGAATTTAACCAAAAAAAGAAAAAGAAAAGAAAGAAAGGAAAACATTTCTCATCTTTAGTGTACTAACTTAAAATATACCTGTTCTTCCTGATAATCTGAAATCAACATTTTTATCGTTCGCACTTAAAATATTTGAAGTGCGCTCAGGTCGGTCAATGACGAGAAATACTACTAAAATTCCTAAAATTTCTTTTTCGTTTTCAATTCTTGTAATAATTTTGTGTATAATTTGAAAGCATTATTGATTTATCACAACATTAAAAGTACAGAGCCCAAGTCGAAAATACACTTGAAGCAAATCATACCTACACCTAATAAACAACACGTTAAGCCCAACCCTAGGAAGATAAGATATTCTGGAACTACGATTTGATGTGAGACTAACACGTAGATGAGAATGATAGACGTAAGTTACATTCTCTGGTGAGGCGATGTAAATGATGCTGTAAGTAGAAGAATTGTATAAATTGTAAACACTTTGTTTCAATTCATATTTTCTCAATTTATATTTTCATATATTCATATTTTCTAATTTTTAATTAAAAATATGGTATCCAACTATTGCTAAGCAAAAATGGCTAGAAATTGGCAAATACGGTTGGAGATTTTATCATTATAGCTAATAGCTAAACAATACATGTACTAGCTAATCAGCATATGAAAATGGCCAAATTGGCAACCCTGAGCAACAGCACCTCCAACACATCATATATTTTGCTTCTCAGACGCCAGTTTTCCTTAAACGTACAATAGATATTGCTAGTGCTGTGCACGGACGTTTTTAATTGAGGAAAATTCAATTTCTCGCCCTTTATGATACCAAACCAGACTAATATTTTAAGTCAGTGAGCTTTATGGTGGACAAACACTATGTGCGTGTGTTCTCTCGGAGTTTTCCCGTTTTCTGGCAATTTCTTCATTCCACCATTTCGTTCATTGTCATCGTCACTTTTTCCCTTAGCTTCGGAGTATATTTGTGGGATTGAATATCAAAAAAGAAAATACATTTCACAATAGAAAAGACAGAAGTTTTCACTAAGTATTGCAGTATTAAAAACATAAAATAGAAAATAAAACTGGTCACTATTGCTTTTACAATTGTAAGAACGTGGTGAATCGTCAGAAACTTTATTTACTTATGTAAAAAAAAAAAGAAAAAGAAAAAAGAAAAAAAGAAAAAAAGAAAAAAAGAAAAAAAACATATAACACTGTTCAACACAAAATTTCTTTCCTGAAAACTAATAGGCGGTTCTTAAAAGTTTTGTCCCACTGAAGTCGAAAATAATAATAATTTTTGAGTATCAGGTCTCAACTTTTGAAAAACAAGGAAATTGTAATTACAAGTTTCTTCATTCTCTGACTAATTTGGATTTGTTATTAAACATATCCTTTTTATAATAATTCTATTGTATATGTATATGTCATTCCATATCAACTCAACACACCGTTTTAAGTTTGCAGTATATATAGACACTATGTATTTACTGCACACAGCATGTGTTATTCATACATTGCAGACGATCATTAATAGAAAATACATTACTTCCAGCCCCCGCCGTAGATGAAAGTTGAAAAAATGTTGCGGGGAAAAGTGGAAACTTTACCATCGGAACTAAGTTTTCCCACCTACATCTGGCAACATCAGACGGCGGTGAACAACTGACCATCAATATTGCGTGTTCACTTCCTTGCTTGTTGGTGTGGTGAGCTGTATTTTCTTTTGACGTACTGTGCTAATAGAAGATAAACAACATTGAAACGTGTGTTCTTGTGACTCATAACTTGTGGATCTTTTGTTGTGAACTGGGTAACATTTGAAAACGTTGTTGTGTTATGTTTTGTAGTGGTACATTTTTGAAAATGCCTGGGAAGTGTAAAAATGATCCTGACAACTTCTGTTAGGTGTGTAGATAACTCCAAACCAAAGTTCACTAAGATAACGCTTGTTGTGAAAAAAGCGTATGAATTGTATTTTTCATCAAAAGTCGACGTTGACAAACCCTGGACACCGAAATTCTGTTGTAAATCTTGTGCAGTAAATCTAAGGGGCTGATTACGTGATTCTCACAGGTGAATGCCATTTGCTACACCAATGTTATGGTTTGAATCACGTGATCATGTACACGACTGTTACTTTTGTCTGTCAAACGTAAAGGGAATAACCTCCAAGGGTACACGATCAATACAATACCCAGATCTACAATCAGCTAAGAGACCCATCCCACATGGTGAAGGTTTTCTGCGCCAGTACCGCCAGATGTATGGGGAGTAGACGGTAATGATGTTGATGAAAGTGAAGATGTTATGGATACTGAGAGTGAAGACCCTATATATAATGCATGTACCAGAGAACCACATTTGATAAAAGAGGAACTGAACGACCTTATTAGAGACTTGAACCTACCCAAACAGCAAGCTGAACTCTTAGCTTCAAGACTTCAAGATTGGAACCTTCTTCAAAAGGAAACGAAAGTGACATTTTACCGTGACAGACAACATGACTTCCTCAAATTTTACAGCAGTAGTAATGATTGCATATATTGTATTGACGTACAGGCATTACAAATAAAGTATAAAGTCGATGAGTGGCGTTTATTCTTGGACTCGTCAAAAGAAAGTATGAAATGTATTCTCCTCCACAACTGTAATACGTACCCCTCCATTCCAATTGGATATTCCGTTAATTTGAAGGAGACGTATCAAAATGTGAAACTCCTTTTCGACAAAGTGAGGTATGCTGAACATCAGTGGAACACATGTGGCGACTTGAAGGTGGTTGGTTCGGTGTTAGTTTTACAGTTGGGCTATACAAAGTATTGTTGTTTTCTTTGTGAGTGGGACAATAGAGCAAGGGATCTGCACTACACACAAAGAGAATGGCCTACTCGTACATCCCTCACTCTCGGAATTAAGAATGTGAAAAATCCCAAGAAAATTTTTCTACCTCCAGTGCACGTTAAATTAGGCCTTATGAAGGTGTTCGTGAAGGGATTGGAAAAGAAAGGACAAGGATTTAAGAATCTCCAAGAAAAGTTCCCAAAAATATCAGATGCTAAACTAAAAGAAAGTGTATTCATTGGATCACAGATACGTCAATTGATGAAATATGACATATTCGAATCAAAACTGATTGAGGTGGAACGGAAAACCTGGAATTCTTTTAAGAGTGTCTCAGAAAACTTTCCGGAAATAACAAAAGTGCGAACTATGTGCAACTAGTGGAGGAGTTGTTGTCAAACCTGCACACTATGGGAAGCAACATGTCACTGAAAGTGCATTTTCTACGCAGTCACCTGTCTTTCTTTCCCGAAAACCTAGGAGCTGTGTCTGATAAGCACGGTGAGAGGTTTCAGCAATCCATTCAGACCCTGGAGCAGCGGTACAAAGGAAAATTTGGTGCGTCAATGCTCGCACATTTCTGCTGGAATTTGGCACGTGACACGCTCCCCACATCACAGAAGATGAAAGCTTCATAAGTGTTTCTTTTCGTTTGAATGCCAATGTATAAACGCAATGATTTTAGCCGCTGTTTTTCCTCACTTACTTGGAAATTTTGTAGTTTTCATTGTTAGGGGCATAGGAGTTTTTCGCATTTGTTTTTGCAAATGTTGCATTTTGTCGCATTTTGGGCTATACAATTGCGCATTTTGTCGCCAAGTAAATTAGTTTACAAGATTAAATATACAATATTATACAAACTCTAATACAGGCTTAAAATACGTACTTCATCAACTTGCGAAAAACTCCTTGTCCTTATTCATTGTTTGTCAGTCTAATATGAATGAAAATGCCAAGAAATACAAATATATATACATTTTCGTTTTTATTTCTGAGATCCAGATGTGTCATGTATATATCTTTTTCAACATCTCGTTTCTACATCAAAGTTACAATATTTATTAAAATTCATACATTAAAAAAAGCCTTTTAATCTTTATTTACAAATTTTTCAACAACCAGACCTGATACAGCATATCTGACTTCAGATTCGTAATCGTGAACAAAAGTGCATTAGCACCTGTATTCTGCATATACATTCACTAATAAGCTTAATAGATACATTGTCCTGTAAATGAGACACTGAAATCGACATTGATCATTTTATTGTATTTAGCAGCAACTGCCACTTCTTTAAAATTATCGAAACAGATGAACAGAAGTATATTAATCTTTATGTGACAATTTTGGATTTGGAAAATGAAATTTATTCTTTAAACTTATACTTCAACTACAGGAAATTGCTTTTAGAAGTCCTTTTTCACTCTCAATAAATATATAAAATTCCTTACAACTAAATGTCAAATTTTCCCTGTCGTTTCTTTAGAATTATCTAAACAGATGAACAAAATATGTTAATCGTTGATAGATAGGTAGATAGGACAGTTTTGGATTTACAGAATGAAAGTTAGTTTCTAAATCTGTTCTTCAAACTAAATGAAATTGCTTCGAACTACAGTACATGCAAATTTGAAAAAAAAAAAAAAAGAAAAGAAAGAAAGAAAAGAAAAGAAAAAGAAATGTCATAAAGGGGCTGATAAGAAGTTTGTACCGGTCACCGGCTTTAATCAAAATAACAGCAATATTTCCCGCGAGGCCGGTAGAAAACCAGCCAGCTGACAAACGTAGTATAACAGGATAGACTTTACTGTAGTCATGTGTGGATATGACAAACGGTTCTGGGAACTGTAAATATTTTAACAACCGGTTCTAGCGAATTGGTGCGAACCGGCTGAATAACACCACTGGAGGGATGTATTTATGGCAGGAATAAGTACATCTTCAAGACATCTTCAACTCTCATTTCGCGGATAATTAGGTTATAACTTCAGTTTTACATTCCTTAAGATGTTGCACAGGATTCGAAATTTGATTTATCTTGAGAGCATACACATTTTATTGCACAATTTGTTTCATTATCTTTACTTATATCTTTCTAAGATTCTACCATAGCCTACAGAACATAATTTTGGAACGTAAACTGAAAAACATATGCAGTAAAATTTTAGGACCATAAGGTGAGTTTAGGTCCCGACAAATCTGAAATAATTTCACAAGTCTCGCTACCCCTTTCTCAGCTTTACCTCTTCTTGATAAAAGATCCAGCTACACTGAGAAAAATCCGTTATCCGGACAGCGGTATATTGCACAAATATACGGAATCCTCTTGCTTACTACACAAATCTGTAAGGATTATACGTTATCCATATGCTACATATGCACTGCCCTTAGATGTTACATCACGCAGTTGCAAGATGTCTCACATCTAATAGTCTTCCATATATTACATACATATAGGTATGTTACATTCGTCAGCTATATGTTATATACGTTCATTAGTATGCGTTATCCTAACCGCCTATATTGTGTCATACAAAAAGTAAGTATAGATGAAACACTTACACGGAAAGTATTATGAAACACGCGATTTCAATTATACGTTTGCTGTACGTTAAGTCCAAAAACTACAGGATTTACACATGTAACATACGTTAGTGCGTACGCCAGATACGATTTTTTTTTTCGCACGGTCAGTGTATGACCCTGAGAGTGACTACTTACTCTGGGAGCAGTAGTTTGACACACAAAGGGTAATTAACATACAAAAAACCCGAGAAGTAATAATAACTCTGACAAGATAGGATTCTCCTAGAGGATTTAGTTTCTCTACGTTCTTTAAGCCCAAAGTAAGTTAGTTTCTTATGCCAACTTTTTTCATTCAGTGAACGATGTGTATAATTAATCTGTAAGGTTTATTGAATATCCCGACTCCTATTTTATCACATCTTCTTGCCAGCGACCCCCTTATAATTTCTGGTTAGTAATAAGCTTGTGTGGGATTTTTTAAATATACCTATTGCGGAGATCTCACGATATCTATCTCTTTCTATAATAGTAGCATAGGCGGTACCACAGTGTGTGCAGTGGGTGCATCCGCATCCACATTAACTTCGATTTTCAAATTTCCTACAATAATCCTTTCGATTTTGTATGTTTATTATTTCCCATGTTTGGACATATTTGAGTGACTTCTAAGTCTTTCATAAGTTACTTGCTATCATACAGTGTTTCTTCTAGTTTTTTTGAAGTACAACTTACGGATTATTTTGAGATCTTAAGGCTCAATAGTGAAGAGTGTTTTGGCAACAATGTTAGGATGTGTTGGCGGAGCATCTTTGGCGAACAGTGTGATGTAATTGCTAGTTTAGTTGTTATTGTATGTACAGATGTTGGATGTTAATTTGCTCTCAAAATGTGTAAATCAAAACAACAGGGGACTTTGCTTGGGTGGATATGAACTACATCTTCAAATTCAAGCGAAACTGCTGGTAAATCATCGTTTATTAGGAAGCAATTGACAGAGGATAAAGGTGAAGTTCAGGAACAAACTTGCCATTTCAAAAAATGTACCCTTATACATTTAAACATTATGATATTTCTTTGATAATTGCACAACTCACATACACATGTATCTATGCATGAAATTCCTTTAAATATGTACATAAAAGTTTTTATTGCGTACCCTGTTGATTTTTTAATATGTCTTATCCCTTCCCAGCCTGCACCCACATTATCAAAATCCTGGCCCCGCCTATGAATAGCAAAATCCATTTCTTGTATACAGTGGATACCAAGGATCTTATAAAATAGAGGATCTTCCCTTACGACAAAATCTTGAAGCCATACGTCACAGTTTCGCCACCCCTACTCTGCCCACTCAGCCCAATAGGATTGCAATGTTTTAAACCAACAATCATGTCGGAAATGAAAGTAGCCAATCAGACGATGGCAGAAACGAGAGTAACGAATCAGACGTGTCGATGCTCGGTTGTTTTTTTGGCTTCATCGATTTAATAGGATGAAGATACATATGGGCAGATCCTCTATTTATAACATCCTTGGTGGATACAGTAACTAGGGATGGTCAGACGGATCCGGATCCTATAAGATCCGCATCTCGGATCCGGATCCGAAATTTCGGATCTTGGATCCGGATCTGGAATTTCGGATCTTGGATCCGGATCCGAAGTTTTGTATCTTGAATCCGGATCCGGAATTTTGGATCTTGGATCCGGATCTGAAGTTTCGAATATTGGATCCGGATATTCGGTTCCTCTATCCACACCCGAAATTTCGAAGTTCAGATTCGGACTCCTGATTTGAATATTTTAGGCCTTAGATTGAGACCCAGAACTAAAATATCCATATGTATAAAATTGACTAGGTGAATTTTATCTAACTCAGTGGGAAGACAATTCAATTTAAATGACAAAAGATTACATGAAAATCTCACACCCCATCATTTAGTCTTTAGTATATCTTTAAACGTACTACAAGTATGTCACTTTCATCTCAAGTCAGTAGTTGTATAGATCTGCCTTTTGTTATATATTAATCGAGTTAGGATTAAAACTCGATTGTTTGTGAGACCTATGATAATATTTTCAGAATGAGTTATAACGTTGAAAAACTGCATAGTAATGCTGCATATTTTCTTTGTGACACATTGGAATTTAATGTAGTCTATCTTATACAGTCGGCTCTTATGATTAATTCAATGATCTGAACTCCTGCAGCATTACGCTAAAATCATGGATGTCTTTGAATTTTCGTCATTATTTCTATTTTTTATTACGAGCAAAATAAATATCATAAGCGGCATTTTACATAATACATATAGACGCAGTTCAGTCAGTTGATTGCTTAAAGTTTATAGCAAAGCGATTACATTTCTAAGACACTGGCGGCTTTAGGACAAAATCCATGGCTTTCCCATAAAATCTTAAATCTCTCTATATAAAAAGGGCAAAGTCCTGAGTGAGTGAGTGACAGATCACCGTACAGGCCAAATCGCTTAAGCTACAAACGTGAAATTTGGACAGTTTATTTTATAGGCTTTGTGACGTAGGATACCACTAAGGAAGGACTTTGGGAAATTCGACGAGGAAGGGGAAAATGGGGTGGAAAATAATGATGATTCTTGACGTTAGATACTTCACATTTGGTATTTGGGTTTCTCATTGAAAATAATTTGATACTTGTTAAAGTGCTTTTTGATATTTAAATTAGAAGGGGCAGGGAAGATGTAGAAAGTAAAAGAACGGGTGGTAATTGCAATTATTGCAATTAGTATAATAATATGCCTATATCTTGGAAACTTAAAGGGTTAGAAACATGGAATTTGGTATTTGGACTTCTCACTTAAAATAATTAGATACGTATTTCAACGTTTTTTTGATATGTGGCCCAGAAGGGAAGAAAAAGGGCGAGAAGAAAATTAAGTGGAGATTAGAATTATTGTATTAATATGTTCAATCCTTTAAGGTTAGAGACTTAAAATTTGGTATTTGCATTTCTCATTGAAAATAACTTGACATGTGTTTCAGTGTTTTTTGACGTTTTAGTAATGTGTGGGCTGGGGGGAAAGCCCCCATGTACTCGCACTGAAATTCGGTATGTCTCGGGATACCGGAATGTTATTACATACAATTTGATATTTGAACTGAGATTCGGTATGGTTGTAGGTTTACGAGGTACGAGGTCATAGGCCGATCAAATGAGATATCAGAGGGTCTAAGGGCAAATCCCCAGACATTTCTTTTTAAATTGATTATGATTAGAGGCTTTAGTGGTGCGAGGCCCTAGTAACGGGGGTCTAGTGGCGAAGCCCCCAACTAGCCGAGGTCTATTAAGTACATAAATATATTTGCGTAATGACTGGAAATTGCATGTATGCCTGTGGACAAAATTGCGTAAGTAGCCACGAGAAATGACAAGCCTTTAAGATAAAAATTTTAAAAAGCTACCGAAATGTACTCTTGAATGAGACATTGAATATTATGTTTGCGCAGGGCCGAATCCAGAACGGACTCCTGGAGGGGGCGGATGCATTCTTAGGGGGCGGTTGGGGATGCTAGCAGTGAAAAATTACTTAGATGATCTGAAATTGCCACAAATTACTACTAAAGTACACTGTTAATGGTGGCGCTGGGTAGAGGCGAACGACTTTTCGCCCTCCCCTGCATCCGCCTATGTGTTTACATGAATGATATAGCTCCTTATACAACCTATGCAGAGTTAATAGTAGTGGATTACTAATTACAAAGATACGTGTTACTGCTCGAGGCTCCATACGGTATTTTGTATACACATACAGTACATTAATACATTGATTTTGATACATTAATTGCCATTTAGAACTTCATCTCTACTACAATTCTTAATTCTAACTGGAGTGGTACGGTCACAGAGAAACGTATTTTTAAAGAAAGAAAAAAAATGCTCATCAAGAGCAAGAAAAGGAAGTTGCTCCTTAATTTGATTTGATCTATATTTTATGGGCTGTTCTATTAGCAATGGCCTAGCCCATCACGACTAGGAAGTGGCCTCATTCAGTGACCACAATAACTCAGAAAGAATTAGAAAAGTAAGCAGCCTGAGTCTAATGAAGAAGCTTGGGCTTGAGACTAAGGTTTCATCCCAGCATTGACTAGTGTTACAGAAAACAAAGGACAAATTTCCATCAGGACGACCGCTTTAAAAAAGATTTACTACCTTTTCGGTCAAGTATTTCCACTAGAATCGAATCTGACAATGAGATTGCTCTCACCTAAGTCGACAGTTTTACTCAATCAAATTTGGAGTAATTGTGACATATTAAGGCACGAAAACCAAGTATCAACAGAATGAAGAGAACGCAAGGCTGTCACACGATCAGATACCAAAAGTGTCTTAAAATCTTATTTTAAGCATAGGAATGAAAATCACTTTGTCAATAATTTCGAAAATTTTGCTGATTCGGAACACCCGAATTTTCTGACACGGAGTTTCGAATCCGGATCCAAGATCCGGTTTTTCAGGTCTGGATCCAAGATCCATTTTTTCGGATCCGGATCCAAGATCCATTTTTTCGGATCCGGATCCAAGATCCGTTTTTTCGGATCCGGATCCAAGATCCGAAATTTCAGATCCGGATCCAAGATCCGTGTTTTCGGATCCGGATCCAAGATCCGAAATTTCGGATCCGGATCCAAGATCCGGATTTTCGGATCCGGATCCAAGATCCGAAATCTCGGATCCGGATCCAGTGTCCGGATATCCGGATACCGGATATCCGGACCCAAGTAGATCCGGATATCCGGATCCAAAAATATCCGGATCTGGCCATCCCTAACAGTAACTTCCCTAAAAGCGAATGGATTAAAACCATATTTGGTCGGTTCATTCATATCACAAATATCGAATCCGATCCGTCATACTGGTTCAGAATGAATATCATTGGCCGAAGTGGTTTTTCTTTCATGGTAAGCATTAAAACTAAGACAAGAAATCGGTTATCAGTTGGAAATGACTTGATAATGTACGGCACGAAGATTGAACAGGACATTGCCGCATTAGTGAAATCATACCATTCTCAGGTCCAGGTGTCTCCTTACCTTTCAATTTTAATTGTATTTCAATATACAGGTTTCGTTGCATTTATATTTTTCTGGTATTTCAATATGCAGTTCTCGTTAGCATATCTTACCTCTTTCATTTAAATTGAGTTTTAAACAACTTTCCACCTGTTGAAAATGTTTAATAGACCTATTTTTTTTTTTTTTTTTGTTCTTAACAGTATGTATAAAAATAAAAATATGCCTATCAGAACAAAATTCAAAATAATATTCAAAGATATTTTCGATATTAAATTCTAATTATATTTATCTCTTCCGCTTATCTTCGCGACCCCCATGAAACCCTCTCGCGACTCCCAGTTTGAGAAATCCTGATCTAGTACAAAAATCTATATGTAGATAACTAAATACAAAAAGAAAAGATTGTTTACTAATGTGGAATATGTTTATATGATGTATACACACACATACACGCATTAGTATATATATGAAGAGAGATATATGTTCTGAAGGTAGACAGGTACTTTGTTCAGACGACACAATTCCCCAATCGTGATAGACTTCTATTCTTGTAGCTCAAATTAAACCGTTGTCAGCTGTGGCGTTTGAGATAGTCTGTTTTACTTGTCGTCGACGGAAACATGATTCCCCAATTATTCGATGTAAATATTTGATCTCGTTGGTTCTGCTGACTCCTGCATTTGGAATCGATTTTATCATCCTTCCTACATGTGTTAAACAAACGAAATGAGATGTGGGATTTTAGGAACAATGTGATTCTACAGAATAATATTGACTGTTGTGTAGCGTTGGTGTAAAGTCAAGCAATAAAGATTGACTTCAATCACACATTTGCTTCCAGAGCAGTGGCGGCTCTAGAGATAAGTCACATTGGTAAAAATTGAAGTTATGTCATTGAAGCTATAGGAAGAAAGCTTCATAGAGCTTTATATACAGGGTGTTTCAAATTGAATATCGGGATTTTAAGGCTTTGTAATATCTTATATATTTAACGTAAACTATAAATAATGCATTAAATGGAAGATCAACTCAAACAGTTTTTGCTACAAGTGTTCAATATGTACGTCGAGAGGATTTAATGACCCCCCCGACGCGACCATTATGAATGTTCACATCGCTATTTAATTGAAATGTCAATTCATCGCTAAAGACGACACGATCCAGAAAATCTTTATCGTCATGCAGTAATATTGCATTTGCAAAGTTGGCACATAAACTGTAGTCTGTAGAGTTTGTACCAACTGTAAACGAGAAAGACATAAGCGTCTCCTTAAAATTCTCCATACAAAGGGTTGTACTGTTGTAACTACAGATTCAATTTTTGCAAAATGTGAAACACAAGAAGCCTTCTGCTCATTAGTCGCCATCTTTGCTACTAGCGCTTTCTAACGGCAGACAGAGGAAACAATGCATGCACATAGGTGCGTACAAAACTGTTTAAGCTGCTGTTTCATTTGATGTATTATTTGTAATTGTAAGTTAAATTGTAGTAAATACTACAAAGACTTAAAACTAAGATATTCATTTTGAAACACCTTGTACAACAATAAATATGTTAGGTACGCTTTCTTCCCTTTGCTTGTGCTGATAAAATTTATTTTTTTACCTACTCAATTTCCCTCAAGAACCCCTGTCGCAAAGTTGCTTCATTTAGGGAAAAAGAACTCGATTGCTCAATGGTCTGCATTTTCTACTTTTCTGCGGTAGACCTGGAATCAATCCTCATGTTAATACATATAGTTCAAATCTCATGTTACAAATTAGACTCAAGGGGTCGCGGTGGCTCAGTGGTAGAGCGTTCACATCAGGTGCTTGGGGTTCCTGGGTCGATCCCAGCTAGCGCCGTGTGGACTTTGTGGTGGACAAACACCGTGTTCGTGGGTTTTCTCGGGGTTCTTCCGTTTCTTCCCACTTTCTTTATTCCACCATTTCATTCATTTCTCATAATCATCGTCTCCTTTAGCCTAAACGGTATAACTGTAAAATTTGAAGATTTCATTTCATTTTTTTTTTCAAATTAGACTTATGTCTCATGTAGCCCTGCTGCTTAAATTACAAAGGAAGAAATAGTATTAACAGTACCACACTGAAACAGTATTAACAAACTACAGCGTTGGCAGTAAACCTAAATATAAGAGCAAATTACTAATATTAATAACAAGAAGAAGGTGCATTCGTAAAGATGTCTACCAGTGCTCAGTCCATTACAGTCCTACAGTCTATTATATTTTTTATGACTTTTTGACTGCTGCATCAATACTGTCTTTTTGTGAAAGTAGATTGTTATTTGTACTCAAATGCTACTCTAAAACTTCAAAAACATTTATTGAGGTTAGAAAGTATGTGGTTTGAAACTCATATTCCACAAAAATCAAAATTCTCCACAAATTTCGAACTTTCTTACTACCTCAATTGACACCTGTGCTGACACAGAACAATTGAAATCGTTCTTAATGGAGAAGCAGAGCTTGTATGAAATGATTCCTGTTCAATGGCATCAACTTTCTCAACAAAACAATAGACTTCCTTCTTCATTCTGAACAAAGGGAAAAAATACTGTATTAAGTATTTCTTCTACGTATCCCTACTTCTTTTTCACCCAGAAACAGTGGAATCCTTTGAAAGCCGCTTATGATGAAAGAGGAGAAAAACAATAAGTACATATTTTCTTTTCCGTTGTTGTTGTTATGTTTTGTTTTCTGGTTTGTACAAGTTTCTAGCGTATATATACATTTTAATTTCCTTTTAGGTTAATTCTGTATCATATTTATTTATATATACTTATATACATGGCTCCGGTACAGATTATCTGCACCGAAAATTAATGTTTATTTTATTGCAGGCTTGTTGTTGAAGTATTTTAGTATAAAGGTAACCAAGAAAGTTCGCTTTTTCACTCACCACTGTCGAACATCTATGTGCCACCTAAAACGTACCTGGAAGGTCAAAAATAGTCTCCATCAGCATGGACGACCTTCTGCGAACGTTCTGGAAGGCCATGGATTCCATCGCGGTAGAACTTGGTGGTCCGTGAAGCAAAAGAAGGTATCAAGTGCATTTTGCACCTCTACTAGGGATTTGAACTAGCGTCCTCTAAGGTGATTGTTCAAGGAATGGAACAGGTAATAATCGAACGGTGAAATGTCCAGGAAATATGGCAGATGCAATAGTGTTTCCCATCCAAGGCGCAGAAAGGTGTACCGGGTCATCCTAGCCACGTGGAACTTAGCGTTGTTCTGTAACGGGAGGACCTCTTTGCGATTCAGATCAGAAATGCTGGCTCCAGAGTTTTGAGTTTCTCTTAAACACGGCTCAACCTGGCAATACACAGTTGCATTGGTGCTCTGAACCGATGCCCGATGTCGAGAGCAGTCCACCAAACACACCGGAGGACCTTCTTGTAGTGCAGTGCTGGTTTCGGTTGTTTTGAAACCGGTTCACGGCATGCTAACCAATGATGAGGGAGCCGTGGAGCTTCGTACAGGACCAACTCCTCATTACATGTTAAGACTCTGTCCAGAAATAGCTCGTTCCTCACACGAAATGGTAAAGAAACACAGGTATCTGCTCGCGTTGCCTTCTGGCAAGAAGTCAAATCATGTGGGACTCACATTGAATTGTAGTTCCAGTTCCTCACATGTCTGACCAATGTTCGCTTCAATTGCTATCTGGAGATCTCCATTTTGTACATGTGTTGGTCTTTCGGCACGTGGTGTGTCTTCGAGAGTTTCGTCACCGTCATTAAACTTGTTAAACTACCCTGCACTGTCCGCGTAGTCACGACACCCTCACTAAAGGCCTGGCATATCATCCGCTCCGCTGCAGCGGCGTTTGACCCCAGTTACAACTCGTACAGCATACACGCCCTTATGACGCTCTGTGGAGGTCCCATGTTCACTCTGTCCTTACGCAAGTTCACGGTGTAACAGAACTGCTACAACCAGGTAGTATGTTAGATATACCGATGCCAACAACTGGCCTTGGCCTTATATCCATTCGCATTCAACTCTCGGTGTGAGAGCTAACTGAACACAGACCTCCACAAAAAGCGAAAGAACTTTATTGGTTACGTGTATACTTAATACTGTAAATTTTCAAAATTTTTGTTGCGGAAACTAATGCATTAATTGCAGTTGAGAAAATGGGCTGGAAGTTGCGCCTAATTTCTTAATCTTTTCTAATCAAATTGTTTGTTCCATATGCTTAAAGTCATAATTCTGTTTTGAATTGAATTGAATAGTTGATTATTTTGCAAAATTGAACTTCAACAGCTTCTAAATCTATGGGTTGAACTGTTGGACTGTGCGATACTGGTTATGCAAACAGGAAGAATTCTGATAGAAGTTACAACGCAAAATTAGTCATATCTGGAAGGGTTTCTGATAGAAATCACAATGCAGTTAGTAATGTCTGGAAAGGTTTCTGATAGAAATCACAACGCAAAGTTAGTCATATCTGGAAGGGTTTCTGATAGAAATCACAACGCAAAGTTAGTCATATCTGGAAGGGTTTCTGATAGAAATTACAATGCAAAATTAGTCCTGTCTGAGAAGGTTTCTGATAGAAATCACAATGCAAAGTTAGTCCTGTCTGGGAAGGTTTCTGATAGAAATCACAACGCAAAGTTAGTCATATCTGGAAGGGTTTCTGATAGAAATCTCAACGTAAAGTTTGTCATGTCTGGGAAGGTTTCTGATAGAAATTACAACTCAAAGTTAGTCATATCTGGGAAGGTTTCTGATAGAAATTACAACTCAAAGTTAGTCATATCTGGAAGGGTTTCTGATAGAAATCACGATGCAAAGTCAGTCATGTCTGGGAAGGTTTCTGATATAAATCATAATGCAAAGTTAGTCATACCTAGAAGAGTTTCTGATAGAAATCACGATGCAAAGTCAGTCATGTCTGGGAAGGTTTCTGATAGAAATCACAACGCAAAGTTAGTTATATCTGAAAGGGTTTCTGATAGAAATTACAATGCGAAGTTAGTCATATCTGAAAGTGTTTATGATAGAAATCACAATGCAAAGTTAGTCCTGTCTGAGAAAGTTTCTGATAGAAATCACAATGCTTAGTTAGTCTTGTCTGGGAAGGTTTCTCACAGAAATTGCAACGCAAAGTTAGTCATATCTGGAAAGATTTCTGATAGAAATCACAATGTAAAGTCTGTCATGTCTGGGAAGGTTTCTGATAGAAATGTCTGAAAGAGTTTCTGATGGAAATCACAACTCAAAGTTAGTCATATCTGGAAGGGTTTCCGATATAAATTACAACGCAAAGTTAGTCATACCTGGAAGAGTTTCTGATAGAAATCACAATGCAAAGTTAGTCCTGTCTGAGAAGGTTTCTGATATAAATCATAATGCAAAGTTAGTCATACCTAGAAGAGTTTCTGATAGAAATCACAATGCAAAGGTAGTGATGTCTATGAAAATAAAATATATCCAGTTCATCCACAGACTTCTACTGTACAATTAGGAATTATAGATCATTTCATTCTAAAGATTGAGAAACCGTTAAAGGTTAATCTGGCAATAAACTGGAAATGAAAATGTTCCTTTTTGAAAATATGTTCCTCATATATACGTATATATGGCTACTCTCATACAAATTTAATTAGGCTTAACTTATTATTTTTGTTGCCTCGAAGAACTGGCGCATGTGCAAAGAAATCTCACATAAAAGCAGCATCTTTGGCAACTCTACCATATGTGTGACGTCACTTGTAAACAAAGAAATTAAATCACATACTTGTCCTTTGCATGGATATATCAAACTTGTAATACAAGTACATATTATTCTGTTAGTATTGAAAGTATTTTCATGCGTTTGTGAGTGTGAGTCATTTTACAACTATGATGTATACCTATATTCATGAAGTTTCGTAGAGGAATAAACGGAAGAGAAAATAGGACAAATATAATTGTGCAAAGGTACTAGCACGACATTCGCTTCTTGTAAACGTGTGCGTTACCATACAATTAGTGCGGCTGTGCGATATTTCGAAATACCAATCGAAATATCAATGTTGAAAAATATTACTATTCTATATATCGTTTTTTTTTTTTTTTTATAATCTTGATTTTCTATCTATATAAATGAAAAAGAATGTAACTATGTTTGACATTCAACTCTTCCTAAACCGCTGCACCGATTTTGATATATTTTGATATATTGGTACATAGGTGGACCGTGGCATTACGTAAGTTTTTAGCATATTTTTGGTAAGTAGTGAAGAGCGTTACAGAGGATAGCGTGAAAAAATTGGAAATGACCAATATTACTGCCCACTCCAATAGTTTTAAGGGTCCCTGAGATGAGTAGTGACACTATCAATGCAGTTTAAGTCCAAATTTATTTTTCATTATTATCCTAAGGGTGAAGGAGTTAAAATACTTAAAATAAACCTATTTCCTCATGCGAAGAAGGGCATTTCAGCCAGAACTTTGATATTTTTCGATGTTTCTATATGTTTTAAAAAATATTTTGATATTTCATATTTCTCTCTATTTTGATGTCCATTAATGTTTGTATATTCAAAAATTTTCATTATTTCGATATTCGATATTTATCTCAATTTCTTGTTCGAAATCTGGAGTCTAGTTTGCGATATTTTGATACATCGATCGAACTTCAATATTTTATTGATATCGATTATCGATCAAAACGAGGTGCTGCACAGTTTCAGCATCATGTTCGTGTTATCTTCACGTAGGTACTATTAAGTTCAATATTTTAAATGTTAAACAACATTTCAACAACAACACCTAATATTTCAATGACGTACATTTTACGTTATGACCCTCCACGTCCTCTGGACACTCTTGCAAGATAAGGGCGTCTCCAATTTAGGATATGACACAAGAAGCCCAAGTACTGATGAAAATAAAGATTCAGTTTTATTAGACTACGGCTAGGGAGGTGATGTAATCAGTCTTCTGCTGCCTCTACTTCTCATTTTTCGCAGGAGGTATGCGTGGGAGTAGGGCTGTGCGATATGTTGCTATATCGATAATCGATATCGCAAAAATATCGACGTCGATATATCGATATCGTCAATATTCGATATCGATATTCGATATTGTCGATATCCAATATCGATATTGTCGATATCCGATATCGATATTGTCGGTATCGATATATGTATTCGATATCGATATATCTATTTGATATCGATATCAGAAAAATATCGAATGTCGATATCGAAATTTCGATATCGCACAGCCCTACGTGGGAGCCGAATTCAATAGTGGCCGAGTGTCTGCATAATATGAGTATTTGAACAGTCGAACAATGATTCCAGTGGCGTATCCTGAAAATTTATTAATATTTACCACAGGTTATATGAGATAATATCTTAACTGTATAATATTTTAGTCGTTGGACATTAAATACAAAAATAAATGAGTAAAATGAAAAACGGTGTTTTTACTGGTAGACACAATAAAATAGTTAATAAATTATCATAAACTGTGAAGTCAGTTTTCTCTTACTTTCCTCTAATCATTTCTAATTATTTGAATTCAAACTCCAATCTCCTGGTCTTTTACGTAAAGTTCGTTCGATTTTATTTGATTTTGAGGTTAGTATTCCTTTCAGCAGCGAAGCTATATGAGACTTAGATCTACAGCTTACCTGGGATCTGAACCAATGAGCTCCCGTTAGGAATCGAACCCAAGTATTCTATTGTAAAGTTCTGAATAACACCATCATAAAATTCGAAGCGTACGTTTTGTCTCATTCCACACATTATATGTTTTTCGATGGAAATCAAAGCTAAAGAGATGAATCTTTCCTGCCCTTGTGGATCGAAAATAAGTCTTGATTCTTTTTAGGGAGGAGAAGGAATGCTCTCACGGAGGCTATCGTGGATCACAATCACAATCTACGATGTACTTCGAAGATCCACACTTATCTTCATGACAAACAGGCCTCCTTAAATTCAACATTATTGCTTTCACACAGCGAAAACAAAGTTAAAAAAAAAAAAAACACTCAACACCCCACCGCGCAACCAAACTGAAGCTTGCAATCACAGTTTTCGTTTCATACCTTGGTCGTTCCGCTCCCACCTGTTCTTTTTTTTTGGAGGAGGCCAATGTCCAAGAAGGAGCCCAGAAACAAAACACGAGTGACTTCTCGTATGAAAAACAATTTGGTTGTCGTACTTTTCTTATTGTTTTGTTTCATTTATTTTACGTTTGAATTTTGAATTTTGCAGTATTGAAAATAGGTAACAGAAAAATTTTAAATCATACAATAAAATGTGTAGAGGAAAAGAGCAGATTTCTGCTGTTTGCTGTTGAGTACAAATGTATTCATATGTCGTGACAATCACTAGTTTCTTGCAAGTTTCGGCGGCAAACTTCACCACGGATCCGAGGCGCAGCCCCGTGCGTCTGGGTGTTGCTTTCCATATTGCTTATTCAGATGTTGACAAGTAGATGTTGGTTGCTCGCTCCTTCCTTGGGTAAACTCAATAAATTCTTGTATCCGCTAGATGGTGCTAGTGTTTCAATCTTGTACTGAAGCGCAGTGAAGACGTATAGTTAAAGCCACGAGACATTTTTATATGCGCTTGGAGTGAGCCAAAATTAAAACAAATTTTGCTCCGATATTTGTTTACCGCCGGTAAACGCGGTAACACTAACAAAACGCCACTGAATGATTCGCTATCGCAAGCAGCAGCAATTCCAGGAGCATTGTGGCATATCGCAACATTTATGCCCGTATTAAATGGAATGTAGTCACAATGATGCGAATGTGGAAACCATGGCTTCAGTAAAACGACGTCCAAAATTCCAATGGCTGTGTCATACCACGGTCTAAAATGCTACACTTCTTGTGTACATGTCTATAGTGGATTGCAGGGCGACATACCGAAAACTAATGCACGAATTCACGGTTGTTGTATAGCGACCAGTGGCTCAACGAAGAGTTCGACATCACCTGATAGAGCGGAACCCCATTACTGTGGCTCTCTTAACTGCACAGCATTGACCTGTTGCTTCAAGGGTGACGCGAACGTTTAATGAAACAAAAAGCGGAATGGCACATTATCTTCTTTTCTAACTAGCCCCTTCTGTTTGCATCAACATTATGTTAACAGTAGGCTGAGTGATGCCTGCATTTTGCATTGTCATAGTGGTTCGTTGATATGGTCATTACCATAGCGTTGTGATATGGTAATACCATTAGACTTATCAACTCCCGTCTAATACGCATTGATGGGTATTTGATTAGCTAATCGACATTGCTGAAGCACTGGATCTAGTTTTGCAGGTCCTGCATAATGTTAGCTTCTAACAGGAAAATGCACAACCGTGTGTGGCATGCAACGTCCTAGAGTTTCTGGATGGGCACGATGTTCTACTACTTCTTCAATTGCCGAGTTCATCTGACTTTCGCCAATTAAACACATCTGATCCATGATTGTATAATATCCCAGGCATTAGAGACCTTCCCTGTTGAAGAGCTGCCAAAGTATCGGAGACACAAGCTTGCGACACCTCACAAGGACATCCAAGATTACCTGTGTATGCCTCGTTGTTCACAGCTGCTCAAGCACATGGACTTTTACACTTTCTGATGGGCTCTCATTGTACTATTACATACATCAGAGTGCAAAAGTGTTCTCATTTTACACTTGGGCCTTAAGCTATCTGTCTGCCGCCTTTAGGATTGCCCCTTCTTTTACTTGATGCGGCATTTTTAATGTCCAGTAGTGTATATAACTGCTTCAGATCCATAGAAAGAAAGTGTAGGAAAACACATTCGCTAAAGTTTCCCTTTTTCTGTAAATTATACCGAATAATGGCAATGTGTTATGCTTCGACTTCTTGTTTGCAAGTAGCTACTTCCAGTGTAGATAGTTTTGTTTTCACGTTTATCATGTTTTTGTCTACCGAATGTTAGAATAGTATCTTAAATAAATGTCCAAGTAAATTATTTCCGTTACCAACAGACATATGCTGTGCATATATGATACCAAGCACGTATATAAATTTAAATAGAAAAAATGTTTAATCACAATAGATGTTGTGTGCAATAAGGCGTGGCCTTAAAACTTGATTGTACTGGTGCGGAAAACAACGACAGCAAAAAACTGGTGCATTTTTTGCTTTCGTATGCTCGTAGTCGTCAACAGCTGCTCTGGTTTACTATTGATTTTTCGTTTGTTTTCAGACAAACATTGTGTACTGTAGTATCCTGGATGCATGCAACCAGCTTTGTATGTGCATATTATCAGAGTGTGTGAGTGTTTGAGGATTAAATTGCTGGAAAGAGCGGGTTATTTGTTAGGAGCTTTTGGTTCTTCTCTGTTTAAAAAATAGTACTTTAGAGAGATTGTAGGATGATATGGTCTCTGTAGCTCAGCGAAAACAAATAAAAATTCACCACTGTTTCAACCATTCAATAGGAGAAACGAGTATATATATGAAATTTTCTCTTAATATTAATATACTAACATGCTTCCCTTCAGAATATTTAGCCATTTATGTTTAATTTTCTGGCTTTCCACAAAGTGAAAGAATTTGTATTGCTCGTCCTTTGAGGTTTAACACTGTTTAAGTCTATGTTGTTATTTAATTTTTTGGGCCACTTTTTAAAAATACTTCTGTACAAAATTTTCTATGGTGAAGTTCACCATATCCTGTGGGAGAAGTGCAATCACTAGCTCCGTTACTTTTTGATTATATATATATATATATATATATATATATATATATATATATATATATATATATATATATATATATATATATATATATATATATATATATATATATATTAAATATAGCCAATCGAATTAGAATTTGCTTATATGGTGCTCGTACACGTAATTTGTAATGTATTTGTTTTAATTCACGGGATTGTTTTAGTTGTCATTCTCACCAACATACTTTGCCTTACTGATCTGACTGATTCTACTGCCACCATCTTAGAAAAATGGCGGAGGAAGACATCTTCATTCATTTTTTGAGGAGAGGGGAATTTTAGAATCGTAAACAGTCATTCTCACTACAGTGGCTGCATCGGGATCAAAATCCGAAACAGTTTCGCAAACCACTCTTTCACTGATGAAGCTGTTGTTTGTGGTATTGTGGTCTATGCTGCAGCGATCAATCAAGACAAAACTATCACAACCGATCGTTACAGAACTACTCTATGAAATGTACCGCAAACTTGTCTGAAAACATCCAGCAGTAGTCAACATACATAGTCTTCGTATCTTGCACGACAATGCATAATTACATTTCACTCAAGGGACGGTTCATACTCTATATGAATTGCAGTATGAAGCCCTTTCTCCCCCAACGCATGCTTCATACTTTCCCTTACCACATATCACCTCTTACAGTATTTCAACCACTTCTTAACAGAGTATAACGACCCTGGAGATTGAGCGGTACAACGCGTGCGCATTGAGGACCATTTCGCATTGCAGACTTCAGACGTCTTTCATCATGAAATCCAATTGTTGGCTGAGGGATGGCAATAGTGTATACCTGCAGCTGAAGACTACTTTAACTAATCTTGTATTGTATTTTTCACATTTTTAAGTGATTTACGTCGGATATTTCAATTTATCAAATCCAATATATATATTCAGTTAGAACAAATAAAGATATCGTCCGAGGCGGTATAGTCATCGGAATATTAAAGGGAGAAAACGGGAAAAAATGAATGTAACATAAAGAAAAATACTAAGAAGGAGAAGACAATAATCATTGGAATAAACGGGATTATTACAACTTTTAATGTTGAAGGTAGAACATGCATGTAGATTTCGGTTTTAGATGTTATTCACTGATTTCGGTCTGATATCAGTGAATATCTACAGTGTGAACGAAAAATGAAAGCAAGGATAGTGATCGCGAAAGAAGCCCTTAGGAAATAGAAATACGTAGCATTAAGTAAAAAACAACGAGTAAAGACACATAAAATGATTCGTATCGTGTATTGTAATGTACGGGCAGAATTTTGGACATTACTGAAGATCAGTTATGACAGAATCGGCTGCAATCGTTTAGAACATATATATCTTGGGTGGGACATCTTTACCCAAGATAATATATATATATATATATATATATATATATATATATATATATATATATACAAATTAACACACTGAGCAAGGCTATGTGATAATATGTAAAAAAAAACAGTATCGCGTAACAGTTTCAACATAATAACTGTGTCTTCATCAGACTTCCACTCCTTCTGGCTGCTTGGGAGTTGGTCATCACTTATATAGTCTCCGGAGATCAACTTTTAATTAGGCTCCGCCCCTTCATTAAAAAGTAACACTTGTGTGGCTTTCACTTTCATTTTTTAGCTGCACACGTGTCCAATTAAAAGTTTACTTTTTCGTTGGATACATTCTGTCCTCTAATTATCCTTATTTTCCTTATTAATTTTTCCTCTTTCTTTCTTCCTTTTTATTTCTTCTTCTTTAAGCAGAACCTTCTCCCACTCTTTATTTATCGAGAATCCTGAATTCCAATTCATCACCTTGTCTCTTGCCCTCATAATCTCCCTAGCTTCCTTCCATTTTCTCACCAAAGTTCTGTTCTCCACTTCTATGACCTCTGCTCCTTCCCACCCTATCCTGTGGTTTGTCTCTTTATGATGCTTGTATATCGCATTGTTGTCCCTTTTCAATCTTACATCATCCTGATGCTGTTTAATCCTTTCTTGCATTTTCTTTTTTGTTTCTCCTATGTAAATTTTGTTACACTCCGCGCATCCTACTCTATATATTACTCCCCTTTGATCTTTGTCCACTACTGCTTTTCTCTTGGTTCTTCTTACTAATTCAATTATTCTGCTTTCTCCTTTCCTGTACGTCCTAATTCCTGCTTTCCGAAGCATTGTCTTTATCTTCTCTGTTTCTTTGCCTAGACTTTCTATTTCAAACCATTTTTTGTACTTGTCTTCTTCCTCTTTCTTTCCCTCTCTTGCTATGTCTCTTGTGATCTTATCCTCTTCGTTGTATCCATTTCTCCTTAGCTGTGTCCAGAACTTCTTTAAATCGGTTTTCCTCTGTTCTTCATTTGTGTTTAGGTCTCCTATTCTTTCTTCCATGCTTTTTATGAAATTCTTCTTTGTCCCCTCATCCACATCACTTCGTTTGTGGCAATACACTCCCGCTGCACACTCTTTTTGGTACCAGGATGTAATAAACTCTCCTCCTTCCCACTTCTTAATTTTCATATCTAAATAGTTTATCTCCTTGTCTACTTCTATTTCATTTTCTAGTCTAATCTCTTTTTTTCATCTTCCACGTCCCTTATGAATTTCTGCAGCTGTCTTTTCGTTCCCTTCCATATTCCTAAACAGTCGTTCACGTAACGGCAAAAAAGAAGTAGTCTTTCTTTTCCTCTTTCTATCGTCTCCTTCTCCCATCGATTCATTACTATATCTGATAGTACTGGACTCAAACAAGATCCTATATTATGTCCTTCCTTCATTTTAACAATCCTGTCTCTGATTATGCAGTATCCATTCTCCCACAATGCCTCTAATCCTTTTCTTACCTTCTTACTGTCCCAATTTTCTATTCTCTTTTCACCCATTTCCTCTTCTATTATTCTCAATATTTCTTCTCTCTTAAGGTTCGGGAACATACTCTTGACATCCAGACTAAATAGCACTGTGCTCTCTTTTCTTCTTCCTAATTTATCTATCATCCTCTTAACCTCTTGCGTATTTTCTACTCTCCTACTTTCTTGTCCTTCTCTCACTGCCTCGGCTATCCTGTTAAGCTTTTTCTCCAACAGTTCTAACATATTATTCCTGCAGTTAAGCACCGGCCTCAACCTCACTACTTCTTTGTGGATTTTTGGAAATCCTTTCATCCTAGGTAGCTTTCCTTCTTCTCTCACTAACCTCTTGAACCCTTTCTTTTTGCAGTCCTCTATAATCTTTTTCTTTATCTCTTCTTCTTGTCCTTTTTCCGCCACATCTTCATATGTCTCGTCTTTCAGATCTCCAAGTTTTTCTTCATACCATACTTTATCCATCACAACTATAGCTCCCCCTTTGTCTGCCTGTTCCACTACTATGTGCTTTCTCGTTCTTATCCTTTTCATTCCCATTT
The DNA here is from genome assembly GCF_964235325.1 of Thermobia domestica. Taxonomy (NCBI): domain Eukaryota; kingdom Metazoa; phylum Arthropoda; class Insecta; order Zygentoma; family Lepismatidae; genus Thermobia; species Thermobia domestica. The sequence goes on along the minus strand of NC_137457.1, from coordinate 248,884,711 downwards.
TCTCTTTGTCAGTCAGATTGCCTCTTTGTCTTCTTGATTTGTTATTTACTATATTTACTAGTTTCCTCCGAATTTTGTTCCTATCTTCTTCATCTTTTATTTCCTGAAGTGCTTCTTCTATTCCATAAACCGCTTCTTCCTTATCAACCTCCTCTTTTGCTACTCTGAATTTATATCCTAGACTTAAAAACTGCCTCTCTTAATCAGTAATCTCAATATCTCCTATGATTACTACTCTTTTCTCGTCTATTGTCTCTTCTTGTTTCCATCCTATTCTTTTACCTTTCTCTCTTAATCTCTCTTCTTCTTTTCTTCTGAAATTTTCCTCCCACAATTTCATGTCCTTCATTGTGAATTCTCTTGTAAAAATGCTCAGACTTTCTTCTATTTCTTCTATTTTTCTCTTATTTCTTTCCTTTATCTCGTTTATCTCCTCTTCTTCCTTCTTATCTCATTCCAAATTAATTCCTTCTCCATTTTCTTGAGTAGCTTTCTCCATCTAGTGGTCCTTCAATCTACCTTTTTCTTATTGACTCTCAATCCTTTGGGCGTTGCTTCTTCTTGCAAGCAGATACTAAGAAATTTAAGTTGTTCTTCTTTTTTGATCCCTCTTACTATCCTTCCACTTGTCAATTTTCCTCCTCAGTTCCGGAAAATGTCCTATAACTATTCTATCAGGCCTTGTTTCCATTTTGTACTAATACACAATAACACACTGAGCAAGGCTATGTGGTAATATGTAAAAAAAAAAAAAAAAAAAACAGTATCACGTAACAGTTTCAACACAATAACTGTGTCTTCATCAGACTTCCACTCCTTCTAGATTTCTTAGGATCTGACGATAGTTAAATAGAAGTACATAAATAAAACATAATTGCTTAAGAACTTCAGTCTTTTACAAACGCTAATGTGCTTTGTTGTGTTTCTGCGTCCATGAGTATGTCACGTGATCAACTGGGGCGTCTTTGCTTCAAAATTGGGAAAGTTGCCCCAGTGAAATCGAAGCAAAGATGCCCCACTTTATAACGTTAAAGGTTTATGATTTTTGTTCGGGACAACCAGTTTATGACGTGTTGGAAGGATTTGTACGTTCGTTATGTTTGAAACAATGTTTGGTTTGAATACGAAACACTAATTGTTCTGTAATCACTTGTAATTAATTGTTCATTCAGAAGCAAACGGGAGATTCCCGTTTGGAGTAATGGCTTGGTTTCCTGGCTCGGTTGCTGCTTTCAATGATGTAATATTCTATTTATAAACTTTTTCCTTTTCGCTCCTTACGTGATCAATATTGGACTGAATGAACTTCACATAATGTATATGATACTAAACGGCGTGACAAACATGTTGGCATTTAAAGGCAGCGCTGCAAGTTCCCTTTAAATACTGCTAGCAAATGAGAGGCCAGCGGTGTTGCCACGTTCATTTTGTACACATCCACGTCTGTCCCCTGCCACCTGATCGCGCTGTACTTCATCTGCTTAGCCATAGCCACACCCCTTTACTACTCGGCAACGTCGCGTCAGAGCTTGCGTTTTATTCGTTTAGCTGAAATGTAGGGATGCATTCGAGTCGAGTCGAGTCGAGATTTAAGCCTGTCTCGACTCGTCTCGAGAAACTGTTGTCTCGACTCGTGTCTCGACTCGAAAATATGTTTCTGTCTCGACTCGTGTCTCGACTCGACAGTCTCTGTCTCGACTCGACTCGAATTCGAGTCGAGACGTCTCGAAATTCGAGTCGAGACAAAATGTACGAGTTAAAATATACGCACACATCAGCCAGACCATCATGACTACCTACCTAATTGTCAGTATGTCGACTTTTGGCATGGATAAAAACGGCGACACGTCTTGGCATACACGCAATGATCCTTGATAGGTCGCTGGAGAGAGCTGGCACCACATGTGCTCACTCAGGTCACCTAATTCCCGTAAATTCCGGGAAAGGGGGCGATGTGTTCTGACGTCACGTTCAATCACATCCCACAAGGGACATCACTCAAATGTCCGGCTCCAATTTCAATGAAACTTTTTTTGCTGATAGAAGGCATGTATGCATCATTACTTGTGATAACAAATTTTTGCCATGGTGCATGTTTTCTATTTTTTTTTTTTAATTACTTTTAAGAGTTGTGATGTGGTTATTAGAGATTACTACAGAAGTCCCTTACTACCCTTTGTAAACGGAGCGTTAATGAAGAAAAGTGAAGAAAAACCATGTGGATACATACAAGTCCTGGGGGGAAGTCGTATGGTAGATATGACCTTGATGGCAGCCATCTTGAAATCCGCCTTTTTGAATTAAGGTCAAGTTTTCAAAATGGGAATAGGGTAATATGATACATAATTTCGGGCTAGAATTTAATTAGAAAAATAATGGTGAGGTTAGTTTTAAGATACACCCATTTGGGGGAAAGTTACAGGCATATTAATTGTTTTTACTTACTGTGTGCGTAAGTCCCTTCTTACTTTCGTCTCAAGACCTGTAAATCGATCGCAACGGCAGAGCCCGGTTTCGCACTAGTGTTTAGAAATCTTTAAACTCACTTGAGGCAATATTTGTGGATTATTGTATTGTATTTTGCCTTTAATTAAATTTGAACCCACTTCATGATCTTGTGTAAAGTATCACTAAAAGAGAATTTCTGTTTTTATGGAGAACGTAAGCATAGCAATTATAAAAGGTGAGTAAGGTGCGTATGTATTTATAAGAAAGTTTATTTTACGAGTCTTTTGTGGTTCCGCCAACCTATTCTTTAGTTGTTGTTTTTTTTTTTAAATACTCATATCTCATAAATAAAAGAGCTATTATAAAATCTCTTACCACTATTCTTTAATACTTATAAAATTTTATTTATTGTAAAAGCACTGGCGAGATATTTCTTATCGCCCACTAAAATTATGGTGGAGCTCCTTCGTGGCTAACGGTTAGCATACTTGCCTTTGCCGTGGGAAACCTGGGCTTGATTCCCGGTGGGAGTTCATGTGGTTCGGATTCCACGTTAATCAGTAGGTCCACGTCACACATAGCCTCGCTGCTGAACGGGACGTTAAACTCAGAATCAATTCAACTCAAAATTATGGTTTTGACTTTATTATGATGTCATTAGTTTAAACGCTTAACTGCCCAGTAATTATAAACACTGACTACATTATAAAATTGTAATTTGTGAATATTAAAATATCAGAAATTAAAGATTATTCTTTGGGTTTTGGAACATTTTGAAAAACGTGAAAAACTGGTACTGCACCGATACAACACACCTTTTGGATTTGTCATTGTGTAAAGTGATACAAACTAAAGAAGAATTACAACTTTATGAAATTGTATTAGGACTTATTATTTAGAAATAAACACCAAATAAGTGTAATAGTTTATATCCGTATCAAATACCAAGTTTATGATGAATCAACTACACAAAGTAGGATCCAAAAACGCTCATTGCAATTTGTTCCATCCTTCAGTCGAACCAGGAACTGAAACATAAAGAGTGACATTTTCTTTTTAAAGATACTTTGTCCAGCTAAGTATTGTGAAGGTTCATGTCAGTAGAAGGAATTGCATTCCATTATACAAGCGCAATTTCACAACTTTATGTACACATTACTAAATATCGAACACTCTTGTCCATATGATTAGCGTACGCGTCTTTGGTGCGGGAGACCTAGGTTCGATTTCCGATGGGAACTCCTGTGGTTCTGAACCCACGTTAATTTGTAAGTTCACGTCTCATATAGCTTTGATGCTGAAAGGGACACTAAACTCTAATCTAATACTAAATACAAATATTTAAAGAAAAATGATGACGCACCAAGATGACGTGAATTTGGCTATCAAATCCATTTTGTGTTTTCAGTTATTTTCTAGTAGTATTTTTTCTAGGCATCCTTTCAAAAGACAGTGATGCAAATTTCGTAACTGCGAATTCCTGTTAGAAGCCATGAAATTATCCGATTAGATGCAAAATTTCCCGTCCACTAAAATAGATACCGTAAATTTACAATATCTAACAATAAATAATTTTGAAAGATATCGCTTTCGAGGGAAAAAATGAAGTGAATTCTTTGAGTTTTACGTCCCACCATTATGGCGGTTAGGCTAAAGGAGAGGGGTGATGATGAGAAATTAGTGAAATCGTGGAATGAAGAAAGTGCGAGGAACGGAAGAACCCCGAGGAAACCCACGCACACGGTGTTTGTCCACCACAAAGTTCATTTGGTGTGAGCTTGGATCGAACCAGGGTCCCCAAGCACCAGAGGTGAACGATCTACCACTGAGCCACCGCGGCCCCGCTTTAGAGAGGCCATGACGTATAGTTGAACTCATTCTCGTAGTATGAAAGGCATTATTTATAATTATGCATGATAGGATCACAAACAAAATTTAAAAATATTATGTGCACTTTCTTTTAACAAACATTATATTGTCTTTTATGGTGTGGAAGGGAATGTTATGTTCGAAAAAAAAGTCCTTAACACGATTCTTGTTGCTACACACTGCATGTTCCTAGCCACAGAAAAGATGCAGCGATAGGTAGGCTATTTTTCAATTGCTTTACATTAGCTTGATGTTTCAAGTCTTTTGTGTGTTTCTGAAGTTCACTTTTACCACAAAAGAGCTCAATATTAACATGTCTTACATAGCTTTGGTTCGATTCTCAACACGGACTGCAACTACCCGTTAAATTGTGCATCCGAAAGGCACTCTTTGTTAAACTTCGCTTATCACCGCTCATCTTAATAATATATATAACTTCACCGCGAAGCAAATGTTGCATTTCTCTCTTTCATCCTAACACAAAACAAAACTAACCACAGCTGTGACACGAAGGAGCTATTTCGAAAAGAAACAAGCTGTGCTTCATAGAGATGTGTACCAAATGATAGAAGTATAAAGTATTGTTTTCTTTCCTGTTTATTGATATCAGTTGGTGTTCTTAGTGAGTTTACTCATTAGTTTAGAAAGAGTATATATGGAATTTAGACATATGTTGTACGTATTCTCCTGAGAAATTGATGAGACCAGAAAAATTATAAGGACAGATGGAATAGGTTTAAGCGCATCTACGTGACTTTATCAAATATTTATTCTCCATAATGGTACCACGCGGAAAACTTGGTATAGGCCTACTTTTATCTTTGCCTCCCTCTGTTAGCTGTTTTGTATCATATATATCGGATGGTTTTGATATTTCTTCTGATCATTAAAACAACAATGGTACCTGTGTGCGTGCAGAAATGCAAAAGCACAAGGTAACTTCCTATTTGTTTTGGAAACAACAAACCCATTTCACGTGTGCGAGAGAAATTGAGCACAGCGTGATCGGGTGTTTACTCACGGTCAGTTCGCAGCAGGAGTCCATGGTAAAAGATTTGGCTATCTCGAAAACACTCGCAAAACCTTACAAATACAAAAGACTGCGCTTCAAAGAAAGTTTAGACACAGATGTTTCAATTTTCTTTTAGCATCTTTCTTCAGCAAAAGAGTCGGTTCATTGTATTCGAAAAAGGGAAGGGAGAAAGGGTAAATTTACATTTTATGTGGGGGGGTAACGTTGTAAGTAGTATAAACAATATATACCGCTTCCGACTCTATACTGAAGCACTTCCTTTAGCGGTATATCACTAGATCTGACCCTCATCCCACCTCAAGTTGTAAAGTAGAAAGGGACAGAAGTATTCAACATGACTGCGCACTTGAGTTTCAGTTCACAATACTAAAACCAGTGAGCAAGTAAACAGTCTTTTGTAGGATCGTGTTTTACTTCTTGAATTTATTTTTGAACATTTCTGTGAATTCAACAGCAGAACGCAGTAGAAATACGGACTAGTTTTTATTTCAACCATTACTTTCGCTCCAACCCAGGAATGCCACATTTATGATTTCGTACTAGATTTAGTGATTTTACTATTGAACTAGTGATCTAGTACGTACTTTGGGTAAATAGGCACATTTTAGTGATTTTTTTGCATTTTTTTCTGATGCAGACAAATGAGAAGGAAATGGTTCTTAAAATAAAAGGAAGAAGTATATTGCAGTTCAAAACAAATGTAGAAACCTTAAATTATTTTTTCTTTTCCCTCTGACTGAATGAAACCCCTGCTGTGTAACGACCTTAGGTAAACAACGGCTATCTTTGGTCCGCTACCTCCTTTTGTTAGCCGACATGAGATGGGTTACTTTTTTTCCTGGAAGAAAGTGAAGAAATAATTACCCAGTACATTTACGTTTTGTCAGGCACACAGGCACAGTCTGTACTTGTTTCCTAACGAATTTTAGCAACATAACATAAATGAAACATATGTACCAGAAAATAGAGGCAGTACAAACGGAAATTTTCATCTGTGACACATTTGATGAGAAATATAGTTAGATGTCACGTGCAAGCACTCTAAACATGTCCTATCCTGTAATTCTATTCGTATGTTTATGTAGGTGAGACTGAGAAATCAAGAAACAATAATAACTGGTTTTCTTCCAGGGGAAAAATCTAAATGTGAAGGGGTGTTACACTGGGACTTTAATTGCGTCCTTTGTACAAGATTAACAAGTAATAGCAATTTTTTAATTTATTTTAGTTCTTGGGGAGAGGAAGATGGAAGCGAACCCTCGTAAGGACTTCTGCAAGGAAACATGAATACTATCCGCCACTGTTTGTTACATTACACAAAATAGTTTTATATATATATATTGAGTTTTAGTCAGGGTTTTCATTCTGCAGGAGAGGGGCGATAGTAATACCTGACGAAAATTTTCTATTATCAGAGTGTTGCAATGATAGCATTTCCTCCATTATAACTTGGCCAAGCTAGTTGCATTATATGTAACGATTAAGTTAGCCTAAAAAGCTTAAATTTCTATGGCTGTTTTACTCTGTACTCATGTTTCTCATTTTCGGTCTACGGGACTCTGTGTCCGGAAATTTTCGATGGCTTCCAAGTCGGAAAATAAGTGTATCAAAGGCATATATATTATATCTATGGTTATATGAGGTATGGATCTACAGTTTAAAGTGGGATACCGGTAACAACTTCATGAGCTTCCACCGTAAATCGAACCAGAGTCTCCCGCGATCAAGGCGTATGTGTTAACCATACAGCCACAAGGAAATTCACATATGCACACACACATATATATTGTTGAGTTGATTTTGACTTTACCGTCTCTTTCAGCAGCGAGGATATATGAAATGTAGACCTAATGATTAACGTGGAATCCGAACTACATGAGCTCGCGCCGGGAATTGAACCCGAGTCTTCCACGGCAAAGACGCATACACTAGCCGCGGAGTTCACACACACACACAGAATCAGAGTCCTCACATACCAAGGGTGAGAGCTGTGCCACTGAGTCACAGCGGCCACGGGGCTAGGTCGAGTCCACTTTACGTTCATAGTTTCTTAGTACATAAATGTTACGATTATGAAATAGATTTTCCTTAATGAGCTGCATAAAAACAAAAGCTTTCGAAATGCATTAAACAATTAGCTCGATTTGAGTGTGAACTTAAAGTTATATCAGAGTATAAATACGGATACGCACCAAAGCTCGAAAACTTAATACACTATTTCTCCTATATAGTCAGCATGTATCAAGCAATCGTTCAGCTTTCATTTGAGAGGATGGAAATCGAAGGCCCCTGTACAACTATGTTACTAATGTGCGGAATGTATTTATCTTACAGTGAACTGCTTTGATGCCAAGTGCCCTAACTCCAAAATTGAAATTTTCCAGGAGTGAAAGTTGAAGTTCAATATCTCATGAACAATCCATATTTCTTTTATGTTGGGAACCAAAACCATAACTACTGTATGTAGTTCATTGTTTTATAACTTAGTGTTTACAAAAATCCTTTTAAAAAATACCTATTCATAGAAGTGAATGGTACTTATCTGTACTAGTTCTTGGCATCCAAGCAGTCCATTTATTGTAATACTAGCTTAATATACCCATTCTTCGCATGGGGGCTGTATTTGGAAGTCAACACCTGTGGAAGTATCACCATTTATTTCAGTGACCGCGAAAACTATGGATTTGACACTAGTATCAATCAATATGGGCTATTTATACATGTCTCGGTATTCCTCACCCGCTGACACCCGGCTCACATACAGTAGTAGCTGAATTTGCAAGTCATCGCTGATGGAAATCCATTGATCTCAGCGACCGTGAAAACTATGGATTTGACACTAATGTCGATCAATTTGGATTTTTTTTTACTACATGTCTCGCTAAACGCCCCCCTGAGACCCCCTGGTTCCAATTTTGACAAAAACGCTTCGCCTTAGACTGGAACCTGGACCAAGGTATCCGTGACCAAAATTTGGTAACTCTCGGTCAACTTGTCTGGTCCCCAGGTCGGTCCCAGTAAACGTCCCCCCCGAGACCCCCCTGGTTCGAAATTTAAAAAAAACGCTTCGTCTTGATCTGGGGACTGGACTAAGGTACCCGTGACCAAATTTTGGGAACTCTCAGTCCACTCGTCTGGTCCCCAGGTCGCACAGACAGACAGACAAACACACGAACAAACTCTTTATTTTATTTATATTAGATAAGATATACTATGTAAAATAGTCTCGTATCATAATATGTGATGTACAACAAATGTTACATTATATATTATCCGTAGCTCGTGATATGCTGCAACACATTAAAGCCTCAGAATAGTTGGGCAAGCGAATAATCCAGAAGTTACGTATCCCTATTGCGTTCATGGGAACGAAAACACAATAATTATAACTATGCTAAATTACTATAGACTACCAACTGCTCATTCAGAGAATTTATGAAGTTCACTTTATCGCAATAGTTTTATACAAACTAGATTTAGACTACAGATAATAGTTTTATACAAACTAGATAATCAATTATTATTATTATTATCATTATATTTGCAATACAACGACATTAACTATTAGTTCTAATTAACTGAATTGAGCTGAAAATTAAATCTTGATCTTTAAAGATTAACTATTAATTTTATGCGTTCTGTACCTTTCTGAAGGAATAAAAGCTGGTATTGGTTTCAAGGCTGTTTCTGAGTGAATACTTTCTTCAAAATAATATTAAAAATTATAGAAAGATTTTCGAGACATTCGAGTCGAGTCGAGATTTTTAAGAGCCGTCTCGACTCGACTCGTGTCTCGACTCGAAAATTCGAGTCGAGAAATACGTTTGTCTCGACTCGTCTCGAATTTTACAAAGTGTGTCTCGACTCGAATCTCGACTCGAATTCGAGTCGAGTCGAGTCGAGATTCGAGACATGTCTCGACTCGAGCGCATCCCTACTGAAATGCCAAGATGTTTGTCACAGGCTTTAGTTGGCTAGCAAGCTGAATCAAAAGAATGTGCTTGAATTGAGTTTTAAGCCCTTTGTGCGAGCTGAATATGTATGAGGGTTGTTCAAAATGCTAAAAAAATATTCTTGGGGTAGGGGTCCTGCGACATACTTGATTTGTCACAACTTCTTTTATCTGGTTGAATTATGTTGAAAAGGTAAATTTCTGGGTGAATCAAATATCCCTTCATTGCAAAATGAAGAGCATTTACACTAATAAATCCGATATCATCACAGGTGTACCAGTGTTGTAGCTAGTAAGTTGTTATAAGGGGGAGTCTTTACTTTTTAATAGAGCAGGTTTTCACATATTAAATGAAAGGCCGTTCTCTCCTCTAGTCTAGTGGTTAGTGCATGTCCCTTTGGCGTACGAAGTCCCGGATTCGATTCTCGATGTGAACACCTTGGAAAACTTGAACGATTACGGTGATTTCGATTTAAATTGTAGTTCACTGCATGTCACTGCATTAACTGTGATCACAAGAATCCAAGTTTAAAAAATGAACATATAATGATAATGGGTAAGGTCCACAGTTCTTTTTTTCTATTTTATTTTTATCCATTGTTTACAAACGGATTTAGAAAATATACTTGGAGAATACTTGTCATTTTGTTGAAAATTTTCTTTATAATTAGATAGATAATTAGTGGAAATTGAAGTTAGTAATATTAGTGGTACAAAAGCATAGTTGCCTGTTTCTATGATATTTATGAACACATTTTGGAAAAATGTGAAACTGTGGCATCTTTCTCCAAGTTACTCTCTCTCTCTCTGTATATATATATATATATATATATATATATATATATATATATATAAAAGTAACTGTTTGTGGTGGTTTGTGGTGAGCCTGGGGTGGTTTTCATCATTTCATTTCGGCGGTACAACTTAGGGACGGGCGATATTTAAAATGAATCAATATTAGTGTCGAATCCATAGTTTTGGGAGTCGCTAAGATGAACAGTGACACTTCCGATGCCGTTTAAATTCAAATCAGCCCGCAACTTCGGGGAGGGGGGAGAAAAGAAAGCTCTTCAGTAATAGTAAAAGATGACAGACCAACGGAACATATTACTAATTTTCCTTATTTTAACCCAGCGAAGCGAGTAATTGACGCTAGTAAGAATATATTTAAGAAAATATTCAGAAAAGTAAGTTGATACAAAGGAAATGGTTGGAAATATTTGAGTTCTGAAATACAGGTGTATTACATTCGGAAAATTATAAAAGGACCGTCAATCACCAATAGATGGCAGCATATTTTCCCTAACTTCCTAATGTATTTCTCTACAATTTAATCAATTTCAAAAGATGGATTTTGGAACTTGTTCAATAGTCTCGTATTGACTCAATGAAGTACAGGTTGAATTAACAATCAACAGAGAATAATCCATGCACTTGTTTGGTATCTTGTTTTTTTATTGATGAGAAAGTTTTAATATTGGGAACATGTTTCTGAACAAGACAATTAAGTTCACTAATAAAGCAAAATAAATCAAACGTGCAGTATTATTCTCTGATTATATCTATTAAACTTATCTTTGGACAAAGTTGGAATATTGGTCTCGTGAATGTGTTTGGGGACCCAAAAATTACTGGAATTATACTCCCGCTCATCGTGTAGTTGTAATACGAGGTTGTGCCACTAGGGTGCTGTAGGACGACCTCTTGTAAGTCAGTATGCCAAGTGGTGTTAATCGATAACGATGCGTGTGGTTTCTCTGGCAGTTCTGTGTGTGTGCCTGTAGTGAATAGAGCAGTTATAATAAGGATTATCTATAATGAACAAGGACAAATGAGACGATTCATTAGCTATGTTGTAAATGCACTGTGCATCTATAATAAAAGTATCTAAAAGCAATAAAAGACAAATAAGGTGATTGATTACCTGTGTTGTCAATGCAGTGTGCACTTATAAAAGTATTATCTAAAATCAATGAAGGACAAATGAGACGGTTGATTAGCTATGTTGTTAACGTAATGTGTATTTATATTACAGATTATCTCAAAACAATAAAAGAAGATTGAGACGGTTGATTAGCTATGTTGTCAATGCAGTGTGCACCTATAATAAAGATGATCTAAAATCAATAAAGAACAAGTGAATATGTTGATTACCTATGTTGTCAATGCAGTGTATATTTATAATAAAGATTATCTAAAATCAATGAAAGACAATTGAGATGGTTGACTAGCTATGTTGTAAATGCAGTGTGCACCTATAATAAAGATGATCTAAAATCAATAAAGGACAAGTGAATATGTTGATTACCTATGTTGTCAATGCAGTGTATATTTATAATAAAGATTATCTAAAATCAATGAAAGACAATTGAGATGGTTGACTAGCTATGTTGTAAATGCAGTGTGCACTTATGATAAAGATTATCTAAATCAATAAAGGACAAATGAGACGGTTGATTAGCTATGTTGAAAGGCAGTGCGCACTTATAATAAGGATTATCTATGGCGAGTAAAGGACAATTGAGACGGTTCATTAGCTGTGTTGCAACCGCAGTGTACGCTTATAATAAAGATTATCTAAAATCAATGAAGGACAAATGGAACTGTTGATTAACTATGTTGAAATGCAGTGTACTTATATTAAGAATTATCTGTAATCGATGACGGACGAATGAGATGCTTGATTAGCTAGAAAAGCGAAAAGAGATGCTGTTGAGTTGATGAGAATTATTTCAGAACGAGTTCTTGACGTAAGAGAAGAGTTGTGTTCGTGCTTCATCGACTGACAAAAAGCTTTCGATCGGGTCAATTGGACCAAACATTTGAAAATACTAAAATAAATCGGGATCTGCTGGAGAGATTGTCTACTCATTTGCAACCTGTATGCAAGGCAAAGAGTAAAATTACGCTTGAATAAAGGAGAAATCAATAGTGTGGAGACTGGGAGAGAAGACAGACAAGGATGTAGTATGTAACCACATTATTTAAAGTTTACAATGAATGCTTAATGAAGAAAACTTTAATGAAAGTTGGGAATTTCAAGATTGAATGGTAGACCATTAACAATCAAATATACGAATAACAGAGATATAGCTAAAACCGAAGAAAGACTACAGGAAATTATGGATAAAGTACTTAACACTGGGAATTAATATGTAATGGAAATCATCGAAAATTATGAGAATATTGCGTGGAAACACGCCCTTACAGATGAGAGTAGAACAAAGAAAACATGAATGGGTCAATCATTTCAAGTATCTGGAAAGTTTTTCGATGAAAGACACTCACTGCATCAAAGAGATCAGGTCAAAAATTGCCATAGCCAAAGAAGCATTCAATAAGAAAAGATCACTCTTAACTAGCAGTCTTAATATTGGACTAAGGGAAAGGTTGGTCAAGTGCTATATATGGAACATTGGACTGTGTGGATCAGAGACTAGGACTATGTAGAAGTTATAGAATAAATATTTAGAAAGCTTTGAAATGTAGTGTTGGAGGAAGATGGAGAAGATAAAATGGACAAAGAGAGTAACAAACAAATATGTTTTGAAGCGGATAGGAGAGAAGAAGACATTTTTAGCCAGCATCCTTCGTAGGAAAGTCAATTGGATTGACACATCTGGCGAAGAAATTGTCTTCTTCATAACGCCGTAGAGGATAAGATGAAACGAGGTAATTTTGCCTATCTTGCTCTGAAATACCTACATTATTGGTTAAATGTTAAATATCAGCTACTCTTTCTTTTCTTTGACTTTCATGTGCGACCAGGGACTCTTTCAGAATTTTTTTTGGGAGTTCGTATTTTCAAATGAATACACAGAGAGAAAAATTGTAAATGGCGTACTTGAAAAGGTAGGTTACATGCATAATTCCTGAAGTTTTTGGACTTCGCATACAGCAGACGTATAATTGAGGAATGTAACACAAGTATATGCAAGTGATATACGGAAAACTGTTAGATGACAGACATCCTGCAATGGCATGATGTAACATCTAGAAACAGTATCTATGTAGCATACGGATAACGTATGCTTCGTATTGATTTCTGTAGTGAACAAGAGGATACCGTATATATTTACAATATTCTAAACCGCCGTCCGGAGAACTGATTTTTCTCAGTGCAGGGAGGATGTTCGGAATTACGGAGAGGCGTATTTACAAAAGTCTATAGGGCTTGAGGTTTCCTCTTTTCTTCAAAAATCTTAAACTACACTTCCTTCCATTTTATACGTAATGCATATATTATAGTAAAACCAGATTTATTGCTATTTTTAGATTTAATCAACATCTCCTAAACAAAACCCTAAATATGACATTAATATTAATGTTTTAAAATAATTAAGTTGACAGAATAGCTTTATTCCACAGATATTCTATAAAATTAATACCTTTTTACTGTTCTGTTTCTCTTTATTTTTATAAAAGAAAAATAAATATGTGTTTGTGTGTCAAGTGATTAGTGAATAAAATTGTAATTAGTAAATAATAATTTTATTGTGATACAAAAACACCTAAGTGAAACATATCTATTTACTTTATTTACTGCAATCTGTTTTCTTTTTAATTCTCTCGGGATTAGGAATGCGCACGAGACAAGATTTGTGGCTGTCTCGTCTCGAAAAGATGCTGTAAAAATGATGTCTCGACTCGAAAACTGTATATTTCTCTATTAGAAGAGCCGTGTCTCGACTCGAATTTTGTGAGGAAAATTCTGTCTCGACTCGTCTCGTGCGCGTCTCTACTCGGGATTTCTGTAAATGAATAACAGACAAAGATATTTTACTTTAAATTAAATCTAATATCTAAAGTTTTTCGAAGTTGCGCTTCTTTACAGTAATCTGAATTAGAGTAATCAGTCACAAAACTATTTGCAACTTAATAGATGTAGAACTTAACAGTTATCCACATTTTATTGCAAATGTTTAATGTATTAAATTGAATACCTGGCAACTTATATTTATAATTTTACTTGTAATCCATTATTAAATTTAAATCATGTAATAGTTCTTACAAAGGCATGCCTTATTTAAAGCTGATGGATCCTTCCTTGTCTTTTGGTTGCATACCGCGCAAGAACCTAAATTCTTGACTTGGAACATCCACTTCAATAGAAATTATGCAGTGATGCAATGATGAGTCTCCGAGCTGATTTCTTAATGATGTCACTATTCGATTAATTGTGCTGAAGACCTTTCAATGGTAGCTGTTTACACAGGCACAATTAATATTTTAATACATGAGCTTTTTAGTGCATCGTAACCTAGAGTTGAAATCAGAATAAATTATGATGTTGACATACTGTCATTTATTCTTTTTTGCCAAGAATTTGAGGTATTTTACATCTGTTTGGGAATGGCCTTCATTTGTCAGGAAAACTGACAAAAATTTCTAACATCTGACTCTTTATTAGCTGAATACTTAAGATTTTTAGATTAACTAGAATTATCTGACAAGATATTACATAGAAATAATTGGACAAGGTGTTGAGAAGTTGTAAGAACAATTGAAGGGCGTTACAACGTAATTTTTATATTGTATATTTCAAGGATGTTATAAATAGAGGATCTGCCCATATGTATCTTCATCCTATTAAATTGATGAAGCCAAAAAAACAACCGAGCATCGGCACGTCTGATTGGCTACTCTCGTTTCTGCCATCGTCTGATTGGCTACTTTCGTTTCCGCCATGATTGTTGGCTCAAAACATTGCTGTCCTATTGGGCGGAGTGGACAGAGTAGGGGGTGGCGAAACTGTGACGTATGGCTTCCAGATTTTGTTGTAAGGGCAGATCCTCTATTTTATAAGATCCTTGGTATAGACTATTTGGTGAATGTCCGAAATCAGTCAGAAGTGGTTGAAGTGGTTGTTAGAATGGTTATGAGCCATAAGGTGCTGAGATTATGAGAGATTTGATATGAGCTAAAAGCGGTTGAGTTGATTGCAGTTTCCAATGTTAATTGTTCAAGTCTAATTATCTTTGATCCTTAATGGTTGGATTTACGTATGTTAATGTACCTAGAAATATACAGATGCAGTAAAGGGCTGTAGTTTGGAAGTTGTTTTGGCATCATTGGTGATTATTAGTAAAAGTGTAAAAATTAATTAAAAGCTAATACCTTTGCCTGTTTAAAATTTTCACATCCAACAAGTACTATCAAAAGTTTCTAACAAGGAACAAAAGAATATTAAACCGTTTAGATTTATGGTATCTTTAGATACCATGGTGTAGTGTTGTCTTTGATTACTTATTTATGATCAAGTCAAGAATGTAATAAATAACAACCCAGATGCATTTTGGAACCGGATGGTCAACTTGGCGGTGCCAAGAAGGCAGTGAATTTTTTAAAGGCAAATTTAAAAAAAGAAAGGTTTACTCCTTTAGTTTTAAAAATACCAGATTGAAACTTTTCATACAGATTGTGTACATCTTTGAGTATTTCTCATTTTTGGGGAGGATAAATACGTGAACCCGGGCCCGAGCCCGAGAGGGTGATTTTTCAGAAAAAGTCCGGTTATTTCGATTAGTCCGATTAGTCCGATTAGTCCGATTTTTCCATTAACAGGTGTGTGGTACGGATATGTGAGTGGTACCGTTAGAAAAGGCTCATTACACTGAAGAAAATTACGAGCAAGAAGGGCGCAAAAATTTTGAAAAAAGATTCGAAAAATCTTCCGGTTTTCCCAGATTAACCCGCTTCTGATGTATAATATGGACAAGCGAATGGTACCATTGGAAAGAATGCTCAATTCTGAATAAAACTAGGCATGAACTATGATCCTACGATAAATAGTAAGGAAGCAGTAGCTGTTTAGTGGAAATTTTAAATTTCCCTTAAAGAATAGAAATCCTAACGGGGTTAAATCTATGCGTCTTTGTTAGTTTTCATTGTGCTGGTATATTTAAAGTAGTTCGAAATATTTTTTCCTTCTACATGCTTCTTACAGCAATCATAAATTTAATAAATTTCTGCTGATACGTTTCGAATCAGGGGGGTAATCCCTCTGAAAGAAACACTGGTGAATCCTGTGGTGGTCAGGGCCTTTATGGAATTTGTTTAGGCTGACGTATTTTTATTAAAATCCTCATTTGGCATTTGTTAGGCGATATCTATAAATCCGAATGTTTTTCCCCCGAAGTTACACATAAATCGGCGCGACTGAGAACTTCATAAACTCTTAGATTTGAGCGAATGAAATGTTCGTCCCAGGTACATCATTTCCAAAGATTAAAATAATTAAAACTAAAATATATGGTAAATCAAAACAGCAGCCTTGTGCAAGCACACACGTTTGATAACGCTCAGCCAACGATTAGATTCCATGGAGAAAGAAATCTTGACTTTGCTATGCGAAGAATTCCTCAACCGCGCGTTGCGTTGCACCGAATCAATTAATGACAGGGAGAGTCTTCCCTTCCAAGAAATGAACGAGATGCCGGAATTGGGAGAAGAGCTATCGAGGTATATGGTGGATAAGGAAGGATTTCATTCGTAACTCAGGAAGAGGCTCCATAGTTGTTTGTGGTATGTGTGGGAGGCATTGTCATGAAACATGAGGACACTACGTCTGTTCACTATTGATGTATACTTGAAGACAAGTTTGCGGTGCATTTCACGAAGTTCAGTACTGTAACGATCCGGATTGATGGTTTCACCTCGCCTGAGGACATGATAGATCACTCCCACCATAAGCACCGTAGACCACCATATCAGCAACAACATCTTCTATGAGTGGAGAAGTGGTTTAGTGCGTAAACCGTTCTACAATGTTTACGATTGTTGCAGGAAATCGGTTTCTTCTTACGTAAAGTGACAATCCGATGTAGAAAACTTTCCCTGCTATTCTTTACACTCAAAGGAGTCCATATCTCCAGATGGCGATTCCTGTTACCCGATGTCAACTTATGTAGTACCGAAAAAAGTCTATCTTCTTTCACTTTACCAATTGCACGGAGCCACTGAATGACAGCGGATGGTGTATGCCTAACTCATTTGCAATGATACGAACACTTTTCCAAGGGTCTATTCCCACGGTGTTCCTGAGGAGCTCATAAACATGGTGTTGGTCAGTGCCCACGGAGCTCATTTTGAAATTCTACGTTACCGGAACGAAATTTGACAAACGAACGACGAATGGCATTCTCATTCGGCATTTATGGCCAGTATGCACTTTTTTTTAGATTTGCTGCACAAAATGTCCCAGTTCGAATTTATAGAGAAAAAATCACTCGTAAATGTGTGTTCTCCATAGGCACTAAACCAACTCTTCACCCACAGAAGATGTTGTTGCTGATATGGTAGTCTATGGTGTCTATGCTGCACTTTTATACAAGCCTCTTCAACAACACATTGTCCCTGAATATCTAGGTATCCCAACTCATTTGCTGGGAATATACAGTTAGTGGCGTTAGACTCGTGAACTTAGTCCATCCCTGTGTTGTGTTGCTGAGGTGAGTTTCCCTCCAGACGTCAAACTGGACATTTCACTTGCACTTTTGCTTCAATGAAGATTTATGTTCTTTCCAAGCACTATTTAAAAAAAAGAAGAAGAAGAAGAAGAAGAAGAAAAGAACGAGACAAGAAAAACGAAACAAACTGATTTTCATGTCAAGAAAAAGCTCTGGCCTCATGCATAGATAGATTGCCTTCGCGACAAATGTGACTAAGTTTTCATTGTTAATACGAATTTAGGCGAATTAAAAACAATTGGACAATCTCTCAGAAGTAAAAAAAAATCAATGAGGGTTTTAAAAAAGTGTTTTATGATACGCATAAAAGACAAGATTTTTATCAATTGGAAATTTGAAAAAAATATATATCTTCTCATGTGGAACCACAAATAATGATTCCTTCTGATACATTTCCGAAATATACAATAGAAATTAGAAATTCGCTGATTCAACGCCGCAAGGTTGTTCCTTATATGAAATGAAAAAAGGCAAAATATTATCACAAACAATTGGTCGCAAAACGCCTCCTTTAAGAGTTATACACAGCCAAAAATGCGAAATATCGCGTTTTAATGCGTCCCAGGCGGAAAATTATGAGATCTAAGAATCAAGGAATTACACAGGAATTAATATATACTTTACTTAAATGCTCATGTTTTGCAATCCTCCGGTACTGGTGAAACGAATTGTATAAAGTAAGTTAGGGTACGGGGATACACTTTTATAAATAAGTACTGATTAATCATTCGTTTCACCGGTACCACAGATTGTAAAACACAGATGTTTAGGTAAAGCGGTACCGCAGAGTCCTGTTGAAGCGCAAGCCAGGGCAAGTTAAAATGGGACGTTTCGGATTTTCGACGGTTTCTAACTGTGAAAAGAGGTCTTTTTTTGATCCATGTTTGTTCAAACATTTTCTTTCGTTTGATATAATAAATCACCTCCCGGAGTTCTTTCACATAATTCCTAAACATGCTGTATTAAATGTAAATAATTTATCTTAATTTATTTTCATAATTTATCTTCTCATTCGAAAGTCTTAATTTCTCTTTTCAGACTGCTGTGTGTAAAGTGCTGTAAAACTTTGGGTTGTTGTATGAAGTGATGATATGTTATAAATAATTCCACATATAATATTTATTAGAAATACATGGAAGTAATTTAGTTCTTATTTCTTTGAAAGATATACTCTACGAACAACGACCAGCTATATTAAGTGCTTATTTATCTACCTACTTAGTGTATTTCAGTGTCTAACATCAACATTCTTGTTATAAATAAATAGTTTTGGTGTTGCATTTGAGCGTTAAGAGTAATGACGACTTTAGTGTTGTTAAAAGTCGAATAACGGACTCATCGAATATTCGTTATTTGAATATACGAACAATAATCGTTATTCCAATAATTGTTCTAATAATAAATAACTAATCGATCAATTATATAGATAACGAATAACTATTTGATCAACTAATCGAATAACGAATAATTATTCGGGTAATTGTTCGAATGTTGAAAACGAATATTCGTACGAGGGTGGATTGGAAAAATCATGGCCTGACTTGGAAGGAAGCAATTACTTTATATTTGTGTACATTAGCTGAGTAGCTATATCCGTTGCTAGTCACTGTGTAAAATTTCATTTCTCAATTCTTTCACAGGTGAGGAGTTTATAAAGCGCTAAGTCAGCGGAAATGACGGAAATTTGTGATATAGAGAAAATCGAGCATCGAGCTGTCATTAAATACCTGCATAAAAAAAGGCACGTTACCGGAAAGGTGACATAAATGTATCTCGGTCCAGGGGGATTACGTGGAAAAACAAAACATAACTTATCCAAATATTTTATAATTTTGTAGCCAGGCTACGAACTTTACAATCCACCCTCGTATAACAAATATTCGAATCCTCGAATGATTTTAACACCACTATTCTGTGCGTTTCTTTTCGTCATGAAATGGAACTTATGGTATGGTCTCTTGCCCTTTAAGTGCAGATGTATACAACACATTAACGCAGCTTTTTTTCTATAGTATTTTTTTTTTAATGTAAGCTACGTATATACTGTATTATTATCGTACATAAATTGTATCCGTTGCTTATTGCTTGACTTGGACCAACCAATACAGAACGATACCTGTTTAACAAGTCTTTTAGTGATAACGTAATATGTATGCAGTGGACACTCCTGCACCCACTCCTCTGTACTTAGGACTGCAGTGCGCAAGTTTCTCAATGCATAACGTATGAAACAAGCGGAATATGCGAGACAAGGCGCACACAAACACGAGTGCAACAAATTACGTACGGAGGTTAATTAAGAATTAGTCGTTGCTACGTTACACGGCAACTTTTAATTACCTCAAACCTTGTTGTTTTTGTTGCATTGAATTGTATATATTGTGTGTATATATAAACTTGGGTGGAGACCTCATAGCAGAAGGTTAAGCCGGATGCATTAACATTCTTTGTTTCAACATTGAAACATTCAAGCGATTTAGACCATATGCATACTTGTTTTTGCTTGCCTTTTATTTTCTTAATGAACTGAATTTTAGTTTATATTGAATAATTTAATATTTATGGAGGTACGGTGCTCCTGTCTACAGCGCCCACTTTTGGTGTGAGGAGTCTCCTGGTTCGATTCCAGGCCCTGTTGTATCCATGGATTTTCTCGAGGTTTTCCCGTTTCCTCTCACGTTCTGAATCCACCAACATCCAAATTCATTGATAATCCGTCTATCCAAGGACGGATCCTAGACAAGAGAGGAGATCTATGGCGGAATCAGACCATCCGAAAATTAAAGTGAAAAGGTAAAACTACTACTTAGGGAAGATTAAATACCAAACTTTATATTAGATTTTAAAAGTGAAAACATTTGCCTCTCCCCCTAGATTAAAGTATTTAGCTACGGACTTATGTCTACTTTAACCTAAAAAGCATAAATGTTACATGTTAAAGATATAATTTCATTGTTTAGGTATTTATTTCCCAACTAACAATCTCTCATAGATTTTTAATGAAAATAAAACTAAGTTTTACGTACTATTTTCATGCACTGTAGACTACCGTAAAGGAAAAAAAAAATGGAATCTTGAAGTTTTACTTCCCACGGTTGTACCCGCTGTGCTAAAGGAGATGGTGGTGATGAGAAATGAACGAAATGGCCGAATGAAGAAAGTGGGAGGAAACGGGAGATCGCCGAGAAAACCTACACACACGGTGTTTGTGCACCACAAAGTTCACTTGGCGCGAGCTGGGATCGAACGAAGGACCCCATGCACAAGAGGCTACTGAGCCACCGGGACCCCACTACCGTAAAGGAGATGAATATTTCTAAAAATGTTGGAGAACGAAAGTAGTCTGGGATCCTGTTGGGTAGGTTGAAAGTGTTATGAAAATTTGTACATACCTGAACTCAATTATTAGACTTCTAAACTATGCTATGCATAAATATCGGGAGTCTTATAGAACGGCTTTGTCCGTCCGTCTGTCTGTAGACAGATGTCAGTGCAAAAGCGATAACAGATACCGAGATGTTTTTTCTTTACAATTAATTCAGCGTCCCAAAGATACATTCCATTTTCTTAATTAACCTTCTATTCAAATTGGAAATGGCCGGTTTCAAAACGTGAAAGGTAAATGATAACAAGAAGCTGTTGCTTTGTAAACGATTGAGTGTCTCAAAGCAACGTACCACGACAATGTCGACCACTCTACCGAAACCAGAAGTGGTTGCAATTTACTATTACTTCCGGTTTCAATACTGTTTTTCATAAAACTAAAAGGGCAAGAGATATCAAGGTGTGGTTTTTCGCAATTGATTCAGCGTTCCAGGAATAGGTTTTATCATTTCTTTTAACCTTCCATTTAAACCAGAAGTGGTTATAATAAACAATTTCCAATGTCAACATTTATCGTCATGGAAAAATGGTTATTAGATAGCGACAAGCGGTTTGCAAACAATTCAGCGTGTCAAGAGAACATACTATAACAACCCACAAAACTCTATCAAAACCGGAAGTGGTTGTAATTTACTACTACCTTTCGTTTCAATTCTGATTTCCACGTTGAAAAAAAAAACGGTAAGAGATATCAAGATGCGCTTTTCGCAACTGATTCAACATTTGAACATTTTGGGATAGCCTACTTTTTATCGTTACAGATCATGACGTAACACACTGCAGTTAGACAGAAGTGTACGTTCATCATGGCGTCCTTGTGGACTATTACGTATTTACAAGTGTACAGTTTGAATTACGTTTTGTAAAACAATATTGTGGATGTCAGATGCAAGATCACCATATATTTTGATTATGTACTTCTATTTTGAAATATATTATGTATTTAATCTGTAAATTAAAAAAAATCGTAAAATAGGATACCAGCTGCGCTTTTATCCATGTTTCAATATCCTCTGGTACTCAAGTAGTACTCATGAGTGTATCTTCGTAACTCAACTTACTTCATACGATTCATCATACAGTTCCAGTTTAGGTAAACATACTTACAGTCATAATATATATTCTCCTCTTTCTTAAGGAATAAGGGGCGGCATGATTTATTTTTCTGTTATTATCTTGCGAATCAGGCCGATAGCCAGCCCAAAAATGTAGGGGGGGACTTGGCTAAAGTTAGGGAGGCTCGATCCAACCATATTATAGTTCATCACCATATTATAGTTCATTTGCAAGCCTGCCGTGAAAATTTTAGTGGACCAGCAAAAATTTAGGGGGGCCCGGCCCCCCAGACCCCACCTGGATACGGGCCTGTTGCAAATACATTATCCTTTCGTAATGACATTTATATTGTTGCGTTGGACACGTATTCAATATTTCCACATTCACTGGAGCGTGATTACTCCTAATAATTACGTTTCTCTCAATTTCTTTGTCGAATATTTTCATTTTTTTGAACACTATGTATCACTGAAAATCATAAAGCCCATTTTTATCATCATACATTCAGTACTAGTAAGAAAGAGTACTCTCAAACTGAGGTAATCAAATCCCATAAAAATCAACTGGTTTAACCCAAAAACGAAATATTTTCGTAAAAGTGTACTTCAATTTGGAATCAAACCATTCGACATCTACTTAAAATAAAAACTCCAGCAAGAATTTGCAGAAATGTTTGGAATACCTCTTGAACAAGGTTTAACTTCTCTACTGTCTTCTTCACTCATTTGAAATTCAGCTAAATATATAAGTTTCGTCTCTACCAAATGTTCATCAGCTTTCAATTTTTCTACACCCGCAGGACCAGAGGCATGCAGCACCCATGTATCAGCTTCCAATTCAGCGTGTTCACAACTACTCAACACGAATTAACTCCGGTCATTCTAGGAATAGGGAACAAGAGTGCAGTAGCACAACTCCACGAAACCCTTAATATTTCTTTTATTCGTCAAGTCATTATCTGTCTCTCAAGATGTTCCAATTCTGCAGGACCTTGTCCACCTCATTCTGCCGCGTGGCATCCTTCTTTATGCGAGTAGCTGGAGTTGATGTGAGCATGTAGGGTCTAAGAAAGGCTATAGAGAAGTTCAAAATTGGACGTTGCTTTCTATACACTTTTCTCGAGATGCTGGTTGAGGTGTTCTATTTAGATAAATGACCTATCATCGATTACTATTTGAAGTATCAGCTATATATAATGTAGAGAATGGTTACTGAAGGATGTTGAAGTTCTTTCGTGGAATGAACAAGCTGAGTCCTGTTGGCATTTAGTTTGATTATCCATCTGGTTGTGGAGTCGTCCAGAAGATTTAGAAGCGAATTTCAGGATTTCCAGCAAAAGTTGCTATATCATCAGTGAAGGTGGTCGATAAAGTATTCATTGCGGTGGGAATAACCGCAGTATTTACGTTGTAGAGGATTGGCGAGATGCATGTTTCCTGAGAATTACCTGTCATTGTTCTTCCGTCGTCATAATACAAACATGAAAACGAGATTTTTCTTATTAGAATTTATTTTTGTTTCAATATGCGTATGTTATGTTTTAAACCAACTGAGCCTATTAGATCACTTTACACTCTATTAAGAACTGTATCATTCCCATCCTATCTTCTTTTGTTTTCTTAGTGATACCAAAAGCATATCCCATGATAATTTATTTGTTCAACCGAAAAAAATAGTTTTTATTTACCTGGAATTATATACTAACTAGGACTATGGTTTAAGGAACCGAAGTTTCATCGTCATGATTACCTCCTTCACTATGCTTAACCAATCAGCATTACAACTTTTCACTTCCACCAACGAAACCGGGACAGAGATAGTAGCATCCCACACGAAATCCATATTCATCAAAATTAATATCATGTCCACATCAAAGAGACAAATATATCTTCCAATCCGGACCACCAATACTCAGACTATCAAGATACACCTGAATTGACAGCAAACACAAGGTAGTAATACGTGAACAATCTACCTCTGAAATGAAAAACTATCTCCTGTGTTCTGGGTTCATTTCTTTTTCTGCCAGTATTACATAAACGTATGTTTTGAAGCTCAATCTAACAATTTGAATAGGTAAATCGAATCTGACTATTTTCAATTCAAAAAAAGTAAAAACGCCAACTTTATTCATACAAATGTAGAATTTCATTGCTTTTGAGTGGGTGGTTTGTTCAGTTTAACTAAATGTAAACACAACCCACGTATAAGCATTGCTATTATTGTGTGCGTTAGTTGGTATTATTTTATCTCCAATGGTATTCAAACACACTATGTAGGAAGAATGATAAAAAGAGAGAGAAAATTTAATTTCTATGTCGCGATTGCAATGCAGAAGCAGAAGTTAGACTACTATTTCATCCCATGTGCAGCAGTCTGTTGTCGCCACCCCCGCTTCCTGTCACCGAATCATTTCTATTCCTAATTGATAAATACAATTATTTTATTTATTTACAACTTAATCTATAGTCCAGGAAAATTAGACAAAAAAAGGTGACCAAACCGGAACATTTTGATAAACAAGTTGAAAATTGGTGGAGATGTTCAGAATATTATTCTAATCAACTCACTCCAAGTCCCAAAAAAATACGGCTTGGGGAAAATGAGATATGACGTCATCAGTATGTCCGCCGACTGATTTCATCTCTTAAACTTTAAAACATTATATCTACTTTCCATTTCAAGATAGGAACTTCGTTCTAGTTTCATTTTGCAGAAAACAGATTGGATATTGTTATTTACAACAGCTACTTGTCTTATATTGGCGCTGCTTTCAAATATAGGAACTCAAAGTGAAAAAAATATGCATTCTTGATCTGTTTTCTTTTAGATTTAACTGTAAATAACTTGGAAAGGGGTACATATACGAGAAAATATCTCGAAGTAAATGTTATTTGCCGTTTCAAGAGCTTTTCAACGAGCCCAGTTGCGTTGCTGTATCTCCATAACTAACGGAGATACTGAAACTTATGCGCAGGAAGCCATAATCTCTTATTAAATTTATTGTGACGCGGTAAGGGTTAAAGACCAGGTTGTAGGTGTAAAAGATTAGTGAAACCTTTACAAAATTATTGAATTTTCGTAACTTGATGGCCAAGATCTTAACCAACATCCCCCAAAAGTCCTCGTCGCTCCAACGTTTGTGTCATCGAATATGACGGCCATTTCTAATATGGCTACCACATCTAATAGTTTATAGATTAGGCTTTGATCCGGACATTTCGGAAAACTCGCTGAAAATTGATGGAAATGTCCTGGGAAGTGTTCTAGTTAACATACTTAAAGTTAAAAAGCATCCATTTTGGGGAAAACCCGCCATATTGAGAAACCTCCACCATCTTGGATTTCACGTTTTCGATGCGATTTTTCTTTTCAGTTTGTATCTTTTAAATTTATAGGTATAAAAAGTGAGTGTGAAAGTACATCCGCCAAGAATAGTGGACAACACTGTTCTTTAAAATATATTTACCACCGGAAGACGAGACATCGAACTGTACTGCCCCTTCTATTTGTCAACCTTGCACCGTGAAATCATACCACGATCTACACTTACTTGTCTTCTTTATGTCGTGGTTCAGTGCAAACTAAGAAATCAACAGTCGTTTCTACTAACGTTGGATCAACCACTTTACGCGAAGGCATTGGCCATATTTTCAGCGGAGAAAACAGTCCGCTGTCATGTCTAGTTTTGCGTCAGAGGTTTCCACCTGCTCATGTTTATAAGGGCTTTGTTTGAAATATTATTGCTGGAAGCGGTTTGGAAGAACTTTGGAAATCTATTTACGCCAAGGATACCATGGTTCATGACAGGTCATGCGTACGCTCAAGCCATTCGAGCACATTTCTAGACGAAAGTTTCTTTGACAATCCTTCTCCCAGAAGTTCTTAAGAAGGATTTCGACTTCACTCAACAACTGAAGGCAGTATTCAATTATCTACTCGAAGAAAAATTATTGCTGGAAAGCGGTTTGTATGTCTGAATGCTTGATTAAAGCTTCCAGGCTGCTATACGTCAAACTGGAAGAACTTTCCTCATCTGATTGTACTGCCAAATTGTAGATACAGTACTTCCAAATGGTGAACATTATTAGAGCTTGCCGTCTTTTTATTAGAGCAGAACGCTCTGGCGACTGAGAATTCCACCTCTATTCTGTAAAATGTATAATTTCGTATTTCCAAGCCACTGGGCACCAAAGTTAAGCAAAGTTTGCTCAGATTTACCTTCAGCAAATGATGAAATTAGAAGAAACCATGACAACCTCAGAATTCGAACAGTTCACCACCCAAGCCTACTTCACTATTAGAAGATCAGATAAATTTTGGTCAGAGGTTTGGGCAGACATGATCATCGAGCAAGTTCCTATGAGGACTATGAAAACTGTTGGAGAACTGACACACGGACGGGGACTGTCTGAACGAGTGATTGCACTCGTTGGGTATGTGCAATGCCAGATTCATTGAACATTTTTGAGGCGATTGAAAATTTTAGTGGCATCTATTCCGAAACGTCCGACCAACATGTGTAACTTCTCAAATGTCGACGGGCCTGTGACAAAATGGACTTCGAAGAGCTAGTGGGTTGGCTCATTACTCATAGCCCATTCCAAGGACAATCAGATTATCTTGCTTTATTATCTACTAGATTGGTTACTGATGAAACCGTCAACTGTGGTTATGCTCATGAGTGTGGTATTCACGCCATGAATCAATTGTGTGTTGGCGCTTCAATGATGTTCATCTAAAGAGAAGAGATAAGGCACAGTCACTTGCAAGTGTAGCCAGAACGATTAAGAAAAAAGACACATCCGTTGAAGTACATCCAAACCAGCTTTTCCGTCGTCTTTTCTGCGTTGTACGCAGTGAAGAGGAGCTAGCAGGTCACTTAAAGTACGAGTTGGCTGCTAGATCACCTGCACTTTTCGATGGTTTATTAATGCGGGAAGGAAACAAGTCAGTCAGGACTCTAAGTCAGCGCTCATAAACGTTCTGCAGAAGATAGGACCTTGCGAAGACACTCTTCCACCAAATAATGTTTTCACAATGGATGGAGGATTCCTACTGCATCGAGTGGTATGGGTGCGTCCAGCAAACTTTAGAGAGATATACCTACAGTGTGTGAAATAGCTAATCACTACGGTCGAAACGTGACGGTGGTATTCAACGGCTACGTCTCTCCAAGCACAAAGGAAGAACATGCCATCAGGAGTAGAAAACAAGAAGCAACAGAGACAGTTATCACGGACGCCATATTACCAATTGTACCACAAGAAGTATTTCTGGCAAACGCAAAGAATAAGATACGCTTCATTGCACTTTTGTCAGGACATCTTGAAAAATCTGGCATCAAAGTACTTCAAGCTCCAAGCGTTGCAAATACGATGGTAGTGCTAAATTCTGTAGAAGTGTCAGAAAAAGAATTGAATTCCGTCATTGTAGAAGAAGACACGGACCTCCTTATCCTTACGGTTTCTCTTTTTGGTTACCAAACCGTTCGAATGTTAATACCTGGGAAGAAAAAGGCAGACAGCAAGATCTTCTACAGTGACAAACTAAAAGCTGAGCTTGGAAATCTCCTTCCCGCACTTCTCTTCTTCCACACTGCAACAAGTTGTGACCAGGATTGCCAGATGTCCGGCTTTCAGCTGGGCCGTCCGGATCAAAATTGATGCTTTATACGCAAGCGGGACGAGCATTTGTCCTCCTTTTCGAGTTTGGAGACTAATAGGTCACTAATTAATGAAACAGGGATGATTCAGGAGATTAATCAATGAAACATGTTTCCAAGATGCTTAAAATATTGCCAGAGTGAAGATAGGATAAATAAGTTGTTAGACCATTACTTCATTAATTACCATGACTTAAAGTATCATTAGTATTGCTGCTTGCTAGTGAGTCATCATTTTGTAACTGCACTTTTTGTATTAGTTTACTTTAATAATGTATTAATTTCTATAACAGTTGTTATTTTTCTTTAAATGTGCTGTTTGAAATAATCTGGAAACAAACTTAAGTTTCTGTAAAAGCAATTTTTAGTCATTTTTTTTTAAAGTCAAAGTGTCCTCCTTTTTGATTTTACAAATCTGACAACCCTAGTTGTGACGCAACTTCCGCGCCTTCAGGATAAGAAAAGACAACTCTTTCAAAAACCATAAAGACAACCAAGTTTTGAGGGGAAAGGTGTTAATATTTGACAAACGAAACACCACTCACTAAGAAATCGTTGCGGCAGGAGAGACTTTGCTGCTTGCTTTGTATGGACATTAATGGAATTTGGACCAAGCAAGACATTAACTGTATATAAGCCCAAAGTGGCAAAGCTATCTATGAAGTCAACATTTGATTTGGCCATTGTTTCACCTACCTCCTCTGTAGTTAAGCAGCATTTCAATCAAGTTTATCAGCAAGTAAGACTCAAATTCAAGTTAGTTTAATTTTTTTCTCTCTTTTTTCTGGAAACAAAAAAAAAACACTTTTTACTCATTTTTTTGTTTGTTTGGAACAGCATGTTTCCAGTTCGAATTTTAAAAAATCCCATTTTTTTGACTTTCAAATTTGTGGTCGGGACGAGGTAAGCCGTCGTGATTCTGCAAGGTCTCGTGGGTAGTTCTCACAGAAAGAATCACAAGTAAGAGTAACACTAAAAATATATTCATGAAGATTATACTGCTCTATCAATTCTCCCATTTTCTATTCAAATTAAATTCAAATTCACACAATATTCTGCATTAAGCTCCTGTATAGTTTTTCGTTGTTGTATCATACGTAAATATTCATAGTAACTTTTTTGTTTGTTTATTTGTTAGGTTGAAGGGCACAAGGATGTGCATTTACCTCCAATAGAATGGGGTTGGATGCTCAAGAACGACTGTTACAAACCCGTCCCCAGCCAGCTAGATAGAGCACCGAACAATATCTTACATATCATCTCCTGCAATTGTAAATCTGGATGTGAAGGAGATTGGAAGTGCCTGAGAAGTAGTCTATGCGTGTACTAGTATGTGTGGATAATGTTCCGGCCACGGATGCCAGAACCAAGCACATTCTGAGGACAATGAAACAGTAGACGATGAAGCGTAACATGCAAAATATTTTCAACAATGTTATAGAATAACAATAATTCTGATTTCGGATTTCTATAACAAAACAAAACAAAAAAAAACTATGTACAATCACTGTATTTTCGGCTGTCATGGTGTGACTCAATTACAACATTACTACAGTATCACATAGTTTCAGTAAACACCGTTTCGGTCAGTATTTCCAAACTACATATTTACTTATAATTATTCTACTATAAAGATGGGTACTAAAACTTTTAATTTCGTTTCTTACCCGACTATCAAAGCACATAATTCAATTAAAGTGGCCAAGAAGTACTAAATTATGGTTTTTATTTGAATTTAACCATTCAGTTATGTAATCTGGAATAAAAATATTAACTTGGCCCGAGAAATAGTTTGATAGGACTGCTACTTTCAAAACTACACCTCAAAACGCTAATACCCAAAATGGCGTTAGTTTTCAAAATGGCGGTTTTCTCCAAAATGGATGCTTTTTAACTTTAAGTATGTTAATTAGAACACTTCCCACGACATTTCCACCAATTTTCAGTGTGTTTTTCGAAATGTCCGGATCAAAGCCTAATCTATAAACCATAAGACGCGGTAGCCATATTAGAAATGACCGCCATATTGGATGACACAAACATTGGAGCGACGAGGACTTTGAGGGGATGTTGGTTAAGATCTTGGCCATCAAGTTACGAAAATTCAATAATTTTGTACATTTTTCATTAATCTTTTACACCTACAACCTGGTCTTTAACCCCTACAGCGTCACAATAACTTTAATAAGAGATTGTGGCTTCCTGCGCATAAGTTTGAATATCTCCGTTAGTTATAATAGAGATACAGCAACGCAACTGGGTTCGTTAGAAAGCTCTTGAAACGACAAATAACATTTACTTCGAGATATTTTCTCGTATATGTACCCCTTTCCAAGTTATTTACAGTTAAATCTAAAAGAAAACAGATCAAGAATGCATATTTTTTTCACTTTGAGTTCCTATATTTGAAAGCAACGCCAATATAAGACAAGTAGCTGTTGTAAATAACAATATCCAATCTGTTTTCTGCAAAATGAAACTAGAACGAAGTTCCTATCTTGAAATGGAAAGTAGATATAATGTTTCAAAGTTTAAGAGATGAAATCAGCCGGCGGACATACTGATGACGTCATATCTCATTTTCCCCAAGCCGAATTTTTTTTGGGACTTTGAGTGAGTTGATTAGAATAATATTCTGAACATCTCCACCAATGTTCAGCTTGTTTATCAAAATGTTCGGGTTAAAGCCTAATTTTCCTGGATTACTATGCTGTAATCTTACACTGGAAAGCAAAACTATTGAATGGATGCAATTGAAATGTCTGACTCTCTCAAAGGCCAAAATAAAATGAGAACTATGGTGTATACTTAGTCAAAATAATCTCCGGCTGCAACCATGCACTTTTGCCATCCTTCAATCAATTATTGAATTGCACGACGAAAGAAATCTGGAGTCTACGATGCGAAGAAATCCTCAACCGCATCTTGTATCTTCGAGTCAACGGGGGATTTCCGCCCTGCCAACTAGTGATCGACATGTCGGAGAAAGTGATAGTCAATAGTAAAAACGTCAGAAGAATACGGTGGAAATATATGATCATTCAACATGACACGATGCTTGTCGACTATTGCTGGATGTTTGTAGACAAGCTTATGATATAATTCAGCACTATAACGATCTCCATTGATAGTTTCACCTCGATAGAGAAAGACGTGATACATTACAATTCATAGACTACCATACCAATAATACATTCTGTGATTAGATATGTAAATCATTCTAGACGTTGGTCACAATTCAGCGGGTAACATTCATAAGACCTAAACGGCATAAGACCTAAAAATATAAACACTAAACCTAAATTTAAGTATTGTGCCACCAAATGATTTTTAGATGTTGTGTCGTTTAGGTCCTACGCCGTTTAGGCCTTGTGCCACCAAATGAGTTTTAAGTCTTATGATATTTAGGTCGTATGCCGTTTAGGCCTTTTGCTGTTTAAGTCTTGTGCCGCATCCCCAATTCAGCTACTGTCCTGGTAATTTACAATTATTGTAGCAGATTCATTTTCAACGGAAACGATAATCCGATGCAAGAAAACTTCTTGGCTATTCTAAACTAGAATCTGCTTAGAGATCTAAACATCTCCAGATGGAAATGCCAGTAACTCATTTGACACTCATGAGTCCAACTTTTGCGCATTCCGATTACACTGACCTAGAGACAATAGTGATATGTATTTCTGAAACTCATTTGAAATTGCACGAACATAATTTCGAAAGATCCGCTTCCACAGTGTTACTGACGTGAGTAGCTCATCAGAACATGCTGATCGGTTGGTGGTCGCGGGATCATTTTCCAATGTTAAATTATCAGCACTAAATTTCTCAAATCATCACTGTATTCCCTGCGTATTAACACATTCATTCATCATTTTTGGCCCAATTACACTGTTGACGCTTTTCGCTGCTAAATGTGCAGCATGTCCCAGTTTGAACTAGTAAAAAGATATCACTCGAAATTGTGTGTTCATGGGACACCTCAATACGGCCCTATTTAGCAACACCCTGCTTTCTGACTAGCCTGTTTTTTGAACATATATAGTTTCTGACGCCTTTTGCGTAAGCTGAGTCAATATGTTGTTACAGAGGTATCCTCCCACTTGCGTACATGTCAAAATCTTTCCCAGTTCCGTACAAGTGCCAGATTCAATGAAATGTCATGATTTGAAAGAGAGATAAGAATTCCCCTTTCCGTACAGGTTCAATATCTGGGACTGTTTGTGTGAAATGTTGTTAGTTTTAGAGCAGAGGGGGATATGGAATCTAAGAGTTTCGTTTCGAGTAGCAGTCAATAAGAGGACCAGAACAGTTTCATTTTCCAGACTGCCTGTGACAGTGGCGTATTTAGAGGGGGATATCGGGCTCAAGCCTCCCCGAAATCAATTTGTTATATGCACAGCTTCATTAAAATTTGTCGGCAATAAAAGGAAAAATGTAAGTGCTTATTCACGTGTTGTACATAGCCCCCCCGAAACAAAATCCTAAATACGCCACTGGCCTGTGATATTTTTTGGGTCTCCTCTCCCGAAAAGCCTAACAGATGAAAAGATTATGGAAAGAGAGTGTGATTCCATCTGTAAACTTATTATTATTATTATTATTATTATTATTATTATTATTATTATTATTATTATTATTATTATTATTATTATTATTATTATTATTATTATATGCTATTTAATCAATACGTGTATTTTTAGGTCTCGTTTCCTGACAAGCCTAACAGCTTTACTAGATTGTGGAAGGAGAGTGATTCTGTCATCAAAATTAAAATTATTATTATTATTACAATAACAATAAGTCTACATTTTCCTTTACTTTCAGCGTGTTATGGGTTCGCGAAAACGATGGACGGACGTTGTACGTCCGAGATTATAGAGACAAATAAAAGAAAACTGCCTTCTATACATGATGGATATCAATATAGGTTACATAGGATTAATAAGAAAAATGTAAGAAATTGGTTTATGTATTAACGAAAGAAATGATTTGTGGCGGGGCTGAATGCAAACACAGGGTGAAAATATTGTTGGAGTATCTAATCATACTTGTACGGTAATACAGCTTTGGCTACACCGCCATGAAACGTATTCGTTGAGTTGATTTGAGTTTAAGGTTACTTTCAGCAGTGATTCTATATGAGATGGGACCTACTGATTAATATGTAACCCGAACCACATGATCTCCCGCCAGGAATCAAACCCGGATCTCCCACGCCAAAGGCGCATATGCTAACCGCTTAGCCACGAAGGAACTCAGAAACGTATTCGTAAAGATGTACCTGTTTCGAAAATATACAGGGAAGAAATTACTGATTTATATCGGAAGGCTTTGAATTGTTAACAAAAGTGTCTTCGTTTACGTCTGTCTGAAGTTCTCTATATCTGTCTTGACCAGTGGTTAGAAAATTCTGCAGTTCTAGTAAGCATGTGGAACTGTCATGAAAAACTTTATAGAATAAATAATTCCGCAGAGGGTTATAATAATAAATTAAATATTTTGCTAAACAAGCAACATCCTCATGTCATCGAACTATTCCCTTTTCCCTAGCTAGAAGCCAGGACAAGTGATCATGCTTGCAAGGTAAAATAAGGGTAGGGACATGCCGAAAATACCTCGCGATCGAGGTCGAGGTTTAAGTCGCGGTCGCACCCTCGATACTGGCACAAACACATGGATTCAAATGGGTAAGCGCATGTCGAAGATGTACGCTACATCGCGACCTCGAGGTCGACCGCGGGGGTGAATTAGTGGTCGTGATAATGAACAACTGAGTTAGTTTTTACATCGATGTTTAGCGGAAGCATCGCTGTGGCTCGTGTTCTCATTGGCTCTTCCTGAAGTGCTGCACGGAATAAAGTCTTCATTTGTTTAGAATTTCGCCTGCAGAGGATTGTGTGTGTCTATGCTCGAGAGGTTTTGCTGCACTATTATATCTGATTATGAAAGACATTAATAGAACTAATGAGGAATATTCCAGCAATATGGAATAAAAAAACAAACAATATCATAATAGGCACGTTTTAAATAGAGAACGGATGAAAATAGCAACTGAAATGGGAATGTCAGATAAGTTATTTATTTGAGAATTATACTATAGCTTATTATTATATAAGGCAGTGGCGGTCACAGGGAGGGCGCTTTCGGGCTGAAGTCCGTAAATTGTAGAACTTTTAAAGAAAAAAAGAAGGTACGTTAATCATAATTATGCTTATAAACTGCACTCCCCCCCTCCAATTCCGAGACTAATAAAAAGGTTTTCTTCTAAATTCGTTATCGATATAAGGTAAAGAAATACCTGTAAAGACAGACACGTATCCATGGTGAGGAAACGTCGAATAATGGAATTGCAGTGTCGAAACTTTATTTGCTGCAGTTAATACCCCCTCCACCTCGAAACCTGAAGATTCGTGATTTATTTATTTATTAAATTTTAGTGGGAAACGATTTCTCTCTTGAGTGTTGAAAGAGGGCATTTCTTCACGGAAAATTGAATAAAAGGTAATAAATAAGTCTTTGATTTAGAATATTGATAGAGATGAACAAGAGATGAGACTCAAATATTTTTTGCGAAACAAGAGACGAGACTTTGGCATTTCTTATATCTCGTCTCGCGTCTATCCCTATTTATAAACTGTTTGGTCCTTTGAATTTCAAAATGTGGTTTCGCAGTGATTTTTATGCACTGATGGAATAATTTCATATGCGTCACAGCGGGTGCGACCTCTTCGCTCTGTGCACCCTTCATCCATCGCGACCTAGACATCGAGGTAGCGACCGCCACTTAAACCTCGATCTCGATCGCGAGGTATCTTCGGTATGTCCCTACCCTAAGAAAGATATATGTGCAGCTTGATAAATAATAATAATAATAATAATAATAATAATAATAATAATAATAATAATAATAATAATAATAATAATAATAATAATAATAATAATAATAAAGAACATTTTGGGTAGTTTTGATATTTCAAAAGATGTTAGAAGTTTGAACTTTCATGTACTCATAAGCTGTCATGAACTGTAAATCGTGTATACTGTATATGTTGATGAGAATTACCGGTGGTGGTAACAACGGTAAACGGCCTACTGCAGATGGACTAAGATCATAGAAGATCCAGATACTAATTCGACGAAGGCTCATGAGCCAACTTGTGTATCCTTTTGATATGGTTTGTGAATTCCTATCAAATACACTTGGAGGATACATTGGTCGAATTTGAATTCAACACGAAAAGTTGACCGTTTTACGTTAGTACCAGTGCTCTAAAAAAACCGCATTATTATTATTATTATTATTATTATTATTATTATTATTATTATTATTATTATTATTATTATTATTATTATTATTATTATTATTATTATTATTATTATTGTGTTTCCTTGAGCATGCAATTCCATATCCTCCTCTGCTCAAACTTTCTTTGAAATTCACAGAATCAGTATCAGTTATTAAACATATACGGAAGTAGGAAATCTTTTATCAGTGTCGAAATATGTCATGTCATCGCCCATGGCACTTTTACGGATCTGGGAAGGGTTTTGACACGTACGAATCTGGAAATGTACGCATTTGGGAGGTAATCGTTACAGAAGGTGACTTCAAACCAGATGTAAAACTTGACATTTCATGTCACACCAACCTAATACATATTCGACATGTAAGTCTGTATATTGTCATTCTGGATGGCTAAGGTAACTCAAGTTTCTCTCAAGCTAACTATAGAAACATGAAATCAATAGTTTGGAATATAGGTTATAATAAGAGACTAACATTTTGAGAATGAAAGTCAAGATAGTCTTGGATTTTGGAAACAAAATGTTATATACTTATAGTTTCTTCAATCCTACTGCACATTTAAAAGCTGCACATGAGAATGTATCACTTGCAATGATGTACGTATAGCAACTCCTAATCATACAGTTGGCACCCACTGGAACATTTCAATTAGAAAAATAAAAGCTAATTGGTAGCAAGTTTGTAGCAGAGGAAAGTTTCAACTTATTACTCAGCATTTATTCATCGTAATGATGATTGGTATCCTTGTCCGTTAAAGGAAAGGCTTGTGATTCCAACGTTCTCGAGTAATGTAATTTACCTTTATCTTCCATCTGAAAGACTGAACTTGCTTTGTTAAGTGTTATTCAGACGTGTTCCCATCACAAAATAGCGAGTTGGAGTAACTGTTTACCCAATCCCGCAAGTTTCATGTATATAGCAGGAATGGAATGGGCGTATGGGTCTCACTTGGGTCACGTCTTTTGTCCGTGTCATCCGAGTCTGAGTTTTGCTTCTGAGATCCAGTCTGCTCCGGTGACCCGGCTAAACTCAGTGACTCAGACAGATCGGGTGACTCGGACAATCTGGAGATCCAGACAGACCTGATAACTCGAACAGAGCTAGCAACCCAGAATCAGCCGAAGTATCAGCTCTGTAACATTACAGCTCAATTTTATAATTGATTCACTTTATAGCTGGGACACACATTTGTTTCATCCTTAGTGTGTCATTCCTTAATCAAGACACTTTATTTCGAATATTTCAAATATAGTTCCATGTTTATTCGACTTCCCATACTGAAAAATAATACAATGCTTTTGAATAATCCAAAAATACTTAATGAAACACTGTTTGGGCTCAGTGGCATCTTTTATATTCTAAACGACAAGTTTTACAGATTCGCTCGATTGAACTTTGACGATTTCTTGTGGCCGTTCAACGACCACATTACCTGGTAATGAGTGAAGCGACCGTCTCTTTTACCTGCAATAAATATCGATGAAACTGGATGATAAAATCTAGGGATGCAAACTGAAACGATACACTTCGTTTAACTTCCAAGAATATATTGGCGAACAATTAGAGAATATTATGCAAAAGTTAACAAGAAAAGGGATATTCAGTAGAAAAGGAAAAAAATGTTCAGCTCGGCTCTCTTCTGCTTCACAGGAAACTAAAACATCTTCATCTAGCAATACAATATTATCACTCACTGTTACTAATTGCGTTAACCATAGACTCAGTACAACAGAATCCACAAAGAGTTTGAAAGTCACTTGGATCTTCCATTTGCCGCCAATCCAATTCCATGGGGCCGCTTCTTTCATTAATACCTCTGCTCCCAGCCGGACTCGTAACCACAAAAAAAGAGGAAGGAGGTCATGCTTG
Organism: Thermobia domestica; assembly: GCF_964235325.1. Classification (NCBI taxonomy): domain Eukaryota; kingdom Metazoa; phylum Arthropoda; class Insecta; order Zygentoma; family Lepismatidae; genus Thermobia; species Thermobia domestica. Next base: position 248,847,661 of record NC_137457.1, on the reverse strand, counting down.
CGCTGCGTGCTTACGGTGGGAAGCACATGGACAGTGCTGATGCCAGATACCTACCACAGAGCTTCTGCTACACCCTCAAAAGAAAAACATACCATTTATCTTTTTTTCCTATTTGCTTGCGTTTATACACTGATAAACCTTGTAGTTATCTTTCAGTACAATGCTTTGGCTCACACAGGCGCAAATACAAGCGAGAACGAAAATTAAAGATTTAGTGAGAAAATAGAGAAGAGAGAATTGTGTTTGTCATAATTACATTAGCAGCCTATCACATACTTCTGATGCGTATGACAATGCCTCAGCATCTCCGGGTCACTCCGTCCGAGTCATCATCTCTGGTGGCTCATATATCTACCTCTGGGTCTTTCGCGTTAGTGGTCACGAAGTTCCATCACTGACGCACAGAACATAAATGCATTAATCTAAATAGACAGGAAAAAAATCAAGTTTGACAGAATTGCGAGCTGTAAATGAATCAATTGCACGTACATATATACGAACAGATCAATCAAGGAATGAAAGCATCATCTACACATCGTTCTATCCACTGTAAATTAATGCCTGACAACCTTTTCCTCTTTTAAAGGCGAAAATAGTATTAACTTATTGGCCGTAGAGAAAGCGGTACCACCCACCTACGATGGGAATAAAATACGGTAAACTGGTTACGTATGTTTAAAATTCACTAAAATATTAAAGGAGAAGGTAAGAATAGGGAACATTTTTTGGTTTCTCAGTGCTAATCGAAAACTTGGTAACACGAAATATTTTCCTGCATGACGTAGGTAAATTTACACTTTTATCTATGTATTACCAAACACATACATATTCGAAACAGTACATTAACTGTGAAATTACACAATTTTGAAATAAAATCAAAATTGAGGGCTTGAGAATGGAGTGGTAATATGAAACAATGGTTAATTTTAAAATGAAATCACGTTCTCTTATTTTTCCTCAATATATAATACTCTGTGATACTGACATAGGCCTTCCTGTATATCAGTTTTATTTCAACGTTAAGCGTAAAGACTTCAATAATGAATTATACCTTAAATGTTAACATGATTAAAAGCATAGATCTACGTATTCAGAACTGAAATATGACAGTTATTTTAAGGTGTTTAAGGCTCCTAAAAACAAAAGTCACAAATGAAATGAAATGAAATCTTTAAGTTTTACGTCCCACGATTACACCGGCCAGGCTAAAGCAGATGTTAATGATGAAAAAAAATAAAATGTTGGAATGAAGAATGTGAAAGGAAAGGGAGAACTCCGAGAAAACCCACGCACATGGTGTTTGTCCATCACAAAGCTCACTTGGCGCGAGCTGGGATCGAGCCAAGGACCAAAAGTCACAAATGTAAGTGTTTTTGTCACATGAAGTCTTGAGGAACAATCAAGATGAGACCAACGCTAATACATTAAACACTGATCCCATTTTCATATGGTCTTAATTCCGACCGCTTTTCAGGGTAGAATAAATACTTCATGCTCTTAAGACCATCTTTTCTAGGAACTTCAGATAGACCCAAAGACCCAGAAGAGATGGATATTCCATTACCAGCTTCTGAACCGTCTTACTTTTCTTCCATCCCCCCCCTTTACTAGGATATTTGCAGATGTTACTGTCATTTCACACTGTTTGGCGTTGTCTCTATATAAACCTAGACCTTCTGTATTTGCAGCGTTTGATAATGCATTCTGATTAGCGTATCGTTGTCAAGCTTCATTCATAAAATTGACATTCCTTTGCTGTTTCGCTGAATTATCTTTTCTTTTTTCCCCTCAGCGTAGGGCGGATTCTTACTTGGAACACTCATTAACGTAGTCGCTTACAAAGTTTTGCGACCTCCGTTTGGCTTCTTTGTTTAGGAGAAATTTCCTAGTTTCTTTGGCAGTTACGTAACCATTTCCGGAAGTTATATTTACAAAATTTATGGTTGAGACATTAGCTGAGAAGGAGCTGCATTATAAGGGATATATTAGAAGATATGGTGGCAGGAAAAGGAGGGAAAGAAGAAGTAATCTCTACGTGGAAACGAAGAGGTTACCTGGAGATCATAGTGGATAAAAGCTTTTCAGTTTGCAACAAGTGACCTGCCAATAATGATAGAATACAGATGATAATGATGATGATGATAGGAAACCCTTATCCAAGATCCAAATGAGCGAAATGAGTATTATGAACAAAGGAATTCGTGGAAATAGGAATTATGTTTCTGGACTTTCGGCATCTATTACCATGTTAGCCCGTTACATGTGAGGGATGATTGCGATCGGCGATCACACTACCCGGACAATTAAGAAGGAAGAAAGCGACCTAGGCCCAAGAAAAACCTCACCCAGGATAGGCCCAGGAAAAATCTCTAACCGAGTGTCTTCACCAGGAATCGAACTCGGGACCGCATGCACCAAAGACAAGAACGTTACTACTACGCTACGCAGGGCCATGTTGAAGGACTATAAATGAACAGTGTTTTAGAATTAGTTAATTGGAATGTTTATTTTCGGGTATGAAGTTATTTAAACTCCTTTTTCATTCTCTCTTTTTTTTTTTTTTTTTTTTTTTTTAAGTGAGTTATCTTAACCGAGGGCCGTACGTTAAACCGTTCTCACTTATTCAATTTCCCAGAAGTACAAGATAGACAACATTTGGGATGCTTCACCGTGAATCGCAAAATATATGTTTATTAACGTCCGCCCTAAAATGTAATTATCCATTTGACACCATGCTTTAACGGATAAGTAAGCAAATTGACGAGTCCTCTCAGTGTAGTAGTAAAAATAACTTGAGGTTTCGCTTGCACTTCCATCCATGGGTGCTATACGTACGTTACCTTGGAAACTTACGATGGCATTTCCTTTTCTTTAAAAAAGATCAGAAAAAACGGATAAAATATTATGCCAGGGAATGTAATGGCGCATGCGCGGGTTTTGCAGGCAGACGGGCCGCATTGATCGATCCCAGGGTTGTTTCCGCAGCCTCTGATGAAATACGGGGGGGAGCAACGGGATAGGGATAGAAGGGAGAATTTAGCAGTGGCGGGGGATGAGGAAATGGGTCCAGTGGAAAACAAATGAAGAGCGGAAAATTTTTGGAAATGCTGCACCAGGCAGTGTGTTCTATTGGTCTGTTGCAATTACCCCCTCCCCGTCTACTTTCATTACACGCTTTGAAAACTCCCGAAGGCAGTAATAGGAATAATAATTAGCAAGTATTGGTAAAGTTTTTTTAAAAAAAAAAAGAAAAAGAAAAAAAAGATCGTTAGTTAAATACGGAAAAACATATTGTCATTACCAAATTGTAAAATGCATGATAAAAATCAACGCTGGTTGATGAATAACTAATCAACGAATTCATTTTATAGTCGATACGCTGAACATTAAAATTTAGCTTATCGCTTGATTAGACTTAAGATTTGCAAATTCCGGATAATAAAATTTCAAAACACGTAAATACTATAAATAGTTTTTGGGGTGTTCTTTTGCAATCAATGATCGAATTGATTAGGACAGATAAAGAGCGTAATTAGGGATTTAAGAATAACGCTAGAACGATTTAATTGAAAGTAGTCCATTTTACAAACGCTCTTTTGTCTCTGATTACACTTATCTAATGGTTAGACCAGCGTTTCCCAAACGGTGTGCCGCGAATGGGCCACTGGTGTGCTGCGAGGAAATCGAAACGTATATTTGTATTTCACATTACTATGAACCTCTACAATGGAAAAAATTACTGGACCTGTAATATATTACTGTGTAGCAGATAGTATTTCGAAAACAAAATTTTATTTGCTGGAGCCTCATATACATTTCCACGGTTAGCTGCTATGCTACGCTTCAATTGAATGTTCATACTAACACTGAGAGATGGTACGCGTCAAGCGAACGTAGGTGGAACACTCTTTCGCACGTGAATGACAGAACAACACATTGTTGAACAGCTGTGTCTTGACTTCGAAGTATTGCAAGCGATGTGATTGCAATAAAATTGACCGGTTTGTGGTTAAAAAAATGAAGTTAAACGATGAAAATCAAATGGATACTTCTGCTTCCACTAGATCGTTACAGATTACTCCATCTGTAAGTAAATGTAAAAGAGTTGTATGGTAGTATCAGGAAATGTACTTACCATTTGGTTTTAAGTCGACTGCAGGATATTGCTTACGCCTTGAGTGTATCGTTTGTAGGGAGAAATTGTCCGATGAAGCAATGGTACGAAGCAAGATAAAATGTCATTTTCGTACTAAGCATATCAATTTAAAAAATAAACCATTAGAGTATTTCAAAAGAATCTTGTCTCAATAAGCCTACCAAATCAAAATTTTCACAAAACAAGTTAGTATATGTGATAAAACATATGAAGCAAGCTGTTCTGTGGCTGAAATAGTTGCTATGAATGTGAAAACCCATACAACAACTGAGTCTGTAATTTTATCTGCATGTTCCGAAATTTTAAAATATCATTCAATCCTTTCGACAAAGCAAACATGTATAAAAATTACCTGCATTTCTGTTTTAAAAGTACAAGAGATTTGTTTATTCGTTAGTTATTTAGTGATCTTCCTTCTTAGTGAAAGGTTGGATGTGGTTTTCGAAAAATAAAGTGTATTTGAAATAACCTGAATCCTATACTTCATTGCAATTGGTTTCTATTTTTAAATCAGAACCAAAAATTATAATGATTTACCACGAGGAAAAACCAATGATCGAACTTTCTTCTCTGTGAGAAAGTGGTCAGTAATCACAGAAAAAATTACCACGGTATTTTATATTTACAAATAATAATAATATCGATGAGTGTGCCGCGAGAATTTAAGTTACACCCGTAATGTGCCGCAGTTTGAAAAAGGTTGGGAAACGCTGGGTTAGACAGTATCCCCTTATGGAGAGACGTTTTGATACATGATTAGCGTCATACTAAAGGCATGACTGCTGCAAGAAACATAAGTTAGTCGAACTCTTTAGTATGGCACTAATAACGTGACGGAATGACTCTGCATAAGGCCCTATATGTTTAGTGTTCAGGTCCCGGGTTCGATTCTCAGTCAGAAAGCAACAGCGTTCTACAGTTATTCAGATCACGCTTTAAACCGCAACAGCCGGCCCACGGGCCAGTCACGCCCACTGAATCATTTCATCCGACCCGCCTGACCTCTTATTGAAAATATACTTCTTACGTAATCTTAAACTGAATAGAAAATATTTCCTGAATAACTGAGGTCCATCTTGGAAAATATATATCATCCGCATCCAGTGGAACATCCAGTGTATCACGGAACGGTAAGAAACTAATTCTAAAAATAAATAATCAAATTCCCCACTAAAATAATAAATAGATTTTTCTGTCTTTTCTCAGTAAATAAATATTTTTATTATTATATATTTTTTTGTTCCTGTGATGTTAGTATACGTTAAATGAGTTCTAATAAATACGACCATTCGATTGTTATGAAAATGTTATACATTTTTCATATGGTCCTTGACGTCAATAAGCCCTCTGTGATTGGCCCACTTCCTGTTCCAACTTGCATATATCTGCTTTAGACTATAAGATTTGTCCTATGTAGATTCGTACATAGATGGGAAATAACGTAAATACCAATCTATCTCTGTTTACACTGTGATGAAGGAAGTGTTATTCAAGCAGTGGAGGGTCGACTGTACACATACTTACGATCACAGGCGCTGGTCCTGGGACAGCAACGTCATTTCAGTTTTTGCTAGAGGGAGAGGGTGAGAAAACCTCCAAATATAAGTAAATTTCCCCGTCTTCCACTGATATATCATTACAATATTAATTAAAATGCATATACTTCTCAAACTCAGGGAGACAGTTCAACTCCTTGAACACCCAAATGACATCTCATTCCTAGGGTGGCGGTTGGGCCCCCCAAAGTCTGCTTGTTTCTCGTCAGGATCTGAATATCTTACGCTTTAAACCTTGGATCCTACGTTGGATATTTGACAATGAAACACACATACCCAAACGTCTTCTAGACCCCAAAGTTATACAGTAATCGGCGCCAATGTTTACAATTCCAGTAAGACTAAGCGGGTATAAGTCTATATTTAAGATTTTAGTCTTGAATTTAAGTGATCTACTCCAGATTTTTATTAAGTTGAAAATATTTCTTACGACAAATAGTTGTCTTTTGTTTCCTTTGTAAATAATAAGAGAGAAAGAAATCAGGCAGGAAGTGAGTGCAAAATAATGCCTTAATCCAGTCTTGAATTTTAGGTAATATTCTTTCAGTTATTGCTACTAACTGGCAACAGCGTTGATAAATAATCAACAAATAACTTTATAGACTTTGCTATTATAAAGGTGACCAAGAAAGTTCTGTCTTTTTCATCCACCTCCTCTGTATATCGATATCTCACCTAAGATGTATCTGGAAGACCAAAAATAGGCCCCATCAATATTGACGACCCTCCGCCAACGTTCTGGAAGGTCATGGATTCTATCACGATAGAACTTGGTGGCCGTGAAGCGTAGAAGGTATCAAGTGCACTTTGCACCTCTACTTGGGATTTGAAATGGCGTCCTCTAGGTTGATTGTCCAAGAAATGGAATAGGTGATAATTGGACGGTGCAATGTCCGGGGAGCACAGCGGATGCAATAGTGTTTCTCATCCAAGGTGTACAATGGTATCCCTGGTCGTCCTAGCCACGTGGGGCTTAGCGTTGTCCTGTAACAGGAGGACCCCTTTGCGATTCAAAATAAAGTGCTGGCTCCAGAGTTTTGAGTTTTTCTTGAACCCTGCTCGACTGCTGACAGTACACAGTTGCATTGATGCTCTGACCAGTTGGTAGGAGTTCCCGATGCACGATGCTGCGAGCAGTCCACCAAACACACAGGTGAATCTTCTTCTGCTGGTTACGGCTGTATTGGAACCGGTTGATGGGATGCTAACCAATGATGACGGCACCGTGGAGCTTCGTACAGGACCCACTTCTTATCACATGTCAACACCCTGTCCAGAAATAACTCCTTCTTCAGACGAGACATAAAAGAAACACATCATATGTCTACTCGAATTGCCTTCTGGCCCAGAGTCAAATCATGTGGGACCCATTGACCCAACTTGAAGTGCTTCCCAAGTTGATGGAGGTGCTGTCGAGTGGTTTCTCCATTCATACTGTATTGTAGCTCAGTTTCTCACATGTCTGGCCACTGTTCACCTCGATTGCTGCCTGAAGATCTTCAATTTGTACATGTGTTGGTCTTCCGGCACGTGGTGCATCTTCGAGTGCTTCATCACCGCCCTTAAACTTGTTAAATCACCGCTGCACTGTCTGCGAAAACCCACACGACACGCGGCAACACCCTCACCAAAGGCCTGGCCTATGTTCCGCCCCGCTTCAGCGGCGTTTGACCCCAGTTTGAACTCGTGCAGCATACACGTCCTTATGACGTTCTTTGCAGGTCCCATGTTCATTCTGTCCTTACGCAAGTTGGCGGTGTAACTGAACTGCTACAACCAGTTAGTATGTTAGATATACTCACACCAACAACTGACTTTCGCCTTATCTCCACTCGTTATCAACTCATGGTGTGAGGGCCAATTGAACACAGACCTCCACAAAAAGCGACAGTACTTTCTTGCTTACCTTTATAGCAGTGAAAGTGTGATATTATTTTACTAAGTTGTTTTGTTTATTGGTTTTACAGCAAAATAATTTGTTGTGTTGCTTATACAACAAAAAATACTTTTATTTACAATTTACACCTGGAAACACAAACATGTTACGTATTATATCATCTAAAAAAGTGAAAAGTTAAAATAAACATTGAGAATGTGTACATTTTATTGAAATAAACGTCGTGCTTTAAAACATATTGTTTTAGTTAGATGTCAGTGGACATTTTAAAAATCCTTCTTTGTATCTAGGTGAAATGGACTTACATTTTTCCCTGCGAGGGTTAAACCAAATTTTAATTAATGTACATTTGAAATAGCTGATAATGCTATAACATTAAACAATGCACTAATTAGAGAACTCCCTCGTGGCTATGTGATTAGCATACACGCCTTTGTCGTAGGAGACTCGGGTTCGATTTCCGGCTGGAGCTAATTTGATTCCGATCCCAGATTAAGCTGTAGATTCATGTCTCATAGGCTAACAAGGGCGCTACACTCAAATCCAATCAACTAACGAACCAACTATACTCGTTAGATTTACTATATACAAAGTGAAAGTAGGTAAGTAAGAAATAAATTTATTTATTTATTTATTTAGAAAACAACAGAACAGGCTTAATGCCTAATTATAGTGTCATATAATACATACATAGACATATATATATTTACCCGTACAATTAATTAATTCACTTCGAATGTCAGGTACTTAACTGAATATATCTAATACATCAGTTTTATGACTTAATCCATTGTAGGAGTCACACATTCCCCACAGCGGAGATTTACTGAGAATATTTGTTTGTGCCCTTTCACAGAAAAATATACCAGTATTCCCTGGTCTTGTTCTGCCTGTTGGAACGCTCAGATATATTTTCGTGAGTAGCTCTGGTCAGTCAATTTTATTATTTAATACTTTATATAAAAATAGTAAATCAAACATCTTTCGTCGATTCGTCAACGTTAGGAAATTCAAACTCCTTACTAAGTCCACGTAGGAAATCTGTGTGGGATAGAAAGCTGTTTTCTTGTACGTAAGCATTTTTAGAAATTTAAATTGTATGTTTTCTATTGCTTGTAAGTATTTATTTACATTCGGTGTCCAAATAACGCACGCATATTCTAATCGGGACTTTACGTACAAATTATAAAGTTTAATGAATGTTGACTCGTTTCTAAACTCTTTACCCATTCTATAGATAAAACCCAGGTTTCTGAATGCAGCGTTAGAGATTGCATCGATGTGATGAGGGAAGATCAATTTTGAATCAAAAGTTACTCCTGAATCTTTAACTGAATTTGGTTTACACAGAGATATGCCATTAATTATATTCGGATAATTGATGGGAGTTTCTTTCCTTAAGAACGATAAAGACTTGCATTTAGAGATATTCAATGAAAGTTTGTTTTTGTCACACCAATGCCCAACACCCTGTAAATCCTGCTCGAGTTGTGTGCAGTCATCTATTGTGCTTATTTTAGAATATAATTTGAGATCATCGGCAAACAACATAAAGTGAGAGTTTTTAACATAGGTTGAAATATCATTAATTACAAGAAGAAATAATAGCCGACCTAAATGGGATCCTTGAGGAACACCTAATAATGTGGTAAATTTCGTGGTAATATATCCCTTGTAAGAGACAGCTTGCTCTCGATTGCACAAGTAGGAAGCGAAGTACTCTATTGCTCGTTTAGAAAAATTGAAAGATACCAATTTCTATAGTAGCACGTCATGGTCAACTCTGTCGAAAGCCTTACTGAAATCCGTATAAATGACGTCCACTTGACCGCCTTTGTCTAATTCTCTTGCTATGTAATCCGTTATTGATAGATTGGTTGTTGTGGATTTATTCCTTAAAAATCCGTGTTGATGTTCAGATATGACATACTTTACATGGTTTAAAATTCTGTTATATAATATGGTTTCAAGAATTTTGCCAAAGGGAGATAGGATGGCTACAGGTCTAAAGTTCTCTATCTTATTCCTGTTTCCAGATTTAGGAATAGGGCAAATGAGACCTTCTTTCCATTTATTCGGAAATATATTGGTTTTAATGGACATATTGAAGATGATATGGAGTGGATGCTTGAATATATCTAAACAGCCCTTCACCACATACGGTAGAATGCCATCTATACTACAAGATGTTTTAGATTTCAGCGCTTTAATAGCCTGAGCAATCTCCTCTAATTCTATTTCCTTTATATGAAAAGTGTCTAATATACTACATTCCGAATTATTTGTTATTAGATAATCCGTGTCGTATTTAGCGGGTACACTACTATATACTGACTGAAAATAATGCGCGAATGCCTGAGAAAATTCTTTGTTATGTTTTAACTCGTTACCATTATATATTAGAGAATCTGACGAAAGATGCTTGGTTTTACTTTTAATAAAATACCAGAACTGCCGTGGGTCTTTTTCTACAGTAAATTAAGAATGTGACATAATGGGACATCTCAATATCATAAAATGACAGACTCGAAGTACATATATATATATGCCGCGTTCACAAAAGCTCTCCACTGACTTCTATCCTTAGCTTACTGGATTCAGTTTCTACTTTGTATTCCTATTGTGTTTGTATTCCTACTTTGTATTGTTTCGTGGTATGGTGACAACATGCTAGTAAATGCCTACATTCCGCATCCCCACACCGGTTCGTACCGCATATTACAATATTGGATGCCATTGACTTCTTGCTTACACGCGCCAACAGTATATCGATAAAGCTTTGTACGCGCTTGTCCTATTTCTACAGGTCTCGTAGGAAGCTTCCAACAGGATAACGCACGACTCGGGTCGCAAATCAATAGTTTCTGACTAATTTGCACATGTGTGATTTCTTTGAAATGTGTCGGCTAATGAGAGGTGCATGAGGAAGATTTACCCTGACCCACTTCCACATACATATCGTAGAGCTATGAAATATTACTTGTGTAAGCCTGCGTACCTACGTAGATCATGTGGTAATGTACAGCCCGTAACTGTGCACCTTGCTATGTTATAGATCCGAACGTGAAGTGAAGGTGTAGTGGTCTAAACTCCATTACTACATCTCAGAAAGCAGCGTGTCAACACCGCAGAAGTACTTGCCCTTAGGAAATGACTGCATGGTTGGGAAGAAGTGGAATGAAGTTGGTATGCGGTCAAGAGAAAACACGAACTATGACGGATTTCATACCCAAGATCGTGCATCTGTCTGGCTAAGATTGGAGCAGTGAACAGGTATGTTGTTTTCCAGGTGGCAGACACCTTTTGTCAGCCACGCTCTGGGGTTTCATAGAATTCCGCAACGCACGTATCAGTGAGGCATAATATATCCTGGAAATTGTGGTCCTGTGCCTGGAAATGAAGTAGTAATACTCAATGCTGATCCCAAATATACGTGATCATCACTTTGGTTGCTTAGAGTTGAACACGGACTTCCTTTGTTGGTGGTACGTCGGAATGCTGTCACTGGTTTGACTAGGTTGTCCCTATTTTTCTTCACTCCAACCAGGCGAAGGCCGGGATGGCACCTTGTAGAAGGCAAGAGCCAGATCCTTCCCAAATCCTAGACCCACCTAAAAGACCAATGTGACCCCGGAGTTGAGGTTCGAACCCTTTCTTTCGTCATACCCTCACATAAATACATGCATAAAAGCTGCCAGCGTGCCGAACGAGCGTGATGATCACGTTTATTTGGGATCAGCATGAGGTATTACTACTTGATTTCCAGGCAAAGGGTACTACAATTACCAGCATATACTCGTTGCGAGATTCTGTGAAATCGCAGAGGGTGGCACGTTGACAAAAAGGTGTCCACCTTCTGGAAAACAATACACTCGTTCATTGCCCGAATCTTGGTCAGATAGACGCATGACCCTGGGTATGAAATCCGTCATAGTTCATGTTTTCTCTTGACCACACACCATCTTCATTCCACCTCTTCCCAACCATGCAGTCATTTCCTAGGGGTAAGTACCTCTGCGATGTTGACACGCTGCTTTCTGAGGTGCAATAATGGATTTTAAACCACTACACTTTACTTCACGTTCGGACCTATAACACAGTAACATTACCACATGATCTACGTATGTACACAGGATTACACATGTAATATTTCATCGCTCTACGATATGTAGAAGTGGGTCAGGGTAAATCTCTCTCGTGCAAATCTCGTTAGCCGGCAAATTTCAAAGAAATCACACATGTGCAAATTAGTCAGAAACTATTGATTTGCGACCCCCCGGTTCATATAGATGAAAATGTCCCAAAGTAATTGTAGAATATTCCCTTGCAAGGAATGCATCGAATTACCAGTCACCCTGTATATATGGACTGCCATGCTCCAAGACTCATCCATGGTCTCGTGCACAATATGGCTTGTATCACAGCCGTTCTGGACGAATATGATGGACAAACGAGCCACTAAGCCTAAAATTTCTTGTAGGGTCTCGAAGCGTTCCACAGAACGGTAACTGTAATCACCTTCCCTCCTTCTTATTTTTAATACCCAGTAGTACATTATAAAAATACAACGCTACCCACTGAATTATAATTGGTTTCATAAAGATTAAATATACCTCAAAAGTCATTAGATCAGTGAAGTTAAAAGAGTCTATCTGTTGGGTTCACAGACTATAGTTAAAGTTAACATAGTGATAATTTTATCTTGTTAACAGAATTGAGCGTTTCACCAACAATTGATTGAATGGAATATCCTCTATTTAGCTAACAGGTATTTAAAATTGTACAGAAGTGAGAGTTAAACAAATGCTGAGCTATTTTAACCCCTTCGGTCTCTGTGTACACATTTGTGCACAGAAATTGATGTATTTTTCCTGATCGTTTCGTTAAATATACTCTATTGATTCCTGGCGTACACACGCGTAGGCGTCTAAACACCATTTTTTTTAAATTTTTATTTATTTATTTATTTATTTTGTAAGCTCGAGTACAAGTTACAGCTGCCCGTCAATTCTTCGAGATGGCAGACACAGGCTTTTGTAAGTCGGAAAAGTATTATTTTCGCCCACATATATTATTGGTACAATCAAGGTTTCTCTGTGATAAACAATTCAAGTTTCAGAGACGTGTTTGCGATTATTAGCTTTGCTCTATGTGTGATGAACAAAAAATAATGAGAATTTATTTTATAACGTGCACAATTGTGTACACTGGTTTTATATTTGATAGTTCTTTCTCTATATTTTTTCGTATAATTTTTTAGGTTTGTTTTGCTGGAAAAGTGTACATGCTAAACACGAAACACGATATAAATGTATTGAGAGAAGTAAAATATCTATTATTAATGACAACATTATTTCATTTTCATTATTAAAAAGTATAGGAAAATTTGTAACTACATTAATTTCTACAATTTGTGCTAATTATTGATGTAACAAGTATTGCAAGCATATAGAAAATGGTTTCGTTGTTTACATTCTTAGGAAAACTAACCACAGATGTTGTAAATTTGCTTCAAATATCGACCATTCAGATGATGATCCAGATTTTATGGATAATGATTCCAATAACTCTAGCAGTGAAGACAGCGATGGCATGGTTAGAAGAGACGAAAATGGTAAACAATAAATTGTTTTACTCGTTATACTGAATTGTCTACACAAGAGTATTTTGTCAATCTCTAGAGGTGATCGAAGTGGCCAAATATTAAAATGATCGCCCCTCGTTTATTTGAATAGTACAAATTCTTTTCGTTTGGACAAAAATGCACAAATATTGGACAAAATCCTGAGCTAATTAAAATTCAAATTTGAAGACATCGCATTATAATTAAATGGATCCGCCTGTGATTGGCCAAATAACCTTCTTTAGACAATTCAGTTCTTCAGAATAGATAACAAGTACAATTTATTGATTACCATTTTCGTCTCTTTAGACACCGCCATATCTATCTTCACTGCTAGAATTACCGGAGTCATAATCCATAAAAATCTGGATCATTATCTGAATCGTAGATATCTGAAGTAAATTTAGAACATCTTCTATGGTTAACTTTCCCAAGAGTGAAACGAACAAAACAATTGACGATATGCGGAGATAAAAATTGCTTTTATTTGTTCCACAAAAAAAAAAAAAAAAAAAAAAAAAAAAAAAAGATATTCGGAAACACAACAAACAATTTGATGTCATGTTATGCTCTCAAGAAAGGAGAAAAATGCAAGAAAAATATTAGTAAATAAAAGTATTATATTTAATAATAAATTATTAAGTTCATGCTATTTTAAGTATATAAACATAGCCGTTATTTATTGTGTCACAAAAATGTCATAATATGTCAGAAGAAAGGTATAGTATAGCAAGAAAATTTACGGAATAAAATATATCATAATTAATCACAAATATATAGATATGCAATTACTTGTTATTGAACCAATGTCCACAAATGTGGACATGGTGTTTTTTTTTGTAAAACAATAAAAAAAAGTTCAAATTCTGAAAATTAAATTGAAAAATATGATGTTAAATGATATAGTATGCAAAAGATTGAAAGATAGTTTTAAAAGATTGGAAGTCTGGGATCGAAGGGGTTACCAATCATTATTGAAAGCGGTCTGTATGTTCTATTTTCTGTGTATTACGAGCCTTCTCTGTGGAAATCGATATAAAACAGCTAGAAATTAGAATAGAAATTGCGGTCAGTAGCTGAAAGGTCATCATGGAGCGTAGGATGATTGCGAGATGCACCACATGTGGATTTAATAACGCAAACAAATGTTACTGACATCATTAATGTGGTAGATGATTTGATTTCATATTAGGATTTGACATGCAGGTTAGATAGAACTTATTGGATTTATAATTAAAATATTTGTTACTGTTGTTAGTTTCATTAGTACATGAATTAGTGAGTTGAAAATAGCAATTCTATGCTTGTAATTTTGAATTTAGATATGCTGCTGGTACATTTGGTCTCATACATTTTTTTACTTTTTAGTGACGATAGGGGAGAAGAAACTATGGTAGCCGAAAAAGTGATCTTTGGATGTCCGTCCGTGCTTCCATTCGTTCCAAAATAAATATTTTCAATCGTCAAGAACCCGTACTTTTCAACGAATCCGCACCAAATGTTAAACTTTTTATACTATTCTTCAGTTTTTCTCGAATGTTTTTCCTACACCCAAAATTAAGGATAGTTTACGGAAGAGTAAATATAAAAAAATGGATATTTTCTCGATAATGGCTTTAACAATTTTGTTTATATCTTATACATCAATGTTTTATTATCAACTCCATACTAGGGATGGGCAAAACCGGTTTTTATAAAAACCGAAAACCGACATTTCGGTTTTCTCCAAAACCGGTTCGGTTTTCACCGAAACTGCTTTCGGTGAAAACTTTTCGAAAACACATAAAACTATTTCTGTGGAAATGGATTCGGTTTCCGGAGAACAACGAAACACCATTCTGGTCAGAAATAGAACAAGTTTTTAAAAAAAAACCGGAATCGGTTTTGAAGAAAACCGAAACCGGTTTCTGTGAAAAACCGAAAATCGAAAAACCGGTTTTTGTGCCCACCACTACTCCATACTGTGTTATAAGTCGTTTTTCTGAAGAAAATACCGAAGAGGTGAGATTTTCTCTGATGATTTTTTTTTTAGAAACAATTCAGGTGATTTTGTGTAATTTCATAAATAATTTTTTAATTGCCAACCTGATAATGTGGAGTAACTTATTTGTCCTTAAAAATTCTACAAGGGGTAGTTTACTCTTAGGAGTCAGTTTCTATCAAGCGATTTTCTCAAAAACTATTAAGGCGATTTTGTTCATAATAAAAAAAAAAATCATCAATAAACTGACAATCTGTCATGATTCATTTGTTCTTTAAAAACATATTGTCTCATATTAGCCATAGTATTGGGAAGAGAAAACAGACACAATGGGTTGTGAGGCGTTGCAACTCCGCAAATGTGGTCAAAAAACGGATGAAGGGAGGAAGCGATAGTGTTGTAAAAATCAGCATGGAAACTTGAAAGAAATTTGCCGAACCTGCACTTCTGTTGAGTGAATGCACTATAAATACAGGATGTTAAGTTTCAACAAAATTTTTGTTATTTCTTGGTAGATTAAGGAAACAAATATTGCTCTGATTTAATGTAACAAATAAGTATATTTTAAGACCAGAGAAACATAGGAGTATTAACGAACCATAATCGTAGAATAAATAGTGACGATACAATAGCTACCTGAAATAAACTCTGATTATAAAAGGGGTGACGATCATTTTTGACGCCAACTTGAAAACTGGACCTTTCCCGCGGTCAAACTTTGGCAAAATTCTAGTATGTTATTTTAGTCCAGGCGCATTTGTAAGTCCGTGGGATTTTGAATGAAGGGATGTTGCGGGTAGGTGGAATATCTTTATTAGGAGGTACCTAATTATGTGGTACCAGGTGGCAAGCCCAAAACCGTGGCAGGGGACCGGGAGGGGGGAAAACAAAATGGCCGCCAGTGACAGTGGTTTCTCTGGCTTTAAAGTGCTATAATTTATACAACTTTTATATTAAAACCTCGAAAGTTATGCAAATATGTAAATAACACATCAAACATTCCATTTTAGAACAATCTGGTGTAATGGCGACGCCATATTTTAAATATGGCGCCCTTAAATCCCAAAATTCGGTATTATTTATTTCTTTTCTTTATATTCAAACGGAAATAACTCGTAAACTACCACAGATAGGCGAAATCACCTTGAAACAAATGTTGTGGGTCCGTGTAAGGGCTTTCCAACGAGGTATATGCCATTTCTGTATCTTTAAAACTAACAGAGCTAGACTAGTTTATGTTACAGTATGTGTATGCCTTACAGCTTTTAATATAGGGCTAGTAAAATTAGGCGAAACCTGCATTTGTAAGTTCGTGAGTTTTGTGTGAAGGATCTTTACGGGTTGAGGGAATGCCTTCACTAGAAGGTATCTCATCATGTGGTGCCAGATGGCAAGCCGAAAACCGTAGCAGGGGACCGGAAGGGGGAAACAATATGGCCTCCTCTCTCTTTCTCTCTCTCTCTCTCTGTGAAGTTTTATAATAGTTTTTATTTTCATTATTACTTCTTTGGCATTGAAAGATTTTTTCTTTGTTGCGGGCATGAAGAGTATAGTAGAATGAAATAGGAAAATGGAAGAGCATGAGAAAAATTTCAAAAGTCATCTGCAAGTGCAGCTACCTCCTTCGGCGAAGAAAGTAAAATTAAGTACAAAATATTCCATGTGTATTTTCTGTTAATAGGAAACAAAGAAACCACTTGTGAAACCCTCCAATTATGAAAAAGCGCTACAATGTATAAAATTGAGAGCAGAATGGATGGACAAAGAATACATTGAACTGAATAGACGTTTGGGTGAAGTAACGACTGAAGATCTAAGAAATGAAAATGCATCATGGCATGCTGATTGCTATAAGAACTGCACACACAAGAAGATGATGGAAAGAACTAGAAGATCGTTTGAAAAAGAGCAACAGGAAATCCCCATTACACATTATGAAGACTCGGAGGCTTCAAACTCATATGTTACAAGATCACAAACATCAACTTCTGTGACGAAGAAGGAAAACGAAGAAACCCACTGCATGCCATCGCCTACGATCGATCCGGTAGTCGTTTGAAAGAAGCAGTAAGTTTGTCAAAGAATGAAGAGTTCAAAATACGATTAAGTAACTGCATTGATCCTGGAGATGCTCATGCACAGGATATATCCTATCTCGAGTCATGCTGGAATACTCAAGTTGTTAACATGTTGCGGAAAAGCGAAGGCAAGAGGGATTCTGCTCTTAGCTCTGTGAGTGAAGAGGCTACCAAAACAGAATATATTTATTCACTAAGCAAATTCCTTCATGAAGGTCGTGTTACGTCAATGGGTGAGGTAGAGAAACTTTATAATTCCATTGCTAAAAGCAATAATTTGAGCGACGATAAACTTCTGACTAGAAAACAGTTGAAAGCCGTGATAGAGGAAGAATTGGAAACTGTTGTTGTTTTTTCCCATCCGAAGCGGAAGAACGATCCTTAAAGAACTTCTTTAAAGATTACAAACGATATTGCTCTAGCTAACGCTGAGCAGGATTCTGATGATGTTGGAAGAAATATGAAGATTCTTTTTAAAGCAGCAGACGTTTTGAGAAAATATGCTTTCCAAAGTGAAAAGTGGTCGTTTACTGGGACTGTGGGTGAAAGTGATGTAAATAAATCTATTCCAGAGGAGATCTCTCATTTTTTCAAATGGTGTTGCAAAGGAGAGAATAAAATCGGATGTGAAAACGCAGGTTTTGCAATCAATGAAAGAAGTCAAAGCTATCGCAGACGTTCATGTATGAAATATTGTCTCCTCGTCAAGCAGCATATACAAAAGAAAGCTCTAAAGGCACTGTACGCCACACTCATGATCTACCATTACAAGTGGCAGTTGGGCTCACTATGCACTCAGCAACACGAAGTAAATTTATTGTACAGTTTTTACATCACGCAGGTGTGTCTATCGAATATAACAAAATTCTTCGTATCGAGACTCAAATAGCAAATGAAATTATCAAGAGTATGGATTCCTCAGGTGGACAGTATATACCATCAGAACTTGTTGCAGGAAGGTTTGTGTATTGCGCGGCAGATAATATTGACTTCCAAGAATACTTGCCATATGGTAAAGGGACTCTACATAGTACTGTTATGGTTATTTATCAAGAGAAACAGGAGGAAGATGTATCTTCTCAAATCAGTTTGTTAGGAAAACCTACGACTAGATCACTCGAGAAGATACCCGAATCAATGTCTAAAATGCTACCTTGCGTCATCTCAGGATCATTAAGACCGTCAAATCCCTCTCTGGTAAGTTCAGCAAAGTCTCCAGAAGAAAGTTCTGAGTTAATTCAAAGATACGAACGAGATGACATAGTCTGGATGATGGCAAGTTTGCAATTTCTCCGATCGCATGCTGATGATGATTTTGAAGATTCAGAAGAACAGTATAAGAAATCTGGAAGAACTACAACAAACTCTGAATCTCCTGTGGTGCCCACATGGTCGGCTTACAATTCGATTCTTAAAAAGACCATGCCCAAAACGAGAGTTTGTCGACTACCTTTGATTGATAGCAGTCCTACCAATGCTTCAACTCAGCTTCGTTTATGAAAAGACTTGAAGATGTTTCAACGTCAGTTATGGGTCCAAATTCAAAGACAATTGTTACACTTGATGTTGGTTTGTACAGACCTACTTTCAAACTATCGATGGCGAAGAAAGAAGAATCGAAGAAATGGATCTTACGACCCGGGGAGCTTCATATACTAATGGCTATGCTACGAAGTATCGGTTCTTTTGTGGATGGAACTGGACTTGAGACATTTTTGAATGAACTTTACGATGAGAACGTACTTTCTAAAATTATTGCTGGCAAATATGTGAGGAGGGCTGTGGATGCTCACATAACATTGAGAACGGTTCTTTTCAAATTTTTCTCTGATGTGTTTTTCGAAATGCATGTGGAAAGTAAAGCAGAGATTGAGCAGGAAATTAATAACATCATAATAGGTTTGCAGCTTTCGAATAACGAATTAGTGAAGAAAAGTCACGAAAATACGGCAGAAGCATTGGCTCGTCTTCATATTCTTTCCAAGATGAGAGAGTTTGCAGCTGCTAAGTCGCATGAAAGTCCGACATTGAAGGTTATGTGGCAGTACATGGAAATGGTGAATCTTATGATTCTCTTCATACGATCTGTAAGAACTGGTCATTGGCTGCTTCATCTTAAGGTACTAGAAAAATTTATGAAGTATTTCTTCGCTCTTGACCTGACCAACTATTCAAGCATGATATCTTGGTACTTGGCTGAAACGAAGCAGGTAAAACTGATGCATCCAGATGTGTGGGCCGAGTTCCTAAAAGAAAATTGGGTAGCTAATAAATCAGCCATATCATTTTGTGCTTTGGGATTCGACGAAGCACTTGAACATGAAAACAGGAGTATGAAAGTTTTGGGAGGCATCAAAAATATAACCCAGAAGAAAAACGCACTAACAAGATTTTTCTTGATTGCCCCTGAACTTGCTAGAGTATCTGATGAAGCTAAAACTTGAAGGACATCAATGAGTTAAAAAGTGTTCATGAAGAAGAAGATACAAAAATAATACTTCACAGTCTTTATGCAGCGTCTCAAGGGGCACAGACCATCCACATAATGTCCCAAGAGACTGATATATTTGTTCTTTGTGTGTGGTGGTCTAGACACTTACCTGCCAATACGAAGTTTGTCACTGGAGTTGGAGTTAATAAGAGAATAATAGATATTCATACTATCCGTACCTCTCTTGGATCTTCTAGAGTAGAAGCCTTACTTGGATTCCATGCAATTTCAGAGTGTGATATTACTGGGGCATTTTCAAGGAAGTCAAAGAAGATGTTTTGGAAAGCATTTTACAACGCTGGAGTTGACATGCTTATATCTCTTGGAAACCTCGGTTCTAGTAAGTTCAGTGACGATGATGAAAGGTTAATTGAGAAGTTCATTTGCAATGTTTATGTGCCGAACACTAAAATTCAAGATATTGGGAAACTACGATGGTGGATATTCACGAAAAGCGACATTCAAGGCTCAGGTCTTCCTCCAACCAGTGCGGCTCTTACACCTTTCATTAAAAGGGCAAACTTCCAAGTACTATTGTGGAAAAGTGCCGGAAAATCACATCCACATCTGCCAAGCCCACTAGATTGTGGATGGGAAGAAAAACCCAGTGACGAAAATAATATTGTTCCTGTGATGTGCACACTACCTTGCGCTCCAGAGACTGTATTGCAGTTAATTCGCTGCGGTTGCACAGTAAGTAAATGTTCTTTGGCATGCAAATGTCGATCTCGGACATGCGATGTACGGAACTGTGTCTTTGTGGAGGAGATGAAGATCAGTGTGTAAACCATGACTTACGATGGGAAGATTCAGAAGATGATAGTGATGAGACTCTCGATGACTAGTGACAAACCATACGAGTTACATCGTAAGGGAGAAACCTTAGAAATAGTATATAAGGAATGCTCAAGTGAAAAACTATCGGTGTGACATCATAAGAGAGAAACCTTAAAAGTATAGGTAAGGAATGCTCAGGTGAGAAACCATAAGTGCGACATCGTAGGGGAGAAACCTTAAAAATATGATGTAAGGAATGCTCAGGTGTAAAAACATCAGTGTTACATCATAGGGTAGAAATCTTTAAAATATTGTGTTAGGAATGCTCAGGTGAGAAATCATAGGTGTGACATCTTAGGGGAGAAACCTTAGAAATATAGTGTAAGGAATGCTAAGGTGAGAAACCAAGTAGTAAAAACCCACAAACGAACTGAGTGTTTTTTATAGTACCGATTGGGTCAGGTAGAAAGTGGGTTCTCTAAATAATAGATAAATGAAGTAAATCAAACCCCAAAGTTAATTTAAATGAAGCAAATCAATCTATATTATAAACAATAGTATATACTTATTAGTTACAAAAAATTCTCACAAGAATAAATATTTTCTGTAGATGTACTCTTTTACATCCAAAACTGTAATTCAAGGATATATTTCTAAACTAATTGTATCACAGAGCATCATATTAAAGATGTTAGATATAAGTACGTAAAGCCAAGGTTAATTATGTTGCATTTCTTTACAGTTTATGTTTGTGTTGTGCTTTCGCTATTAAAACCCACAAATTCTGATACCTACCATTACATTAACTAGTTATTTTGTGTTAGTTTTAAATATACGACATCAATCTCACATTTCAAAGCCACCGATCTGGTCTATAAGTTTATTTCATGCCGATTCCGGCTACCTGTGACGGTTTACAAGTTGTTTACCTTTGAATATAAAGAAATGGATAAATAATAATAATCTAATTTTGATACTGAAGCACGCCATATTTAAAATATGGAGTCTCTGTGGCACCAACGTTGTTCTAAAATAAAATTTATAATGTATTATTTACATTTTTGCACAATCACGAAAATTTTAATATATAATTTGTAGAAGTTATACCACTCTAAAACCAGAGAGACGAATTTCACCGGCGGCCATATTGTTTCCCCCTCCCGGTTTCCTGCTACGGTTTTCGGCTTGCCATCTGGCACCACATGATGAGATACCTTCTAGTGAAGGCATTCCCTCAACCCGTAAAGATCCTTCACACAAAACTCACGAACTTACAAATGCAGGTTTCGCCTAATTTTACTAGCCCTATATTAAAAGCTGTAAGGTATACACATACTGAAACATAAACTAGTCTAGCTCCGTTAGTTTTAAAGATACAGAAATGGCATATACCTCGTTGGAAAGCCCTTACACGGACCCACAATATTTTTTTTAAGGTGATTTCGCCTATCTGTGGTAGTTTACGAGTTATTTTCGTTTGAATATAAAGAAAAGAAATAAATAATACCAAATTTTGGGATTAAAGGGCACCATATTTAAAATATGGCGTCGCTATTGCACCAAATTGTTCTAAAATGGAATGTTTGATGTGTTATTTACATATTTGCACAACTTTCGAGGTTTTAATATAAAAGTTGTATAAATTATAGCACTTTAAAGCCAGAGAGACCACTGTCACTGGCGGCCATTTTGTTTCCCCCCCCTCCCGGTCCCCTGCCACGGTTTTGGGCTTGCCACCTGGTACCACATGATTAGGTACCTCCTAATAAAGATATTCCACCTACCCGCAACATCCCTTCATTCAAAATCCCACGGACTAGGAAATATTGACATATGCTCCTGGACTATTTAGCACACATGATAGGGCTACTAAGAGAGAGAGAGAGAGAGAGAGAGAGAGAGAGAGATCTATTGTAGCAATTTTTCAGTGTCAAACCATATTTTCAGACGACTTTTAAACCATAGATTTAGTTCAAAATTGTTTGTCGTATATTTTAGGCGGTTAAGTTTGATCATTGGTAAAAACTCCGTTTATAACCGTAGAAAGGGACTCGGTCATTCGTTTGTCCAGCTTTCTAAAAAATGTGGTTCTTAAATTGTTTTTCTATTACATTGAAAAGAAAATGAAGAGTCATTGATGATACTTTATACTTCCTCGTAAGGCAATTGTTGTAATAACCAACACTATTTCTGATATCTTACGTTCAGTTTACTTGCTTTGCTTATCAACTGGCAAAGAAAAAGATAAGAAAACATGTTTTCTGTAGACATAATAATCAACATGTCATTTTGAATTGCAGATAACATGCTTACAAGAATGTGACGTCGTCAGTATGAGTATGCATCTATTTATATAACAACTGACAAAGTCATATTATATAGAAAACGTGCTAAAATCTATTTTTGTTACTTTTTTTTCTTGCTTTTGCAAATGCGATAAAGCGTAGTACTGTTAAGTGCGGTGATAAAGGAACGTGAACTTATACATGCTGCAAGGTCATTGCTTCCAGACCGACAAGCATTGATAAATGATAACCTACAGTCAATCGATGACTAGCATTTGCCAACGGCGTAGATGAAATCGCAGGTTATTTTGTGCTGTTGTATGTGTCACGGGTGTTGCTAAAGTAGCAAATCCAGAGAATGCATTTATGTAGGAGCTCCCAAAGGAACAAAAACTCATTATTTCCGAGCTGTGTCGAAAAATAGGAAGAATTAACTTTGATTTTACCTAGCCTGACAGTCATATGATCTGTCAGAGGTGGAGAAAGAAATCACACTGAAACTAGCATATCGTTAGGGTGATATCTAATCTAATATAAATAAAATACAGAGTTTGTTTGTGTGTTTGTCTGTCTGTGTGCGGCCTGGGGACCAGACAAGTGGACCGAGAGTTACCAAATTTTGGTCAGGGGTACCTTGGCCCAGGTCCCAGATCAAGACGAAACATGTTTTTCAAATTTCGAACCAGGAGGGTCTCAGGTAGGCGTTTATCGGAACCGGCTTGGGAACCAGACAAATTGACCGAAAATTACCAAATTTTAGTCTCGAATGCCTTGGTCCAAGCTCCAGTCCAGAGTTAAACGTTTTTATCAAAATTCGAACCCGGCACGCTGTTCGTGCGTATGTTTCATCAGCGCTCAGGGCCACTCACACATTTTGATTGTTCAGTTTATCAGAAGCTGTAGTAAAAGCATCTCTTTTGGGTTTCACTGCTAATTTTATGCTTTTGTGCCTGTTTATTATTATTATTATTATTATTATTAGTATTATTATTATTATTATTATTATTATTATTATTATTATTATTATTATTATGTTTCCTTTCTTTCAATCATAATACAAATTAATGCATTTGTAATGAGTCGTAAAGAGCGTAGTGAGGTAATTAAGATTAAAGTTGTTAGAGCTACAATTGATGCTAAGAAGGATCTGATCCTACTGTTAAAGTAATTTTTAAAATTCATATTCTTGGAGCTCAGGAACGAATTAACCCAGTACCTATCGCTTTAAACCGGAAAAAGTGTCTTGGAGCTCTAACGATTTGGAATTCAGGAACTAATGTAAGTTCATATTTCAACGTATCACTGTAATTTATTTTACATTGAAACGATAAGGTACAGCGAAAATTATGTGATAATGTTGTATTGTCGTTCGGTTTACGTGCCTGCACGAAATTACAGGCCTCGAGTTGGAAATTTTCTACTAATCCAAAACGTAGGTTTGCCACACTGCCACCTTACCATACCATCTTGTAGGTATCTGCAAGGAGGAGACAGTATGCTATTTAGTTTTTAGAGAAAAAAAAATGTTTCGTAGGTAAGAGAGGAGTTTAAAAGTTATGCAGGAGAATATACTGTCTCAGGAGCCCTTCTAGTTAGGGAGATGAAACTCAATATATATTAACTTCTCATGAAAATGTAATCGACTACATGTTTCTCGAAAATTCAGCTTCTGGTGGAGAAGTGGACGATCTCTATTATTTTCCATTTTCTATTCATAAAATGGTGAAAGGGTGGACACTTTTGAACGGTGTCGTCCTACATGCGACAGTCTTATGTGCGACAGGAACTGTTAACTGTCCTATGAGCGACCGATTCGATCTGTTAACTGGCCTATGAGTCATCGATTCGTTCATATTAAGAATGGCGTTGGTTGGGAATAGTTAATCAGATGTAATGTATCTCAAAGGCTTTCTTTTTATTATTGAAATGTTTTTTTCATTTTATTCATAGTGTCTTAGGAAGTCTAAACAGTTGGCGAAACCCTTACAAGATTAAGTTTTCCAAAAGGAAATATATTGCTTTGCTTAGTGAGTAGTTAGATTGGAGTAAAACTAAGTACAGAAAGCAGAGCTTTCGGGGAAAGAGAATATTACAATTAGATTTTAATATTTAATTAGATAGGAATACACTTTTCACGGAAATGACTGTTGTCTCGCTAAGTTATTTCATATGTGTTATGTCAAATCTAGCTCAAAATTAAGATAAGTTTATTTGCACTCACAGTAGAGGGTAAACATATTTGGCGAACAGTATCACTGACACGTACATTTTTCATAGAACGGTTGTTCGGCCGCTAATAACGCCAGAGGCAAACGCATTTTACAAGAGGAAATCTTATCCTCTTCCATAATCTCAATGTAAATGAATCGGTCGCTCATAGGACGGATAACAGTTCCTGTCACTAATAGGACTGTCGCTTCTAGGACTAATTCCTTTTGAACCGTTTAAAATGATTTTTTGAATATACTTGGGGTGTTGGGAAAGTCATGTCTAAAGTCTAATTACTTCTATTTTCTTTTTAAGGTGAATAAAAGCAATCTGATGTAGAAGATAAGCATATTTAAGAAGGTGGACAAGATTTCAAGGGAAAAATGTCAAGTGACCTGGTTACCAGAGCCTCTATAAGTGCACAAGTTAAGTAAATCCCAGAAAACATTAATTTAGGACAGAGACATGCGATTCGTTTTTCCTTTCGTAAGGACGTCAGTGTTAATGAAATTCATCAAAACTTGGTGGAAGTGTATGTTGATGATGCACTGTCGCATTCGCAGGTAAGATGATGGATAAGCTCATTTAAGTGTGGTAACGTAAAACAAACGTCTAAGTTGAGCCTAAGAGTGTTCGACTAAAAACAGCAACTTCACCTGAAGTCGTGGAAATTGTACAAAAATTGGTAATGGCTCACAGTGGTCTGTTTCAGATGGGTTCCTTACAATTTGGACGTTTTTCACAAGCAAACTCGGGTGCAAATGTATCAGAAAAATTTGAATTTTATGGAAGTAGATAACTACTTCTACCAGCATGTAGTGACAGGGGATGAAACATGGATTTACTGGTATGACACAGAATCTAAACAAGAGTTCATGCAGTGTAAGCATCAGGGGTCACCAATTAAAAAAAAAAAAAATCAGGGCAAAGGTATCGGCTGTCAAGGTTATTGTAACTGATTTCTGGGACAGGGAAGGAATTATTTTGCTTGAAGCTATACGAAACGGACATACCATCACAGAGACTACTTACAAAAAGCATTGAAGATTTATGCCGAGCAATTCAGAATAAACGACACGGAGGTGCAAATCGTCGAATTTTGCTTCTTCATTACACCGCGTCTGCACACACATCCCATTTTGCGCAGGCTGTTATAACAGAACAGGGAATGACTCAACTTTTCCACCTACCCTACAGTCCTGACCTAGCTCCAAGTGATTATTATCTTTTTCTTCATTTGGAAAAAATACCTCCGGGGCTAGCGATTTTCAAGCGACAAGCAGATAATGGATGCTGTGATTCAGTTCTTTGACTCCAAGAAGATATCTTTTTATGTTGAAGGCATTGAGTCACTTGGAACAAAAAGGAGACTATGTGTAGAACTGGAAGGTGATTACATTGAAAAATAATAACGGTTTTTGTTTCCCAGCTCAGTGGTTTTCTTGTTAGCCCGCCATATACATGACTTTCCCAACACCCCTCGTAGTTAGCACTTGATAACCTGGATTTTTTGAATATCAATATTCGGTTTAAATACGAATTCTAAAAGTGAAAAGGGAGTTCAAACATACCTCTTAGATATATGTTATAAAAGTTTTCAGGAAGCATGAGTTTTATATGGCATTAGTGTCTCGAAAGAACAAATTAGAGAAACTTAACAGAGTGTAAGTGCTTCGTCATCAACATGCTTGAATCCATAGTGTTTACGAAATTTCATAAGCATGCTAAGGCACGACAAAGAGAAAATACATATACACATAAGACTGAAAGAATACATTCAGGATGGCAAATACAACGATACCCCAACATCAATCCTTTCAAAGCATTTGAAATAATCAAACGTAACATCAATTAAGTGAAATTGATCGAAAAACTTCATCATTCGTGGCAAGACATATTAGTTAACTTTTTTTCTTTCAAACGATACTAAAATTAAATTTAGACATAGGTATCTTAGATAAACATTGGAATAACAAACTTCACACCATCACCGTCATTACCAACCACCGGAAAAGAAGAAATATAGATTTAAGATGTGTTCTGTCGAAGATTTAGATGTTTTACTCATCAGTGTAAACTAGGATTACCACTTTAAATTAGATTACTCGACAAATCTTAATGGCATAGCGAGAAAATATAATCTATACAGCTGAACACTTATATTACCGATTTCAGAAATATTATTTTTTCCTTCCTTCGTCATTGCTGCTAGTACTACTATATTTGCTTGGAAGTTGAACATTGCAACATTATGGAAGTTGAAGAAATTGCCTATATCCTCCTAGAAAAGAGAATATTTGCCCATTTTCCTAAAGTCCCATCCGGATCATATTTAGAACCTGCAAAAGAAAACATCTGGTAAGCCTAGATTGTAAACATTTAATTTACATACACCTTATCCCTGCCAAATAACGTTCCTTGCCTAAGTACTTATAATGCTGACAAGTATCAGCTTAAATTTAACGTTTAATGTTATTTTTTAAACGACCTGTAAGCAAGGACGTACGTAAGAGGTGGGTTATAAGGATCCTGAACACCCCCCCATCCCGAAATCCCCTAGTTTCTGTAAATTTAATTTAATTTTAAGGATGGCTGTACAAATTATAATATAGGTTATTCTCATATTGAATTTGTAGCCTCCCAAAACTTTGAAGCCCTCTCGAAATAAATGTAACTTGCCTGTCTATAAGAATTTGGAGGAGAAAAGGTTAGCACCTCCTAGTTTATTGATAAGTTTGCTCTTCAAGGGCTTCACATTACAGTTAGAATCAGTTCACTAAGCAAAACCTACACAACAATACCTAGGAAATTGTATGCGTCAAGCTATTGTTGGACTCAAGTATTGTTGAAAAACAATCAATTAAAACTTTTTCAATAAGAAAGAACTGAACCTCGTAGTACTACTCATTTGAAAGATACTGAAAAATGAAATGAAATCTTTGAGATTTACGTCCCACGGTTATGCCGGTTAGGCTAAAGGAGACGGTGATGATGAGTAATGAATAAAATGGTGGAATGAAGAAAGTGGGAGGAAACGGGAGATCCCCGAGAAAACCCACGCACACGGTGTTTGTCCACCACAAGGTTCACTTGGCGGGGGCTGGGATCGAACCTGGGACCCCAAGCACCAGAGGTGAACGCTCTACCACTGAGCCACCGCGGCCCCCCTTGAAAGATACTGGTATGTATCTATTGAATGATGTGTGAAATTTCGAGATTTTTTTTCTTATGATTGTAGGAAGCAGGAGTAATTAGTGGCTGCTGGACTGATCAATTGCCATGAATTTAAGGTATATATCCATATTTTAATCAATAGTCTAATAATACACGTGAAATGTCATTTGCGTCGTGGAATCTTTTCCCTGGATTACTACACGTCCTCTTTTACCCTGACATTCCTCTTTTTAAAGCCCAAAATACGGAACGGGCGAGTTTTTAGAAAAATAGGAAAATGTTCTCTCTTTTTTGGAAGGAGGCTACACACAACTATTTCAACTTCAACATTCGGATTTTACGATATATATATATATATATATATATATATATATATATATATATATATATATATATATATATATATATATATATATATATATATATATATAAATACATACATGAATCGGTCATTGTCAAGAGGGGTATGTTCCATTTAAATTTTCACATATCCCTTTTCAACAATTATCGATTTACGAGTATATATATTTGATTTCCTGACGACGATTATGATACCGATGGCTAAGAAATCGAACCGAAAGAGATGTGAGGATTATAGAACTATCAGTCTCATATATCATGCAGCAAAAATTTTTCGTTCAAATTTTGAACAGAAGGTTGTGCGGAAGAACAAATGAAGAAGTTGAGGAGGAACAGTTCGGGTTCAGGACAGGTAAGGGAACAAGAGATGCAATTGGATTATTAAGAGTTATCGATGAAAGGTTTATAGAAAATCAGGAAAGAGGGATATGTGATATTTATTGATCTAGGAAAGGTTTTTGACCGTGTGAATTGGGAATTGTTGAAAGTTCTAAAGAAGCTTGAGTTGGAATGCAAATATCGAAGACTCATAAGAAACTTATATAGGGTGTCCCAGGAGGAAGGGGTAATATTTTGGGAAATGGTCTTATGGATGATTCTAAACTGAAAAGTTCATATGAACATAAGTCCTAATCTCAACGGTTTGGGGGCTACAGGTTGTGAACCATTTTTGACTTTATATAGCATATTGCCTGTAGTTATTCTACAGAGGTACGACATAGCGGATTTGAAAGATGATGATATGACCTTTCCAACGGTATGCAATATGTAGCAGCGGTGTCTTTGGAGATATTAAGGGATATTTGGGAATCAGTGTTGCAATCCAATTTCTTGAAATAAATTTAGCTTTCCCAGATTTCCCTCAATAGCTTCCCTTCCACATATACCACTGTCATATGTTTCATACCGTTCGGAAAGCCACTCCATCACATTTCAAATTCACTATGTCTCACCTCTGTAGAGTAAATACAGGGTGAGCAATGCACAATATAAAGTCAAAAATGGTTCACAAAATGTAGTCCTCAAACCGTTGAGATTAGGACCTATGTTCATATGAACTTTTTTGCTTAGAATCAGCCATACTACCATTTCTCAAAATTGCCTCTACCTCCTGGGACACCCTGTATATGAACCAACAAGTAAGTGTTAGAGTTGAGGAGAACATGACAGAGGGTAGTGCAATTGGAAGGAGAGTTCAAAAGGGAGGATGTCTCTCCCCTACATTATTTGCGCGTAATATCTATCTAGAAGAGATAGTGAAAAAAAGCCTACAAAATGAAGACGTATTTCAATAGGAAGTAGAATGATTAGGTGAATACGTTTTGTAGATTATACGGTGCATGTTGCAGAATCTGAAGATAAAGTCAATAAGATGCTACAAATGTGAGGAAGGGCTGTAAAGAATATGGGATGATAATAGATGTTAGACAAAATCCATGGTGAATGGAACAAAGACTTCGGTGCAGAAGTAGGAGATGTAAAAGAGAACTATGACTAGTTTTTGATACCTGGGTAGTATTATTAGTATAATAACATGAAGTTTGAAAATGAAATAAAAGAGAGGATAAGAATGGCGAAAGAACTCTTTAGGAGGAAGAAAATACTGTTTTATGGAACTTAAATAAAGAGTTGAGAAAAAAACTTATAAAATGCTTGTTGTGGAGTATTGTGCTTGTATGGACATTACGCAAATTGACGAAAAAGGACTAGAAGCTTTCAAAATGTGAGTGAGGAGAAGAATGGAAAGAATTAGCTGGGTCGAGAGGAAAACGAATGAGAGTGTGTTAGAAATGATGGGGGAGAAAAGAACAATTTTAGATGTTATTAAAAAGAGGAATAGAGAATAGTTGGGACATTGGATAAGAAGGAAGGTATAATGATGGACGTGCTAGAGATATGGTGGAGGAGGAAAGAGAAGGAAAGGGCGAAGGAGACTTCAATTAACGGACGATATGAAAACAGAGAAATCGTACGTGAAGACGAAGAGTTTAGTGGAAGACCGTGGAGCATGGAAGCTTCTCAGTTGCGGCAAGTTACCTGCCAATAATGACAGAATACCTATGATGATGATGATGATGATGATATTTGAAAACAATTGTTAATGTTGATATTCCTCCAATGTTAAATTTCAAAGAAAATATAACAAGCTGTAGATGCAAAGGAAATAAACTAAATATTTACGTAATCGATATTCTAAAAGTTTAGTTGTATAAATTGTGTTTTCTAGCTATACCATTAAGAAATTTTTCGTGTAATAAAAATATTTTTTTATGAAATCTAACAAATCTTCTTCTTCTTCTTCTTTTTTTTTTAAATCTGGCTTACGGTAACCCTATTTGCCTCCTCAAGTAAACTCTGAAATTACCCTAGTGGTGGGAAGTACCTCTAACTAACTAACTCTATGGCCTATGGAACCCGGAGGTTCAGTGCCGCGTTCACAAAAGCTCTCCACTGACTTCTATCCTTAGCTAATTGGATCCAGTTTCTACTTTGTAATCCTATCTCTGCGAGATCCATCTTAATATTATCCTCCCATCTGCGCCTAGGTCTTCCTAATGGTCGTTTTCCTATGGGTCTACCAGTCAAGACTTTGAAAGCGTTTCTACTTTCTTCCATTCTAGCTACATGACCTGCCCACCTAAGCCTCCTAGACTTGACGACCCTAACAATGTTGGGTAAACCGTATAAAATATGTAGTTCCTCGTTATGAAGCTTCCGCCATTCCCCATTCTCGTTCCTCTTGGGTCCGAATATTCTTCTCAGGATCCTGTTCTCAAATACTTTCAGTCTATGTTCTTCCCTCAGAGTAAGCGACCATGTTTCGCAACCATACAGAACAACAGGCATGATTATCGTTTTATATATTTTAAGCTTCAAATTCCTCGACAGAACTCGCGACGACGAGAGATTTTGAACCGAATAGTAACACGAATTCCCTGCTTTTAGTCGACATTTAATTTCTTCGTGAATATGATTTTCGTCTGTTAATATTGATCCTAAATATTTGAAAGTATCCACTTTATCAAAAGTATTATTTAATATTTTAACGCCTCCACAATTTGCCGTATTACGGTCCCGACGCACTTCCATGTATTTAGTTTTCTCTGCATTTACTTCTAAACCCATGTCCCTACAAGCGTTTAATAATATCTCTGCATTTATTTCTACTGTTCTCCTATCATCCCCTATTAAATTTACATCATCAGCATATGCCATAACCTGGTGAATGCCGTTCAACTCTAGGCCCTGGTTGCTATCTTTGATTTTCCTTATGGCGTATTCCAGCACAAAGTTAAATAATAATGGCGACAACGCATCTCCTTGTTTCAGGCCATTTTCGACGTGGAAGCTCGCGGACAAAAATTTTCCTACCCGGACTTTACTTTGGGATTCACTTAAACATATCTTAATTAATCTAATTAGCTTCCTCGGTATTCCAAGCTCTGTAAGAACGTTGTATAATGTTTCTCTCCTAACAGAGTCGTAAGCCTTTCTGAAATCAATAAATAGTTGATGTACCGGGGTATTGTATTCCCACTTCTTTTCGAGTATTTGGCGAATGGTAAATATTTGGTCGATAGTTGATCGATTTCGTCTAAATCCGCACTGATAATCTCCAATAATTTCATCTGCGTATGGGGTCAATCTTGCTAACAGAATATTTGAAAGGATTTTATAGCATGTTGACAGAAGAGAAATGCCTCGATAATTATTACAGTCAGTTTTGTCGCCTTTCTTGTGAATTGGAACAATGATTGACTCTTTCCACTCTTGTGGCAATTCTTCCTTGTTCCAGATAAGGAGAATGAGTTTGTGTATCTTGTTCCACAATTTTTCGCCTCCAGCTAAAATTAACTCAGCCGGAATTTCATCTACACCCGGAGATTTGTGTTTCTTTAATTTCTTTATAGCGGCTTCCACTTCTATTCGGTTGGGTTCTGGAATATACGGTTCTGCGGTGTGTATCTCCTTTTCTCCACGCACATTAGTTTTTGGCTGCGTGTTCAGCAAATCGTCAAAGAAATCTTTCCATCTATTTAAGAGGCTATCCGTATCAGTGAGAACTGTTCCGTCAGATTTCTTTAATATATAAGCACGAGGCTGATAGCCTTTCTTAAATTCGCTGATCCCCTTATACATGTCCCGAATATTTTTATTTTTACTATTATCTTCAAGTTCCTTAATTTTAGCTTTCAAAAAATCCCGTTTCTTTGTTCTAAAAGTTTTGGAAGTTTCCCGCCTGATATCTGCGAAATTTTGTGTAGTTATTTCATTCGGATTTTGTAGCCACCGTAATTTTGCCTGTTTTCTCTTCTCTACTAGTTTAATGCATTCTTGGTCGAACCATGGTTTGTTCCTACGTATTTCCGCGTGTCCCAATTTTTCTATTGCTGAACTTTTAATGCTATCTCTAATTTCAATCCAAGTATCCTCAACACTAGTGCACTCCGAGTCTTCTAAAACCGAGAATCTATTCGAAACTTCAATCTGGTATTCCTCTCTTACCTGGCTCTCTTCTAATTTCTTTAAATTAAATCTCTCCGTTTTCAGACATTGAGTATTACATTTATTCAACGATAATCTCTCCCGTATTATCGCTGCTACCAGGTAGTGATCAGTGTCACAATCAGCCCCTCTAAACGACCGGACGTCAATTATGCTAGATTGTCTTCTTCTATCTACTAAAACGTGATCAATTTGATTATGTGTTTTTCCGTCTGGTGATGTCCAAGTGTATTTATGAACGTCGCGATGTGGGAATTTTGTACTCTTCACGATTAGGTTTTTGGATGTTGCAAAGTTCACGAGTCTAACACCGTTGTCATTACTTTCCTTATGCAAACTTTCGTTCCCTATAATCGGTTTGAAAATATCCTCTCGTCCTACCTTCGCATTGAAATCCCCTAATAGAATTTTCATATGGTATCGCGGGAGTTGGTCAAATATCCGTTCCACTTCTTCGTAAAAACTATCTTTTATATCGTCACCCTTATCTTCAGTTGGAGCATGTACATTTAAAACAATAATATCACACCACCGTCCCTTAAGAGTAATAAAAGAAAGTCTGTCAGTAACAAATTCAACCCGTTTAATTGCTGGTAATATTCGTTTGTGAACGAAAAACCCTGTTCCTAACTGGTGATTTTTGTTTCCTTCCCCGTAAAAGAACGTAAAATTTCCGGAATTCTCAGATCCATTTCCTTCCCACCTAACTTCCTGAACTCCTACTAAGTCCATCCTGTATTTCTCTAACTCACTCGTTACAGATTTTAACGCGCCTGCCCTATAAAGACTTCTAATATTCCATGTTCCAAATCTCATGTCCATTTTCTTTTGCTGATGTCGTGCCAAGTTATCAGTCCTTGTCCGAGGCTTTTGTGAATGTTTCTGAACAAGTACCTTTTTTTTACTGGATGAGGGTGTTAGCCTTACCCAAACCCCCAAGCTGGAGGACCACTCCTAGTCGTCTGTCCGCGACTGCTTATTCAGTATATTCGCAGCTAACCTCTATATCTAGAGGCCTTCTCCTCGATCCGCAACCTGAGGACGCGCCATGCCGTGGTGACAGGAACTGTTGTGAAATAGTGTTATCTTCATGTTATAGTATGGGATGCTAATATATAATTAAAACAAATACGATGTCTCCAAAGAACTTTTACCGTAATGAATTATTTGTACCTCCTTTAAACATGATTGGTGGAAATAATAATTACAAAAAAAAAGAAAGAAAAGAAAAGAAAAAAAGAAAAGAAAACTGAACTTTTCTCTAACATTTTGAATAGAAAAAAATATTTCGCCTATTGACAAAATTTTGTAGTACTACAAGGTGACCAGAATTTTTACTTGCAAAAACGGGACGCATACGAATCGGCGACGGGGAGGGGGGTTAATATCTGAATTCCAGATTGCATTTTGGGACTCAGCAGTGTTTTCAATTTACAAAATACACAAGTAAGAGCTATAACACAGATTTTCTAACATAAGTACTACCCAAAAATATTTTTAACAACTTGAAAACTCAGAATTCCCACTCAATTCTCACTTGAACCACAAACACTCAATTCCCATTTGAAAATTCAGAAGTTCACGGCTGAACCTTCCCAATGAGTGTTCGTACGGAAGAGTGTAGAATTAGCATTGACTATTTATATTTTGAATAATAATTACGGGACACCTGGGTCATGTTTGCTTAAAAACGGGACATTTAGGCGTCCCGTTTGAGAATAAAAAACGGGACAACGGTTGAAAATAAGGGACTGTCCCGGCTAAAACGGGACGCCTGGTCACCTTGTAATACTACTTCCAATAAAGATGTCTAGGAAGTGGTACATGGCGAAATTTTGTTTCTAACCATTGTTGAAAGCATTCCATTGTTGCGCAAAGAAATTGAGTTAACGTTTATGAAAGAGTTAAATAAAAAGTATCAATCTTACTCAAAAATAATCGACATGTTTCAATAGAATTTCTATAGGTAATGCCATTCTTTCTACTTCATTTATTATTATTATTATTATTATTATTATTATTATTATTATTATTATTATTATTATTATTATTATTATTATCATCATCATAAATTTAGAAGTTTATAGGCAATAAAGAAATGTAAGTTTAAAAAAATGGTAGTTTTTTTTGGTTAGTATCCAGGCCCGGACTGGGATATTAACGAGGGCGGTAGACAAGTATACACCAAGGACACCCTACAAACGTATACTATATATATTTATATATGGGCGTAATTTTATATATTAAATTCCCCAAAATTGTTTTAGTAACATAAACAGCTAAACCACATAAACCTCTTTGCTAGATAAATACTTTTTACTCCTTGTAATAAAATTTTTGTCATAAATACACCAACAAATCAATATAGCTATATTTTAGAGATACAATAGGCATTGATTATCACTGCTCTAAAACACAGGAACAATGAATATGCGCGGCTGTGTGGATGCATATTAAGACTGTGTAATGTACGATGCTGTAAAATTCGTAAATTAGAAACAGAGTACTGTGTCAATGTGATATTTCCTAAGTGTATTACGTTTGTATGTACTACGTACACTAAGTGTCATATGTTTGGTTGTCCATACTGTTCTTGATTTCCGACAATGTTTTGTTTTATAGATACGTAACTTTTTATAGATTTTTTTAAAGTGATTGTGCTCATTACCTGTTCTCTGTCAATAGCAACTGTATGAATTTATAATGTAAAATTTGTATACATAACAATAAAAGGATTTATGTATAATGTGATGTTTCTCAGGGTGTTTTATATAAAGGGTGCACTATGCCCTTCACTGGTTCTTTACTAGTGCTGTCGAAATAGGTTTTTGAAAAAGTGAAATTTCATAAAACCGAAATGTCGGTTTTAAAAACCGAAAACCACTTTTGCGGTTTCCGTTTTCAAAAACCGCTTTCGCTGTTTTGTTTTCAACTTCTGCGACTTCGGTTTCTAAAATCCGCAAGATTGCTTGGCGGTTTCGTCGGAAACCGCTTTTGCGTCAGTTTAGAAAACAGCTATTGGGTTTTCGTACTTCAAAACCGCATTATGATTTTCGAACGTGCTTTGCCGCGTTCGGTTTTCAGAGTGTGTTTGCCGTTCAGCTATTAAGAGGGTGTTTTTGAATTTCAAAGTTGCATTTTAGTTTTCATTTATTGTCGATTTTTTAAAATGCCTTGTTCGTCTAATTTTTCAAGAACGTCGTAAAAATTGTATTTATAAGACGTAAATTGCAACAAATGGTCACTTGCACAGGTGATATGTGAGACAGAGGAAATTATTATCGATAGTCAACTGAACATACAATACCTTGAGAAAACGTCTGGTAACGCGATTTATAACAAGACTTTTCTGTGTTTTAAAACACGAATAATAAAATATATGCATGCATTAATGCGTTTTGTTTTAAATGGTAGAGAGAGAGAAAAGACTATTCTGAAGGTTATTTGTGGTTTAATTACCGTCGCGTATTTATACCGTTAGGTTAACCATATAGAGGAAAACGAAAGGATAAATCCGGAAAAAATGAAATGTATAGTAAAATGGATGAAAGCGTCCGTTCCCTTCATTCAAGGTGCAATTCCAAGTTTCATCTGGAATGACAGAGAGAAACACAGAAAACTCTCAGTCATGATGTTCTGTCCCGGGATTTGAACCCATTACCCTTTTTAACCTCGTTCTTGCGATATTAGAGGACAGATGACAGCACCTCATCCAAAGAAATGCAAGTATTTGGTCTCTTCAACAGCAAATTGTGAGTTGCGGGTTAACTGGTGTCATTAGGAACTTCAGTTTATTGAATGATTGTTGTGTCTTTATACAGAGTAATCTCGTAAGAGAATGAAATGAAATATTTAGTTTAACGTCCCACGATTATGCAATCAGGCTAAGGGAGACGGTGATGATAAGAAATGAATGAAACGGTGGAATGAAGGAATTGGGAGGAAACGGGAGAACGCCGAGAAAACCCACACACACGGTGT
Organism: Thermobia domestica; assembly: GCF_964235325.1. Classification (NCBI taxonomy): domain Eukaryota; kingdom Metazoa; phylum Arthropoda; class Insecta; order Zygentoma; family Lepismatidae; genus Thermobia; species Thermobia domestica. Next base: position 248,810,588 of record NC_137457.1, on the reverse strand, counting down.
TTGTCCACCACAAAATCCATTTGGCACGAGCTGGGACCGAACCAGGGACCCCACCCACCAGAGGTGAGCGCTCTACTACTGAGCCACCGTGACATAGCTTATGAAAAGACTTGACTGAGTTGACATTCAATTAGTAGGCTGTATGATTCATCTTGGCAGCAATATCCCTCACTGTTACTCGCCGGTTCTCAAGAATATTTGCTCAACATGTGCGATATTCACTGGTGTGACTGCAGTCGGGCGAATGTGTGCATGCGCTTCATTTGTCATCAGCTCTCGTCCTTCGCGAAACTGTTCACACCATTCGTACACTCTTGTAAGTGACATCGTTTGTTTACCATACTGTGCTTGCAATCTTCTGAAAATCTCAGCTGGTTTAACTTTGTCCTTTACAAGAACTTTGATTTCACACCGCTACTCCACAGCCACAGACACACTGCTTGCCATCGTGTTCGCTGCAACTGCTGCGCATGCGCCAAAAACGTCATGCCGGGCGCTAGTTACTCGAGAAGAAATATATTACGTCACCTGCAAGTTTCATCATGATCTGGCTATTCATTGATTATTTACATATGAAAATCCCGGTCAACCTTGAACGACCCTTGTACCTGAAGAAACCTTTAGGCCATATAGGGTCGTCATCCTATCTTCTTTAGTCATTTTAAAAAGATATTGTAAATTTACTGTTTTTACCGATCTTTTTCAAATTTCAATGGCGATGCGCGACCGGAAGATTAGCAAATAAAAAAAAATATATATTTTTTGGGTTTTCTTATTGTGTCTACTAATGGCAACTTTCGCGCACCATAGCGTTAAGAAAATAAAGAAATATTTATTTTTTTTCGAACCACTCTCCTAGTTCTAACACACGTATATACAGGGCCGTCCATTTATCTTGTTACGATCTTCTAACTTCTAAACTAATAGACGAAAAACGCTGAAATTTTGCACCCTTTAAATATCAGAAGGGAGACACAGTTTGACATACTAACCAATACTACCAGATTAACAGTGTTGCCAACCCAGCATAAAGTTATATTTTTTTCAAATAGCACTACGTTAGGTTATTACAAATTTCAAATTTACATAAAAAACGAAAACAAACGATACCACACTTATTGTTCAGTGTTGCAAACTAAGGATGCGACAGCATCACAAATATCCAAAAACACCAATTTTGAAGGCCTCTACAACAGTAGCTACGCAAGTGAAACGGATGGGGCAATGCATATCGGCACTACGTTAGTGTAGAATACTACGCTCAGGATGTAACGTGTTTCTAATAAACAAAAACAAAGTTACAGGATGTAATAAATTGACTTTCTTCCAAGGGCTTTATTTCGAAAAAGTGTTGAGATAAGTATAATAACTAATTACATAGATTCTTTTCAAAATTTGTGAAGATCATAATAGCGTTTACAACAATTTGATATTTTAAACCATTCCGTAGATATGATGATTGTTGTTAAATTTGTCAATACTGCTTAAAGTGACGTAATTACGAGAAAGTTTTAAAATGAGCGCTGCTTTTCCTCGTTTCTTTGACACTTGGTCAATAGCTTTTGGCAGTTTTGATGATTACTACAAGTTCTCGCAATTTCATGATTTTTAGCAGATTGCCAACTTTAACACTGGTACCGTCGTAAACTAGATTTATCACGGGAGCCTCATTCTGTTCAGTGCCTCACATGGACATCTGGTACTGGCATTACCGTCAATTTAGGCATTTGGTAGCATTTATTCGTTGAGATGCCAACAACAAGTTTATAAGACTGATTCATACAGGTAGCGATACAAATATAAAAGATCTCAGTCTAAGTGGATGATATTTGAAGTTGAATTTCATGAGTTGCATGAAGTGTAGTGATCTTAAATATTACCTCATACCTTATTTTCCATTTAGCTGTGATTTGTACAGCGGGGGACACTTCTAAATGGTACAGCAATATGGAGATTTACGGCTAAGGTGTACCATTTAGAAGTGTCCCCCGCTGTACAACCAACGAACTAACCCTTTCGCACAGTGCTACACATATTACCATAATAGTCTTGGAGCAAATAAAAAAAAGTTAAAACACACATATAAATCAACTAGCAGCGTTCACCCCGCTTCGCTGGGGTCACCCCGGAACGCAATAAACTTTGTTACTTAGATAATTTTTACTTTTTCGCTTTCAAGTGATATGATAAAAACCATAGAAGATTGCAGTAAATGTTAACATTATATCGCCTGTCATTTATGTTAACCCGCCGAGTGACACGGTCATGTGGGTTGCATATAAATACGGTTAGATTTAGCTATGATGAGCTAACAAAGGATTTCTACGTTATGGACACTTGAATGGTCAATTATCTCAAGACACTGGTAATTGAAAATTAAAGTGATATGATAAAAACCATCTAGGGTCCAAATCTTAATAACCCCCCAAAAATGAAAGAAATTGGTTCAGCCGTATTAGCGTGATGAGCTAACAAAGGATTTGTACGTTCTCTTTTATATATATAGATACAATTGTCTCAGTTGATAGATGCTTTCACAATTGTTAAAAGGTTTAATTAAAAACAGCAAACATTGTTTCTGCTTTGAAAAGGACAAACATGGTTTCGCTTATAAAACTGCAAACACGTTTTCGGGCGGCTTTCGCTTTCGAAAAGAGCTTTTGAGGTTTCGGTTTTAAAAACCACATTTGCGGTTTCGGATTTGAAAATCGCTTTTACGGTTTCGGTTTCGAAAATTGCTTTTGTGGTTTCTGTTTTCAGAAAACCGGTTTCCTCAAAAATCGAAAACCGCAAATGTCTCAAAAATTCGACAGCATTATTCTTTACCAACAGGAACTTTATGTATTTATTGTACAGAGCTGTGGGACACAGAAGAATAAGTAAAACCGTTTACCTTTTATTTGGTTTCACAATTATGCGTTATGTAAAGGGTGCACTGTACCTTTCATGAGTTAGTTACTAATAAAAAAATGTAGGAATTTATTATAAAAAAAACTTGTTCCTTTATTTATAATGTGACGTTTCGGAGGGCGTACCGGGACATGGGCCAGTCCATGCAAGCTAGCTCACAGTAATATTTAAAAACGGTACGGTAGCTCAGAAGATTCATAACGTAGTAGGGATGGCCATTTCCGGAAAAAGAGTTTTCCGGTTTCCGGAAATAACATTTTCCGTTTTCCGTTTTTCCGGAAAATTTTCCGTCTTCCGATTTTCCGGAAAATTTTCCGTCCCGTTTTTCCGGAAAATTTTCCGTCTTCCGTTTTCAATTTTCCGGTTTTCGGAAAAAAATATTTTCCGTTTTCCGTTTTCCCGGGAAATGTGGCCATCCCTAGTATGTAGTATATAAATAAACTTTTCTGAAAAAGCGATGACATTTCCCAGCACACTACTGATTCAATTGCAGGTTGCAACACGCTACTGAGCCGAGAAATACCGTTTGAAAACGACTGTAGTTTGATATAATCTGTAGGCACACCGTCTTGTTGGATCCATTATGTATAAATGAAATAGACTGATCTATAAATCAAATTAATGAAGCACTTCTACTACACAAAAATCACATGCACAAACCAAGTGTATCAAAGGTCGCGTTTTAACACATTTCACGTTTCAAGCTGTGACTGGAATTTTAATGCATTGTTATAAGTCTCATATGAATTATATATATATTCGCTTTATCGTTTGACGCAAAATAGAGGCAATTGCGATTTGCTGCAGAACGTAATAACTGACGCTTGTATATGAAGCGAAAGAGGACATAGGGTTTTCTTCTGTAAAAACACAGAACATAAACCGATAGAGTTGAAATATCTCCTTCGTCCAATCAACTCTTTCTGTAAATATGGTGAACTTTAATTATTCCTTCCTCTCAATTAATATTTTGGTTAATCAATGGTGTAGTTAAACGAGACTATATGAGATTTGACTTTGGACAATTTGTTTTAAAATTGAATGTTAATTTTTACAAAAAGAAAAAGAAAGAGAGGGAAGAAAAATGGATTGCTATTTCTATGTAGAAATTAAAGATACAGGGAGTCTATAAAGTCCTGTAGGAAAGTCAGTGGCGTAGCACACTTTTGCGGTCCCCCCCGCAAAGTATAGAGAAGGGGCCCCACTTGTAAAGCCGACAGAAGTAAGATTGAAATTCTATTTCTTTAAAACTTTATTCATCGCAAGACTTTGGGGCCCCCTATACCTCGGGGCCCCCCGCACTGCGGGGGTTACGGGGGCAGCTGCTACGCCACTGAGGAAAGTAAAACTCTATAACTTGAAAACTACGTAATGTATTAACAAATACTTTTTGGTGTACTCACAGAAAGGTTCAAAGTTTTGTTTCAGCTAGTTAAGGTTCATCGCTAAACTTCCAATTGTGCACCATTTACGTCCAAACACCCTTGCAGTCTTTTTGGGAAACCAAGAATTGCGTGTTGGCGGTGCTCGTCTGGAATGTTCAAAATCATATCAGTTATTTTGTTCTTGAGATCGTGCAGATTAGCTGGCTTCTGCGAATACAGCCAGTAATCACAAGGCGGCAAATCTGGTGATCTTGCAGGCCAAAGTGTGAGTCCTCTTCGGCCAATCCATCTCTCCTTAAATTCTTCGTTAAGAAACTGTCGAACTTGAAGGCCATAGTGCTTCGGTGCCCCATCCTGTTGCAGGTGGACCTCATTAAGGATACCTAACCTAGTAAGTTCTGGCAAAAGGAATGTCTGTAGCATGTTCAGATAATTGTTACCATTTACCGTCTCTTCCTCGAAGAAAAAAGGGCCGATAATGTGGTCCATTGAAACAGCACACCACACTGACTTTGGAACTATCCCGCTTGTGCTCCTCGAATTCACGTGGATTCCCCCCCCCCAAATTCGGCAGTTGTGTCTATTCACTTTTCCCGACACATGAAATGTGGCTTCATCTGAAAACAGAAATCGAGGCAGAAGGTCACCATCTTCTTGTAAGCAGGTAAACATTGACTCACAGAATTCCATTCTCATGTCACAGTCTTCCTCTATCAGATCGTGCACAAATTTTAACTTATAGGGCCGGACCTTCAAATTCTTGCGAACAATGTTGTGTAACGTTGACTTCGGTATTCCTAGTTCCAATGGCCTATGTTTAAGCGACTTCATTGGACTCCTGGCTACGCTGTCCTGCAACGTGTGAATCACATCGTCACTCGTTCCTGGTCTTCCACTGCGTGGTAAATCTGACACACTTCCCGTTTCTTTGAACTTCTCGTACCACCTCTTGATACTTGTTTCTGCTGCGGGTGTTTTTCCATACGTTGTTTGGAAGTTTCTCCGCACTTAAACGCAAGATTTTAATTCCGCAAAACACAAAACACATTGCACCTTTTCTTTAATAGACGCCATCTTAAGTCGCGTGATTACCAGCGCAAACGTCATCGAACATTGTGGCCAGAACAAAACTTTAAACTTCCCGTCTTCCAACCCCAAAAATTTATACACTTAAACGTAACGGTTTCCAAGTTATAGAGTTTTACTTTCCTACAGGACTTTATGGACTTCCTATACATATTTACAAGTGTGTTACGAAGGTAGCAAAGAAAAAAAGAACAGAGGACTCTTTCCAAAATCATTTTAAGTTGGTGCGCCGCACAAAAAATTGAAATTTATTATAGACTTATTAAGATTCCTTCTAACATGAAACACAGCCAAATTATACATTTACAAAGTATAAATTGATAGTTTCAATTTCCACAAGGCAGATCCCAGAGGACTTAAATGATTTTGTATGAGATTAGTAAATGCTATCAAATTAGTAAATATGAATTTAGTGATACTCCCAGAAGAACACGCCCACACTTTCTACACGATCACGAGGAAGTGTGGGCGTTTTTTTTCTTTTTCTTCCTGTGAATATTTAAGTTGCTATTCTTGGGTTTATCTTTCATAACAAATTTAACGAAGGCGATGTTTCATTACTGAAACTGTTACATTAGTATTATTAATACAGGGTGTATCAAAAAGGTTTTTACAACTTTGAACACTCATATTGATTTATTTTTTTTAGCTTACAGATACGGTTTTGTTGTCATTTTGTAGCAAAATACTTCAAGTTTTTTAAACATTTTATCTAAAGAGGGTTAATGCGGCTTCCATAGATGATACTGATCAGTAGCGTCGCCCGACGTGGATGTTAGGGCGTTGGCAAGAAAGCAAAAATATATTAATCCTCACAACCACAGGCGAAACTAGAAGGGATCTCCTCTCCCCAGGAGCAAAGATGTATCCACCCACATTTTTTACTGATCGAAAATAATGTGATAACTTTACCTCAATTTACACATAACTATTTTAGTGATATTTGCATTCGACATACGAGTATTTAATAGTGACTATACTTTGCCCACTCATCGATTTCTTGAATATAGTTTGTGCCTGAAGTTCTCGCACTTTTCGGAAGTAAGGAATCATGGCCGTCGCCCATAATGTCCTAGTTACCCCAATCTATAAATAGCAATTTTCTTCTAACAATTTAGTTTGCAAATTATAAAGATGAATAAAGAAGGATGTTATTACATAAGGAATACATTTAATTACAAATTATAGAAGTAAATATATCCTCAAAATATGAAACTGAAAATTAAGAACAAGCAATTATTACTTACAATTACTTGATTTCCAGCTCAAGTCATCTTTCTTCGCGTAGAAACCTCTGGGTTACTGCTCAAAAAAAAAAAAAAAAAAAAAAAAGTAATAGAGGGACGAAACCCTCTTGGGGAAAAGTCTTGAGGATTACTCACTAAAGACAAAATAAATGAAAATTAAGGAATGAAAAAGGCAGAATGAAAAACCGTTCTGTAGCTTAACGTTCAGGCTTTTTTTTTTCTTTTTTTTTATCAATTGACCCTTGGAACACAACTTTATTGGGTCGAGAGAGAAATGATTTTGTTTCTTTTCATCGTATTCCTTACATGTATTTTAGCAAGAAGTCGATTGTACTCTTAACTTATGAATTGCACATGTTTAACAATAAAAAAGTGCGTAAATCATACCCTCTCCTCCCACCGCAAAAAATTATTACGTATTGCTATAAAAAATCTGTACATCCACAGATAAATCTACAGACTTGGCAACGCTTGAGACAAGCAGAAAACTCAAGACGTCGACTTTCTAAACAACGCCTTGGATCAGGACTAGCTCGGGAGAGTAATGCTCCCGGAAGCAGAAACGAGAAACACAGTTCTGATTGGTTGGCGTTATCCACTTCTTGCCACGTTGCATTCTAATTAGAATCTAATAGCAGACAGCAAACACTTCCTGTTGTCGGCCACAGTGGCCGAGTGGGCTAGCGCTATATGGTAGTAATAAAGTCCTCTTTTGGTGCAAGTTCAAACCCCGCCCGAGGAAAGATTTTTTTTTTTACATTTTTAGAACACTTATTAAATTAAAATAATACTTAAAAAAGTGATTTATTTATTTTTATGCAGATAAGTAGTTGTAGTACTTATGCCCTTGTACTCAATGATATAGGGTCGTTTTGTTCCCCTTGTACTTCATGATATAAATTTTGTGACCAACTTAAAACAACTGGCTAGGATAGCGCCTAAAACAGCTGTCTAGAGTAGCGCGCGGAAAAACGTACTTCCGGGAGTATTACTCTCCCGAGCGGGTCGTCTTGGATCACAGAAGCACGAGGTGAGAAATACGCAGCGCATGCGCAATATGGGTCTTCCAAAGCAGTGAAAATGCAGCCAAAGCGTTCCCAACGACTTACTCGCAGAAATGCCTCCTCAATACATGACGGAGATCGCACAGCGCTTCTCTGTTTTTCTGCACTTCAACAGTTGATTCTGTCTCGTTGACAATAAGAAATTCCTAGTTCTAAAGATCCGTTTAATTAAATTAAAATATTCTTTTCTTCATTTTTCGTTGGGCGTCAACACACGACTTGCACACCCAGATAAGACGCTACTGATACTGATCCCATTTGAAGTTATGTAGGATTTCCCTCAAAATTCCTTACGAGTAATTCTATAAATGTGTTTTAATTCTTGTACCATTTGTATGGTTTGAGATGTACCTGCTTTCTCAACACACGTCAAACTGTCCTGTATGGGACGCCGAGGTATCGAGAAGCACACCGGGTTGATTTTGTAGGACTTCACAAAGCTTGGTCTCACTTGCTCTACAACGTCTTCAGACGTACGGGGGACGACCTGAAGATTTGTTGTGTCTTATCCAACGCTTCCAGAAGTTTCCAGGAGGGAGGAATCCTCATTCATTCTATTTTCCATATTTTATGTCCATTTAGTTTATGTTTTCTCTTTAAAATGCTTTTCTGCGTAGTTCTGAGTATTCCTCTGCTACATGTACCAGGGTTCTATAATCCTCTTCATCTTCCAATATAGCTTAATATTTTTCTGTCTAATTTGGTCACGAATTCGCAAGTGCTCCTCCAGGAACAAGCACCACAGAACACTGTGTTCAGCTGTCCCTTGTTCTCCACATTCAAAGCTATCATGTTCTTTCTTGTTGATTCTATAAAGATGGGTTGGGTAGGGACCATGTCGTATTAGGAAATGAATTAGTCCTTTGTTGGGATTGAAGTAATTATATTTGAATCATGTCCCAACGTCTGGATTAAACGTGAATAATCTTCTTGATGTCTTATCTACTACCCAGTCCTGTATCCATTTTTGTTGAATTTGTCTTTCTACTTCATCCACTTTTTCCGCTTTGGTCCCTAAAAGTTCTTTCGTCTTATTTCAATTTCCTTTCTTATAACAATACGTTGCCGCTCTCTGGATTACTGTTAAATACACTGGTTTGAAACCCATCAAAGTACACAGTGCGCTGTGCGGTGTCGTGCTGAAGGCGCCACCGAGCCGGATTAAAAGGTTTCTTTGTGGGCGATTTATTTTTGCTTTTAAGGAGTTGTTCTCTAATCATCGATGTGCCCATACGCTGAAAACATAGTTCATCGAGGCGCTTAGGATTACCTCCTGATAAGTCTTAATTAATTTTCTCGGTGGCTTATAATTTGTTTGAGCCAATGAAATGAGTTTATTAGTTACTTTATGACCCTTTCGAGTAACATAATTAATATGGTCTCCAAAATTCAGTTTATCTTCTATCATAATCCCTAATATTTAAATACTGATACCCTCTCGATCTTACCTATTTTAATTATTGGGCCTCATAATAATTTACTTCCAAAAATCATGTATTTCGTTTTCATCTCAGAGATTTTTTAGCTTAGACTTCCCACACCAATCAAGTAATTCGTTTATAATTCGTGCTGATTTTCTTTCCAATTCTATTTTAAAGTTTGCTGAGATTATTACAGCCAAATCATCAGCAAAAGCAATTGCAGACCTGCAACAGACCTGCACAGGAACGCCACCAAAATCACAATGACGGCTGGACGTCTTGTTCTCCGCATGCTAGCAGTCACTTCTACAGAGAGCAGCATAATACAGCTGAAATAACTGACTTTGGGATACCACCCGAAATATGGGCATTTGGGCATTTTCCCCTATACATACATATACACACACACACCAAAAATTACACACGCACACCCACACCCACCCACCCACACACACACCCACACACACACACATATATATATATATATATATATATATATATATATATATATATATATATATATATGTGTGTGTGTGTGTGTGTGTGTGTGTGTGTTGGGGGTGGGGGGTGGGTGCTTGTGGGTGTGCGTGTGTAATTTTTGGTTCTATCGAATACTTACTATTAGAAACATCAGTAGAGGCCTACCAATTTAGTTGTATTTGAAATTTAGTCTTTTACAGTGTTAGCGTTCTGTACTTTTCAGGTTTTTTTTTTTTAATATATCAAAAATTGGAAATTAAGCAGTTAGAGTAAAGGAAGGTATTGGGAAGTAAGGTAAAGATACATATACTCAAGAAATAAATAAATTTGAGTTAATAATACAGGTATTCATTTCCATACATTAGTATTTATTCGTCTAATATAAGAAATGATAAATGTCAAGATAGCAGATCATATACAAACTATTTAATATATATGGGTTTTCTACCTTCTATTGTACAATAAACGTAGTATTTGAATACAGTTAAAGTACCGGTATTTATTTTGTACATTTAAATTCAGAAGTTTTTCTGAAGTATTATACAGAGTGATTCAAAAAGAAGTATTATAAGCAGAGAAGATGATACGGTATTAAATTTTGAGTAAGAAAGTTTTTATATACATACAAGGGCTGTATTTTAAGTAATGAGAATATAATGCAACTATACGTCAGAGCGCGCTAGGTCCGGTTCTAGTCAGTAGTGGGGGATTTGACCTTGCAAGCGCTCCAAACAGCAGTTTCCTGCTGGCTTCCGTTGAGGCATCATCACGCAAGGCGTGGACGTCTGCAACGAAGTGTGTGCAAAAGTGAAATGCAGCAAAGCATTGAACAGAGTAACGCTATCAAATTTTGTTTTTGAGTTGGAAATTTGGTTACATCAACGCTGGAAATGATTCGGCAAGCGTAGAGGAGTGAAAGTTTATCACAAGCTCAAGATTTTACTTGTCACAAAATATTCAAAGAAGGCCGGGAGAGCGTGGAGGGCGAACCCAGCACATGTCGCCCGACAACCTCAAGAACCGGAGACAGCGAACAAGGTGTACCAGATTTGCTGAACTCGGACCGGCGTTTAAGTGTTTGTTTTATCGCGGATATGCTAAAAATCGATAAAATGGTTGTTCACAAAATCATCACTACGGATCTTGGAATGAGGAAGATTTGCGCGAAGCTCGTCCCGAAAGTTTTGACGAACGAGCAAATGCAAAACCGCGAGACCGTTTCGAAAGATCCTTTGGAACGCACTGAAGAAAATCCTCAGATTTTGGACAATGTCATTAACGGAGATGAAAGTTGGATCGTCGAGTACGACCCCGAAACTAAACGACAGAGCACCGAATGGCACACTCCGCAGTCGCCTCGACAGAAAAAAGCTCGTATGTCCAAGTCCAGAATGAAAGCATTGCTAATTGTGTGTTTCGACAAGAAAAGTGTGGTCCACTGTAAATTTGTGCTTTAAGGACAGACAATGACACCTTCTACGTGGAAGTATTAAAAAGATTGAAGAGACGGGTCAACCGAGTGCAACCAGAAGTTGCCGCCAATTGGAAGCTCCATTATGACAATGCGCCATGTCACACCTGCTTCGTGGTTACAGAGTAGCTGACGAAAACTGGCAACACAACGATTTCTCAGCCTGCCTACAGCCCCGACCTTGCCCCTGCAGACTGTTTCCTCTTTCCCGGAATGAGAAAAAGCCCTCAAAGGACAATACCACGGAACCCTGGATGCTGCAAAAGCGGCTTGTATGCGTGCTATGACGGCTGTTCCAGTTGTTGACTTTCAGGAAGAGTATGAAGCGTTGAAAACTCGCCTGCAGAAGCGTGTTGACGCTCAAGGAGCATACTTTGAAGACTACTAAAGGTTTGTAGGGATATCTGTAATAAATTTTGTTTTCAGGATTTATTCTCACTACTTAAAATACAGACCCTGTATGTTCTACATCTATAGATTTTCGCGTGAAAGACAAATTATACCTTTTGCTCATTTGAAAGTTGGAAATATTCACTAAAGATTTATAGAATATTCCGTAGAACACGATACAATTCGTATCTCATACGAACAGCAAAGTAATGAATTTTCAAACGATATACAGTATGTTGCAGAAGTACGGTATTGATAAAAAATAAAAAATAAAAAAAAAAGGAGATCGATAATTGTAAAAATTTCCTGGAAAAGTATCCTGTTTTTCTATTTCGAGACATTTGGCGGTAGAATTGCATTCAACTAGACAAAAAAAAAAAAATCCAAAGTTACTATATATTAAGGAAAGTGGGTCCAAGCTCAAAGAAGCGAAAATCCAATTAAGAAAAATAAGTCCTAATTGAGTGCCAGCCCAGGTGAACCCATGTGATCCAGAGTGAGTAGAAGCTCCATTGAGGAATTCAATCAATTATTCAACATTGCTACTTTTAGCCCAAAGACCTCTCATCCCGCTGCACTACATTATAGTGTAAGGCTGGCGAGTTCGCTTTCTGAACGTATGTTTGCAGATTCAGATCTTTCTGGGAGTACGTAATCCTACGATTTAAATAATAATAATAATAATAAACTGAAAATTATATCGACTTCCTGAATTTAATCTTTCAACCAATCGCTTCGTAAGATGTTTTAAATGTTGATATGTTGTAATTTTTTTTTTTTTAAAGTTTTATGCATGTAGGGCAGACAAATCTCTTTTTCATTGGTCTATATCGGGGTCACTGTTTTCAGTGAGGCTCGCATTCGCTCGCACTTACTTCCTTCACTTCCGTCAAATGACACTACAAATATAGATTTGGTGTTTAAGCTTGTATCAGATTTGTTACTCGACTATGTGCAATACTAACATCCTTGAGCGTACATCTATAAAAAAAAAAAAAAAAAAAAAAATACATAATTTGTTTTACAATTTTGGAAAGTATACATATATTTCTAGTCTGTGCAAACCTTCTGGGTAAGAGTGTATATTTTGAAATGTGGAGGAAACACTTCCAGTCATTTTAAAACGAAATGACCATGAGCGAGGGCGAGAAAATATTTCGAGGGCGAGGACGAGTGAGGGTTAGAAAAAATGTCCACATGTAACTAAAATTTTCTGTTTTGTTCCCTTTTGTGGTAGAAAAGGGAAAGTGGCAGAGTCTCTAAACTGCTATTATGCACTCTACTAAAGCAGTGCTGGATTTATGTGTAAGCTAAACAAGCTATACCTTAGGACCTCATTCTTTTGGGATGCCCCGAAAAATTAAAGTACAAAGCGGGATATCTTACATTTTCAAATTATAAGACATATATCAACAGTTTTGTGTTGTGTACAAGAGCACCCATTTGTGGTTTCCAAAGGGGGGGGGGAAGTATAAGCGACATTTCAAATGTAGTCTCAAATTTTGCGGTAACTATTCTAAAATATCTATTTCGTTTTCGATCTTCCGAAGCACAATTTCCTCTAAAGGGGGGGATGAGCACCCCACCTTGCCTCCCCTTGGTTGTGTAGGCTCTTAAAATGTAAGTAACGTACCTGCTCCTACTAATCTTCACTAATATGCCCATGCTCTGCATGGCCTACCTATTAGATCTATCAATTACCACATAGCATGTATTCAACTCAAAAAAAAAGCTACAATTTGCCATTGACAAAAAGAACAGTTAGACACATAAAGAGACCCATTACCTTGAATAACTTAGGACCTTACCAAACCTAAATCTAGATTTGTGTTAGAGGGAGTGAAAAAGGAACTGAAAGGGACGAATTTCTTGAGTTTCGAAAGAGACTGACTAGACTAGTTATTTTCCCCGAGATCGAAAAAAGTACTGTTTGCTTGCAGACAAGAGGGCTCAGCAGTAGATTTTCAAAGGATTATGTTTGCTTTGTGACCCTCATATATAAAGTAGATGCGAATGAGATGACCACCCCAAGTGCGTGATTTCTAAAGGCATAAAAGAAAAGAAAAATACAATACCTCCTTAATCAAATTGCCATTTGCAACCACACACTTTTGTGATCGCTTAGCTAATGATTGGATTCCGTGAGAAAAGAAATATGGATGTCTGCGATGGAAAGAAGCCCTCAAACTGCGTTGCACTGCCCGATTATCAGAATTGGTCTTCGCATCATCCAAGAAGTGAAGAAGATGCCGTAAGAAATGATGGATTGGAGAGACGTCAGGGAAATACATTGGATGAGGAAAAGTTAGCATGGAAACTCTGCAACATCCTTTGAGCGACATTTGCGTGTAACATAAAGACATCTCTGGACAAACTTGAGTACATTTCATGGAATATTTCGTATAGTAATTATTGCATTGATGGTTTCACCTTGACAAAGATGTGATGGATTACCCCACCATAGATCACCGTACAAGCAACGACATTTCCTTGGGTTTTGGAAACCGTGCTGGACTTTGATCAAGATCTAGCCATTGCTGTTCTAATCATTGCGGAAACCCATTTGTCATCACTAAATAACAATTTGATGTAGGAAACTTTCCCGTTCTTTTTTCTTACACGCACTTATCAGAGTAATACACATCTCAAGAAGACATTCTTGTTGGCCAGTGTCAACATAATGTTGATCGGTGTCCACAGGGTTCATAATACGTTTTCACTGGAACAAAATTCGACAAACCAAGGCGAATAGTGAGTTCATTAGCCATTCCTTCCCAAATGTGCTGTTAATGCTTCTTGCTGGTTGCTATGCACACTGTCTCAGGTTGAAATCGTAAAGAAAAATCACTTGCAATTGTGTACTCTCCATGGTATACTGCCATATGACTCTGTGTAACAACACACTCTCTCCTGATTGTTTAGGTAGCCCAGCTTGTTTGCTGGACATGTGCAGACTTTGTGACGTTAGACACGGGGCCTTAGTCCATCCCTATGTTTTGTTACTGACAAGTAACACTTCTCAAGTGTAACACTCCGATTTTGATAAAACTTGGCAGGTAGGCACTATACATGAAATAAACGAATACATGTTTTTTCTTTTCTTTCTTTTCTTTTCTTTTTTTCTTTTTTTTTTTACATTTTCTGCGGAAAAACTGTTTTAGGGAGCAAAAGTCCCCACCCAAAATTTTGAAAGTCGACGTCCGAAAGGCAAAAACAAGTGGGCCGAAGTGAACGAAATTGTGCACAGATATTGTAGACGTAAAATGAGGGAATACATGTTTCGTATTTTCCTGGAAGGAACACCTAGGTGGGGCACAGACCGCTATAAACCTTTAATCACAAAATATCAAAAATGCTAATAACAGTATGTCAGATGTGTGTAAAGAACATGAATAATTGCAACGAAACTTTGTGTAGGAACAATAAGTAAAAAATAAACGAATACGGGTTTTTTTTATTTTTTGCGGAAAATGGTTTTAGGGGCAAAAGCCCCCACCCAAAATTTTGAAATTTGACGTCCGAAAAGCAAGAGGAAGTGGACCGAAGTGAATGTGCACAGATATTATAGAGGTAAGATGAGGGAATACGTGTTTCGTATTTTCCTGAAAACAAAGAAAAAAACTGTTCGGTGGACCGTCGCGTTGGGAGGCGGAAGGAGTCAGTGGACCGAAGCGGACGAAATTGCGTGTAGATATTGTATATGTAAAATAAGGCCTTCCGTGTTTCACAAGTGTCCCTATCCGATTTCTTCAAATTTGGCAGATCAACAGTAAGCACAAACAGTATATAGTATTTCAGGAGGCGCCTTTAACAATTACAATGTTTCTCTGCATAAACAAAAACACGTGTCGACAGGGCCGGTTTAAAGGAGACTTAGGAGGGCCTCCAGGTGGTCAGGGGCTGGCTATCTAAAAAGAATCATGAAGACATAATCACCATCATAAAATAAAACATATTCCCTTAACTTTCTTACTGTACTTTCACAGAAATGCATTAGGTAAAGTTAGCAGGGGCTAGATATTTTTTCTAGCCCCGGGTCTCCAGATAGGTTAATCCAGCCCTGCGTGTCGCTTTATTTCCTGTTTGCTGTTGATGTGACAAATTTGAAGCAAATCGGATAGGGACTTGAGAAACACGAATGGCCTTATTTTGCAATAGCTACACACAATTTCATTTGCTTCGGTCTAGTCCTTCCTGCGCCATTACGGTAATATTTACTTTTTTCGGAGGGTCCCTTCGCCCCAACACTATTTTTCCGCACAAATTAAAACACGTTTTATTTATTTATTTATTGTAAATTGTCCCTACACGAAGTTTCGTTCAATTCTCCATATCCTTTAGGAACTTCTGACGTAGCACTTTCGTAATCAACTTTAGAAAGTCTGTAGCCCTCCCAACGGAAGTGTTACTTGTGAGATGAGTTTCACGCCAGACGCCGAAGTGGGATATTTTATTCACACCAATCTAATGGAAATTATTATAAAGAAAACACAAAATACTTTCCTAATGCACTTTGCAATTTGGATTTAATAACATCTGATATATGTTTACATAACCTTCTTTTGCATGCATTTAAGGAACGAATGAGTACCGGTATTCCTGAACTCCATTCTAAATCGATTTACCTCTGAAATATTACAATGAAAAGCAAGAATGTGAAGCTACGTACAGATGCGCAAGTTCCTTAGTCACTAATTATTTCTTGACATGTACTTTTATTCCAATACATCGTAGTTTTAAAATACGAATAAACAGTGACGTACGCAGGAGGTATGTCCTCGGAGTCCGGATCTCCCCCAAATCCTGACTTTTCTGTAAATTCATTCTAATTTCAGAAGTGATTTTACAAATTATAATACAATTTATTGTCATGTTGAATTTGGATCCAATAAAATAAATTCCTAAGTACGTCCTTGTCAATAAGAATAAATTAGCAACATGTCGAAAAATAAAGTTTGAAATTTTATAAAGAAATATGTAAACATGAATTTCTATTATTTTACTAGTCTGAAGATGAGAATTGTCATATATTCGAGATAATCGTTAAAGAATATAGGCTTAAGGCTGCGAATATATACTCAAGGGAGAGGGGAATCTGTAAATTTAACTTATAGAGCTTACTCGTCGATATATGGTTAGCAACAAACATTCAATATGGGATACCACAAGAGTTCAGTTAGAGATCCCTCGTGACTATAGACCCTATGGTTAACTTTACAGATCTTCGGCATGGAATATCCAGAGAGGGCTCATGTGGTTCGGATTCCACGTATAGTTATAAGTCCATGTTATATATAGCGTCGCTGCTGAAAGGGAGACGAAACTTATATCAAATAAAGTCTTAATGCTAAAAATGAATTACTCGTTTGCTTTAGAAACGATCGGAATCGAAAGCATACTTGGATTTTAATGCACTAAAATATTATCGTGTACACATTTTTATAAGTTGTTTGTTAATAAGTATATACGTATGCTAGTGGATATGTAAACGAATCATTTTTACAGAATCGATTGACCAATTAAAATAATAATAATAATAATAATAATAATAATAATAATAATAATAATAATAATAATAATAATAATAATAATAATAATAATAATAATAAACAGGTTGAGCAATGTTGGCAACTTCAATTGTTTTATACTAAATCCGACAATCTTACTTGTAGCTTGAAACGTTTGTACTGTGAGTAAGGTATTTAACCCTTTATTGGGCAGTTGGCTCTCAAGCAACTTCGTATACTATATTGAATTATCCGCACGAATTATAACTTCAGTGATAATTTAATTGGCATTATTGCTTTCACACAATATTTGTATACATGATTTGCGCGTCGCTTCTTTAGATACTTCTAATCTTCGTCAACAGGGGACAGTCAAATTTAGTATTGTAGAAGCTTTATCTGCTACGTTTCGCAGAAGTTTTTTTTTTTTTTTTTAATTTTTTTATCTGTAGTTTCTTGCTCTAGGAAGATATTTCAACAAAACTATTGGTAATTACTGAGAGTATTCTTATGATATTTGACCATAATAGGGCAATGTTGCTCAGTAGCTACACATAAGACCTATTTTATGGCAATGTTGCTTTAAAATAAACGCCCTGTATTTTGTAACCAAAGTACAAAAATACTTTTAAAATTATGAAATTATGATCAGGAAGACATGGTTCAACCATAAAAGCAAAGTAAATATTTTAAAGGCAATGCTATCAATGCTTGCCCATGAAAGGGTTAAAAGCAAATTCAATAATTCTGTATGTAGGACATAACATGCACTAGTCTGTCCGATACCTAAATCTAATAATAAATATGAAATTAAATATTTAGACCTACTGTATATCAATTTTATGATCTTTTGTGAAAGTATTTGAGCAGACCTTGTGTAAACGGATTGTTGATCATGCAAAACCAGTAAATTCAATTTAGCAACATGGATTTAAATCAACAAGAACTAATCTAGCAATAGCCACCGACTTTATAGCGAGGGATGGGCACGAGTCGAGCTAAAACTCGACTCGAGTTTCGGGTCAAGTCAAAGGTAATTTTCTCGAGTCGAGTCATTGTTTTGAGGTCGAGTTTCGAGGCAAGTCGAGTTTGATAAATGGCTCGCTCGTTCAGCTCGTTTGAACTCGCTTCGAAATGATGGCCTGATTAGACTGGAAAGCGAAAACCATGAGAAATATAAGTAGTAATGGGGAATACTTTCAGTGTTGCTCACGACAGGGGTGCATCTCGTCTTGCACTTTTAGTGCAACTTGTGGGAAAATTTTACTGTGTCTCGTCTCGTCCCGATAACAAGACAGTCTCAAATGTCGTGAGCACCAATATAAGTATGTAGTTCTTACCATCAAGGCTGAGACCTGCACGGTTGAATTTTTGAACCCAAACAGAAACCCAACCCGAGTAGTGATGTGAACCGGCTTAGCTCGGTTCAATTGAGCGAACTACTCGAGCCGACTCGATTGGGATGAGCTATCGGGTCGGTTGGGACAAGCCATCGACTCGGTTCAATTGAGCCGATGGCTCGAGCCGGCTCGGTTGGGATGAGCCACCGACTGGACTCATGTGAGCCATGGTTCAAGCCAGCTTGATTGAAACGAGTCCATCGCCTTGGTTCGACTCAGCTCAACTGAGTCGATGGCTCGAACTGGCTCGGTTGGGTGAGCAATCAACTCGGTTCGGTTCGGCTCGGATGAGCTATCGGTTCGAGCCAGCTCGGTCGGGTGAGCTGTTGGCTCGTCTCACTTCTCGGTTCAGTTCGATAGTGAATGAGCTATGAGTCGAGCCGCTCGAACCGTTGACAACCCTACACCCGGGCCGAGCAGTTTTGTACATGTTTGGCCGACGCTCTATAACTTTTAACAATTTTGGGCTCGAGCCCGAATACCTGCTCTTTCGGATCTCAAACCCAGAACCTCGTGACCGATGTCTTTGCCTCTTGAAAACTTCTCAACGACCGAGATCGACAATCAACTAGTTTTCAGTATTCACATTCACGTAGAATCAACACATTCAACCCGCCTACCTTTCATGGTTATACACGGTGTTGTTATAGTAATAATAATAATAATAATAATAATAATAATAATAATAATAATAATAATAATAATAATAATAATAATAATTAGTAGTAGTAGTAGTAGTAGTAGTAATAGTAGTAGTAGTAGTAGTAGTAGTAGTAGTAGTAGCATTGATAATTATATTGTCCATGTGGGATACTTGAAGAGAGTATTTGGAGCTACACAAAGGGTTTAGTTCGAATTGGCTCGTTTTGCTCGACTCGAGTCGAGTGTTGAGTCGAGTTGGAGGAAATGTTTGTACCCGAGTTCTCGAGTCGAACTCAAAGATGTCTGTTTCGAATTAAGTTGAGTTTCAAAGAAAACTAGCTGGAACTCGCTCGTGCCCATCCTTATTTATAGCTAATTTGTTAGATGACGGATGACAGGTTGACGTAATAATTATGTATTCATTCAATTAGTGACAATGAAGGTTGGATTATGTATAAGGGAATATTAGGTATGAAAAGCCTTTAACAGAGAAAGTAATTAAACATTCATTGTTAAACAGACTAATTCATTAGATATAATTTTTCATTGTCTCTCACCTAATTCTTTTTACCATATCCAATTGAATAAGCATACAGTTCTCTATAAAGAATTTAAATCACACGAGTATTTAGCGTTATCAGGAGTTCCATAGGGTTCGATCCTAGGTCCTTTCTTTATTTCTATTTTTTATCTACGATTTCATAACCATTAGTAAAAAAAAATATTGTTCGCGGATGATTTCAAAATATACGCCAAAATAAAATCCATGAATGAGCTTTCATTTACAACACGACTTAGAGAGTATCGTGAATTGGTGTACAGTCAGTAAACTTGGTATAAACATAAACAAATATAACGTATTATTCTTCTGCAGAAACAAAAAAATACCCTTAAATACGATTATAATTTTAGTAATACTTCTATAAGCAGACATAATACAGTTAAAGATCTAGATGTTTTATTTGACCCGAAATTAGCGTTCAATAATCACATCGAAAATGTTACTCATGATGCTTTTAAATTATTGGGATTCATAATTAGAAGTGGGAAGGACTTTAGCAATATTAGAACACTCATGAAAATGTGTTACTCATATGTATATTATACCTCCAAGTTAGAATATACTGTTGTAATTTGTAAACCCTCGCAACAAAAGTATCGCCAACAAATCGAAAATAGTTCCTAGATCTTAGATCTTTGGTATACAAAATAACTGGAATTTATCCCTTACTTAAAATCTATAGCACATTGGTACACACTATTAATTTTATTCATTAAAACAAAGACATAAATAATATCGACGATTTCATTTCTTCAAAATAAAAGTTCAAAATAAATCGAATTATTCAAACTTTATATTAACATTAAACTCCCATATTCTTTCAGTTGGAACTAGATCTAATAATACAGGTATCTTCTAAACCAAGTGTATTCTAGCCAAAAAAAGCTAGAATTAACATAATACTGAAGTATTCATTTTGAAGAATATATTCTGCCTATAACAAATTATGTGGAAGACATGATAAAACTGATATACGTACGTACTAAAAAATATTGTAAAAATGTATTGTAAATTTAAACACAGTAATCGGGTACCTGTCTGTTGTGCTGGTAAATAAATAAACATATACAGGTACTGGATCCCTGGTTATGTAATGGCAAATTTGTCTATTTTCCTTGTAATCCAGGGGTGAGTCATAAGTCTTGTAAATTTTCGTTACCCAAATAACAGGCGCGTGTATACGCCGTGATCGATTGTATGTACAGTCAGCGACTGTAAAAAGTGGAGGTTGGATACATAAGAAATGATAGCTTTTTCCAGTAGCAGGATAGTTTCACTCTATGTCTGATAGTTGGACAACCAACATGACAGCAAATACATGCCCGAAAACATAACATGCCAGGATATTCCTCCATTTGGAGGAAAAAGTATTACTATCTGAGAGCATCACTTAGAGAAACAACCACGAGATAAATCTACAGAAATTCCATTTACCTTAAGATCAAAGAGATAGGAATTAATGCAAAGGAAACGAAAACAATAATACGCATCATGCAGAGACCGAAAAAGTATGGAAAGCTAAACAAAATGAGAAAAGAAGGAAAGGAAAGAGCAAAAGACATGGGAATAAATTAAATTTTAACACTTAAGGATAAACAGTGTCCGTCTTTCCCCCTGCCCCCATCGTGGGTTTTCTCCCTTCATAGGATAAATCTCTTTCAGTATCAAACGCGAACATCATTTATAGTGTTGGAAAAAAT
Organism: Thermobia domestica; assembly: GCF_964235325.1. NCBI lineage: Eukaryota > Metazoa > Arthropoda > Insecta > Zygentoma > Lepismatidae > Thermobia > Thermobia domestica. Next base: position 248,789,323 of record NC_137457.1, on the reverse strand, counting down.
TTAACTCAGTCTAGGCCGAGACTCGAACCCCACACCCTTAGAATAACAGTCTCACGCGTTATCCACTTACCTACACAGGCTCTATCTATAAGTCAGCTATTACCCGCGCTGTTATCAAACGTGTTAACTCAGCCATTGTCGGTGAGCCACCCCAGTTCCATTTGAGGTTTAAATTTTATTTACCTCACTTAGCCATCTATGGGTAGCAGTCCCCTTGCTTTCATAAAAAAACATTTGTTCTGTAGATTAAAATCAAGAATGAATTAATCTGTACTCTTGGGAGCTTACTGGTGCACCAACATATCTATCTATCTATATATATATGTCTTATATATATATATATATATATATATATATATATATATATATATATATATATATATATATGTCTATATATATATATATATATATATATATATATATATATATATATATATATATATATATATATATATATATGTTTGTGTGTGTGTGTGTGTGTGTATGTGTGTGTGTGTCGAATTGATTTTGTATTAAAAGAGCGACTTCGTAAATTTACGGAACGCGTGTTAACACAACAGTAAGGACATCTCGTAACGTTGTTACGTAACACACGGAGTGTAAATAAACTTTCAAAACCAGAAGTCGGAAGATATGCCGTGGGTAAGTCGGTAAGACGTCTGCTTGCTGAGTGGAGAAATCCGGGTTCAAATCTGGGCTGTTACTTTTTTTTTGTTCCGTTGAAAATACATTTCTATATTTTTGCGTTTGAAATTGCTTTCTTTCATTTTTTGTAGATTATCTTAAATTAGTGAAGGCCAAGTAAGATCAGATTACATATATGTCTGCTTTATCTGTGTGTACAGTCCAGATATGGAGTGGGTCAATTGTGTCAAGATTTGTGAGTAGGTCAGTGGATCGTGGGTCAACAGGACGTGACTCACTGTGACACACCACCCACCGTGACCTCTCTGACTCACGCTGACCCTACGTTTTAAATTTTAAGGTGTCCCTCTTTATTCGGCCTCCCTCCTTCAAGGTCTCCCTCCTTATTATTAAATTCAATGTATAGATAATGATTGAGTTGAATTGATTTTGAGTTTAGCGCCCTTTTCAGCAGCGAGGCTATATGAGACGGGACCTACTGATTAACATGTAATCCGAAACACATGAGCTCCCGTTGGAATCAAACCACGGTCTCCCACGCCACAGGTATATAATTGTGTCTTATATAGCAGTTAATATTCTTGCTATAAAGTATAAAGTTAAAGAAACTTGTAGCTTCACGAAAGGCATTTGTTGGTCCTTCAAGGTCAACACAAAAACAAAAAAAAAAAAAAAACTAATACTAGGTGTGTCTTTACAAGTGACTACTATGATAACAACAGAATGCTGCCTACGTTTAACATATTATGCCTCCGGGGGTTAGTAAAACGCTGAACTGTGTGAAAATCGCTGCACACAACAGGTCTTAGGAACACTCACAAATACGTAAAATTGAAAGAACAGAAAATAGTGCATTTTTGAAATGAGCATACAATTCACACTTCACGCAAAGTTCCAATATGGGAAATCAGTCAATATCTTCAGTTGGAATTACTGAAAAAGACAGAAACTGGCTATTTAAAATTCCAAGTGTAAACCTGCGCTTGGAGCGATTCTATTAGCTATATCACAACGCATTTTCGTGAATTGCCTCTGTGGTCAAGCGTGCTTAATAGCGCTGTTAAATTTCTAGAACCGGAGGGCGGCGGTTCGAGCCTGAGTACAGTATTTTGTTTTTCAAAATAGGTTTGGCTTTTTAAAAGTATATATGAAGTTGTATTTTGAAGTGATTGTAAAACAAATTCAGATGAACTTTCACATTTCCAAGCTCACTCGTATTTATTCGCCATGTCCCAAATTTCACAGAAATAAATCCCTACGTTAAGCGGGTTTACATATCCAGACTCCTAACAAGGAAGGGTCACGCAGTGGCTCCGTTGAGATCCGAACGAGACAAATGTGTTTTCATTTGATATATTATAACTAGATAGATCCCAAAGTTATACGTGCCACCGAGCGGAATATCGTGAGTTACAATATATTTTGTAATGTAAGAACTACAAAGCTGGCAGAATATTTTGACCGAATCATTTGTTCGGAAACGGTTGGGTAAATGGAAAACTCGGATAATATGTATCCCGTCATTTTCAAGAACACACTTTTTCGGATAAAAAAGTTTGCCCAGGATCCTCGCAGGGTCCCACATGGGGTCCAACTCAAAATTTTCAAATGACAAGAGGGATTAAGTAGCACATCGTTTGAAAGCTGTTGCAAAATGAAAGAAGATGCAGCAAGTCTCGACTCTCTACGACAACCCTGTGCAAAATGGCGGAGGGTCAAAATGTAAACAGAAACTTAATTGAAAAGTCAATGGTCACCCCTATAAATCGGAAACGGTGAAAAATGTGAAAATAGGAAAGGAAGTGTGGCATTATTTTCAAAGTACAACAATTTAAGGTAAAACGTCTTGTCCCAGGGTCCCCACATGGTCCCAGGTGGGGTCCAACTAAAAAGTTTCAAATAGCAAGAGGGGTTAAGTAGCTCATCGTTTGCAAGATCTTCTTAAATGAAAGTAGATGGAGCAAGTCTCTACTCTCTACGACAACTCTGTCCAAAATTGCGGCGGGTCAAAAAGTAATCAAAAGCTTATTTGATAAACTATGGCCACCTCGAATCCAAGATGGCCGGTTAAAACTTATGTCGTTCATAACAGTACAAATTTAAATCTCTATTTTTCTCTATTATACATTTAGAAACAATAGGAAGATTAAAGAACAATTGAATTTCGATTCACCTCAACTATAATTTCATTCGGTAACAACACATATATGTTTTGTTTGGTTCCCTCGCCATCATTTACTTTAATATAACGAATATGCGATGAACACACAACTCTGACTTCCACTAATTTTGTCATACGTAGTTCATGCATAAAGGACTTGCTGCACCAGTAGGTGGGTGGCTCTATTGTAATTCGTAACTGCGTATTCGTGGCGGTTACATTTGTATGTCATTCGTTGGTTTGATCACAATACTCCAAGCAATACCAAATATACAAAAAAAAAAAAAAAAAAATCATTTGCAAGATTGGCGAGTAGTACCAAACCATGTGTAAGTCATTTCAGTACTTCGAGTTGCGCCAAACTTTGTTGGTTTAATTACAGTATTCCAAGAAATAACATATTTATATACAAACTCATTTTTCACGCTGGCAGCCATATTGGATTACCTCCAACACCAGTGGTTTGAGCTGGACATGCGTTCGATACATACTATGGCATTTTGAACTCAAGACGTTTCGTTTTTTGAACATTTCGCATCTTTTCGTCATCCACTGATCAACATTCATGCCAAATTTGGTTTTCCTAGCTTCAGCAGTTTGGTATGCCTATCCTTTCGATATAGGTTTTAAGCTGTCTCTTGGATTCAAGGTGGCCATAGATTTTCAATTAAGCTTTTGCTTATATTTTGACCCGCCGCAATTTTGGACAGGGTTGTCGAAGAAAGTCGAGACGTGCTCCATCTTCTTTCACTTAACAAGAGCTTTAAAACGATGTCCTACCTCTCTTGCCATTTGAAACTTTTTAGTTGAACTCCACCTGGGACCATGTGGGGACCCTGGAACAAGACATTTTCACGTTGTGCTTTGAAAATAATGCCACGCTTTCTTTCCTGTTTCCACATTTGTTTTACCGTTTCCGATTTATAGGGGTAGTCATGGACTTTCCAATTAAGATTTTATTTACACTTTGACCCGTCGCCCTTTTGCACACGGTTGTTGTAGAGAGTCGAGACTTGCTGCATTTTCTTTCATTTTACAACAGATTTCAAATGATGTGCCACTTAACCCCCCTTGCCATTTGAAAATTTTGAGTTGGACCCCATCTGGGACCCCGCGGGGGACCCTGGGGCATTTTTTCTTACCACAAAAAGTTTCTCGTTGAAAATGGTGGGATAAGTGTTGGCAGAGTTTTTCACTTACTCAACCATTTCCGAACAAATGACGGTTCAAACTATTCTGCATGGTAATTTTTTGTAGTTCTTACATTACAAAATATGTTGTAACTCACGATATTCCCCCGGTGGCACGTATAACTTTGGGATCCATCTAGTTATAACATATAAAATGCAAACACAATGGTCTCGTTCCGATCTCTGCGGAGCCACTGCGTGACCCTTCCTTGTAAGTATGAAAACATTTACGTTCACTCCAACCTCAATCATTTCATGAATTCAACCTGATTTACATATGTTATTAGGACGTAAAATTGAATGTGATTTATTCTACAAACACTTTTATACATTGCAAGAGCTGTGACGTCTAAATATTCACTGAGAACTCATAGTCGTATCGCAATAAACAAAAGCGAGTATGGAACAGTAAACTGCTTTCACAAAGGTTAAAAGAAAGCCTGCAAAAGCATGCAAAATGGTCGAGTGGTTTAGGTCGATACTCTATCAATCATATGTTTGTGTGTTAAAACCCGATAATAAGTTTTTCTAAGTGTCTTCCTATTTTCATTTGGAGGCGGAAAACATTTCTTTGAATAACCCATTGGAAACTTCTTTTGTTTCAAATTCGGCTAAGACGGAACAAAATATCAATTGCAAATCTAAAATCCATTGCTGAAAACAAAATATAAAGTATGTTTTCCCATTATTATCCTCAGATTTGTAACGAGACCCGGGTTCGATTCCCGGAGGGAGTTCATGTGGTTCGGATTCCACCTTAATCAGTAGGTCCACGTCTCATATAGCCTCGCTGCTGAACGGGACGTAAAACTCAAAATCAATCAATCAATCTCCAAGAGAGAGAAATAAAAAAAACTTTGTTATGGTAAATTCTAGTTCAAAGTTCGAAGCACTTGCTTTTGCACGTGATTTTTTGTTTCTTTTTTCAGGGAACAGAAAAGTTCTGGCGCCTAAGAGATTATACCATATAATATTGCAAATTTGCAAGTGGATGTATTTACATTGCAATTTGTGGTAATAAAGATATTATGATTAGAAAACAATACTGTAATAAGTAAGTTTAATTTCTTCATCCATCGCAAGTCTTAGGGGCCCCTTATACCTCGCCGCCCCCCGAATATCGATATCGAAAATTTCGAATGATATATTCATGTCCATATATTCGCGATATCGAATGTTGATATATGATAATATATATTTATATATCAACGATAGCGATTTATCGACATATCACAGGCCCAGGTCCGAGAAGTGATGCTTGAAATATACTGGAATCAACAATCAAATTCTAAATAAGTTCTCCATTTCCGTATTCAATGTTGAGGGGGAAGAATGTGAACCCGAATAGAAATTTTAAGAAAAACAAATGTTAAGATAAAAGTAGGTTTTCCGTGTCCCCTTGAATATAAAAATTAACAGAAAACTATTACTGCAATTTACCTTTTACTTCTGTTTCTGATTGTTATCACAAATCAGCGACAGTACACATACTTTACATAGTATACCAATACACTCTATAACTTTTCACAACCAAGCAAGCCGGAAGATGAATTTCCTGTAATATTAAAGTGGAATATTCTACAAAATAATCATAATTCATTGGCTATATTTCTATCAGAACTTTGGTACGGACTAAGAGCTACAAGACTAACAGAACTAAAAATTAAAGATTTCATTCCTTTTTTCTCTCAGACTAAAAGACTTCTGCATTTTCCTAAGATTTTCATTTTCTTAATATAAGTCCCCTATCCTGGGCTAATTCTGGCTACCGCGGTTTCGAGGTAATCGGTAAACGAAAGAGCAAAGTTTTTCGACTCTCAACTCTCGACAGTTTGTAAGAAGACATTTCACAGTTCATGTTGTTATTTCTTCGTTACAAAAACACTTCTAGTTGACTCTATTCATGGTGAATTACTGAACTTATAAACATTGACAATTATTGAAAAATTAATAATTATTTTTAAACATAAAAGACATTACAGTTCACTAGAATGCAGTAGTAGAATGCAGAAGTGAAAGAAAATATTGTTGAGATGCGCAAACTGAATGTGAATAATAAGTGTTTCCCATTCTCTTGTCCAGAGGTGGATCTACGATGGACTTCTGGGGGCTCGGTGGTTGGTAATACTCCTATTTAGAGCTACTTTTAAGAGCTCCAAACTCTGGAATGGGTTTTATTTATATATAAAATAACAAATATTCCCTTTCTGGGAGGCTATCGCCATGATCGCCCACTGGATCCGCCCCCGCTCTTGTGTAGCAGACTTTGAAGATATTTAGCTCCTGCGATGGTGATTAAGGATTGTAACATCTGGATAATTTTTATACTGATATCGGATAGAAACTTATCCGGATTTGCAATATCCGGTTGACGGACAACAAAATGGATGACGGATAACGGATAATATCAGGATAATGGATGACTGATAATATCCGGATAGCGAATGACGGATAATATAGAGGTAACGGATACTATCCGCATGATGGATAACGGATGTCGGATAATATCCGGATAATGGATTTATCCGGATAATTTATAAAATTAAGATAACGGATAACATCTGGATAATAGAACATTCGGATAACTGATTACATCCGGATGACGAATAAAGGATAATATCCGGATAAAGTATGTGGTTTGAAAAAGACAATATAGGAGAGAGACTTATCAATGCTTTCTCCTCATGGAGTTATTAAAAGACGATCATTGGGCAGTGGTCTTTACCATTGAAAGATATTGCTTCTTAAAATGTTTCCTAGTAACTTCCAATTTTCTTGTTCTTGTTGAGCGCGGTGGCTAATGGTAGACCGCTTACTTTGGCGCGTGGGGTCCTTATTGTTTCGATCCCCGGCCAAATAAGTTTGCGGTGGACAAGATCGTATCCGTAGCTTCTCTCAGGGTACTCCCGCTTCTTGCCACTTTTCACTCCATCAATTCTTCTATTATCATTGACTTGCTTTAATCATTCGACACGGCAGCTCAATGGTAGAGCGCTTCCTCTTTTGCGTGGGGTCCTTATTGTTTTGATCACCACCCAAGGAAATTTGTAGTGGACAATATCATATCCGTGGTTTTTCTCAGGGTACTCCTACTTCTTCCCACTTTTCATTCCACAAATTCCTCTATTATTATTGACTGGCTTTAATCATTGCGCGCGGTGGCTCAGTAGTATAGCGCTTCCTCTGGTGGACCAATTAACATTGAGGTGGATGAGATCGTATCTGTGGGTTTTGTCAGGGTACTCCCGCTTCCTCCCACATTTCATTCCACTAATTCTTTATTATCATTGACTTGGTTCAATCATTGGGCGCAGTGGCTCAGTGGTAGAGCGCTTCCTCTGGTGGGCCAAGTAAGTTTGTAATGGACAAGATCGTATCCGTGGGTTTTCTCAGGGTACTCCCGATTCTTCCTACTCTTCATTCCACCAACTCCTGTATTATCATTTACTTGCTTTAATCATTGGGAGCGGTGGCTCAGTGGTAGAGCGCTTCCTCTGGTGCGTGGGGTCCTTATTGTTTCGATCTCCAGTCAAGTAAGTTTGTTGTTGACAAGATCGTCTTCGTGGTTTTTCTCAGGGTACTCCCGCTTCTTCACACTTTCCATTCCACCAACTTCTATATTAGCATTGACGCTTTAATCGTTGGGCGCGATAGCTCAGTGGTAGAGCTCTATCTCTGGTGCATGGGATCTTTGTTGTTTCGATTCCCGGTCTAGTAAGTTTGTGGTGGACAAGGTCGTATTCGTGAGTTTTTCCAGGTACTCTCGCTTCCTCCCACATTTCATTCAACCAATTCTTCTATCATCATTGACTTGCTTTAATCATTGGAGATGCCTTGGTCCCGTGAGGATTGCGGTGATGTCAGAAATCAGATTCGATCCCAAGCATTTGGGTTGTGATGTAAACCTTTGCTGTGGTTCAGTCTCAGTATTTTATTACGCGAGATAAAGCCATCCATACAGCTATAAATGTTGTTCTAACTTGCGCAAGCAGGTATTGATTTTGAGCCAATTCGGAACCACATTTTTGGCGCTTTGAGGCCAGAAACCGATTTCGGACATTACGCTGTCCTCAAACTACTAGGATCTTTTCAATGTTACCATCCGCGTCCAACAACCCCATGTTTAAAAGGGAAATAGAAAGGACTCGTGTCTAAAACTTCCGGACCCAGTTTCTTGAGGTTCAAGAGTAGGGATCGATTTCTGATATCACCATTGTGCTCAACGGATCAAAACCTTTGAAATGTCGCCAACGCCGTCCAACAACTTCATCTTTAATAGGTGAATAGAAGGGACCTGAGCCCATAACGCCAGGACCCCATTCCTTGAGCTTCGTGGTCTGAGCCTGATTTCTGACATTACTACTGCACTCAGGGGCAGTGGTTAGGGATGGGCACGAGCGAGTTCGAGTGAGTTGTTTTAAACTTCAACTCGAAACAGACATCTTTTAGCTCGACTCGGGAACTCGACTCGAAAAATTTCTTCCGACTCGACTCGAATTTGGATCGAGTTTCGAGTCGAGTCGAGCCAAATCGAGCCAAATCTTGTGTGTAGTTTCAAGTTCCTTTTTCACTTATTCTGCATAAACAATATAATTATTATCAATGTTGCTACTTCCACTACAACTTATTATTATTATTATTATTATTATTATTATTATTATTATTATTATTATTATTATTATTATTATTATTATTAAATTCTGTAATTAAGCTTGAAAGATAGACGGTTTCCATCTGAATAGTAAAAACTAGTTAACTGCCGATTTCGGTAGTCGTGAAATCTAGGACACAAGGACATCGTTCACGAGGTTCTAGGTTTGAGTTCCGGAGGATCAAGTATTCGTGCTTGGGCCAAAATTTGTTAAAAGTTATAGCGTGCCAGGCAAACATGTTTAAAACTGTTCTGCCTGGGTCTATGGTTGTCAACGACTTGTGCGGCTTGGCTCACAGCTTATTCAATATCGAACCGAACCGAGAACCGAACCGGATGTGCACGAGTCGAGACACAATTTGTAAAATTCGAGTCGAATCGAGACTGCTCGTAAAAATCTTGATTCGACTCGAATGTCTCAAAACTCTTCACATATTTTTAAAAATAGTTTTGAAGAAACTAATCACTCAGAAACAGTTATATATATATATATATATATATATATATATATATATATATATATATTATACAGGTGCGGATCCAAGGGGAGCTACAGCCCTCTTGACACTCAGGTATACACTGGATAAAATAGGCTTCAATCCTGCTTTACACTGGATAAAGCGGCAAACAGTGATTTAGTCGCTCCCTTGATCATATCCTGGATCCGGGGCTTTAAGGGTTCATAGCTGTAAAACTATGGGACCTATCGTTAGGGATGCGCACGAGACGAGTCGAGACAGAATTTTCCTGACAAATTTCGAGTCGAGACACAGCTCTTGCAATAAAAAAGAATACATTTTTCGAGTCGAGACATCACTTTTACAGTACATTTTCGAGACGAGAAAGCCTCAAATCTTGTCTCGTGCGCATCCCTACCTATCGTAGTCGGGTTAAGACTTCACTTAGAAACTAATATGTGCGCTATCCAAAAATACAATGTTTCAGAATCTAGAGTACACATGCGACAATTTTTATAGAGGAACTTTGGCTATGTGCATATAATTTGAAGTACTCACCAAATACCTGTATAAAAATTGTTGCAGAAGTATGTTAGAATTCTGAAACATGGATATTTGGATAGCGCACGTACTAGTTCCTAAATAAGGTCTTGACCCTACTACGGTAGGTCGCCTAGTTTTGTAGCTATGGACCTTTAAAGTTCATTTCTTCATGTTTTTGGCAGCCTATAACTCCGAAATTAAGCATTTGTGCGCCCAGGTTTGTTATTATCTTTTGTCTTATCTTGGTGTCAGGAACAGTATTTCTTCCAGATATGTTTTTGGGGCACTGCCCCCCTCCCGGAGCTCTGAGAGTGCCCCCCGGAGGAGACCCAAATATTACGTCTATAATACAATAATAAATAGAATAGTACCAGCAGTGCTCCCCTCACCCTGAACATTTTTTCTGAAAGAACAACTGGTCAGGAATCTCCTTGCATTTTTTAAATGGAGTATCGCATCGCAGTTTGCAGTGCAAATGGGAATGCAATGCAGCGCAAACATGGAAATGCAACATTGCATTTACATGTTTGCACTGCAAGTTGAAAAATGTATTGCAAATTGCGATACATCTTTGTGTCTTAAATTACTACATAAGCTAAAATAAGGAGCAAGTTAAAAATATATTACTATTATTTCAAGAAACTTCCCCCGACTTGAAGGGTCGGTTATTGCAAGAAAAAATGCCTCGACTTTGGATTACAATAGTTTTCCACTTTTGTATTTCCTTCCCTTTGTCAGTTTATTGTTACTGGGTCATTCTCCAGATCTTCTCAGGTTTCGGGTGATTATCCTTGTTTCTGAGCGTGTAATAATAATAATAATAAAAATGTTCCTTGAAGAAAAGGCGCATTGGCAGCAGATTGGACCTAGCCGATATATGGTATATATAGCATGATTGTGGGTTGGTTAGTAAAACGCAGAAGTGCGTACAGTAGATCAATAAAACAGTAACGGTATTCTTCAATGCCAAAAATACAGTATAGGAAATTACTCGTCTTTATCTCTCTTTTCTTTTTGCTTTTCATTTGAAGTACTGATATACCTGATACCCATTTACGTTCCTTGTTAAAAACAACATATGTTTTAGCAAGATTTCTTCTTGGGAGACGCCGCGAACCTCAAAAAACATCCCGAACAAATGGACTCTCTCTTTCTGTGTGTGTTTGAACCAATGAGTTGTTTTTCCAAAACCTAATTGTTGAATTTGCCGCTGCTGTAAAACTATTTCGCTCAATTTGACAAATAATATAATAAAATATAATACTTATCCAGCAATGAGCGTGGATTGCAAGGAAAAGCAGTGAACTCTAAAGTACCCCTGTAGCAGGGGCGGATCCAGAACGGACTTCTGGGGGGGGGGGGGGAAGTGGATTGTAGTACTGCTACTTAGCTAGTTTTAAGAGCTCCAAATTTTGGGATGGGTTTTATTTATATATAAAATAAGAAAGCTTCCTCTTCCGTGGGAGTGGGCAATTGCCCCGATCGCTCCCTGGATCCGTGTCTGCCCTATAGCCTCTCCTCGAAATTAAATGCATTGATCTATTATTTCCAATTCGAAGTCATTTTCGCTTCCATGTTAATAGTGACGGAGTTCTTGTTCTTTGTATCTCTGTACTCAAGAAAATAATAATAATAATAATAATAATAATAATAATAATAATAATAATAATAATAATAATAATAATAATAATAATAATAATGAAGCATCTGAATAATAATGATATTTTTAACCCTCTTCTTTAAACTTTCTGTGTATTTCTCTGAATCTGGATATGTTGTTTTATAGTGTATAATGCAAAAAGGCTTCAAACAGCAATCAGGCAAAAATTATTTGTGTAAAAGACACAAACGCCTTATCAGTGGCTCTGCAACTGACGTTGTTTCTGCTTGCCTTTAAACATAATGTTACGATTTACAAGGCACAGACAAAAGTAGAGAGCAACGTGAAATTTCGCCTAAGGGCACCTTCGTTGCTAAACTGAAGACTAGCACTCTGTCAACATATTGCATAGCTATCAATAAGTCACACTCAAAGGTTCTTTCCAAACGTTTTGGTATAACAGGTTAATCAAACTACGCTGTTGTAGGTAAGGGATGAGACTCTGAATGACCGATAAGTGTTGGAGTTCAGAGCCGTAGCTAGAAATTTCGTTGCCCGGGGCGAAGTAGAATTCGGCGTCCCCCGACACTCACCTTACCAAACTTTGACTTTTTCTTTCTGTGCTTTTATTTTTAACATATAACAGAAACACCTTTTTGTTGTTATGCTACGCTGTTTTTTCTTTTTTATCAAGCCGCTTAGACAGACCATTGCAACAGCCAAAAGCGATCGTTATGTATTCTTTAACAAATAAGAGCCACTCTGAAGAGGCTTATTTTAGACCTGCTGCTAAACTTGCCAAACTACCTTGTATACAAATCCATTTGGAGAATAATTATGAAAAAAGCATGGAGTCGATCCTCCTACGTCAGGACGACCATGTTAGACATGGAGTTGCTGGACGCGAGTGGTAGCGTTGGAAAGGTCCGGGTCCCCTGAGTGCAGTAGTAATGTCAGAAGTCTGGCCCAGGCCACGCAACTCAAGGAATGGCGTCCTGACGTTATGGATTCGGGTCCCTTCTATTCACCTATTAAAGATGAAGTTGTTGGACGGCGTTGGCGGCATTTGAAAGGTTTTGATCCGTTGAGCACAATTGTGATGTCAGAAGTCGATCCCTAAACTTGAACGTCAAGAAACTGGGTCCGGAAGTTTTAGACACGGGTTCTTTCTATTCCCCTTTTAAACATGGGGTTGTTGGACGCGGATGGTAACATTGGAAAGATCCTAGTCGTTTGAAAACAGCGTAATGTTCGAAGTCAGTTCCTGGCCTCAAAGCGCCAAAAATGTGGTTCCGCATTGGCTCAATATCAATACCTGGTTGCGTAAGATAGAACAACATTTATAGCTGTATGGATGGTTTTACCTCGCGTAATAAAATACTGAGACTGAACCATAGCAAAGGTTTACATCACAACCCAAATGCTTGGGATCGAATCTGATTTCTTACATCACCGCAATGCTCAAGGGACCAAGACCTCTCCAATGTTTAAAGGAAGTCAATGATGATAGAAGAATTGGTTGAATGAAAAGTGGCAAAAAGCGGGAGTACCCTGAGAAAACCTACGGATACGATCTTGTCCAACGCAAACTTACTTGGCCAGGGATCGAAACAATAAAGACCACACGCACCAGGGTAAGCGGTTTACCATTGAGCCCCACAACAAGAACAAGAAAATTGGAAGTTACTTGGAAATATTTTAGAAGCAATATCTTTCAATGGTAAAGACCACTGCCCGATGATCCTGTTTTAATAACTCCATGAGCAGAAAGGACTGATATGTCCCTCTCCTATATGGTATTTTTCAAACCATATACTTTATCGGGAATATTATCCTTTATTCTTCAATTCATGAATTGTTTGAGGTTGAAGTGAGCGTAAATGTTTTCATACTTAGGAGTCTGGATATGCAAACCTGCTTACCGTGGGGATTTACTTCTGTGAAATTTGGTCCATGAAGTTATACAAAAACCGGTAAAATAAGGAACGTTAACATTCTTACAATGAGAACAGATTTCAATTCCCGGTGGGAGTTAGCGTACGCACGACTTTATCGTGGGAGACCCGGGTTCGATTCCCGGTGGGAGCTCATGTGTTTCGTATTCCATTTTAATCAGTAGGTCCACGTCTCCTATAGCCACGCTGCTGACCGGGCAGTTAAACTCAAAATCACAATCACCACCACACGGCGGGAGTTTACATGGTTCGGGTTTTACGTTAATCAATATGTCCATGTCATATATGGTCTTGCTGTTGAAAGAGACGTTAAACTCCAAATCAATTCAACTCATTAAGATCAGAGTTCTGAGTTTAATACCAGCTTGAAACCATACGTTCAAAACAAAAATTGAAATAAAATGAAATCTTTATGTTTAACGTCCCATGGTTATGCCGGTTAGGCTAAAGGAGACGGTGATAATGAGAAAGGAGTGAAATGGTGGAATGAAGAAAGTGGGAGGAAACGGGAGAACCCCGAGAAAACCCACCAGCACGGCGTTTGTCCACCACAAAGTCCAAACGGCGCGAGCTGGGATCGAATTAGGGACCCGAAGCACCGGAGGTGAACGCTCTACCACTGAGCCACCGCACCCCCCAAAATGAAAATTATTCATGCTTCTGATACCTATATAAAAATGGAGAGAGAGAGAGAGAGAATAAATATGGTTGTATTTTTCATAGGGCCAAAGTGGCTTAGTGGTAGAGCGTTCACCTCTGGTGCATGGGGTCCTTGGTTCGATCCCAGCTTGCACAAAGTCAGATTTGTGGTGAAGAAACACCGTGTGCGTTCGTTTCCTCAGGATTCTCCTGTTTCCTCCTACCTACATCGTTGCACAATTTTCGTTCACTTCTCATCATCACCGTCTCCTTTACCTCGCCGACATAAGCATGGGACGTCAAACTTAATTTAATTTCATTTCATTGAAAAAATTACTATAATTCATAATCTGCATCTTTATAAAGCAACTTTAACAATCATATGGATGTATAATGCTTAAAATTGAATTAAATCGCAATTGCAGTAATCTGCAATATTTTAGGTTTCTCATTTATTTACATCAAATGTTTAGTTATTTGATACTTTATAGCAAAAATATTAACTGCTATATAAGACACTATTATATACCTGTGGCGTGGAAGACCCTGGTTTGATTCCCAACGGGAGCTCATGTTTTTCGGTTTCTATGTTAATCAGTAGGTCCCGTCTCATATAGACTCGCTGCTGAAAAGGGCGCTAAACTCAAAATCAACTCAACTGAATAATTATCTATACATTGAATTTAATAATAAGGAGGGAGGCCGAATAAAGAGGGAGACCTTAAAATTTAAAACGTAGGGTCAGTGTGAGTCAGAGAGGTCACGGTGGGTGGTGTGTCACAGTGAATCACGTCCTGTTGACCCACGATCCACTGACCTACTCACAAATCTTGACCCAATTGACTCACTCCATCTCTGGACTGTACACACAGATAAAACAGACATATATGTAATCTGATCTTACTTGGCCTTCACTAATTTAAGATAATCTACAAAAAATGAAAGAAAGCAATTTCAAACGCAAAAATATAGAAATGTATTTTCAACGGAACAAAAAAAAAAAAGTAACAGCCCAGATTTGAACCCGGCTTTCTCCACTCAGCAAGCAGACGTCTTACCGACTTACCCACGGCATATCTTCCGACTTCTGGTTTTGAAACTTTATTTACATTGCGTGTGTTACGTAACAACGACGTTACGAGATGTCCTTACTGTCGTGTTAACACGCGTTCCGTAAATTTACGAAGTCGCTCTTTTAATCCAAAATCAATTCGACACACACGCACACACACATAGATGGCTAAGTGAGGTAAATAAAATTTAAACTTCAAATGGAACTGGGGTGGCTCACCGACAATGGCTGAGTTAACACGTTTGATAACAGCGCGGGTAATAGCTGACTTATAGATAGAGCCTGTGTAGGTAAGTGGATACCGCGTGAGACTGTCATTCTAAGGGTGTGGGGTTCGAGTCTCTGCCTAGACCGAGTTAAATTTTTTCCAACACTATAAATGATGTTCGCGTTTGATACTGAAAGAGATTTATCCTATGAAGGGAGAAAACCCACGATGGGGGCAGGGGGAAAGACGGACACTGTTTATCCTTAAGTGTTAAAATTTAATTTATTCCCATGTCTTTTGCTCTTTCCTTTCCTTCTTTTCTTATTTTGTTTAGCTTTCCATACTTTTTCGGTCTCTGCATGATGCGTATTATTGTTTTCGTTTCCTTTGCATTAATTTCTATCTGTTTGATCTTAAAGTGAATGGAATTTCTGCAGATTTATCTCGTGGTTGTTTCTCTAAGTGATGCTCTCAGATAGTAATACTTTTTCCTCCAAGTGGAGGAATATCCTGGCATGTTATGTTTTCGGGCACGTATTTGCTGTCATGTTGGTTGTCCAACTATCAGACATAGAGTGAAACTATCCTGCTACTGGAAAAAGCTATCATTTCTTATGTATCCAACCTCCACTTATTACAGTCGCTGACTGTACAAGATCAAACTGGTCCAGGAGGTAGCGTGCCAAACGGAGGTGGAAACAACAGTGACTAACTTCTTTACTACTAAGGACAAGACATGGTATCGACATAGAAGAATTGGCGGGAAGGTGCCTGTAAACAGTCCAACACGACCGACACACTTTGAATGTTAACCTGATTTCATTGTACTATAATAAATCCATTTATGTTATGTACCAGAATATTGCGAAACTTATGACGTATCCGTGTATTTATGCTTTATATAAGAAAGAATGCCTTCAAAATCATTTAAGACTTCAAAGCCGGTTAGAAGGGGAAAAGAGTTGCCGTAGTCACTGTCGATGTGATTTCCCTCTTGTAGAACTCTGGAGCCGCCACTGCCAAAACCACTGAAGGGTATTTAAGATTTTTTCTGGTTTCTACTAGGTCAGACCTTTCGTAAGGTCAGTTGAGAGCTGTTAATTTTTTTTTTTTTTTTTTTTTTTTTTTTTTTTTTTTTTTTACCTCCCTGACCTTTACTCTAAATCTATTCATACAGTTCATCATCAACAGGGGAATAACTGCTATTTGGGACTGTGGATCATTCCTGTCGTTTCGTTAGAAGGATTGAGTTGTTATGTTTCAGAAAAACAGATCTTGTGACTACTATGTATTTCTGCGATTGTATTTCTGTTGGTGCAAAATATTCAAATTGATGCACTCCTGACATCTAGTAGGCAGTAACGAAATCACTTGGACAGCAACATTGAATTGTTGGGATAAGCAGAAATAGCAGATACGAATTCTTCCACATGGATTTTTTTTCATTGGTTTTGTCGTAATATGCAAAATGAAAAAGTATAGATAGATGTATTTTGACATTATATTTCAATTTTATCAATAATTCATGAGTTGCTTTTTGCAACTGAGAATTAAAGTATCCAAAAGTTTGCTCTATGTGCTTTGTTAATAAGTCGGTTAAATGTATAACAGATTCATAACCGGAAGAAATTAAAGGGTGAAACATTAAGAACTAGCAGAGTATCCGTTCTTCGCACGGAGAGAATACTTTCATTTTGAATATAAAAAGCTGAAGTTGGATTTAAACTGCAGCCAAAATGTCACTGTTTGTCTCAGCAACCCCAAAAACTATGGATTCAACACTAATATATATATATGGCCGGATTTATTGGGTGCAAAGGTGCACGTATATCCCCCCTTCCTTGTAAATATACACTACCGAAGTGAGAAGATAGCAGTCAAAATAGGAACACTTTCAGAAATTTTCTGTTGTCGTGTTTCCGTTTGAGCTTAAAAGTTTTGCAAAACCGATAGTTTACGGCAATTTTCTAGCAGTTGAAAGAAAAGGATTCACTGAGAGCGGACGCTTAGCATTTCCAGGGCAATTCCTCATTCACCCTCCCCCTGATCTAATTTGCGGGGTTGAATTTGGATTTTAGTGGTATGGGAAATGCCACTGTTCATCTCAATGACCCGAAAACTTTGGATTCGGCACCAATATGGTCATTTTGGTCATTTTCGATCATTTTTAAATAGTTTCCCCTCCCTTAAGTTGCACCGTCAAAGTGAAATGATAAAAACCATCTCAGGTCTGAATGTCATCTATGTTGAAAACTTGATTGATATCAGTCGGGTGATTCAAGAATTATTAACTTACAAACATAGTCACTTTCATTTTTATTTATGCAGATATACCGCTCACAGCCGTATACTGCCTCTTTTGAACCATAATTCACTGGTAAGGTACAGAGAAAAGGGGCCGTGAACTTTTAGTTCACATTTTTACTGTTTAGGGACAAATTAATACACCCTTATATATTAGTTTTTTTTTTTTTTTTTTTTAAGTTTAGTGTCCCTCTTCAGCACCGAGACTTAGGAAACTTGTATTTACAAGTGTGAAACTCGTCACCCAGGAGAAGACAAATTTCTCGTGTGTCGTGAGCAGCACTAGAGGTCTGCACGGGCCGGAATTTTTAGCCGGGCCCGGCCCGTGAATTTATAACGTGAGGCCCGATCCGAGTCCGAAATATGTTTTAGCAATTAAGCCCGAGTCCGGTCCGAGCTCTTGTGATAATCAAATGAGCCCGGAATAAGCCCGAATTACATAAACTTAATAATTAACCCAAAATTGTATTTTTATTTACAGCAATTATAGTATTAGAGATTTAATTTTACAGTTGTGCGTTCCAGAAAGAACTGTCCAATAAATATCATTGTACAGTATATTTACAAATTTAGACCCGAAAAGGCCAAAGAAATATGGTTGTATATTTAAAAATTTACTGCCCGGCCCGGGCCCGAAGTGATATATGCTTTGTAGGTCTGAGTCCGGCCCGCGGGCTCGGCCTGAACCCGTGCAGACCTCGAACCAGCACTAGTTCACTGTTTTAGTTGCCATGATTCACAGTACAAAAGCTATAAATTGACAAAATGATTATGCGAACATAATGAAGAGCATTTATCAATGTTTTGAAGAGATTCAAGTCATTGCACAACATATTCCAGTGTGAAATATAGTTTGAATGTTGTGATATTACACTTTTTGTGTACCTCTTGTGACGTGGAAGAATTTTGATAACCTCTTGATGAAATTAAGGGAAAAAATTTGGGTCATAAATTTTGTACGTGAATTCAGAAAACGAGACGAGAAGAGCTTTCGAGAATCGCGATGAGGGGCTCAGTGATGGAACACTTACCTCCGGTATGAAGTGTTTCCGTTTCGATCCCGTATCATGTGAGTTTGTGGTAGGCAACACTGTATTCATAGATTTTCTCGGGGTTTTCCAGTTTCCTCCCGCATTATCAATTCATCAATTCTTTCATAATTACTCACTTTTGACAATCATTCGTGTCATTTAACCTATAGACATTAATCATGCGATGTAAAACTGGAAAATGTCATATTATTTGTTGACCTTCCATTATACTTTCCTTCATATCGAAATAAAGTTCCTTCATAGCCAAACTTCACTTCAAGTAACATCGAAAGTGTAAGGTTTCAAAAATTACATTTTGAATTGCAAACAGTATAGCTACTAGGTAAAGAAATCATAGGCTGATTTATGATTCACGTTTATTTTCACTAGTTCTTCCTCGAAGCCTTTGGACCCTCTGCGAAATTGTCTGCACGCTAGCGACATCTCTTGACGTCAGGCAAGAGGGAGCGCTGCGAGCGACAACTATTAGCATGACTGTCAACTATTTGGAATTAGCGTGACTACGTCGGGTGACATTCATAAGTCCTAAACGGCACAAGTCCTAAACGGCATAAGTCCTAAAAATATAGGCACTGGACCTAAATTTTAGGACTTGTGCTGTTTGGGACTTCTGCCTTTTAGGGCTTGTGCCGCGAAATGATTTTTAGGATTTGTGCCGCGAAATGATTTTTAGGACTTGTGTCGTTTAGGACTTGTGACGCGAAATGATTTTTAGGACATGTGCCGTTTAGGTCTAATGCCATTTAGGTCTTGTGCCTTTTAGGACTTGTGCCGCGTCCCCACTACGTCTTGCTTTTAAAATAAGGATTATGAACAGAGATCGGATGTGTCGGCAAAATGCCTATTCTTTAATATTAAATATATGATTTAAAATAACGCTTTAAAGTTTATATAAGTAGTTATAGTTTGTATTTAAGACAATTTTATTTTGACTATTTTGCCGATTTCGCCTCTTCCTGCCTAAATGATTGTTTTAGTGCCTAATGTTGCCTATTGTATGCATTTTCTTCAAAATAAGACTTTATTGGGAAAAATATATAATTTAGCATTTCAAGAAAGAATTCCGGCTCTTCCGAGAAATATAAGTGTTGTTTGTAGTGATAAGATGCCGTAAACTTTTGGACTGCTATGTGTACTGATAAAGTTCTGTAAAACTTCGGACTGTTGTGTGTACTGATAAAGTGTATACAATTTGGTCTGTTATGTGTAGTAATAAAATGCTGTACACAGTGTATTTATCAAATATACATGGAATGCATGTCACACTTCGCGTTTTTTAATACAATAAAAGAAGATAGAACAAAGATGTATGTTTTTATATTCTTTGAATATTATCTTTGACTTGAATTTATTTTTTAATTGTATTGAGTATTATTTTTTTTATTTGGAATAATTTTACTGCCTACTTTTAAAATTTTAAGAGCCTATTTACCTACCTATTTTCCAGATTTTTAATGTCTAAATATCCGGTCTCTAATTATGAATATCTAAATATTTTTGCTAATGTTTGTGCAACCCGTAAATCTTAGTTTCTTGTTCCGGAAATTTAGATTTTAAAAAATTCTTTCATTATAATTGAACTCAGTTTTAATTTAGTGGCCCTTCAGCAGCGAGGTTATATGAGACTCGGATCTATTGTTTAACGTGGCATTCGAACCACACGAGCTCCCGCCAGGAATCGAACCTGACTTTCCAGCGTCAAAGGTAAGGATGGAATCGAGATGAGACGAGACTGTATACAGTCTCGGTCTCATCTCGATCGACAAATAGTAGCTTGAAGAATTATAAGTCATTTCTTCCAACACATTTTGAAATGGATTAAAATAAAACACAACTTTTGAAATATGTTTTCCAAAGTTTAATGAAAAATAATCTTTTTCACGTCGATGCAGTAGCAATGCTAATTAATTATAATGCCGAACGAAAATCATAATTGACGTGTAAATGTTCAATCGTAGTAGCCATTGTTCCTTGGCTTTAAATTTGATTTCTCTATGTTTTCCCCATCGTTATATCTAAAAGTAGCAAAATTTTGTTTCATGGCAAACACGAAAGCATATGACAGTTTGGAACTACACATGTGTACTCATATTGTCAGGCAAAAGAGAATCAGGATATGTATATACGACAACCTTATAAACTAGTATGAGAAAGGAAATTACCGTTTTAAAGCGAGATCCGAATTAGGTGAGATATCGCAGTTTGAATCTAACCCGTCTAGTGTTTCATGCACAGCAAAACATGAAGTGAAAATATAAAGAGAAAACTTAGAGGCTATAAGAGGATACTATTTGGAGGGAACAGTGCCTAAATGTACAGCGTTCAATTTCTTGCGCGAAAAATCTCGGATTCGATTCCAGATCATATGAGTTTGTGGTAGGAAGCATTGTGTCCATAAATCTTCTCGTGGTTGTCTTCTTTCCTCCCACATTTTTATTCCGCCGATTCTTTCCTGTGGCGGATCCAGGACGGGCTTCTGGGGGGGGGGCGATGGGTGGTTATACTGCTACTTAGAGCTACTTTTAAGACCTCCAAACTCTGGGATGGGTTTTAATTATATATAAAATAAGAAAGTTTCCTCGTCTGGGGGGCGATCAGCCCAATCGCCCCTCTGGATCCGCCCCTGTTTCTTTCATAATCGTCCACTTTCATTAATTAGCCGTCTCCCTTACTCTAAAGAGCGTGTGGGACGTTAAATTAAAAAAATATTTCATTTCATGATACTGTTTACACAATTTAAATTTTACATAATTTATTCGAGACTATCAAGACGAGATAGACCACTTGAGTCTCAAGACAGAGACCGAGATTGCGATAAATATTGTTGATCAAGACGAGACCAAGAATCATAACCATTAATTGTCGATAGAGACAAGATATGCAGTCTCGTCTTGTCTAGATTCCATCCCTACCTTAAACGCAGGAGACCCAGGTTCGATTCCTGGTTAGAGCTCGTGTGTTCGGATCCCACGTTAAGCTGTAAGTCCACGTCTCATATAGCCTCGCTGCTGAAAGGAACACTAAATTCAAATCCAATCCAGTAATGAAATATATATATATTAAAAAATGTAAATATCCGGAAGAACAAGAAACTTTCAAAGTTACAGATTACATAAACCCTAGGCGAAAGTATTTGGATACTTATAATCCTGATTTTAAAAGTAAAATGCCTGACTCGGATAGTCACGCTAATTCCTAATAGTTCACAGTCATGCTAATAGTTGTCACTAGCAGCACTGCCTCCTACGTGACGTTAAAAGATGTCACTAGCGTGCAGAGAATATCGCAGAGGAGTCAAGAAGGCTTGGGGGGGAAACAAGTAGTGAAAATAAACGTAAATCATAAATCGTCCTATGCTTTCTTTACCTAGCAGCTACACCGTTTAGCAGTGTAAATGTAACTTTTGAAACCTTAAACTTTCGTTGTCACCTGAAGTAACATTTGCCTGAGAAGGAACTGTGTTCCGAGGGGCATGAAAGGAAGCACGATGAAAGGGAAAAAAGAGACTTTTTTTTTAAGTTTTAGGTTCCACGATTATGTTATATAGGTTAAAGGATACGAATGGTGATGAAAACAAACATTTATGAAAGCATTGGTGAATTGATAATGTGGGAGGAAACTAGGGAAACCCGAGAAAATCTGTGGACACAACATTGCCTACTACGAAGTCACATGGCAAGGGATCGAAACAGAAACTCCTCAGACCGTAGGTAAATGTTCTATCACTGACCCACTGAGCCCCCACGGAAGGAAAAAAGAAAGGGACAGGAAAAGCTTCCGCTATCTATAATAATTGCGTGATGAAAGATGAAAATCGCGTTCTTTCTGAACTACAATGCATCACAGGGGCGGATCTAGGGGGAGGGCTATCGGGGCGATCGCCCCCAACAGAAGAGGAAACTTTTTTATTTTATATATAAATAAAATATATAGTTTATTTTTTGACCCTCTTAAAAACAGCTCTAAGTAGCAGTATTACAACCCACCGTCCCCCCAGAAGTCCGTCCTGGATCCGCCCCTGATGCATCATATGAACATAAACTGAAACACACTGTTTATATAGTATTGCATCGATTCTTGCGTAGTTTTTTCTTCTTTTTTCCTCGTTTGTATGCAGAATAATTGTGTATGGAAGAGGTCGTATGATATAGTATTCAGAGGGACATCTGATGCGCTTTCAGTAAAAGAAAAGAAAGAAAAATGAATAAACCCTGAACATTAATCATAACCCTTTCCTACTTTCAACAATTCCATTTATTCTCGTCAAGCCTTTTGTGTACTCGAAACCGTCTGTGAATACCTTTGTGTAGAATTATGGAATGCAATGTGTAATACCCCGTGATTAAAGGAAGATATTTTTAGCAGACCATTACCAAGTTCAATTGCAAACAGATGCGCATTATTCAGTGCTGTCTATTTCATTTTCTCAGCCGTTTTATGTAGAGCATGACATAATTACAAAAGTTACAACATAATCTTCCACACTGACGTGATGGCGCTTCTTAAAATCAGTAGCTGTCAGCTTACTAAAACCGACATATTTCTTAGAATGTTTTTTTTTTTTTTTTTTTTAAACCTTTGAATTCCTTATACTCTCTTGCTCTACTATAATGGCTAATTATATACCAGTTCCTATATGGCTCTGTTGAGCATTGGAAATTAACATGACGCTCTACGGTTATTTTAAGACTTTATTAGAGATAGATCAAAATAATAATAATAATAATGATAATAATAATAAAGGTTTCGTTATTAGAATAAGAGCAACTAATACCTTTGAGATGAAACACGAAGTTTAGATTAAGTTTAGTAACTACTCAAGATGGCCAAATCTAGGGTTCCTTCCATACAGACTTACACTCAAAAATTTTTGTTAGGAGGGGTCCAAAGTTTTGGGGGGTCCAATATTATAATACGCTACGTCTATATAGTATTGAACCGATGTTACTCTATACCCTAAAAGACGATTACCACCTATATTATATAGAGAGAAAAATGATATAAAATAAAAACTTCAGGCTACACCAATCACTTCTCTGATCAACAAATATAATTTTATTAAGAAAGTGTACAAGCGTATATCGAATTACAAGGTTTGGGGGCCCATGACCCGCCTGTCCCCCTGTACGTTAGCATTTATGTGGACATGTCCGCATTTTGAGAGTAAATATTTTCAACAGTATCAAGTCTACAACTAGGATTTATTTCACTCGAGTCAAACACAAAATTCGACGCCCCTCCGAATGTGTACATTGCCCTCTTAGGTGTCCCACCAACAGACCTGCAACCAGAAAGAGATCCCTCTAAATTTTCCTTGGCCTCTCCAGGGACGGATCCAGGGGGGCCGATCGCCCCCCCCAAAAGAGGAAACTTTCTTATTTTATATATAAATAAACCCATCCATAAAAAGTTTGGAGCTCTTAAAAGTAGCTCTAAGTAGCAGTATTACTACCGCCCCCCCAGAAGTCCGTCCTGGATCCGCCCCTGGGCCTCTCCCAGATCACAATGCATAATATGCGGCAGGTCAACACCAATGCTTTATTTTAAATTTATTTTAATCCTTTTAATTATGCATGAGATTAAGAAATATGTTTACGAACAAGTGTTAAATAGGGAGAATGTGTTTTTTTTTTTCAAAATTTTTACACGAATTTCTCGGCAATTCTTCACTACCATCGAAGATAAAAATTTAACGAGTGGAATGACGGTAGTTATAATAAACAGAATGGTGTAAAACGTTCGCCATTAGAATCGCCACATCATTTTCTGCCTATTTAGGAAGGGGAGCAGTCAGGAATGATACAAAAAGTATCAAAACTCGCTAGTTCCAACCAAAGTGGAGATGTTCTTTCTGTGTTCGGGAAGACGTCTAGGATTTAACAAATGAAAATGAGATCGATATCTCAGTGAGAAGTAATTAATAGGGAAAACATTTTATTTTTTAAACAGTGTTAATTTAAGTATTTTTGTACTATCAATTTTTTGATGTTAGGCAAATAAGTATTATTGAGTTTTAGATTTAATCGGTGCTATCGTCAAAGATGAACAGCAAATTTACAAAATTTTTGAATAAAAATAGTTACTTTGCTAAGAAATAATGTTACTACACTGTAGTTGTGCGAGTTGATATAAGTAAGACCGTATAATTTCGGGAAGGTTATACAATTTTCCTTTCCTTAAATTTGAGTAGAGTTTCCACATACCTTTTGTAGGCCTATGTCCAATATTCCTGTCGGACATATGAGCGTGGTACAATGTGTTTTTAAAGGTGGTGCATACCGTACCGTTACGGTAGTTTGAGAGAGGTTTCGTCTGTGCAAACAAATAGGTCTATATAGATCGGACTGTTAAAAAAAAAAAAAAAAACGGAGGGTTAGAAAACTCTCATTTTTATGAGGAGATTAATTATAACCCTCCATGTCATGATATGGACTGGTATGGACAGCAAACAAATTTACAGTTCATGTTTTTTGATGCATCCGTTAAACAACATCAATATCTTGATATACTAAGAAACTAGTTTATTACCCTTTTGGAAACCCGATGGGTCAAGGGGATATATAAGTTTCTAGTTAGATGGAGCACCTCCTCATTTTACTACTTCGGTTCAAGAATATCTCAATGAACTATTTCCAGGACGCTGGATTTACCACGGATTGCTTTCATTACCCACTCCATTTGACTGGCCATCTCGATGCCCGATTAACGAGCTGTGACAATTCGCTCTGGGGATTCATCAAAAATATTGTTGCAACACAACGTTATTCTACAATTGGTGAACTGAAAGTTGTGAGACTTGCTTTCAGAAGGGTTATTCCGGCAATGTTGAGAAGAAGAACCTGGCTATGTATTATTTTGTATTCGGAGCGCGATAGAGCCCATACTGATGCGTTAGACATTTAGACATTAAAGCAACAGTGTCCATTCATCCATTCCAAAACTCAATCAATAATGTGTACATCTATAGTTATAATTAAAGTTAACATTGTTTAAATATTTAGATTTCAAGATGGAGTGACGGGACTTTGTGCCCACCCTGTACATAAACACACACTATACAACGTAACAATATAGTAAATATCTATTCGAACAATATGTAATCAGTCTAATAACATATTACGTATTTATAAATGATTCTGAGTAAAATGTATAACATGGACCACAATTTATTTTATTTTCTTCCAGAGTAACTGATGGTAATTACATATTTACAAGATGTCACTATTGATCAGCCATATGTGCTGTTAGGCAGTGTTGCTAATTTGAGAGGAAAATCGCGAAATGTAGGTAATCCAACTATAAAGATATCGACAAAAGACATTTTGGGATTGGCGACTTTTTTGGTAATATTTAAATGACGATTTGGCAACTAGCGGCTATTGTTCTGAAAACATATTGTTCTTCTGTAATCAAGCAATATTAGTTCGAAGTAATTTCGATGATTTTCTTTCCTTCTCTTTATTTTAACCATCGGAAGCAAGGACAAGTTGATTCCCTTATAGTGTGAATTACTCTTCCATAGTCCCGCTTTGTTTTCTGTTATTCTTTGTTCTCTAACGGAGAACAATTCCTACCTTCAACGTTTCTATTTTGCACACATTTCGTTGCGAGACACGTAATACAACTTTAATAGCAAAGAGATTAGCTGCAAACGTGTAAAGTGAAGTGGGTGTTACTTTGTTTTTATTTCTTTGTGAATTTGTTTAGTTTTATGCATTTTTAAAATACTTTCACAAAAACAAAATCTGACCAAGGCAACACTTATTATTACTCTCTCTTATAGTTTCGGCAATATATTAATTCCCTTTATCTCATAAAGGCAATGATATTTGGCCTAAAGTGTAACACACTAAACATAACGTTATTACTAAACAAAGTTCATTTTTATTTACAAAGATTAGTAATAACATTATGTTTAGTAATAACATTAGTGTTTGGTAATAACAATAAACTTAAATAAAAATATACTTGGTTTAATAATATCATTATGTTTAGTAAGAAGATTATAAATTAAATAAAAATGAAAATTATACAACAATATTAATTTAATGTTATGAAGATATCTCTGCCAGTTAACGTCTGATGAAGATAGCATTAAGTTATTGAAACTGTTACGACTTACTTTAATTTTAATAAATAAGTATGTACTCTGGTCAAAATGAACTTGGTTTAGTAATAATGTTACGTTTAGTAATAACATTGGTGTTTAGTAATAAGATTATGTTTAGTAATAATATTATGATTAATAATAGCCTTATGTTTAATAATAACATTATAATTTAAATAAAAGCAACTTGGTTTAGTAATAACGTTATGTTTAGTAATAACATTAATGTTTAGTAATAATATCATAACTTAAATAAAAAAATAAACTTGGTTTACTAATAACATTATGTTTATTAATAACATTATAACTTTAAAAAAATCTGATCATAGCAAATACTTATTATTATTAACTTGTGTTTTAGTTTCTTGAACACATCTTCTCCAGAGACTTGGTCAGATTTTATTTTTTTTATTTAAGTTACACTTAGTTCCAGAGCTAGAATTAACAGTATTAGTACAAGTCGTGTAGTTTATAGTGTTAATCATCTTGGAAGTATTATGGCTCCAATTTTTTTCCCCGCAAATTGGAGAGTTATTTCATCTTCCGTTTGTCGACTTTTTGTGTCAACGTTTTGACAACACTGCAGTTAGAGTAATGCCAAAGTAAATTCACTTTTATTAAATTTTCATTATTTTTTTTTATTATTTAGTTTTTTTATTGAATATCTCAAAATTAACCTTAGAAATACCAGGCCTGTATCTGTTATATATAGGACCAACGGGAAGTCAAATTTGCTCGCACTTTTCTCAAGTGATTTTAGCACTATATCTGTTGAATTTAAATTAATATTTTAAACTCATAAGAGGAACCTTTGAAGTAGTTCTATTTTACATTTATCGTAAATTATTATATATATGTAACATTGACATTGTCTACATTATTAAAGCAGTACAATTACAAGTGAACTTTCGTTTTGTCTTGGCATTATATTTGCGTTCACTTTTAGAATGAAAAAATTATTACAAGCTTCAGTGTTTAATCAAGAGAAAGAGGTAACACGTTTCTTTCTTTCTTTAATGTAGGCTTTGGTCTAAAAAGAAATTTTGGTGACAACAAACATGGGTTTCATCTAGTACTAAAGGGGGTCAAATCTCCCCGCGGCAAATGAATTTCTTCTTTATATAAAAATAAAATAAATGATATCCTATCCTAAGTAAGTTGAAATTTGAAATTTGGCATGATTGTTGCTTTTCGGGACTAATCTTTTAGGGGGTCTAAAGAGAGGATGAAGAAATTCCTCATGTTATGTAAATGTCTTTTTTTTTTTTTTTTTTTACTTATAATCTCATGTGTAGTGTAAGGTACTTGAAATTGGAACAAAACACTTGAAATTCTATATGCTTGTAGGTTTTCTAAATTATTATTTAACAAAATTAATAATAATACAAATTTCCAACTTTACAGTGGTTTTATGGGGAACTGAAAAATACTTCCCATATTATTTATATGGGACATCTTCTACACCCCAAATGTTTAAACACTTCCTTCAGGGCTATAATGACTAAATTTGGCCTGATTATAGTTTTCCAGGACTAACTCACAGGAAAATTGCCAAAATTAAATATTGTTAGTTTTTAGTGGGTCTATTGGGAACAAGAAAAATAATCCCATGTTATTTAAATGGGCATTGCTTTAGATCTATAATCTCATGTTTTAGGTACTTGCAATTAGGATAAAAATGTAAAATTCTGTATGTTTATACGTTTTCTATAGGATTATTCAACAGTACTAAAAAAGTGAAAAATTCAACTTTAGATTGGTTTTGTAGGGAATTGAAAAATCTTTTCCGTGTTATTTATATGGGACATCATTTACACTCCAAAATGTTTAGGCACTTCGGCCAGGATTAGAACGATGAAATTTAGCATGACTGTAGCCATCCGGGACTAACTCACAGGAAAGGTATCAAAACTTAATAATATTATTTTTTAGATAGTCTAAAGGAAAATAAAAAAATCTCCATGTTATTTAAATAGGCGTTTTCTTGGGATACAAAATCTTACCTTATCTTTTGGGTACCTGAAATAGGAAAATAAACTTCAAATTCGGTAGAATTGTGGGTTTAAGAAGTGCGAGGTCGTAGGTCGAGTAAACGCGGGAGTCTGGGAGCAAAGCCCTCAGCTGGCCAAATTCAGGAAATATTAAGAGCAAATGCACGAAATTTACTATTGATTGAAAGGCTTATACATAAGAGCTGTGACTAAAAATCATGTACTAAATCGTCCCTAGACTCCCGCGTATACTTGGCCTTACGACCTTGCATCTCTTAAACCCACAACTGTACCAAATTTCGTTTTTTTCCTATTTTAACTACCTAAAAGATAAAATTTTGTACTCCAAAGAAATCACCTATTTAAATAACATGGGAGACTTCTACATCCCACTTTTACATCCCCTACAAATTAAAAATATCCACATTTGGAAATTTTCCTGTAGGTTAGTCCCGGAAGGCTACAATCATGCCAAATTTCATCATTCCAATCCTGGCCAAATTACCTAAACATTTTGGAGTGTAGAAGATGTTCCATACAAACAACATGGGAAAGATTTTTCAGTTCCCCATAAAACCACTCTAAAGTTGGAAATTTTTATTTTTAGTGATTCTGTTATGCTATAGAAAATACAAGCATACCAAATTTCAAATTTTTATTCCAATTTCAAGCACCTAAAACAAGATTATAAATCCAAAAAAAGAACCTTTTAAAAAACATGGGGAATTTCTTCATTCCCCCTCTTTAGACCCCTTAAAAATTAAAAATATTCAATTTTGGCAATGTTCCTGTGGGTTAGTTCCGAAAATTTACAATCATGCCAAATTTCAACTTCCCACGTCAACCGGAAGTACCCGTTATTTTATGTCAGTGAGTTCATGTAGTTTTAAATATAGTTAGGATTATTAGGATATATATAAATTTTTAGTATCAGTAGTTACTATAAAACAGAAGTTCCTCATTACTGTGTATAATCACCATTCTTTTCATAGAAATGTCTTTCTCTTTTGGTAGATTCTTAGCGTCAAAGCTAAAAGAAATGGGCTCTTTTGTACATCACAAGCACTCCCTCTCCCTTCTTCTTCTTTTTTTAAGTTCTAACTTGTCTTTTATCTTCCCCGTTTCTTCTTCTTCTCGCCTACGTCAATGCTTCATAGAAAAAAAAAAAAAAGAAGTGACTAATTCTGCGTCATTCATCAAAAAGAGTTGGTAGTTATTCCTTGATCCAGGAGACAGCCAGTTTTTCAAGTACTTATTCCGTAGATGGCGCTACTTTCCGCTGCTATATCCCTTCTAATTTCAACAGAAAGAGAAGAGTCAAAAAGAAAGATCTGCCATGATGGATGCGAGGCACAACGAGCAAATTTTAAATCTTTTGTTGGCTGGAAGAAGAGATCCACTTCTGGGGTGGAATTCAGAGGTCGTCAACTCCTCAAGTGGGTTCTCTATCCGAAACGTGATAGCTGAAACTAAATTCAAGAAAATAGCAAACAGAAAGAGTGTCTTTAAAACATAGAAACATCTTAACAAACATTTGTATTTATGATTCTGTCATAATTCGTTAAATCTAATTATGTTTTCTATTACATAGTTACTCAAAAGTATACTTCCACTAATTCATTTTATTTTCTTAACAATTTTCAAATATAACACCTTTTCGCAACGTGTTCTGTTGGTTCAACAAAACTAGGCATTCTTGTGATAAACTACAAGTATCCAGAGTCAGGTCTTCTAACTGTATAGTTTAGAAACTGAAATGTTCATTACCGCTGAAACGAAAGTTTGTCATAAGATCCTGTTATGCAGTTGCGCACGCAAATTGGGGATCTCCAGGCTTTTTGAACTTAGAGGCTTTTTGAAAAAAGAAACTCAAATATTCTTCTTATGATTTTCTTATTTAAAAACATCTTTGTTTTCCTGCAATGGAATCTACAATTTAGAAATTACCTTTACAACATTCATTACTCATGAATCCTATGTTCATTGCGGAGCTTGGCTATCTTTATTGGTTTTCGAACTGGTATTTCATTGATAGCCAGCCAGTGTATACTATGCAACCCAACATATCACAATGGCAATGTTGCCTCAATGTCTTATCAAGCCCTGAAAGTTATACATTTTGCCATATGTTATGCGGGTTGCCTATATTCGAGCTGACAGACAAGAAAAAGGTATTCAAGAACCAACAAACAGATACAAACCCATATTTGTTTCCGTAGTACCTAATATAAATTCAATTTACAAACTGGAAGACATAAACGACCATTTTGGATATGATGTAAGTTTATATACATAATTTGTAGTTTATTTCTTCATACAAGCATGTCAATATATTTGAAATAGGAAACTAGGGTATTTTTCAGAATAGGTTTTGTTAACAGTACTAATTTTTTATTAAAACATTTTCGACGTTTGCAAAGAATTCGTTCAAACCAGGAAACCCATTGCATCTAGCAATCTGCCCTTTTTCTTTCCTATCGAGTGATCGATTATCCTTGGTTATTATTTAACTTTGTCATACTTCTTCTTCTTCTTCTTCTTCTTCTTCAGAATACAGTAATAAAATAGTTTTCGTATTATAATGGTAATTAATAATAAATATGATCTGGTCATTTTCTTAAACAGAATAGTTCAATTCCTGAGAAATAGGCATTCGAATTGATGATAAACTTTATGAGAGGCAGTGTTGCCAACTCAGATGTTAATGTGCCGCGGATCCACTAAACAAAGGAAGTTGTACCGTAATCAGCAAAGGTTGAGAACCACTGTATTACAGTAATCATGTTTGCTTGTAATTAGAATATTGCAGTTAGGTAATTTTAATCGTTGTTACAAACTTTACGGGTATTTATAATTTCCCCGAAATGATTTGAGATATCACGATAAACACAGACGCACACGGAGCTAGGGATAATACGGGGACCAAGACGAAGTTTGTAAATCGAGACGAAATCGAGACTCAAGATATCGAAACTTACTCAAAGCGAGACCGAGATCAAGATAGACACTGTAAATCGAGACAAAATCGACACGAGGCTAAATCCAGTCTCGAAAGCTTCAGTCTTGTCTCGAATGTTGGATAAAAACAACACTGAAATTATGTTTACTCAAAATTCATACAGTATATGTTTACATATAAGATGGTGGAACAATTTCTCTTGGGTAGCCACAATCATAGGAGTATACACGAGAGAAAGGGGGGGGGGGGCAAATGCCATCTCTGATCACGTGGTATAACGAAAGTGTTTTAATTAGCACACAATTTTGAGTTGGGATTCAATCAGTGGCAGCGATTGAACGTTAAAAGTGGGGGGGGGAAGGCAAGATCTGTTTCTGTACCTTTCTTAATTCTACGGGAAAATAAATAACCAATACGTACTCACGCAACAACAAATATATGGCACCATTTTTTCTATGAACCAGTAATACATACAAAAACTTTACATTACGGGGTCACTTCAAAAAAGTGGGTGGGGGGGCAACTGCCCCCTCTTTCCCCCGAATCGCCGCCCCTGGATTCAATATAAATTATTCTCTTCCCAGTCATTTTAGTTACTCAAAGAGTATGTTACCAAGATATTCCGAAACATAACTATATAAAGCAGACACATGAAGTTTCAACCTTTCAACAATATTTTCCACGCAGTGCAGGAATTACCCAGAGAAGAATGTGTTTGAACTTTCAGTTTTTTTTTTTTTTACTACAACCGCGTTTGTATAAGTAATGGTAAAAATTTTCCTTTAATCCTTTCATGAGCAATGGGAAATACTTCTCACCAAAGGAGCCTTGATATGCTCTTATTTGCTGAAGTGACTCACAAATGGAAATAACTCGAATTGAGATGTTGGGGCCACGGTGGCTCAGTGGTAGAGCGTTCACCTCTGGTGCTAGGGTTCTCGTGTTCAAACCCTGCTCCCGCCAAGTGAACCTTGTGGTGGACAAACACCGTGTGCGTGGGTTTTCTCGGGGTTCTCTCACTTTCTTCATTCCACCATTTCCTTCATCTCTCATCATCACCGTCTCCTTTAGCCTAACCGGCATAGCCGTGGGACATAAAACTCAAAAATTTCATTTCATTTTTCATTTTCGAATTGAAATGTTCAGATTGGAGAGTATCGAATAAAATCAGAGAATTGGTGAAAACTATGAACCACCTCTTTACAATT
The DNA here is from genome assembly GCF_964235325.1 of Thermobia domestica. NCBI lineage: Eukaryota > Metazoa > Arthropoda > Insecta > Zygentoma > Lepismatidae > Thermobia > Thermobia domestica. Next base: position 248,756,580 of record NC_137457.1, on the reverse strand, counting down.
AAAATGGATAACAAAGTGAATATTGATACAGTATTCCTTAAAAAAAATGTTTTTGCTAAGCCATAAAGGCAAATATGCTTTAAGCATCTCTTTCTTTATCTCTACGCGAACCATAGTTTGAGATACAATCCCAATATTCGTTATAAAAGTATAGATTTTGTACTGCGGAAATGCTCAGTACTACATACTGTCACTACTGTATAGAAGCTTATAGCCTTACACTTTCATAATTAAAAACTATTAATACTAAAAAGAAGCAAACAAATGTATCACGGTGTCGAGGTATTCAGTAAAGAGTGTCGTCCGTCAAAAAGGTTGGGAACCACTGCCATAATCTATAATTCAAAATTATTTCCTGGTTGTAGAATTTCAAAGAGGAACGTCACTTCTGCCAAATTAAATAAATAATAAACTGTTAAATTAGTATTACTTATATTAGTAAACAGACTTTTTTATATTCATGATATCTTCTTGTTCACCTCAACCATAGATTGGTGGGTAACATGAAAACTTTTTAAATTTACTCTGTAATATTCTTGATGTCCATCTTTAATTCAGTACTTGTAGTTTAGAACAGATATACGAAAGTAGAAGGTACAGGTACCCTCTCTATTTGGGTCAGGTCCAAGAAACATATTATGGCTTTACATTTCCATTGCCTCGGTACTGACAGAAGCTGATCTGCATTAAGATAAAGTGCGTGATTTTCTGTGGTCGACACACCAGTCAAAGACGAACGTAACGGATAATAAATGAAAAATCATAAAATTTGAATGTACTGTATTTCCGGTTAAATAAATCTTACTGCTAGAGCTTGTCTACAGTATCTCACAAGGGAGGGTCACGGAGTTGCTCTGCTGAGATCCGAACGAGACAATTGTGTTTGCATTATAACTAGACGAATCCCAAAGTTTTACGTGCCACCGGGCGGAATATCGTGAGTTACAACATATTTTGTAATGTAAAAGCTACAAAGCTGGTAGAATAGTTTGAACGGGTCATTTGTTCGGAAACTGTTGGGTAAATGGAAAACTCGGCGAACACGTATCTCATCATTTCCAAGGACATACTATTTGGGATAAGAGCTTTGTCCCAGGGTCTCCGCAGGGTCCCAGTCGGATCTACCTCAAAATTTTCAAATGACAAGAGGGGTTAAGTAGCGCTCGTTTGAAAGATGTTGTAAAATAAAGCAAAATGGAGCAAGTCTCGACTCTACAACCCCCTGCAAAATGGCGGCGGGTCAAAATGTAAACAAAAACTTAATTCAAAAATCCATGGCCACCCCTATAAATCGGAAAGGATGAGACAAATGTGAAAACAGGAAAGTCACTGCAGCATTTTTTTCAAAGTACAACGACTGAAGTTAAAACGTCTTGTCCCAGGGTCCCCACAGGGTCACAGGTGGGGTCCAACTAAAAAGTTTCAAATGGCAAAATAAATTAAGTAGCACATCGTTCGAAAGTTCTTGTTAGATGAAAGAGGATGGAGCAAATCTCGACTTTCTATTGCAACCTTGTGAAAAATGGTGGTGGTTCAAAATGTAAACAAAAGCTTTATTGAAAATCTATGGCCGCTTAAAACCTATGTCATTCATAACAGTACAAATCTAAATCTCTATTTTTCTCTATTATATATTTAGAAGCAATAGGAAGGCTAAAGAATAATTGAATTTCGATTCACTTCAATTATTATTTCATTCCATAACAACACATATATGTTTTGTTCCTAATGCACGTTCGTCACGGTTCTCTCGATATCATTTACGTGAATATAACGAATATGCGATGAACACACAAGTATGACTTGCTATTCGTACTAAACAAAAGTTGAATACCTTGGGTATTTTTCTAATTTTGTCATACATAGTTCATACATAAAGGACTTGCTCCACCAGTCAGGTTGGAGGCTCTATTGTAACGTATTCGTGATGGTTACATTTGTATGCCATTCTGCAATTCGTTGTTTTGATCGCAATATTTCAAGCAATACCAAATATATATATATATATATATATATATATATATATATATATATATATATATATATATATATATATATATATATATATATATATATATATATATATATAAATCATTTACAAGATTGGCGAGCTGTACCAAACCACGTGTAAATCATTTCAATCGAGCTGCGCAAACTTTGTTGGTTTGTCACAATATTCCAAGAAATAGCATATTGATACAAAAACTCATTTTTCACGCTGGCAGCCATATTGGATTACATATTATACTCTTTGATATTTTGTGGATATCTGCTATTAACCATAAACGTAAATACCACATTTCGCTTCTCCAATACCAGCGGTTTGAGCTGGACATGCCTTCGATACATAGTGCGGCATTTTGAACTCAATATGTCGCGTTTTTGAACATGTCACATGTTTTTGTCACCTACTGATCAAATTCATACCAAATTTCTTTTTCCTAGCTTCAGCAGTTTGGTATACCTATCCTTTCGATATATGTTTTAAGCGACCTTCTTGGATTCAAGGTGGCCATAGATTATTAGACCCTAATTAAGCTTTTGTTTACATTTTGACCGCCGCCATTTTGTACAGGGTTGTCGTAGAAAGTCGAGACTTGCTCCATCTTCTTTCATTTAACAACAGCTTTCAAATGATGTGCTACTTAACCCCACTTGTCATTTGAAAATTTTGAGTAGGACCCCGTCTGGTACTCTGCGAGGCACCCTGGAGCAAAGTTTTTTACCCCAAAAAGTTTGTCCTTCAAAATGATGGGATACGTATTCACCGAGTTTTCCATTTACATAACAGTTTGGGAACAAATGACTCGGTTCAAACTACTCTGCTTAAGGATGCGCACGAGACAAGATAGGATTTTCCTGGCAAAATTCGAGTCGAGACACGGCTCTTCCAATATAAAAATATACAATTTTCGAGTCAATACTTCACTTTTACAGCACATTTTCGAGACGAGACAGCCACAAATCTTGTCTCATGCGCATCCCTAATTCTGCCAGTTTTATTTTATTTTTTATTTTTATTTTTATTTATTTATTTATATATTTTTACTTGTACCTTTTATATTATAAAATATGCTGTAACTCACGATAACGCGCCCGGTGGCACGTATAACTTTGGGATTCGTCTAGTTATAACGTATTAAATGCAAACATAATTGTTTCGTTCGGATCTCAGCGGAGCAGCTTCGTGACCCTCCCTTGTCAGGTATGGTCTCAGAAATATGCGAACTATACTTCGGCCCCATCCGCGCCAGCCTCTGACGGAGGAAACCCTCCCTTTGCTTAGGAAAAAGAAGTGAATGACCTCAACTGTGTTGTCAATTTGTCACTTAGTCGTTTGGTCTTGACAAGTGAAGAGCGTAGGCTAATAAGAATGGCTAATAAGACAGAGCACAGCGAAGTCCGTAAAATAATTCATTGTGGCAACGCTTCCGCCCTAACAATTGAAAGATCTCGGCCACAGCAACTTGTCCTTCCTCTTTCGAGGGAGGTACAGGAAAACACACGTCAACAGTAGCGCCAGAAGGGGCACAGTTGAAACAGAAAGGCTCTAACAACTGCGTTCTCTGGTATGTAAGATTAAATAACACTGCTTCAACAAGAAGGGTACAAAAAGTAGTGTTGAAATTGATAGTAGATTGATTACAGTTTAATTGTATAGCCAATACTAAGAAGTAAAACTATTTGAGACAAGATTTACTGCTTAAAGTGGGGTACGGATTATTAGTCGGGTTTTATCCCAGGCTTGATCCACCAACTGGAGGCTGAACTCGTAAACACACACATGCGAGGGTCAGTTAAAAAGTTCCCGGAATTATGTTGTAGCTCTTTACGACAACAATATAAGTACACATTTACATAACCGCCTTCAAAGTTGGCACTTTAGGAACATACACTTGTTCCATCGCTTCAGCGATTGGTGGAAACACCGACGAAAGGAATCTTTGGCTATCTTACTAAGTTCAACTATCGCATTGGTTTTGATATTTTCTACGTTGGCGAGACAAGAAAGGTCCATTTTTACGTTTGGGAAGAGCCAAACATCCGATGACCCTAACTGTTTTTAAAGGTATCAAACTCTCTGAATCAGATATTCCTTAAATTGCACATGAACTTGATGTTTACGCGTTGCTCGATCAGTGAAATTGTGCCAACTGATTACTTCACACTCTCCCGTTTAGCTACACTATTCGTACACTGCCTGTTAAGACATGTCCACACTTGTTAAATTTAGAATTAGGCAACTAGGAACTGTATTGCACAAGATTGATTGGGATTGCATCACAATATCATTCCGGAAACTTTTTGACTGTCCCTCGTATAAGGCACGAGAGTTAGCCACTTAGCTATGAAAGGGTACACGACCTACAATAATTATGCAGTCAAGAACAAAGTGGAAAAACAAAAAATGCAATCATCAGGCTTAAAGATGATCCTACTTACACATTTTTAATTTTCACACAATTTATTTTGAGACTATCGAGACGAAACCGAGATTTGACTCTCGAGACCTAGACCGAGATCGAAACAAGCACTTATTGATCGACAGGAGAATGAAAACAAGATGGTGATTTTCGACTCGGGACGAGACCGAGATCAAGACAGCTATTTATTATTCGAATCGAGATCGAGACTGTATGAAGTCTCGTCTCGATACCATTCCTATCCTACGTAGGGATGGGTACTGGGGGGTCCAGACCACGCGAAATCACAACTTTGCTGTAAATTTATTTTTTTAGTTTCATGGGTAATTTTTACAAATTTTAATATAATTTATCCTCTTATTGAATTTGAACCACCAGAAATAAATTTCTACGTATATGCTTGGCGGTAAATAAATATACAGGATGTGGAAAAAAGTTCCGGAACTGTCCAATATCTCGCTAAATATACAGATCAGCAAAAGAAACAAAAACACGTGTTACATAGTTTTGAAAAGGCTATCCAATTATACCAAACGCGACCCCTATCCCCATCCCTTTCGGGTGTACGGGTGTAACTTTAAGATTCTAAATGGGAACCCCCATTTTTTTATTGCACATTTGGATTCTCCAGAAGAAGGGACAGTGATTTGACCCAGAATTAAAAACAGTCTCTTCATGAATGGCGCTTGAATCAACACACATAAAAGGAAGTAACAAAACTTTATGAAAATACAAATTGGCAGTCCCGCACTCTGTGACCCTACGGTTAGCGTATTGGACTGTGGAGTCAGAGGTTCCTGCACAGAGTTCAATTCCCGCACAGAGTAACATCTTTATGTGTATTTTTTTGTACCCAGATAATGAATTCACACATTTTAACTTCGATAAAAATAATGTATTTGTCCGTAGTTTATTACCTTGGAAGAAAATACAAGTTGCGACAAAAATGATTTTTTTCTGTTGTAAATAATCCTAATAACCCTATTACTAAGAACCATTCCATAAAGCTAGTTTCCAAAACAATTATCAAAATTTGTATTGTATGTAACCTGAATAAAGTACTAATTGAAGTTAAAACGTATATGCTTATTATTAGGGAAAATAAAACTAAAATGGTTGTCTTGATCCGAGATCGAACTCAGGACCTCTGGCTCTGCAGTCCAGTACACTAACCGTGTGATCAGAGAGTACGGGACTGCTAATTCGCACTTTCATAATATTTTGGTATTCCCATTTCTGTGTGTCGATTCAAGTGCCATCCATGAAGGATCTGTTTTCAATTCTGAGTCAAATCACTGTCCCTTCTTCTGGAGAAACCAAATGTACAATAAAAAATAAATAAATAAATAAGGGTTCCTATTCAAAATTTTAAAGTTACTCCCAGTATCCCCGAAAGGGGTGGGGATAGAAGGTTGTGTTTGGTAACATTGGATAGCTTTCTCAGAAGTATTTAACACGTGTTTTTGTTGATCTGTATATTTCGCGAGATATTGGACCGTTCCGAAACTTTTTCCGCGCCCTGTATTGTAAATAATACTCTGAGTAACTCTTAGAAGAAAATCGTAGTAGCAGTAAAAACAACAAGAATGTCTCACATAAGATTTGACTTGTTCTTTTTTTCTTGTCTCGTCCGTAGCAAAAGCTAATATATTACGACCTTGACCGAGTCGAATGTTTACCAGACTAAATCCCTTGTCTCTTTCTTCTTTGTAACTATTTCGTCAAGAACGCAGCAAGCAAAGATTTCATTTTCTTTAGTCTAATCTTTCCGTCGTTCTAGTATGTATGACAAAAAGTTCACAGAGGGATTATTGAATTAGAATTCAACGAGGAAGAAGAGCCTGCAATCGGCTGCCAAATTACCATAGCAACGTTTGAGATCGCTCATCCGATCCATAATCCAACTATCTAATTCGAGTAGCCGGTTGCCAGGTAACGTTCTTTTAGACAACCAAACGCAGGAATAACAACAGGTGAACGTTCACGAATAATAACATAGTAAGTGGGCACGCATTTGTACACTAGACACTGTATCAGTTTTAAAAGATACGAAAACGGAAGAACGTAAAATACGTCATAGCAGCGTAGTCAGTGTCATAGCCGCGTGGTTCGATTTCTTGCCGGGGAAGTTGATGACTTATTCTCTCTCCATTATGCTTGTGTTATGTATTATTATTAAGTATTCTGTCTCTTGGCAGGTCCTGGGACTAATGAGTTTTTTTTTTTTTCAATTTTGGGTTTGGGTCTAGAAATGTTTCTTCCACGTTCCTCCATCTTCGGCTTCCTCTTTTAACTTCCAATATTTTTTTCTATTTTTCAAATCATCGATCAGTTGTGTTCTTCTTCTTCCTATTCCTCACTTTCCTTCCATCTTTCCTTCTATAGCGGTATGAAGAAGACAATTCTTTCGCAAGATGTGCCCAATCGAGTTGGTCTTCCTACGAACGATGCTCACTAGAAGCATTTTCTTCTCTTATATCCTTTTCAAAACATCTTCGTTTGTAACTTTCTCTCTCTCTCTCTCTCTCTCTCTCTCTCTCTCTCTCTCTCCATTTTATCTTCTCCATTTTCCTCCATCACCACATTTCAAAGTTTTCTAAATATTTTTTCTCTAACTTCCTTAACAGGTTGACTGCCATGAGACACGAAATTTGGTCTCACATACATATATTGTGTAGGCCACGAGACCTATTTTCAGGTTTCACTACAATAGAACGAAATACTTTGGATAGATTATTAATTACCTGTACCTTGGGTAGAAAGTGCTCATACATGTGCACTATACTTAATAGAATGTTAATTTAATATTAACAAAAGAAGAATGTTTTTAATATCTGTAAGAGATATAGATAGTGTTATGTAGTTAGTTGCTACGTAGTTGTTTATGGATACCTAATCATCTTGTATGTGTTCATGACAATTTGAATGAAAATATAGTAAAAAGTGTATCAACTAATAAACCATTTAGTACCGTTCATCGACTTTATAATTCTGATAGAAAAGGTGAGAATAATAGTATATATAATTATTAAAGATATTTTTACATGCAAACAATTGCTACCACTCGAAATTCATATATCAACGATCGAACCAGGTTGACGACTACCCTTGGTGAGTCGTTATAACAACAACTGCTTCAGGCCTTGAGGTCTTTATCAATACCTCACCTCGTACTTGATAATATGGATTGAAATATTCGTTTGGCCTCAGAAAGTTGTAAAGTGATCGTAGACTGTGGATTTTTTTTTATACTATGTGTTTACAATATAGAAATAAACAAAAATCACAGAAATAATAGTAGTTTTAAAATTTCGTGGCGTGGCCCCAAGCTAAGGAAACCACTTTACCCCCGTGTCAGTCAACTGTCCAAGTCTGAACCAAACAGTCCAATGTTCCATATATAGCACTTGACCAACTTCTTCCTTAATCCAATATTAACTCTGCTAGTTAAGAGTGATCTTTTCTTGTTGAATGCTTCTCTGGCTGACTATTCTGGAACTGATCTTTTTGGTGCATTAAGCGTCTTTCGTCAAAATGCTTCCCAGATACTTGATTGACTTCTTTAAGTTCTTTTTTGTTCTACTCTGACTCGCAAGGGCGTATTTCCACAGAATACTCCCAGGGCTTTCGATTTTTCGATGTTGATTTCCATTGCATATAGTTTCTCAGTGTCAACCATTTTGTCAATCATCTCCTGTAGTCCTTCTTCGATTCTAGCTATAATAACCGTATCATCTGCATACCTGAGCTTGTTAATGATCTCAAATCTTGAAATCTCCAATTCCAAATAATGCTTCCTTCATTAAACATTCACTGTAAATGTTGAATAATTGGGGCGACAAACTACATCCTCGTCTGATTCTTCTTCCAATCTCCACACTATTGGTTTCTCCTTCATTCAAGCGCAACTTCACTCGTTGTCCCACGTACAAGTTGGGAATGAGTCTTCGGTCTTTCCAGTTGTCCCTAATTTCTTTAAGTATTTTCAGAAGTTTCGTCCAATTGAACCGGTCAAAAACTTCTTGCCAGTTGATGAAGCACAAACACAACTCCTCCTTTACATCAAGAAATCGTTCTGATATGATTCTCAGCTACCCAATAGCATCTCTGATGCCTTTTCCTTTACAGAATTTTGTTCTTCCTTTGATCTTCCTCTAACATCTGTTCTATCTTACTGTCCAGCCGCAATAATCTTTCTAGTGTGGGAAATGGTTCTGTAGTAGCTGCACTTCTTTACTTGCTTTTTCTTGGGTAATGCAATCATTGTAACATCAAGAAAATCCTTTTTCCATTCTCCACTCAGGTAGACCTTGTTAATGAGTAAAGTTAGTACTGTACTTTCATTGCATTGTCTCCTAGGGAAAAAGACTTTCTATTTCAACTGTGCCCATTCTGGCGCTGCTGTCGATATGTGATTTCCCGTACCTTCCTCGAAAGAGGAGAGACAAGTTGCTGCGGCCGAGATCATTCATTTAATTGTTGGATGAGGAAGCGTTGCCACAATGAATTATTTCATGGACTTCGCTGTGCTCTGTCTTGTTAGCCACTTTAACTAGCCTACGATATTCACTCGTCAAGACCAAACAACTGAAGGACAAATTGGTAACATAGCTAAGGCCATTCACTTCTTTTCCGTAAGCAAAGGGAGGGTTTCATTCGTCAGAGGATGGCGGGAGTGGGGCCGAAGTATGTTTGACATATTTCCGAGGACAGGTGAAATAGACAGGCTCTAGCCCTTTGAGCAACTCTGCTGATCAGTGGCGTCTCGTGACATAATTCTTCGGTATTCACAGTCGTTGGAAAATTCTTTTCTAGAGTATTCTAAATAAGAAAACTATAAATAATCAATGAAAGTAACCATTTAGATAAAAAAAACGTAGCCTAAAAAAATCAGATATTATACATATTTAAAAATGTCTTGAAAATAAATTAAAATTTAATTTTATCCTGCATTAAGTTAAAAATCTCTGGGGAAGGGTTTTAAACCTTCACAACCTTGGAAAACCATAATTTTGTTTGTTCCATTAGTGTATTTTCATTACGACAAATTGAGATAGAAAGAAATGTGGAGAACTGATTGAAAAATGAGATATAGTACTACTATACTATATTATTATAAGTTGCAATTCATTGTTTGATTCTGTTTAAAGCGCCACGTTACTGGAAATTCAAATTAATCAACAACGGCTGTCAACGCAGAAGTTCATTCTCTGATTCTGTTTAAAGCGCCACATTACTGGAAATACGTCATCAACAGTGCTGTCAACGCTGCTCGTGCAAATCTTGATTTGAACGTCAGAAGACTGCAGCTACCCGCGTTTCCCTTCCGTACTACACACAAAGCAACCTACCACCCTCACTGCTCTGTTGTGAACGTGGTGTGATGATGGAATACATATACGCAAGGGTAAAGCAAGCGAAGAATAGAAACGAAACAACAGTATAATAATATTCTAAATATTATTAAATATCTTAAGGAGCAACAAACAGCCCACGATACTTGGTGGTTCACGTGCTCTTGCGAACTGCACAAGGCGACGCCACTGCTGCTGATATGTCGTCGTCTTCAATGGCCTTCCCCCTTCGCGTATCTTGGCTTGTACTACTGGTACTTCACTTTTCAATGTACTGGGTTCTTTTTCTTCATCATCCACCTCTTCTTCTGCTTAGATCGCAATATCTTTGGAGCAGTTCTTCTGATCATGCAGATCCTTTATGTATTCCTCCCAAATTCTACAGATTTTTTGATGGTCAGTGATTACATGACCTTGCTGATCTTCAGTATTTCTTCAACAAAATGTGAATGTTGACTCTATTCGCAGAATAAGTGGAAGATAAATGGCAGAAATTACTTTGTAGTTATTTCTAAAAGTATTTTACATGCATGACACAAGTAAGGTTGTCAGATTTAACCACGCTTACAGAAAAATGTATCGAAAACTTCAAATAATGTATTTATTTTTGCAGTAGGTAAATGATAAAAGCAAAGAATAATTGTTAAAATAACAATTGAAAAAACGCCAAGCTCATTCTTTTCTCTTAAGATTACTTGGGGTAGGTTAAGTTTGGCGACATTTCCCAACCTTAAACCAGTTCTTGGCACTTTCGTTTGGCGACATTACAGTTACTATTCACTGAACTTATGAATCAGTGTGAGGAAATCAGTGAATTTTGTGATGCGGTTTTATTGAGTAACAGCAAGAAGAAGCAAAAGATTTTTTTTTTTTTTAAAAAAAATAAGTAATTCAATGTTGAAAGCAGATTAGTTGTATTCACCTTACTATTATTGAATCACTTACATGGTTTCGCTCATTACCTTTTCTTTCTTGAATCGTATTTCTTTTGTAACAACTATTATTATTATTATTATTATTATTATTATTATTATTATTATTATTATTATTATTATTATTATTATTATTATTATTATAATCAACGTCAAGTTGTATGACGTCACGTTGAGCGTCGCTTCTGTTTTGCTACTTTGTAAAAGGGTCATTCTATACGAGGTGGTCCAGAGCAGGTTGCTCGACCATCTCCAAAAAAAATATAGAAACTGGAATGTGATGAACCTTGTATATGAGAAGATCACAATAACATAATTCACGTTGTCGTATGTACAAGTGTTCCTGAATGGCGGCCATCTTTGTTGTCGGTGGAGTGCCAATTTTTGCATTCGCAAGCGTTCACGAAAACTACAGTTGCTCAGGACGTACGAATCAGACGAACACAAAACAAAAACGAATGTTTACAGGAGATATCTGGAGAATGTAAACTTTCGCTTTTAAATAAATATGCAGGGTTGCAAACCAATACATGAATTCACCAGAAAAACTACAGAAAATTACAATTTTAAAAGAGTTGTATTTTAGAATGGTTTAAACTGGGGGGTTCATAAGTTTTGTGGTGAATACTATTGCATGTAAAGAGTCTGCAGAAATATCCAAAGCTACAATACTTCTGGCACCGTAGATTTATGGGGGTCCGAAAGTTGAAGTTTGTGATTTTAATGCCATGTGATTTTAGGGAGTTCAGAATACAGCCCTACCTTATTGTTTCTTATATATATATCGGGCGTCCCAGGAGGAAGGGGCAATATTTTGTGAAATGGTAATATGGGTGATTCTAAGCAAAACATTCATATGAAATGAGTCTTAATCTTAATGGTTTTGAGAACAACAGGTTGTAAACCACTTTTGACATTATGTTGCGTATTGTTCATCCTATAATTATTCTACAAACCTGAAATATAGCGGAATTGAAAGACGATGGAATTGCCTTTCCAACGATATGCAACATGTGGCAGTGGCATCGTTGCAAGGGAAGCTATTGAGTGAAATTCGGGGAAATTAAGGTTATTTAAAGAAATTGGATGGCAACACTGGTTCCCAAATATCCCTCAATAACTTCTCTTCCACGACACCACTGTCAAATATTGCATTCCGTTGGAAAGGCCATTCCATCACCTTTCAAATCCGCTATGTCTTTCCTCTGGAGAATAACTATTGTTTGAGCAATTGGCAATATAAGTCAAAAATGGATCACAACTTGTAGTTCTCAAACCGTTGAGATTAGGGTTCATGTTCATATGAACTTTTTTTTTACTTAGAATCACCCGTACTATCATTTTCCTAAGTATTGCCGCTTCCTCCTGGGACACCCTATGTATAAACCTCATATTTTATTTGTTTTTCCTTTGTAAAAATCCATGTTATATCCCATTTGAAACGAATTTTTTGAACAATGTTCGTGCTGGGTTTGGTTCGTGTCGGGTTTGTATCATATCATTTTATCATTAAAATGTATAGAAAATATCCAAAGGGAGAAAGTGGGTCAAAATTTATACCAAAAATAGAATATATCACTAGTCCCTCAAGTTAGGCAGATTAAACTTGGTGTATAGAAACTCCTTATGAAAAGTAAATTAACACAAGTTCTAGCGTTTTCGAAATTCAGCTTCTAAAAAGGGAAGGGGAAAAGGGCAATTTCTATATTTTAATTTCCTATTTTATATTCATACAATGGTAAAAATAAAGATATGGTGGAATCGTTTCAACTCAATTTTTCAAAATGCTTGGTTCCACTCGACTTTTTGTTATTCTATGTTCTATAATTGAGACAGTATCCCAAGAACAAAAGTTTTTTTTTTTTTTCAAAGAATAATGAATGCACTGCTTGAAATAAGCCTTTCTCTGTGGTCTATTGGCTAGAGTGCGCGTCTTTGGTCACGTGATCCCGGGTAAATTATTCTTGAATTCTTTACGATACTTCGAATTCTATTTTAAAGAGTAGGTTCACGTTTCATATAGCCTTGTTGCTGAAAAAGGGACTCTAAACTTCTACAAACAAACAAAGCTTGAAATGCATTTTTGAACAGTTAGCTCTTGGGTGGAACTTATATATATATATATATATATATATATATATATATATATATATATATATATATATATATATATATATATATATATATATTTCCATCCAAATACACATCCTAAAAGGAGGAAAGGGCGTCCAAATCTTCCTTTCAAATATTTACCATAATCCTATTCGTCTCGTGTGAAGCACAGAAACAAACTATTACAGTTAGTAGATCATTATTAATCCACTGATGGATGAAAGAAGATTCCTCCAACTCTTCTCTGCAAATATGACTTAGGTAACTCTTTTTTTATATTACTTCGCAGCTCTTCTTGATTTCATAATGGTTGGAAAGGTGTAACGTGAGGTTTTCTTGAATTTCCCTCATTCACACCAGGCAAACACCGGGATGGTGGCTAACATAACGTTCCCAGACCGCTTCCTTTTCTTAACCATTCCTTTCTTCCTCCCCAATTCCTCGGCAGCGTGATCATCGAAGAACGCCATCCCTCATACTTAACGGGCTAACGAAGTACTATGGATGCCAAAATCCCAAAAATCTAATTTCTAATTTTTTTCATACCACCTTACATAAGGATCTTTCTAAATCATTTCTTACTTCGCTGTATAGTCAGTGATTGGTTTGGTCCACTGCTTTAGAATTGACCGGCTCACTGCCATCTTGATGCCTTTATTTTCAGAATATTGAGCATCACGTCTATAATATTTCTAATTCATCTAATTCTTTTCCTATCTTTGCGCGGGTGGTTTATGATATGTTCCTATTTCTTTCCATCAGGGTTGTAGCTAGGAGGTGGACACTGAAGCCCAGCCCACCCTCTGTAACATCCTTCAGTTGATCTTAAAGTCTCAGTTGTTAGATACACAAATGCTGTGTGTGTAGGGGGGGGGGCGGAGGGAATCATAGCTTTATAATGTTGGAAGGAAACCAAAAAGTTCCTGTTTGGTTGTGAGTCCGAATGGAGAACCCAATTTAACAGTTTAGTATTTTCAGGACTAAGCGTTTTGTTTTCAGAAATTTAAGTGTTTTACCTGAAGTAGCATTTAATTCATTGTGTTATTCTAACTGCTTCGATATTTTGTTCCTTTTCTTTCTTTCTTTCTTTTTTGTTTTCATAAAAGTTTGAGATTTCGTTTTCTGTTAGCTGGCGTGTTTTATATTCATTTGGTATAAAAATCTTTTTATAGATAAAAATATTAACCGATTTCAAAAATGCGCTAAATACTCGAAGCACAAAAAATTTAAAAGCACTAAAAATATGAAAATATGTTTTTATTCATATTAGTTATCATTTTTCAACACAGTCACCCTGCTTTTCACTGCACCTGGTCTACCATTGCATAAACTTTTCAACACCCTCTACAAAAAAAGGGTTTTGGTTGCACAGCAAGCCGTGAATGCACCACTTCCTTCACATGTTGATTGGAGCTGAATTTGCTTCTGCGAGCATCTTTAAGTGGAACAAACAAATGGTAATCCGACGGGGCGAAATCGGGACTGTATGCAGGATTTTCTAACACCTCGAAATGCAGCGTCTGACGAATTTCAGCAGTGTGGGCGGTGGTATGTGGACGCGTATTGTCATGCAACACAAGAACGCTTTCTGACAATCGACCTCTTCGTTTATTACGAACTTCAGGCTTAACTTCCTTAGCAGCATATCGCGGTATATTTTAATGTTTACTGTTGATCCTTTTTCTAGGTAATGTTCCAAGATTGACTCGTGTGAGTCCCAAAACACTGAGCATCACTTTTCCTGTAGAACGTTGACTCTTGAATTTCTTTTTGATGGGAGATCCGGGGTGCTTCTGTTCTATGCTCTGGCGTTTGCTCTTAGATTCAAAGTGATCAGTCCACGTTTCATCTTCAGTGATGATTCGCCTGAAAAACGCTTCACTTTCGTTAGCATATCCGTCCAGTAGGTGCCGACAGATTCTCACACGGTTTAGCTTGTGTTCTTCATCGAGTCTTTTCGGAACCCATATCGCATAGACTGTGAAAGTTGAGCCTGTTAGGCATTATGCCATGTGTACATAGAATTATGACTAATGTGAATATGTCACTTCATCACTAGTCACTTGTCTCTTATTCAGAACCAAGGTCGGACTTATTCAGTAATGTCATCAGTTGTTGCTGGACGCCTTGCTCTTTCCTCATCCTTAACGCTCGTTCGACCACTTTTGAACTGTTCAATCCACTGGTAAACACTTCACCGTGGCAATATATTGTTCCAGTATTGTGCTGAAAGTCTTCTATGAACTTCCGCTCCACGTACACCTTCAGACTACAAAGAAACGGATGACAGAACGTTGTTCTTCTTTTATGCACACAGAGAGTTGCACGACCAACAGCATAAAGCGGGCTGATGAGATAACGCTGCAACCTGCCACACGCGAAGCCAACGGTGACATTTAGCGTTTGTTGAGCACCAATGCCATAGAGCCAACCTGAAAAGATATTATTGATTTACCCTAATGCAGTATATAATAGAAGCCCTATCAAGCCAAACAAATTATTGAGTTCTACATCCCTCCATCTGTCTCATAGTTAGGAGGTGATCAGTCTAGCACAGTATCCTCTCCTCCTCTACAACCTACAGCTCTCCTGAACTTTCAGTTGTTTTGTAGATGGTAATTTTATTAGGCATCCGTGTATAACAGAGTTATTACGTTATTTAAGTACCTAGAATATTTGCAAAAGTTTTATAATTATTCATAGCTGAATAACCTTTGAAAAGTAAAAGTAAAGGAAAAATCAAGCTTCTTTTCATCGTTTGTAAGTATTAATAACTACAATAGAGTTTAACAATGAATAATTTAGTTAGGAAGCCAGCACGACTTCACTAGAACATTGGGAAGTCTAAAAGCATAAAAATAGAATCACTCCAGAGTTTGGAGCTCAACTATAAAAGCGAAAAAGTGTTGAATAATTTTCATTTCCACGTTTTGCTTTAATGTTTCATCTCAGTCGTTACTGGTTCTTGCTGTTTCGGTTCTTTTGGAAGAGGAAATATCACTCCAGGGAATTTTGTTACTAGAGGTTAGGTGTAAGCTTGTGGTGGTTTGGTGAGGCTTTGAGGCTATATCTTCATTTGAGAGCTTTCTGTTGTTATTCGTGTCTCCAACCACGACAAGAGCTACTCGGTTCCTCTTCTGCTTCTGCATCCAAAACTTTTTTTTTTCGTCTCGTCTGCGTCTCTCTCTGTACTTGATGGTTTGTTTGTCGCCGTGGGAAATAAAGCACAATAACGGATACCTCTACAACGATAAAGCCATCGCTATGAGCTTTACTTTCAGTAAAGGCATCTGTGTTTGTAATTTCTGATGGGGTTGTTTATACAGAGCATTGCATAACGCAACTTAAGTCAAGATTGGATATTAATTGGATGCGTTTATTGGGAAAGTTGACAGTTTCCAGAGTAAATAGGTACTGGATTTATTTGTTCATAAACTGTAAACAATTATGGAGTAGATTTAAGAGTCTACTACCTCGGTCGAAAAACCTGTATACAAACAACTAGAAATGTAGGGTTTTTACTTAGATTCTGGATAAATCACTAATAAATCAATTCATAATTAATATCTTATGTAAAATAAATATAATTTCGTATCCACAAATTTGGTGACTAAAGGCTGTCATTGCACTAGATAAGAGCGACTTAATAAACAAAGTTCGTAGGAAGCGTCTTTCCATTAATATGTGGAAAATATTTTTCTAAATCAACTTGGCTCTAAAATATACGAAAGGGCTAAAGTGGTTAAAGAAATTGTAAACAAATTAAAAAGAATGCTACGAAAGAAGCCTTATGGGAGTCCTGTACTGCCTCAAAAATCTATTACTTGTAATTATCATCAGTCGCAAGAATATTTAACGTACCGGTATTATTCTTAAATCATTTTAGCATTATTCAGTTCAAAATGAAATGAATTCTTTCAGTTTTACGCCTCACACTTATGCTGGCTAGGCTAAAGGATATGGTAATTATGAGAAATGTATGAAGTGAGGGAATGAAGAAAGTGATAGGAAGCTGGAAAACCTCGAGAAAACACACGCACAGGGCGTTTGTCCACCATAAAGCTCACTTGGCGTGAACTTGGCTCGAACGAAGGACCCCATGCAAGGAGGTGAATGCTCTACCAATGACCGCCGCGGCCCATTATTCAGTAGGCTATACTCAGGGGCAGCTGTACATCCAGAGCTTCCATGAATGTCCCTTTCAGACACTACATGAGGTATAAATTTAAAGTTTAACATTGTGTTGTAGTCTAAAACTTAAAACTACATGAGCTCCTACCGAGAATCGAACCTTGATCTCTTGCACCAAAGAGTTCTATAGACGCTACATCCCTTAATTATATGTATACGTTTTGCCAATGTTATGTGCGGAATGTAAACAGAATATCAACATGATGTTAAAAAAGCTTCTAAGTAAACATATGAAATGGGATGAAAATAAAAGTTTAAAAAACGAAATCAATGCTAACTGGAGCGAAGTGGCCTGTATCAAAATAGAAGTAAAAATGGAGAAATTAATTTTCGGTACGTAGGAACTATTATTAATGAAACCATGAAGTGCAAATGTAAAATAAACTCTGCTTAAAGAAACAACAGAGGATCACGTGATTGTACATCTTTTTATTGTAAAATAGACAACCGACATTTCTTTGCTACTATACAGGTAGCATAGAAACTAGGGAAATGTTAGATTTTAAACGGGACATGGATTGTCATCGTTAATAATCGTCATCCGTTAAGATATTAACAGACTGACTCCATTGACGAACTCAATCGTGTATCTTATAGATTTAAATTTGAAACGTGAATCTTACAGATGTGAACATTATCAATGAAATTTACCGCTAACTTCAACCACATGTTTTATAGACATGTACCTAGGAAGAACATTATTATAATCATCGTTGATTTGTATTTTAACGACTATTTTTAGCACCTTAGTAATATGAAACAAGAACCTACTGTTTAACTTTGGATTGAAAACACGAGCTTCCACCGAGAACGTGATCCAAGTATCTAGTTCTAATTATTCAGCCACGAAGACATATATAAAAAATCTTACATATAAAACATCTTACATATAAAATATATATAAACCCAGATTATTAATAAATTATTGACAAACTTTAAACAGGTAAGCATCTTTACATATCAAGATTTGAAAAGATGACTGGTTGATTTCGAGTTATCCTCTCTTGTCTGTACTGAGATTTGCATGGGACATTGAATCTACAGCTTAATGCTTGATCTGAATGACATGGATTTTTACAGGGAATAAAATTTCGGACACCTGTAATAACCATACAGCCATTGGTTGCTCAATTAATGTAATCATCAATAATATACAACGTATCAATACGTCGATTAACAATAGATATCAATAATGTTAATGAAATCATTGATGAATTTTAGAAAATTATTATAGACCAACTTTAGGCATTTAAAATATCTTATATATCAACAATTTTAATGAAATGATCGACGATCTTTAAAAATCTATAGAATCTAATATATCAAGATGATGAATGAATTTCTATTCTTACGTTAGAAAAGTAAATTACCTTATAAACATCAAAATTATTTATGTAATAATCGACAAACTTTAAATGCATAAAGTATTTTTTAAAATTAAATATCCAAATTATTAATGATATCATTCATAAATGATAACTTCAAAATTGTAAAATATCATATACGTATCCAAATTATAAAATCACCTACAAATTCTAGATACATAAAGTATCTCAAAGATATCAATCTCAAATTAATAAAATCATGATGAGTTTACACGCGTAAGGCATCTTAAAGATATAAAAAAATATATATGTAAGAGTTCTCGAGCTCATACACACACAAAATAATTTATGAATATCAAAATTATTAATGAAATCATTACAAACTTTAGATGCGTAACACATGTTATAGATATACTGGTATATTTTATTAAGAAATCGTCGACTAACTTAGCCATACAAAATACGTTAAAGATATCAGGATCATTATTAAAAAAGATGATTGGATCATTTTTAGTTTAACACCTATTTTCTGTACTGAGGGTATATGTAATGTGAGCCTATAGCTTAATGCTGGATCTAAACGAAAGGAACTCTCACAGGAAATAGAACCCTGGCTTCCCGAGTAATGATACTGCAACAGCTAGCTTTATGAATATAACTATCTACAAAACAGGAAGGTACACAAAGTATCTTAAGGATATCAAAATCATTAAAGGAATCACTGACAAGTTTTAAATACACAATGCATATTATACGTAGATATTAAGATTATTAGCGAAATCATGGACGAACTTTAGACGCATAAAATATCTTCTAGATATCTACATTTCATGAAATTATCGATGAACTTTAAACATCTATAGAATAGTACAGGGTGCGGCACGTAAAACCGGCCCGTCGTAATATTCTGGTATATTGTGTTTTTGGCAACACTTAAATAATCTACCTTCCTACCAAGAGATGGCGTGTCGAGGTCGGGTCGACTTACGTGACCTGCAGCAGTCACGTGCAGCCGCAGCCAGTGAAACTTGTCGAAACCAGTTGAGAAAAAGGCCTCGTTGTGTTAAGCCGGGTGAGTGTCAGTGTGTGATAATGCCGTATTCGATACCCGAGCGTGTTGCCATTGTTGAAGGGTTCATTCTCACTGGATCTTTTGTGAAAACAAATAATTTGTTTCGGAAGAAATTTCCAGGACGTTCTGTGCCAGCAAAAAGCATCATTCAGGAATTGATTGAAAAATGGCGGCGTACAGGATCGGTTCAAAATGCTCCCAGGAACAGACGACCATCTGTTTGCACACCTGAATTAAAGATGCAGGTGGAGGAGGAGACGACAGTGAACAATGACGTGTATATGGGAATCCTGGAGGAGTTTTATACACACTTGACCGAAGAGGAGCGTCAGTTATGTTACTTTCAGCAGGACGGTGCAACATGCCACACATCAGCTGCATCATTGTCCCTTGTGCATGAGATGTTTACACCAGAGAGGACAATCAGCAAAGGCTTGTGGCCTCCTCGGTCACCAGACTTGTCCACGTGTGACTTTTACTTATAGGGACTGTTAAAGAGAAGAGTATACGAAACAAATCCACACACAATTGAAGAACTCAAGACCAGGATCCAGGATGTCACCAATAGCATTACAACACAAGAACTGACAAGGGTATATATGAATCTCCTCAATCGTGCTCACATGTGCGTTGAAGTGGGCGGAGGACACTTTCAGCACTTGCTGTGAAGGCTGCTGTGAAGGTGAATAGTCATATTCAATACATTACATTTCATTTATGTGTTGCAGTTAATCATATTCAATACATTACATTTCATTTTATGTGTTCACTTTACGGGCCAGTTTTACGTGCCGCACCCTGTATATATCAAGGTTACTAATAAAATTATCGCCGAACTTTAGACACGTAAAGTTCCCAATAAATATCAAAATATTTATGTAATAATCAACGAACTTTACACATACTATGTATCGTATAAATATCAAAATTATGAATGAAATCATTGATGAACTTTAGACACGTAAAGTATCTCATAGGTATCATGTCAATATCATGTCAATATTTAGATACGTACGGTACCTTATAGATATCAAAATTTTAATGAAATTTGTTTTGAACTTTAGATCCGTAAAACATTTTATAAATATAAATTTTATTAATGAAATCAGCTACTAACTTAGATATATAAAATACCTTGTAAGTATCAAGGCCACTAATGAATGGATGGATGATTGATTTGGAATTTAGCGCACATTTTCTGTATTGAGGTCGCATCATATATGAACCCTATAGCTTAATGCTCAATCTGAATGACATGAAGTTTTACATGTAATAATACTCTTTGTTTCCGTAGTAATCATTGTAACCTCTATTAATATAATCAACAAACTAGCAACATACACAAAGTATCTTATAGATACCAACTTATAGATATCTCAAAGTATCTTATAGATATAGGTATCTTATAGATTATTGATGAGATCAGAGAGGAACTTTAGGTACAAATATATTATAGATATCAAGATTTTTTATAAGGTCATCGACGAACTTCAGACGCATAAAGTATCTTATAGATATCATCAGTGAGCTTTAAACGCATTTACAATCTTATATATCAAGAGTATTAATACAATTATCGAAGAACTTTGGACGCGAGATACATCAAAATTGTTTATATAATCAACAAAGTTTACACACCTTACGTATATTATAGATATCAAAATTATTAATGAAATCATTGTCAAACTTCAGAGATGTAAAATATCGTTTAGAAATTAAAATTATTAAAGAAATCATTGACAAGTTTTAAATACAATATGTATCTTACAGATATAAAAATTATTAGTGAAATGATAGACGAAATTCAAATACGTGAAATATCTTCTAGATATCTACATTTTCGTGAAATTATCGATGAACATTAAACATCAATACATTTAGACATCATGGTTATTAATAAAATCACCGACGAACTTTAGACATGTAAAGTACCTAATAAATATGAAAGGAATTTATATAATCATCACATACGTTATGTATCTTATCAATATCAAAATTATTAATGAAACCATTGACGAACATTAGAGATATGAAATATATTTTAGATATCCAGATGTGAAATATATTTTGGAGAACTTTAGAGATGCTAATATCTTATAATATGAAGATTATTAGTGAAATCAACCACGAACTTTAGATATGTAAAACACTTCTCTTATATCAAGATTATTAATGAAGCCATGTACGAACTTTAGGCACGTAAACTAACTTAATAAAGACATCAATATTATTGACAAAATCATCGATGAACTTTAAACATGAAGACTTCTCATAGCTATTAAGACTGTTAATGAAATCATTGATGAACTTTGGGCTTATCAAGATAATTAATGGAATCATCGATGAACATCAGATTTCTAATAGTTATTTTGTATATGTGAGAATCATTAATAAAATACCTATGAACTTGAAACATCTACAGCGTATCTTGTAGATATTACAACCATTAATAAAACTTCGAAGAATAGTAGAAATATTGGGCCTTATGCGGAGTCGTTCTGACGCGTGATTAGTGCCATACTAACGAGTTCGACTAACGCAGTAGTCAGGCCTTTAGTAGGACGCTAAACATACGTCGAAACGACTCTGCATAAGGTGGATTATGTCTAATATAGAGATGGCCAACTTCATTTCCATATCTCTTAAGATACTTTGGAAAACTACTTACATTATTTTATAAATGGGACAAACTATGAGAAACTAATGTTAGCAATTCTTTGATAAATATTATTTTATGCTATGGACGACGAAAAGCAAACTTTAAAAAAACTTCTGTAGAGTAAAAAGTCACCAGTTTCGTGATTTAAATCCAGAACTCTTGGATTATAAGCGAAATAATTGGATATGAAATGTTTAAGAAGCTTCAGCGAAATACGTTAACCAAGTGGCTTAAGCATTTGATTGTAACTAATATCTTAATAAAAGATCTTTATTTAGAACGACTTGGGAAAGGAATTATGGAGTGAAAACATATTGCGTAACTAACTCATTCCTCGGTATATTTGGCACGTACTGTTCATAATAACTCAGTCAAACGATTCAAACATCACATTAAATTGGCTTCTTCTACTGATTCTATTTTCAGCGCCACTCTTGAGAACACGTAAGAGTTCGATAATTTCTGAATGAACTCCAACGAGGATCGTCAATCAAGTTCACTTTGCTTGTAACTAATGCGGGAGAAAATTTAATTAAACAAGTGCAAACGCATAAATTGGTTTTTAATGCAATTCTGAAAACTCAATCAACTCCTGGCTTGGTTTCTAAAATTTTAAAATGAATAAACTCATAATTCATGCATCTGTAAGAGTTATCTATATGCATATAAAACACAAATTCTGATTTGTTTACTTTCGTGTCCTTCTCGTTGGCTTAAGCCTGTGCCTCTACTGCACAAAGTTCCAGGTTTGATTCCCGGTGGAAGAGCATAGAACGCAGTACAGTGATTCAGATCAACTTTAAACGATAGCCCTAATCCTTTATTGACTTGCTGCTGACAAACGATATCATTACAAATTAATCAATCAATTTATTTATTTATTTATTTTTGGAACTTACATAATATTTTACCACGTATTCTGCCCTTGCTATAGTGGTCGCAGGGAGTCGTGAAGCTTGGCCTAGATCTACCAATTTCACCACCAAATAGAACGCGAGGGTGTGTCCCAGTTATCAACCCCCATCCATAAAATGTTGCCAGTATTATCTCTCGCGCTTTACGGAGAACATCTCCTGAGAGTGAAATGTTGTTGGGTTTCGTTTTGATGTTGACGTTATTTCATATTTTTGCTATTATTGTTGTTACCATTCCATTTCTTGTCTCGTAGGCTAATATCTAGATTTTCTTTTTTTAAAAAGTATGTCTGGCTTGTGATCATGGCTATCGCTCGGGCCGAATTATTAACTTAATAAACCTTAGAGAGCTACGGGAACAAGAGTGAGTACAACATTTAAACACGTTCAGAAAGGTTTGGTGGGGTGTGTGTGTCAGACAATATATACGCACACACACACACATATATATATATATATATATATATATATATATATATATATGTGGGGGGTTGTCTCATTTTGAAATTTGCATCTTCAGACTTTATGTCCTGTTAGCCTAATTTTATCCGCCCCAATATAGATTATCTAATTCGCACACTGCTCGTTTGCCATGTCCTCTAACAAGGGAACATGTTATATTGATAGTAGCATTGCCTAATCAAATAATGCGCAGTCGATAGACGAGTGAAGAAAAGTGAGAAATCCAAAGTTTTACGGGCCGACACACAGTAACACAGGAGGTACAGAGGAAAGAAGAATCCAGAATCATGTGAAGATAGTAATGCCAAAGATACACCGACACAGAAAGAACTTCAAAATGATTAAAGTAATCAAAATGACATTTACACAACACTATAGTAAGCAACATTGTACCCACAGACATGCTCGATAACATCATATGTAATGCAGTGTTGCCAACTGAGAACAAAATGAAGTTTTGTTAAATGTCACGGAACACAAATTATAACATGTAGAAAATCTAATTATGAGTAGAACCATACCTGTGAAACCATGTTGTACAGTGTTACCAACATTTGAAGATAGGCCTATATAAATTCCTACATGAATCTCGGACGTAGAAGAGTGCATACAGTACCAACACACTGCGGAGTTATTTATCAACAGTAACACTGAAAAATTAATTACCAATAATGTGTGACGTGATACAATATTACATACATCAGAAAAGTGAGCCTGCTAATCAATCCAAGAGTATGCAACATTTCAGTTTTGTGTGTTGTGTTTGATACTATTCTGATTTTCCACTTGGGTAAACCTGCTTCGACACTGTGCTTCGTCCCTTATTTTTGTACTTCAGTGATTATATTCTTGTTTGTGGTCTCATATTTTGGTTTTAACTAGTCTGAATCGTGTACTGTATATTCTCTTCTATATCCGAGATTCATATAGGAATTCATATAGGCCTATCTTCATACGTTGGTAACATTGTACATCATGACCTCACAGTTATTGTTCTACACATAATTAGATTTTATACATGTTATAATTTGTGTTCCGTGACATTCAATAAAACTTCGTTTTGTGCTCAGTTGGCAACACTGAATTACATATGATGTTATTGAGCATGTCTGTGGGTACAATATTTGCTTACTATAATGTTGTGTAAATGTTACTTTGTTTACTTTAATCATTTTGAAGTTCTTTCTGTGTCACTGTATCTTTGGCATTGCCATCTTCACATGATTCTGGATTCTTCTTTCCTCTGTATCTCCTGTGTTACTGGGTGTCGGCCCGTAAAACTTCGGATTTCTCACTTTTCTTCACTCTTCTATCGATTGCACATTGTTTGATTAGTCAATGCTACTATCAATATAAGATGTTCCCTTGTAAGTTTGACAATAGTGTTGGTGCACTTCTGTTGTATCATATTCTCTTGACTGTGCGTTTGGTAGGCAGCTCCACGAATCCTACCAAATTCTTCTGATGCATCACTCGTGACTCAAACTAGTTCTATGATTGGTGTAGAGCCGAGGCTTCACAAGTCGTCGCGGTTACTATAGCAGGTGATTTACCGCACATTGTGAACCGTCCATGCACCGTGGTTCTAAGCTGAATTCTTTCGTCTTATCGTGTATATTACACTTTTAACATCGCTCATCAATTCTAGCCGTTTTCCCTCTCTGTCCTTCTCGCTGGTATGTGTGTCTGATGTACGAGGTCCCTGGCTCGATTCCAGATGAGAGACCATTGAATGTAATACTATTTATAATATCCCACTATAGCTCTCGTTCTATGTAGCCACGCTGCTGATAAAGGACGTAAGTACAAGTAAATCAACCTTCCCTTCCCCCTTTTTACTTCTATCGGTAGTCTCTTCATCTCCCTCTGGTCGTTGTTCCGTTTCAACTAATCCCACAATCAGTTTTCTTCCTCTATCTTAATTACATCTCTTAATAGAGACCTTAAGAAGTACTTGTAGAAGAAAAGCGTACATACTCTTAATGCTGCAATGTATCGTTACTAAGGCTAAAGACCATTGCTATCATTTTAATTCACAATAAGCTTATCATCATTTATATTTTTCCTTATTAACATTAGTTGTTGAGCCCAAGCTTTTGACCCGCTGTACACTATAGGTTGAAATCGTTAATTAAAAGCTTTAATTGTTTACATCTAATATACCCTCCAACCTCAATCATCATACAACATTTTTCAAGAACTTCGTTATACAATCCTGCAGCTAGCGACATCTAACATTGGACAGGCAAGTGATGGCATACGTGGCGACATCTATTAACGTGACTCCTTTCTATTAGGAATTAGCATGATAAACTGAGGGATTGCCCTTTTAATATAAAGAATTTTCACGGTGCCCCTGCTCTTTCTACAACCAACATTACAAATCTTTTAAGCAAGGTTGCATAACATTCGAGTATAGTATAACGCAGTCGCAGAGATTTGCCATCGTTTTCCTGTCTATAAATGGGATAACTATCTCCATACTTGTTGAACAATTTTTATATCTTGCCATCACCTCTACATATTGTTCGTACACTCTTTCTTAATGCGTTTCCACATGTATATTAATCATATCTTGATATCTTTTATTTAACAATTCCCAACACGTATCCTATCTTCAAAAGCACTATTTTAAAATCTTGTAACATTTGTTTATATTAATTCAATTTACCAATGTTTGTGTAGTCTTTCCAAAATTAGAAACCAAGGACATAAATTTACAGAGTATTCAGAATTTCGTGATATAGGTAGTCAGAATTCCATAATATCCTCCACTTTGATTAGATCAAAAGGTACACAGTTTAAAATGCAATATACGTATATTACAAATATGGCAACATAGATATGTAAACAGAGTGCTCAAAGTAGTAAGTTATTACAATCATCTCCAGAGTAACATAACTGTATAGAAATAAATACAATGTGAAAAATCCGTTGTCCGGACAGCGGTATACTGTACAAATATACGGAATCCTTATGTTTACTACAGAAATCCATATGCTACATACCTTTCCCGCTTAGATGTTCCATCATGCCGTTGCAGAATGAATGACATCTAACAGTCTTCCGTATATTACATACATATACGTATGTTACATACGTCCATCTGTATCTGTATGTGAGATCCTGACCGTCTACATACAGTTTTTTTTCGTTCGTACGAAAAGTACGTTTATACAGAACACTTATACGGAAAGTACGTATGAAATATACTTTTTCAGTTATATGTTTGCTGTACGTTAAGTCCAAAAACTACAGGACTTACATATGCAATCTATATTTTTAAGTACCACATACGTTTTTTTTCCTCAGTGTATTTAACACGAGTATATACATTTTAAATAATAATAATAATAATAATAATAATAATAATAATAATAATAATAATAATAATAATAATAATAATAATAATAATAATAATAATAAAATAGCATAACTTGGAAGATGGCATTTCAGCGAGAAAGCTTCTGTAACCGAACGGGCCCTTTACGCATGGAATATTCAGATTTTCTTTCTTCTGATAATCAATTACAAAAATTACTACCGTTTTGTGTAAGAAATAGGAAATTAGACGCTTTACAGTGCATTTTTTGTCAAATTATTTTAATTTCTAAATGTAGAAATATGATTTTACTTTTCTAGTCTAATTCAAGAGATAAGTTAATTATGAACTGGGCTTCTGGGAAGCAAATACATCCGCCACTGAAGTTAAAGAGTCCTAACTGTTTGGTAGGTTTAAGAGCAAAGGAAAAATCACGTAATCATTTGGATCTGATTTGATTTTGAGTTTAGCATTCCTTTCAGCAGTGAGGCTATATGAGACGTGGACCTTCAGCTAATTGTAGGATCCGAACTCCTGAGATCCCGTCGTGTCTCACAAGCTAAAAGCGCGTATGCTAACTGCTTAGCCACGAGGGAGCTTCAACCACTTATTCATGAAACCATTCCTCGGTAAGAAGTGGATATTCTACACTAGTGGTTCTGAACCTAATTTCTATCACGACCCCCATTTTATCACTTCCTCTTCCCAGCGACTCTTATAATTTCTGGTTTGTAATAAGCTTGTGTGGAACTTTTAATATACCTATTGCGGAGATCTCATGATATCTATCTATTTCTATGATAATAGAATCCATTTCTTGTATATAGTGGATACAATAACTTCCCTAAAAGCGAATGGATTGAAACCAAATTTAGTCAGTTCACTTATCTTCTGCTTATCTTCACGACCCCCCAGGTTGATAAACTCTGTTCTACACTATTATTAGCGTTTAACGGAAGGAGATGTGCAAAGATAAAGCATATGACAATCAATTTCATTGAGCTGAGAAAATATATGGGTGAGTGTAAATCCTGAGACGTCGTTTTCAAGAAAATTATTAAAAACAAATTTCTTTATATAAACTTAAAAATGTATGCTGCACGATAAAATCATTCCACCTATTAAGATAAAAGTTATCTTGAAGAATACACCAATCAAGCTTTTCATTAAGAGACGAACAAGACAATAGTATACAGTAGAAATGAAATGAAATCTTTGAGTTTTACGTCCCACGGTTGTGCCGGTTAGGCTAAAGGAGACGGTGATAATGATTAATGAATGAAATGGTGGAATGAAGAAAGTGGGAGGAAACGGGAGAACCCCGAGGAAACCCACGCACACGGTGTTTGTCCACCACAAAGTTCACTTGGCGGGGACTGGGATCGAACCCGGAACCCCAAGCACCAGAGGTGAAGTATACGGTAGAGTAGTAAATATAGATATATTCTCGAACACTCTGTATATCTCCGAAATGGTGCGGTCCTGTTGCTTACCCTGAAAAGTATCCTGCTGAAAGGCTTGCCCTAAGATGGAGTGGGTCAAGAGTCAAGTGGGTTAAGTTAGTCAAATTTGTGAGTGGGTCAGTGGGTCGTGAGTCAACAGAACGTGACTCACTGCGACCCACTACCCACCGTGACCCACCGACTCACTCTGCTCAGTGAATTCTAGACATCATCTTCTGAATACTTGAATTTGTCAACGCTTTACTTTCAAGGTCTCCTTTTTTCTTCCTTTTTCATTTATTTTTATCTAAGTGAAAAAAGAACTTCAGGCACTTTTTGGTATTGATATTTTTAATTGTAACAATAGCAATAGGGCTTACTACTTGGCTTTTGAGACATGACCAGTACGTTTTATGAGGGGCTGACTACTGGAAAAAAAAATATATTTTTGAATCACCTCTAATATATGAATTATTAGATAAAAAAATGAATGTAACTATGTGTGCGTGATTGTCACGGCCAAATGTCAAACCCAGATGAAATGACTTTTGGTATATAGTTAGGCCACAATCCCAACTGAGATATTATCATATCACTTTCATTATAATAAATATCCTAAGGAGGGAGTAGGATTCCGATTTTTTTTTTTTTGGCGAAAAATTGGGTATCTTACGAGTGGATCACGATGGGTCGTGGGTCAAATTTTCATTGTCCCACGGCATCCCTACTGCTAAAGTGTGAATGTGCCGTTGTGCAACACCCTGTATACCCAGATAGCAGAAACAGCTTGTCACAAGCATGATATAAGCTTGTCGTGACAAAGATATAAGCTTGTCCCAAGCTTGTTACGACAAGTCTGTAAGCGTATATCAAGGCTGATTCAAGCGACGAAGTTGACAGGCGACAAGCATATTGTAGGCTTATACTGTAAGATTGTTTCAAGCTTGTCAGCTCAAGCTTATTGCAAACTTGTTACATAAAGCATGCTACAGGCTTGTTACCTCAAGTTTATTTCAAACTTGGTACGTAATGCTTGCTCCAGGCTTGTTACCTCAAGTCTATTTCAAACTTGGTACATAATGCTTGCTACAGGCTTGTTACCTCAAGTTTATTTCAAACTTGGTACATAATGCTTGCTACAGGCTTGTTACCTCAAGTCTACTTCAAACTTGGTACGTAATGCTTGCTCCAGGCTTGTTACCTCAAGTCTATTTCAAACTTGGTACATAATGCTTGCTACAGGCTTGTTACCTCAAGTCTATTTCAAACTTGGTACGTAATGCTTGCTCCAGGCTTGTCACCTCAAGCTTATTTCAAGCTGTCCACTTCAAGTTTAGCACATGCTTAATATGTCTCGTTTATTGCAAGCTTCTCAGTAAAGCTTGATACAAATTTATTTCTGCACGTGAGAAAATGATTCATCTGCTTGGCGACATGTATAATGTTTGATGTGAAGGTTAGTATAATGTTCAATGTGTAAGTTACATAAATGATGGTGTGTATTCTTTTGCATTTGAGGTGTTTAGATATTGCCATCACTTTATTGGCATTATTTTAAATATATATAGGGGAAACCATACCATACTTACTATTAATAGTAAACATAGTAGTAAGCTATGGTTTCTGCAATATTTTTAAAAGAATGCCAATAAAGTGGTGGCAATATCCAAACACCCACAGATGGCAAAAGAACACACACCATCATTTATGTAACTTAAACACTGAACATTATACTAACCTTCACATCAAACATTATACATGACGCCAACCAGATGAATCATTTTCTCACGTGCAGAAACAAATCTGTATCAAGGTTGACACTACTGGGCCTCACATCAAACCTTATACAAAATGAAATCAACCTCATATAGACAATAATCCTGCAAAAATAAACGTAAAGGTGACGACGAAAGAACTGTTAAACCTACATAAGCAATGTTCTGAAAAAGAATAGTTGTGTTCGGTCAAAATGAAAGCAAAATATGTATACTTTCACAATCTGTATTATGCTTCTTTCCTTCGTCCATTATGCGTCTTTGCAGCACGAGGTTCAGGTTTATTTCTGTTGAGTAACATTATTGAAATATCATGTTAAATTATAAATCCATGTCTCACACAACATTGGTGTTGAATATATACCCCATACTCCAGTCTATTGAGATTAGTATCTTATCTCAACATAGAAAATAACACTTTTCCTGAGTTCCTTGGTGAATATACTATGCGACCTGGCAGATCAGCATCCAATTAGTTTACCATTAACCACAGTTTGATGTTGAAGTTGAGCGTCCAGTTTCAGCACGAAGTTTTACATGAGACACTGACCTGTAGAATCCGAACAGTAATGCGTTCAGTGTTTGTAAGATCTTCCACTGGGAATCGACCACGACCCTAGGCGCACCAAAGACGTACACCACTAGACAAGCGTCAAGGGCTAAGCAAACTTTTAAATTATCAGATTTCAGGAAAGAAAGAAATATAAATTAAATCCTAGAACCACTGCTACACAGGGTGCGAAATACTGAGGATGGCCATTCCCACACTTCAAAATTTTGGAAGAAAATTCATCCTCAATAATTTACTGGAGAGATAAGGTGACATCGACACTGTCAGAAGTATACAAACTATTTACAGTAAATCTGTGCAGTTAGTGGACAACCTAGTGGATAAGCATTATCCCTAACCTTACATATATCAATAATTTTGGATGTTCAATATATGAAATCTTCATTTCAAAACTTTCCAGTGCAATTTTTTTTTTTTACTTATTTATTTACTCCTATCTCTCCCCGATCATAACTGTTATGATTTCGCATCCTGCTGCTACATAATTGAAATAAATTATCCCTACATTCTACGCAATAACTGATATAAGGTTCCATGAAAACAATCAGCTTGTATTACAATGTTATTTATTGAACTTATTTACATATTTTGTATTATTTCTAACTTATTTTCTTAATTGGGTTCCTCAACTTCAACGGTGTGACCTTCCACTACAGGTTTTGAATTTCTTCGTTCTCTGCAAAATAACGATCATAAATACGTACTGAAAAACATGTAATTGATTGCACAGTTAAAAGAAAACATTCATATTGTTTACCTTATAAATACGCTCTCATTAAAATACATTATTATTCTTTGAAGTAAGTGCCACACAAGGCAACAGAGTCTGGCACTCGTTTTCAGATCTGGTGATCCATGGCTTGGAAGAACTCCAAATATGATCTCTATAGCATTACGGTAGAACTTTTTATAGTGAATTAATATTCCCTAATCGAGCTCACCTATTCAGATGTTAGATTTGTAGTGTGACACTTCTTATTCAAAGTGTCTTGACTATGTCAAATACAATATAATTCATCTTCCCATACTGAAAATTAATAAAGTAATTTTAAACACTACTATACACAAACATTACCCAAACACTCTTTCGGTTTAGCGGCATCCCTTATATTCTACATTTTACGTTTTACAGCCTTATTTGATTAAATTTTGACGATCACTCATAAGAAACACTTGAAAGGAAAGAATCGCGTTTGTTACAATTACAACATACTCTCCCACAGTCTGATATTAAGTCGTCTCGGGATCGCACGAATCTGTCTGGGTCATACAGGGTCAGGGATCTGACTACTTCGGGATCACGAGTCACGAAGTATGTTACTCGTTTCATCACTGGTACCACTGCATGGTATTTATTCACTTTACCTATTTCAATGTTCTAGTGAAAGTAAATTTTCAGTAAATTTTTTTTTAATTTCCTAGCTGAAAATGTGCATTGTTCTGTGAGAGCATCAATTGAGATAAATCCAGAAAATGTCATATTGACTCACTCGGTACTGTTGTATAAGCACGGCGTTACGAAAAACAAACGAAGTAATCACTGATATAAGAAATCACTGAGAGATGGAAGAACAAATATTTACTTATTTCTGTAATTTTCTTTCCATGCCTTGTATGAAATGCAATCTGATCTCACGATTCACAGGAAAGATAGGTCATAAGTGTGTGAACCTATATACCTTGTATTCTTCACGGAGCAACATAAATGGCAGATGATGACCTACAAGGCGTTATCCTGCGTCACGTACAACAGAACGCATGGGAAAGTGTAGTTCGCAATTCACAGGAAAAGTGTAGAATTTACTAAAGTAGGCACCGTGTACACGGACAACTTCGTACCATTTTGCAACGAGTTTGGAACATACCTTAGAGGTTCAATGAAATATTTCTCTTTAAAAATAAAAAATAAAAAAGTTACTGGTGACTAATAAATAAAGAGGTGCTGAACAACAATTCACTGGAATTATTTGTGACAGTAAAACAAACGGATTTTAACCCTGAGCCTTACAGCGGAGGAATACATCTTTGCAACGTTTCATTCTTTCAAAACACAAGATAGGAAGACATGCATATTGCCTTCATCATACATATCAAATGAAGAAGGGATGACTCATTACTGTAAATGTAACACTAAGTTTATTTGACCCATATTCTTGGAACGTCGTGTCGGAGTCATTAGCGTCGTTTCACAATTCATTATAGAGAAGTAATAAATACTCCTGCGACCTATCGACCTAGTTCTTTATATCCCATCTTTGAAAGCAGAAACATTTCTCAGTGTACATGGCACAAGGCAGGCAAATCACTTCATTTATTTCAATCCAGTCAAATTCTGAATGCATTTTAAGACCTATGTCTCCCTATTTATTTTCCTGGTAATTTGTTGTTGAGTGTTTACGTATACGCATACTTTGGCGTGCTCCATCCTATTGAAATCTTTTTGTCTTTGGGGAAAAACTACTCTTAGTTTTTTTAAAATTTATTTTTATTACTGCCACTGCTGAATGAAGTCTTTATCTTGTGGATAAAACATTAACCTTGTTTCTTGTTCAATTTTGGTGTTGATTACTTCTTTTTCATACTGAATGAAGTCCTATCTTCCGGGAAACTCGGGAATGTCTTTGTAAGAGAGAAATGTGCATTTACTATTATTTTGTCTTTTAACAAAATTTCCTAACTGCTGAAGTCTTTATCTTCTAGGAAAAAAAACTGTTTCTTGATTAGTTTTAATGTTATTTTACTTCTTTTCTATCTCCTGAATGAAACCGTATCTTCTGAGAAGGAAAAAAAAACTACAATACCATCTGTATCTTAATTAATTATAGTACTTTATTGCTTGTTTCTATACTAAAGGAAATAATTTTATCGTCTGGAAGATACTGCAATTGCATATTTCTCTATTACAATGGCATTACAGAGTTTTCCAGAATATAAGATGGTTTCATTTAGTATAGAAAAGAAGTAATTAACTCTAATCAATCAAGAAAGAGGGTGGTATTGTAGTTTTTCTCTCATGAGATGAGTTCGTTCAGTAGATAGAAAAGATGTAAAATAACACTAAAATTAGTCAAGAAAAAAAGAGGTTAGTTGCTTTCTGTTTTTCATGCAGCAGGTAGGAAATGTTTTTAGAAGGCAAATATAACAGTAAGTGCCTATCTCTCTATTACTCTGACATAGCAGTTTTCAAAAAATGAAATTTCCTGCAGTATAGAAAAGAAGTAATCAACACCAAAATTAATCAAGGAATAAAAGTTATTCTTTTAAAAAAAAGATTTCATTCAGCAGATAGGAGTAATCAAAAAATAAAATTAACAGAGGTACTTTCTTCCAGAAGACAAGAAAATAAAAATGTAAACAGTAATGAATCTCGATTTTAGTTAAAATTTCCATCCTCCGAGGAAAGTAACAGGCAAGTTGCTAAATTATAAGGGATAATAAAATAATAAATACATACAAGGTAAACATTTCATCTCATTTCACTGTGTACTAATACATGAGTGCGTAAAAATGAACTCATCTCGCTATATAAAATACAAAGACCTAAGTGATTGAGTGACCGACAGATCTTTGCACAGGCCAAATCGCTTAAGATAGACAAGTTAAATATGGACAGTACATGGGATTTGTTACGTAGGATACCACTAAGGAAGGACTTTTGCAAATTCGACAGGAAGGGAAGGAAAATAGGTGTGGGACGTATTTTTAAAATATGACCATATCTCCGAATTCCTTAAGGTTACAGACTTGAAATTTGATATTCGGATGTCTCATTTCAAATAATTTGACATATTTAAGCGGTTTTTGATATTTTAGTACAAAGGAAAAAAAGAAAAAAAAGTGAGAAAGAAAAGAAAAGGAGTGAGGATTACAATTATTATAAGATGTCGAAATCTCTGAATTTATGAAGGTTTGAAACATGAAATTTGGTATTTTCATATTATTTAAAATAAGTAGATAAGAATTTAAGCGCTTTTGAAATATACCTCGGAGGTAAGAAAGGGGGGTGGAAAGAAAAATGGATGTGGATTATAATTATTATAGTAAAGTATTTAATCCCTTAAGGTGAGAGATTTGAAGTTCAGTATTTCCATTTCTCATTTAAAATACTTTGCCACGTGTTTCGGTCCTTTTTTTCTTTTTTGACATGCTAGTAAAAAGGGAAAGAAACGATGTGGAGAGGAGAAAAAAAGGTGGGATTACAATTATTCTAATAAAATGTCGATATCTCTAAATCTTTTAAGATTTGAAATATGGAAGTAACTTCTCATTTAAAATTATTACAAAAGCGTTTTATGATACATATCCTAAAAGGAAGAAAAAGGGAAGGATTACAATTATTATAATAAGATGTTCATATCTTGGGGTCCGGGAAAGTAAGAGGCATTGAAACGCTGTAACAGTTTTGTATCAAATCCACAGAATTCTATGCATATGATATTGATCTAGTGATCTATAGATGTGAGAAATGTATTGAATACAAAACGTATATGTAGAGAAGAACGCGTCCATGGACTAAGTTGCAGATCCCTAGCTTATTTAGTGATGGTGAGAACTTTCCGATCTCTCTCGTGATTGTAAGGAAAATAGGTAAAACTATACTTACCTACGCAGTAGTCTAGGCTCCGCCTGCTGGGGCCAAACACCCAATACTTCCTTCACCGTTTCTTCTGTTGCGACGGTGTACATCTTACGAACAGCAGCTGAAAAGAAAGATAGAATTTCAAGCAAATACTAGCGATTTTTATTCTTAAAAAAAACTGTCATTTGAAATAAATTTCTCTCTTAAATAGCTTTACGGAATTATGGTATGGTTTCTAAACATGGATACCTAGAGCTGAAACTAATTCCTATATTATTTTTCAAGTCACCTAAGCTAGGCCCCTATTTTATGATTTTTATGTAAGGGTACTATAGAAAGTTATCTTCCACCACACTTTTGGTATATTATATAATGGAAAAGTTACATTTTTCGATACAAGTGTAACAAGACTTTCTTCCGGTGCCCTTAGTGGTGATATGGTTTTGAGTCAACGTTTAAAGTCACCTTAAATAACACTACAAAAAACACATTAGGTTTTGGCTAACTTCGTTGTCACGAAAAATTGAAAGATGAAGACGACAGAAAGACGAAAGTTTGACTATTCGCCGTCTTGAAAGCCTGCAACTTTTCTCTTTTTATACTAGAATTATGGTAACTTCGAAAGCTATGTTCTTCTAGTGTTTTATCTGCGTTCCAGTGTTAGACAAAGAGCTCTGAAATTTTGCACCTTTAAAATATCGGCAGGGGAGACAGTTTGGCATATTATGTAATACTACCAGACTAACAGTGTTGCCAACCCAACAAAGTTATATTCGTGTGGTAGACAGTATCAAATTTACAGGTATACACGAAAAGTCTGGTGCAAAATTATACTTCACAGTAGTGATTCCTACACTGTACTTCAATTTAAATTCGTTGACACTATTGACTTTATTTAGCCCTGGAATCATTCCTACCTTGGAATTTTATTTGGTTTTAGATTTTCCGTACACCTTACAAATTCTTTTGAATGCTTTTTCAAGCAAAGATTTGTTTAAATATGTACTTTGCCAGTAAAGCTTTGTTTACAACATAGAGTGTTGGATCAGTTATTGAATTTCCTATACATTCTACACAGATGTTATATTCACCCAGTAAGGGTGAACACATTTACATATTTTACTACTTGACAGTAAAAGAATCATAAAGTACTCAAAGCATACTTTATTCATGAAGAATTACTTCTGATTACTTGGGACATACTAATATGAGAACACACGTCCAGTACGAGAGAAGTAAGACTTAATAATTAGCAAACTGGAATTTTGTATGGTTACTAGCATAAATAAATAAATGAAGTTAAATATTTCAGTACAACTTTTCAAATCAACTTACTGTTGATCTTATTGCACATTTGGTTGGACCCAAAGGTGTGCTTTTTTGCTTCATGATCCTTGGTTTCCTGCCAGAGTAGGAGAGTTCCATTGCGAGTTTGTCGCACAAAGTTCTTCTTATTGCATTGTGAGCGAAACCTTTTAAAACCCTTACCACCAATTGACAGTAATACTTTTACCTGAAAGAAAGGAAAGTATTTAGATCTAATGCATGCTGAAATCAAAAAGAAAAACAATATATATAAGGGTCCGTATTGTTATGTTTTTCTACCAGTGGAAAAAAAACGAAGCATGAATGAAACTAGATTAATTTTTAGATACCGTAATGTGAAGTGTGAAAAAAAAGGGGGTGGGGTTCTGAGTTTCACGGAAGGCCATATCAAATGGGCTACGTGACTAACAAAAACTGTTTGCCTGGGATTTATTTGGTAACTTTCAGCTTTATATCGGAATAGCGGTTATTTAAAAGGACCATTGTCCGTTTGAATTAGAAAAAAATATATATATATATATATATATATATATATATGTGTGTGTGTGTGTGTGTGTGTTTATGTGTGTGTATGTATATGGAAATTACATACACTTCCAAAAGTAACAAGTAACAGTGGGTTAATCAGTGCTGCCAACAAGTAGTGTCAGAAAATAGCTAAATGACGCACAAAAACTAGCTAAAAATGGCTCAACTTACCTTAACTTATAGGTAACAGAATTTAGGAATAAAGAAACTAAATATTTGGTACTTTAAGTCTACTAGTTTACAAAGATGTTTTAATATTATTTATCTTTTGATATCCTCAAATCAAACAGTTTCACAATACAATTTGTTCCTTCATTGACTAGAAGTAATAAAATCTCTTGAATTATTTTCAACTTCTAATGCTGGGTATGGCTTGATAACACTATTGATCTATCACAAAAATATATACATGCACATGCACGCATCTCAACAAGAAAAACTCCACCCAAACTAAAAATACACTAGAAACTAATCAAACAAATTGACTATGGAGAAACCAGATCCAGGAATCGCAATTTACCGTGACGGATAGGTGAGACTGATAAAAGATACCTAATCTACTGTGACAATGTAAGTGCTGTTGTAAACAAAAGAATTAGAAAAATACCAAGATAAACTACTTTCTTTTTAGGTTTTTCATATTTTCTAAAAAAAAACAAAAAAAAACAAATTGACTGCAAAAGATTTAATTGCCGCCTAAATGACTATATTAGCAAGTATGAATGGCAAGTTGACCAAAATTATAGTCCATAGCTAATGCACATGATAATGGCTAAATTGGCAAAAATGGAGTTGATGCTAACATTTAGTCAAAAGAGAGATGTTCCAAAAAGACGTAAATTAAAAGATATAACAAAGATCTGCTTCATAACTTGTACAGGTTTGATAGGATACTTACATATTTCTTTCCGAAGTTAGGTTCTCCAAGCTTTCTCTCAAATGTTTGAAAATCATTCAACGTTCTCAGAGGCAGAAGGCCAAGAAGTTCGGATTCTTCGTTTATGGTTTTTGCTTTCACACTCACACCATTACTTAGAAGTGTGTCGACCTTCTTCTCGACGGAAGATACTCTTTCACTAAGGTCAGCTAAAGTAAATTGCATTTGGCCAAATACCATTCTGATATCTGCAATAAATTTTAGGAAATATAGTTTTGAAGGTGTTAATATAACTAGAAAATATATTATTTCACAAACCATTGAAACAATTAAATGTACATTCATGTTCAAAATGATTGTCGCATATCTATAACTGTCTTCTTGTGGAAAATTTTATAGGGAAAGAATTATAAGCACGTAAATTAGAATGAGTAAAACAAATGGACAAGAAAGGTTTATTTTCGTTTTATTCTTCTTATTTACTGCTGTTTTGACATGAAATTTGCCACATACATGTCTTTGCCGATTATGCACATACCAACATTATAAGAAATACAGGGCGAATACGTTATCAAATTTTATTCCTACAACAACATATTTATAGACATGCGACAATAATTTTGGACATGGGTGTACGTTTGTGGTGGAAAAACACCGTGTGCGTAGATTTTCTCAGGGTTCTACCGTTCCCCTCCACTTTCATCAATCCATTATTTAATTCATTCTCATCATCACCGTCTCCTTTAGGCTGCCCCGCATAACCGTGGGACAAAACTCAAAGATTTTATTTAAATATGAGTTCGCTGTTCATTTAATCAGAAATCTTGGGGGGAAAAGTGGGGAACAATTAGGAAGACGTGTGTAGAAGACCACTACGTTGCAGAATTATGACCAGGTCATTAGAGTATGACGTCATTCATCAGCACTGCGGAAGGAAAGGGTTGATTGCTCAGAGGTAGAATGTTGCCTTTTGGTGCGACG
Source organism: Thermobia domestica (assembly GCF_964235325.1). NCBI lineage: Eukaryota > Metazoa > Arthropoda > Insecta > Zygentoma > Lepismatidae > Thermobia > Thermobia domestica. The sequence continues at coordinate 248,717,734 of NC_137457.1, read as the reverse complement.
GATCTTTGGTTCAATCTCCGGCCTTATGAGTTTATGATGGACAATATCATATTGGTGAGGGTTTTCCCGTTCTCATGCCACTAATTCCTTCATAATCATTCACTATCATTAGTCATCCGTGTATCTTAACATTAACCCTAGGAAGACTAAACTATAATTGGTCACGTGAAAGACTAAGGGGGGTCAATTTTGCTCGTGGTTGTAAATTCCAATTTTAACCCTACTAATGTATTTTAAAGTTATTTAATGACTGCTACTAATAAATGTGAGTTGTAAAATTATTTTAAGACTTGTGAAATTTTATTTTAATAGGAAATATTACAAGTCCCAGTACAGACTACTACCGCATTTGGTTAGCAGACATGAAGTAGCTTGAAATACATTAGCGTTTGTAGACAAGTTACTATACTAAACCTGAGATTATTACGTTTGCTCAATGTATAAAAGTAGATTATGTTAATTTAGTCATCCATTCAAAGAATAGATAAGTTTACATGATCCTTTCAAAGTAAAACTGTACTCCTCTTAACATTTCTAAGTTGCTAAAAAAATGTACTTAGTCTCCTGCGCTAAAAAAAAAAACTACCACAATAATGTGCTTTCTAATAAAACTAAATTTAAGTTTAGATTACAGAAGAAAATACAAAAAAATTGAAACGTTGTAAAATTCATTTGTTCGGGCAAAGAGAAAAAGAAAGTGCGGGCAAATTTGACCCACCTTCGTCTTTCTATGGTTAAGGACATAACAGCGGGGTTATGAAGAACGGGACCTACAGCTTAAAGTGAGATCCGAATCACTACTCAGTTTGCACTCGAGAGATATTGTTCTTCATTTGAACTCGAAACCAGAATCCCTTGATAACAAAGGCGATAAATCCACAGATCCATCATCCACAGAGGTCAACTGATAGAAATACGTTGCAGTGATCTTGCATACTTGTGGATATTTTAGGAGCCACTTAAGAACCAAAAGGGAAAGAACTGCAAAATGGAATCACTCTATAGTTATACACATTAAATCAATGGACAATTTTAAAAGACTATATAGTACAGAAGATCTAATTTAGTCAGTCAGAAATATAGGCTTAATTTAATTTGCTAATCAATACAGGAAGTGACTAATAGTTCTGGACCATTCATACTATCTTTCTAAATAAAACGTTTTATTATTATTATTATTAACAAACCAGTCAAACCTAATAGAAATCTCTGTTTCGTCGATCTACTTTCCAATGTTATAAATTTAGACACTTAATCAGCTTCTGTGGAAAAGTTTTGCTGACCGTCCGCTAGTGTGGCAGCGCACTACAGGCAGTTCGGCGGGAACTCCAAACTTGATAAAATAAAATCACAATTAAAGAGACAAGTTAAAAAAGTATTTTTCACGAATCCCACCCCCACTCAACTTGTGGACTATCATGCCTCCGACAAGGAAAATTCAAGCTTAACCAACGCTGAAGGAGTACACTGCTGAATAATTTATGATGTAATGGCAAATCATTTGCAGAACTAGTTGACCTATGACCTCTAGTTTGAGCGAGTTGCGTTCATTTCTCGAGGTTGCGACCTTGTTCAATCGAATCATCAGCCTCAAATTACTTTTACTCTTAAAAAAAGGGGGCAACGGTTACTCCACTTTAATCTAAGGTAAACGTATTTAAACAAAACAAAACAAAAAAAAAAACACGGTTTTGGCCAATCCTGGAAAATAGCGTTATTTCTTTATTACATCCGTTCAGATTGCAAATATTTTTCTGAGATTTTAGATCCAGACTTCATTCACCTGGTAGAAAAAAAAAGCACTAAAATCAATTAAGAGACAGAAGTTACTGTTTTTAGAGGATAAAAAGATAAAAATGTAAGCAACGAAAAACCTAGTTTTCTTCAAACTTACATCCTCGACTTCTTACCTAACAAACTTCAAACTAATATGCCAACTTATTTTCGCGTAATAATCCATTTTGAATTATTATTAATATCTAATAAGTAATTTTTCGAAATTCATCGTTCTTTTACCGTAAACCCAAAAGTCCATACCCGATCGAACCTTTCCTTGCACTTATTGTAAAGCGATGAAATGAGTGATATCAGTTAATCTAAGATTGATGAAGTATACCTTAGAATAAGTAATTGTTACTAAATAAAGTCGGACATAAGTATTTATATTCTTCAATTTTGCCCCCAACCTCCGAATAAATATGGAAGAACATAAGGAACGAAAGATAAGCATGATGCATTCTAAAATGAGTGAAATGTCCAGGCTTGCTTGCTGCATTTAAAAATCATCCGTACCGATTCTTGGGGAAGCCACATCAGTTAAAATTTTTAGTGTATCGGTGAAAGCTAAAACAAGAAATCTTAGGCAATGTATTAATTCAAAGCAGTTTTCTCCTCGATTGTAGAGATAAAACGTAATTTTCATTACTTTAGCGGACGGCTCTCCAAATTTAAATCGATTTTGTTGATTTTTTCACTAGATTTGGGGAACTACTTTACAAACGCTTCACGAACCACAGCTGAGCGAGCGGAGGGGATTAGAAGCCCCGTAGGACTCGTTTTTTCCCCTTATCTTTTAAGTTACACACAATTGGCATTGCAGCCATTGTAGACTGTCATTTTCCAAAACTTAACATACAAATACTGGCATTTCGTTCCTTGCTTGTATTCAACCGCCTTCCGCCCTGGCAAATAGCTCCACCATAACATACTTACTTTCCCATGTATACTCATTTGCACATACAATTTATTGAGTTTAAAACACTTACATTATCATTTAACTACCTTCATTATTAATATGGGGTTAACTTTAGCAGATGACTTTACCTAATTAAATAAATTATTTTAATGTGTTTAGACTTCATAAATTGTATCTCTTATATAGAATCCTACGAAATGGAAAATTAAGTATGTTATGGTGGATCTAATTGACAAGGCGGTAGGCAGACGAATACAAGCAAGGAATGAGATGGCAGTAAGTACAAATGAAGCTTTGGAAAATGACCGTCTGCAATGGTTGCAATGCCAAACGCGTGTAACTTAAAAAGCAGGGAAAAAAAACGAGCCCTGCGGGCCATCTATTCCCCTTCGCTCGCTCAGCTATACTACGTAAAGTTTTATGTAACGGCATATTTTTTGAACTGGGGGTGACAATATTTTGCTTAAATTTTGTACTTTCTTGGTATATATTTTGTATTTTTTTTAATGGTTTAGGTAGGTTAAGTTAGTTTGGGTTAGTTTAGGTTAGGCTGGGTTAAGATACTTGGGCATTACTCGAGCAGATGGTTCTACCAAATGTTCACACATTGCATTTCCCGGTTCCTTTTTGTAGAATATCTACTAAATGAGAAGCTAGTGCATAAACCACGAGCCAACTTGTGCTAGGTGGCCACAAAAAGCACGAATGCCATCTAACCGAGTCAGGGCAGGAGTGCAGCTGGGAGTCCCGAGCGGAGCGAGGGGATGCGTACGTAGAGAGCAGGCGTGTCAGGGACGGAGGACATGCACATAAACGAGGAAAGTGGAAAAATACATAAAATATCCGCAATAATTTTTACATGGTGATTTTACCTGAATTCGTACTTTCTTCCTATATTTTCTGTTTTTGATGATTTAGGTTAGGTTTGGTTAGTTATGTTAGTAATTACGGTTACGTAATACCAACTCATTTCTCCTGTAAACACGGTGGTTTTACCTGATTTTGGCCCCCAAGTTCCAAAATTCTCTATATGTAACAGTATTATCTCAAATCTAGTGAAAAATGACCATAAAATCGATATAAATATGGTACAGCCGTATGCTAAAGCAATGCATTAACAGTTATCAAGTATTCCACCTATAAATTTTTAATATGATAAAGCCGTCTGCTGAAGTTAACCCTCTAATTTTTGTACTGATATTCAGGGGTGCCCGAGGAAAATTTTCTAGGGAGGGGCCCATCTCAATGGTTGCTATATTACTCCTGGTATTTAATATACATGGTTCCCTATATTACGTATACATTTTCGTAGGCCAAAGGGGGCCCGCCCCCCCCCCCTTCGGGCGCCTATGCTGATGCTAATTGTCAAGAGCCATCACTGACTTTAAAGAATCCAATGGCTAAATATGGTATACATTATACGGAAGAACACACTTAAAAAAAAAGAAAACAACATAAAAGGTATAAACATAAAATTCCATCCATATTTGAAAAGTAATGAAGTAATACTATCCTAAAAGCGCTCAGCGCACTAGTCTAAAATAAAAATCACCTTTTTATTTTGCAACTAAAACTAAATTAGGGCTTACTATTACATTCTATACACAAAGCTTACCTTTGTTTACCTTTTGGAAGAAAACAAGCGCCAAATATCTAAGACTACTCACCAATCCTACAGATGGCTCCATTTTCTAAACAATCGACAAACGTCAAGCGTTTTGAATCAAGCTTGAAATAGGCTTAGTAGAAAGTTGATAAATTCAAGCTTCTCTTCAAGTTAAAAACAAGCTAAAATAAACGTTGATTGTCGCTTGTCGCATTCAAGCTTCTTTTCAAGTTAAAAACAAGCTAACATAAACGTTGATTGTCGCTTGTCGCATCAACTGTACATTGCTAAGCCAAAATCAAGGGAAAGCGACCCTTGATTTAAGCTTACATGCTATCTGGGTAGTCTTCATTAACTGTTGTTCATGCAAGGTAAATTAAAAAAAAAAAAAAAAGAATAATATGTAGAAGCAAAATGAATTCTTGTTCATACATATAAAAGCGCAAACAAAAGGTATGAATAACATTAAGTTTTTTTCTATTCTTGGTTTTAAAATGCCCACACTGCATTATTCATTCATTAGACGCGAGGGAGAAATGTTTAAAAAGAAACACACACACACACATCTGGTATGAGTGTCATGTTTATTAGGTCATGTTCAACTGTATGCACAGACATAGAGGTCCTTAATCCTTACGTAATTCCTCAGCAACCTCATTTGGTCTCCTCCCACCACCCACCTCATGCTTACAACAATCTCTTTACCGCCTCCCTCTCCCTAACACACACGTAATCTTTCTTCTCTCCTTCTCTGTTACCATGCAAATGATGGTGTAACTAGCTCCACCTACAAAATGCTCGCAGTGTGTTTGCAATGTTGAATGACTGACTGTGTCGTCTAAACTGTTTCCCCTTCCGAGCCAAGATGAACGCAAAAAATAGATATGACGCTCCTTTTTTTTTTAACGTGAAATGGCGGAAGACAACACAACGGAAACTTGAAATGGAAAGCTTTTTTTAAATTTAATTATTGAAGTTGGCTTGGCGAAGGTTCTACTATTCCAGGTAGACTCGATCAGTGTTTCTTTCAGCGGAGAGGCACACTTAGTATTCCGGAGGGGGCACTCTCAGAGTTCCGGGAGGCACTATCCCCCCAAAAAAAAGGGGTCTGAAAGAAACTGTATTCGATCGACTTGTATTTGACTGTCTATCCCTCCTTCTATTGTACGGTAATTCTCATAAAAATTATCCGATTTCTATGAAACTTGGTATGTACCTTTCTTCAAACTGCAGAAATGACCCTATTGTTTGTAGGTTGTAATCCGTCAACAATAAGGAGGAAAAAGAGGCTAAATATCCATCTTCACGTTGCATGTTGAGCATGTATATACACCCAATATAATTTTCCAGTCTAATTTACACAAGAAATCTCTTCTAATAAAACACAGTATAAACAATAAAAATAATGGTGTTAATACTCTGTTATTTTAACACCAAGAGGTCGGTGTAACGGTTAACATATACCCCATACTACCGGTTTCACACAGCTGGTGTTGCAGCCAGTGGTCCTATTCTAATCTTTTAACAACCGATTCTCTCTCTCTCTCTCTCTCTCTCTCTCTCTCTCTCTCTCTTTATCTATCTATCTAACTATCTATACCTATATATGTCTGTCTGTCTGTCTGTCTGTCTCTCTCTCTCTCTCTCTATCTATCTATCTATCTAACTAACTATCTATACCTATATATGTCTGTCTGTCTCTCTCTCTCTCTCTCTCTCTCTCTCTCTCTCTCTCTATATATATATATATATATATATATATATATATATATATATATATATATATATATATATATATATATATATATATATATATATATAGGATGTCCCACCAGGAAAGTGCCATATTTTGTGGAATGATAGTATTGGTCATGACAGTCAATTGATCGAGATATTGATGAAAAGACCACTTTATTTTGTACATATTGCTTCGAGGGTATATACATATCTCGAGAACTAATGTAAACATTGGAATTATTCAAAAACGTGTTGCAGATAGGTAGCACACGTAATGGTCATTAGGGCCGTTCACATATTACGTAACGCTGTTTTTGATCAATTTTACCCCCTTCCTCTCCCTTGTCACACTTCGTAATGCAAGGCTGAACCCCTCCCCCTTTGTTACATAACGCTTTTTGATTTTTTTCACCAATTTTACTTATTTTGGAGGTTATCACAATAAAAAAAATTAATGGCAGAACTTTTCATTACAAAATGATTGTATTTGAATATATTTGTAGTATTTTTTGCCAACAAAACAACGTATTAGAAAATGGTAGTACCATAATAATATTTTAACCCCGTCACCGAAGTGCTCCAGGGAGATGCAGGTGAAATGGCATTGAGCCCTCTTTACTGGAGTCCAGGATGCTTCCTGTATTTGAAGTTTCCCAGCGTCGACGATACCAAGAAGTTCTCTCCCCCGTAGATCACAGATTCGACGTGGCTGCACACGTAAAGGAGCAGGGATATCTCGTTTATGAACAAGCTTTTGGCCATCTTCTTTGGACTTCAATTTACCCCTTTTCAAATTCTTCCTGTCCTAAATCAGTGCCAGAATGCAGATAAACTCAATTTGTCTTGAAAAATTCAAATCTAAAGATAAAAAAATTAGTATGAGATGAATATCCTACGAATTCGGTTGTTAATATCTTATGTTGCTTGGATCATTCTGTCGCGGAAAATATTATTTCACGAAAAAGAGTTTCTTCTGTTTCACATGCGAAATCCCTTGGAAGAATAGAATGGGTAATGATTCAAATCAAAAGTTTTAAATCTATTCTCAGAAATAGCGATACCAATGGGAACGCGAGGACATTTTTAACTCTTAACGCACCAATCCCAAATCGTCAACGTTGTTGTCTTTTATGGACCCCAAGTATTATTTTAATTTCTCAACTTATTTTTTTGCACTTTTTTTCAACGAACTTATGTTTGATCTAATTATGTAGCAGATATCCCAAAAGGATGCAGGTCACATATAAAAATCGAGAATAAATTAGTTCTTATAGTTGCAGCAGTATCACCAAATATCACCCTCTGGAGTCCCTAGAGGACCCCGCTGGGTGTAAAGGTTATCTCGTGTTTCTGGAAATCACTATTTGTGAGAATAGATTAGGACTCTTTGAGATCGCTAAAAACCAACTCCAGAAAAGCGTATACCGTAAATGCATTGCGGCGATACCTACAAAACAGAGCCTTATTGTATTGTAATATACGTCACCAGTCATGCTGGTGTCAGGTAGCGTCTTCAAATCCCTTCTGCATGATTCAATTTATACAGGCTGTGTGTTCTCAATTTTCCAAAACAATATAATATTTATTGATAAAAATAAAAAGAACTGAATAAAATTATTTAAAAGATTGCGTATAAACCTGAGAATAAAAATAAAGATTACAGAAAAAAACACATTATATAACGAAGACGTTAACCTCCTCCTCCCTCGTGTCATATTTCGTAACGCAAGGCCGAACCCCCTCTCCCCCTTTGCCGCGTTACGTAATATGTGGACGACCCCTTAGATAAGTATCACATTTATTACACTCACAAATCCCAGTATCCCGGAATTCATATTCAAATTTCTATCTGCACATTCAAATTTTTGTCTATCCATTGAATTGAAACAATTGAGAATTGTCTGTTTTCACAAAAATACAAGCGAGCGGGAAAAGTACAGAGGTATTTTTCACTAATTTGTTTTGCTTCTTTCTTTCACTCTTGGTTAGGTCATGCGTGTGTGTGTTTATATCTGGGTATCACAAACGGTTCTGCGAACACGAAATATTTTAACATCCGGTTCTAGTGTACCGGTGCGAACCGGCTGAATAGCACCACTGGTTGCAGCTAACACACACCTTGTGTTGCCGGTTTCACGCAGACGGTGTTGAGCGGTATGAAAATAACACCGTGAGGGTGGTCATAAATTTCTCTGTAACTAACATTTATAACTTTTATTAGTGTTTTGTTTTTAGCTATGACCAAAGGTTTACACGGTTTATAGCGTATTGTATTTTCTGTAATCTTTCACAAAAATAGTTTTGTGAGCGTATTAATTTTCTAACAAAATTTAAATAAGCAGAAGGGATTGAAATATGTTTTCGATGCTCTTACTTTTGTTTTTGGTGTTTTTAAACTCATAAAGACTCTTTAAAATGGCGCTAAGCCCAAAACATTTGATATGGCGTTTACTTTGTTGGTCATTTCCCTAATTCTTTTCTTTCGTTCAGGGAACGTGGTTGCAAAATCGTAACATTGAAAAGTCCACGAAGTTCCTCGCTGACTATATTTCATTCATCTTAACTACCAATTTAAAAAAATATATACCACAATTTATTATCTATAATAATCGTCATGATCGTTTAATAAGAGAGAAATGTTTCGAAACTGTACACAAAACTGTACATACTGTCAAGAATTATGTGTAAATGAAATAACTCCATACTTCCAGTTGCAATGTCAAGTAGTTGATTTAACTTAACGACTTCAATTTTAATAATTAACTCCAAACTTTGGACGAAATTGAAGTAGCATAAATTTAACACAACTATGGTAACACGGAGTCATTGGGTTGAATTAACATAGTAAAGACAGTAAAGAGGATGATGTCATTCGGATAGTCACCATAAAAGTCACCGTTAGCAGTGAAGGTGTTACCAGATTGATTCCATTAACGAACTCAGTCGAGATAATCACTCTAGCTGTCTACTGCATAAAAAAAACAGTTCAAACGTTTGCTTTGGTTAAAAAGTTGTTATGTGGAGTAACGTTCGTACGTACATACTAACATTACAATCTTATGAGACCCATTAGAGTCATTCTAATAAAGCGGATGTTTAATGAAATTAAACTATGATGAAAGAATTGGTGGAACGAGAATCTGGGAGGAAGCAGGATAAAACCCACGGACGCGATAAGCGCATTACTACTGACAAGCAAGGTTTCCCAAGTGCCACTCAACTATTTACTTGAAACTGCTGCACTAAATAAAAAATTTATATATCACAGTTTAGGGGGACGTTTATCCTCTTCATCCCCTACGGCTACGTTGGCTGATATACAAAAACACGTATGTCCTACTTTTGATTCCTTTATTCACTCCAGGAGTTTCAAGCAAATACGCATTGTGCATTGCTAGTTATGGCAGTGCTAAAAGGTGTCGTATTGTCCTATGTTCACAGTTTAGGGATGTGTTTATCTCCTCATCCCCCACATTGGCCGATATTAAAAAAAAAAACAACACACACACACACACACACGTATGTCCTACTTTTGATTCTTTTATTCACTCCAGGAGCTTCAAGCAAATCGGAGTGAGACAATTTGAAAAACTTGTTTGTGAGTTGCCGTTCCCCTTAAATACCTTTTCTTACCTTTTTTTTTTTTTCGGTGAGTGTAAACGTGATGAGTAATATTCAACTGACATTTTGATTTTCACTTGTTTCTTAGAGAAAATCGTGGATGAAAATAAAATATTGGATCAAATATGTATATAAACCCAAAATTGCATGCACTCGGGTATCATACACTTTATTTTGAAGCTACTTTTAAAGCAAAATATGATGGAAAATGTCATGTCTAACCGATTTTTATGCAATATCCTTTAAAATAAATAATGAAATGTAAGTTTTAATTAGATCTAATCTGAAAACAAGGGGGAAAAGCAAAACATTATTTTATAAGTACAATTTCAAAATTCTCTTTTCCTTTAAATCATTTCAGTTTAAAATGCATTGCAGAATTTTAACATTCAGTTTTTATGATAGTACTGAGAACGTTAAAAGTAACCTGATTGGTATGTCCTAGAATTTGTTTATTTGTTTGTTTGTTTGTTTGTTTGCTCGCCGTGACAGAGAAAGAGAAAGAGAACAATATCACCAGAACAGTAAAGCATAACTACAGCTCACAGATGACGAGAAGAACCCTAGCAGAAGTAGTGTAACGTAGGTATGGGCTTGCCCACTTTTTGTACGGGAGTTTCAAATGACACCACGGAATAGCACACAGATAACTACCCGGAGTAGCAGACGACATCTAAGTATAGACCACACCTCAAAAACCGAAAATGGACTTGACCATGTCGTTGACCTTTCCCCGCTGCCCCTGTTTTAGGGTTCTTCTAGTCATCTGTGAGCTGTAATTTTGGTGTTGATGCGGTAATAAACATGTACACTCATGTCCAAAATGATTGTCGCATATCTATAACTGTCCTCTTGTAAGAATATAATTTGATAATGATTTTACAGGGTATTTTTAATACTGATGCTATGTGTATAATCGGGAAATGTATGTTTGTGGTAAATCTCATAGGAAAAGAATTATAAATACGAAAATTAGAATGAGTAAAACAAAATGTTGCTAAATGGACATGGAAGTTTTATTTTCGTTTCATTGTTCTTATTTACTGCTCTTTTGACATGAAATTTGCCACATAGGGGCTACATGTCTTTGCCGATTATTCACATACTGATATTATAAGAAATACCTTGCGAATTCGTTACCAATTCACATTCCTACAACAACATATTTATAGACATGCGACAATAATTTTGGACATGAGTGTACATAACGAGAAACATGAAGTTAGTAACATCATTAAATTTATAGCCTCTGGTAACAAACTTTAAGGAATAAAATTAAACTATTTACTTAGAAGAAATAACATTCCAGGTACCAAGTTAACATTAATTTCTCTTTGTTTCTTTCAATAATGATAAAGGAAATGCAGTGAATAATAACCTTATCTAGGACGGTAAAATGTCTTTCCTTTTCCCTCTGAATGTCCAAGGTCATATTGTTCTTTCCTTAACTTGGTGTTGGCGGGCAAATTTTTCAATTTTATTTCTATTTAATGCTAGTTGTTGATAAGATTGTTCTTTCCTTTCATCCAGGTACTCCATTTCCGGTTTTTCTATACCAGATCCTCTGTGCATTTGTGATCCCTAAAACACAAAGAAGTGTGTATCAAACAAGTAGAATTTTACTAGTAATTCATTAAATTCTACCTCACTTTATTATTTGTCTTAACCGTGATAGTGTTCGTATTGGAATATTTGGGAAATTTTCGTCCCATGATGGACAAGGCTTGTAATTTTGTTATTTCATATTTTCTGTAACAATGAAAGTGCAAGATTCCAAAAGGTGTATTTTCAATTCCAAACAAAATGGCTGCCGCGCAGTATAGCATATGACTGTCACCAGGCCCGTAGCCAGCCCCAAAATGTAGGGGGGCGCGGCTGAAGTTAGGGGGGGGCAATATAACCATATGATAGTTCATCACCATATTATAGTTCTTTTGCAAGCCTACTGTAAAATTTTTAGGGGACCAGCAAAAATTTAGGGGGGCCCGGCCCCCCTAGACCCCCCTGTATACGGGCCTGACTGTCACATGATTTATGTTTATAGGTAAACAGAAAACATAACCCTAATAAGTCTATATGCAGCAGATTTCTATGGGGCCCACGCGAAACATATCATACTGAAAGTACGTCGTGCTTGATATATCTATTTGTAGATAGGTACCATGATTATTACAGCATTTACAATACAGTGACAACTGAAAATAATGCTAGCTGTTATAGATCTGGAGTGTATTTTGTCATTGCTATTGGTCATTCCAATAGTGCCATTTCGGAATTTGTCAAAGAGAGAGGGGCGGAGATTATCCACTGATATATGAAATGAAATCTTTCAGTTTACGTCCCACGATTATGCCGGCTAGGCTAAAGGAGGCGGTGATAATGAGAAATGAATGAAGTGCTGGAATGAATACATTGGGAGGAAACAGAACTCCGAAAAAACCCACACACATGGCGTTTGTCCACCACAAAGTCCATTTGATACGAACTGGGATCAATTGATTGATTGATTTTGAGTTTTACGTCCCGTTCAGCAGCGAGGCTATGTGAGACGTGGACCTACTGATTAACGTGGAATTCGAACCACATGAGCTCCCGCCGGGAATCGAACCCGGGTCTCCCGCGCCAAAGGCGCGTACGATAACCGCTTAGCCACGAAGGAGCTCGAACTGGGATCAAATCAGACTCCATGCACCAGAAGTGAACCATCAACCACTGAGCCACCGCGGCCCCCAGTGATATGAGTTTCACGTTTTTCATCAATATATTAGTAGGCCTATACAATTTATTAAAAGCATATGTTTCGCAAACCCAGGAGTGGGAAAATTGCCCCTTGCCCTCTGCAAATGACGTCCCTTGGTCATTCCCGTAATATGCCGGTAGGTATTGGGTTTGGCCGGCGATATGTTTTGGGTATAAGACAAATCACAGAAGTTGAAAAGTAATTGTCTTTATAGCATGCGGAAATAGAATTTCTTTACAATACAGTTAGAAAAAAAATAATTTTCACAAATTACAAACCTTTTACTAGACCCCTATTTCAAAGTACCTCCGGACAGAAAGATCATTCGAGACGTAATGACAAGACAGTGAGCACCACTTTTACCATTACAGTTCTTGTCCTGTAGCGCTATATGCAAAATGTTGAGAGTGCTTTTACACCGATAGTGTGCCAGGAGGATGTTATATTTTTGATATTCATATTCAGTGTCCAAACATTTATAAGAGACAGCTACGTAATTATGTTAATGTTTGTTACTCTCACCTTTACAATTTCATCATCATAGCGTTATATGCAAAATGTAAATTGGGTAATTAGTACTAAATCTGAATTCGGAACACGTATTTATTGTGTTTTTCGTGTTCATCGCCCAAAAAAATTATAAAGGACGGATATTTCTATTTACGTAATAATTTCAAAGTTTGGTGACTTTTACCTTTACATTTCCATTATAATAGCGTTATATGCAAAAGGTAAATTATGCAATTACCACTAAATCTGAGCTTGGAGCATATTATCATTGTCATTTTATTGTTCAGCGTCCAAAAAATTTTAAAGAACAACTACTTTTATTTCCGTAATCATTTTAATGGTTTGTGACTTTTACCTTTATATTTTCATTATTATAGCATTATATGTAACATGTAAATTGTGTAATTACAAGTAAATCTTAGCCAGGAGCACATCTTTATTGTCAGTTTCGTGTTCAGCGCCCAAAAATCAATAAAGGATAACCATTTACATTTCTGTAAAAAAATCACTGTTGCTCAGAGAAATCTGCGTTTTAGTTTGTGGTATTTAACATCACATACCAATTTTGTGATATAAAACCTTTTGAATCATCTTTTCTTAGCCACTTTTTCCTCAGCAGACTTACCACCAAAAATTCTTAGCGCATAACTTGCGTTGCGGTCCGCAAATGTTTCGAAGACATATGGAATGATGGACCTGTGGCCTAATTCCGTTAGAGGTTTGCGTCCAGGTGTTCGAGAGTTATTCTGTAATATACACACACATATACGTACGTACATTTTCATGTAGATAGATGCTCCACTACTCCCCTTAAAACGAAAATTTAAAAAAAATACTGGAGAAAAAGGTCCGTTTATTTCTAATGAGGAGTTAAAATACTCAAATTCATCTTCCTAACTTGATCCACTCGTGAAATCCTTAATTTTTGATAAATCCTGATCCTTTCTACCCCGGTAGGATACGTATTTAATCAATTAAATGTCATATGGTCCTTGCAGGGGCGAAAGTTGATAATAATGCCATTTTTTCCATTGGTTCAGTAGACCCTAATTATTGAGTGATGCTATCAGACAGAAACTCACATCTGTTTATAATTATAATAGAGTAGGTGAAACGCCTGTTCTTCGCACAGAGATATTAAATTTATGGAAAATACGCTAGCATGCTCTCCCCCTTAGGATACGCATATCAATAAGAGTGTAACAATTGAAAAACATGAGTTATTCTAGAGTTTGGCATAAATTTTGAATCCATTACAACACCCTCGGTGATTCGATCACAAATAACAGGCGACATCGCTTTCAATGTAAAGAAACGAATTACAAAAAAAAAAAAAAAAAAAAAAAAAAAACCTTCCCTTTTTCCCCCTTAAAGCGGAAATTTGCAAAAATGCTGGGACACGCGTCCACTTATTTTTAATGAGGAACTTATATACCGAAAAAGAAATGAAATCGTTCAGATTTACGTCAAACGGTTATGCCGGCTAAGCTAAAGGAGGTTATGATACTGAGAAATGAATGTAATAGTGAAACGAATAAAGTGGGAGGAAACGGGAGAACCAAGAGAAAACCCACGCACACGGTGTTTGACACCACAAATGCTACTTGGCACGAGCTAGGATCGAACCAGGGACCCGACACACCGGAGGTGAACACTCAACTATTGAACCACGGCGCCAATGAATTTATATGCTGAGTTTCATCTTCTTAACTTTATGGGTTCGGGTTCGGGACACACTGTATTTTTCATATAAATTGTGTACCCCCCTTAGGCTGCGCCCTTGAATCAATGGTAACATAGTAAAAACCCAGCTCAATATTGATAGTAACTATGTTCAAAATTTGGTTTCAAACTGTTGAACCGTTTTCCCGTGATGCAATCATAAACAACAGGAAACATCGCTTTCAATGTGAAGAAAGAAATTATAGAACAGGGATGCAAATATTTTTTTCAAATCATTCGCCCACTCACTCAGGGTGAGTGCTTCATCGGTGCCAGTGGCGTAACTAAAGACTTGGGGGCTCTCCCGCACAAAGCGTGCAGTGGAACCCTTCTCTACGTCCCACTTTACGATTTGGGGTCCCTGATGCCTTGGGGCACACCCGCCATGCTGGGTCTGCGGGGCCTTTATTTTCCCCTGATCGGTGCGGCGAGTTTACAATATCGCTATTAAAATACTGAAGATAAGTAAATGATTTATATCATGGGATGTGGGCTGTTTTTTTTTTTTTTTTTTTGCTTATTTGCATCCCAGTTATAGAAAATTCTCCTTAAAACGGGAAGTTCGAAAAAAAGAAAGAAAGAAAGAAAAAGAAATAAAACACTGGAACACGTACCTACCTATTTTTACTTAGGAGTTTATATACCGGTACGAACTTTCATCTTGCTAAGAATCATAAGATACTCAATTTTTCGCATAATTTTTTAACCCTGTCCCTCCCCTCATGATACGCACTTTAATGAAAGTAACGATAAAAAACATTTCGAGGTATTATACATGATAACTACTGTATATCCAAAAATTCATTTCACATGGTTTAGCTGTTTTCCCGTGGTGCAATTACGAACAAGATCCTTTTCAATTTCGTATAATAGATGCAGATGTTTTTCTTATAAAGCTGTTATTCTACGGAAGATTCTCTCTATCCCTCAGTGATTGCCTAGCTTAGTTCGCCTTCACTCGTTCCGGTCCAGACACTCACCGGGGGTTATGAATCAAATTCTCCTCGTGCGACGAAAAGCGAAAACAAGCCTATACATATTTTTATCGTATTTATTGTTATTCCAATTTTGCAAGCACTTTGCAAATCTGTACTCATTTAGTGAATAGGCGCCAATAAAATTAAAGTTGTCAATGCATTTGGAGATTATTCTAGCAAAGGAAATTGATTTTAATAGTTAATATCAGGTTGCGCTCGGATTCACAATCTATACTTTGTTTTAATATTCGTACTTGAATAGGCTATTTATTACTTCACTCAAGAAACGCAGAAGTCATTAGCAATATACTGCATTTACATGCTAATAGTGTCTAACAGGTGGCAATAGGTCTAGCAGCTACATGTTAAAATTAGTATGTTGACATATACGTATAAAATTAATGGCTTTTTTTGATTTTCCTAAAAACGCCAAACAAAAGAAATGTGAATATATTGTTCTGAGAAGTCAAGTTATCTCACACCACTGTAACGCATATAACAGGAACACATCCTCTACAGTAAATAATATTGTCAACAGGTGGCAGCATATATGCTACTACCAAGTTGAGTAAAATCTGAAAAGCACTTTGTAGGATAAATTTTAGCTTGAATTCAATGTTAAATAACTATTTAAAGTTATTTAAAATATTGTTTCATACGTTATGTATTTTGAAGAGTTAGGTTAATAAGAAATATAGTTATTCAACATCTCAGCGTATCTCTAACATCATAAGCTATACACCTTCAACACCAAGGGCATCTTCAGTTGCGCTAACTACCACTTATCGGGATTCGAACCAAATAGTTTTTGAAAAGCGTGTGCTTCGGCCACGCTCATAATTCACTTTAATAATAGTAAGTCTGAAAGGTAGATTCTTCCTTATCGACTGAGTCTTAAGGACTTTCCTTTGTTGTTAATCGACAAATTGAAGATCACCCAAAGATCTTTTTAAGACGTTCGTAATTTTGACAATATTTCGGAAGCGTGATAAGTTTTTCAAGGAAAAAGTGAAATGAAATCTATGAGTTTTACGTGCCACGCCTATGCCGGCTAGGCTAAAGAAGACGGTGAAGGTGAAAAAATGAATGAAATGGTGGAATGAAGACAGTGGGGGGAAACGAAAGAAACCCACGCACACAGTGTTAGTCCACCACAAAATTCACTTGCCTCGAGCGGGAATCGAACTAGAGACCCCATGCATCAGAGGCGAACGCTCTACCACTGAGCCACCACGAAATTTTTCAAGGAATAATGAATATTTGAGTAAATCGTACCTATTCTTTTTGGTATAAAAATGACGTATTATAGTTACATTAAACGCCGTGCCACTGTTCTTTTCTTTAATAATGCAAGTATAATGAAGATGACTGGAAATTTAGTAAGTTGAAAGTGTCTTATAGATTATTTATAACATACAATTTAATGAACTACAACAATTGTTTTCAAAATCTTTTGTACCGGGTGTATCAAAAGTTCGGGACCATAGGCCAACTCCGTAATAAGTAATGCTATAAGAAAATGAAAAGAGAAAAAATGTTCGAAATAGGTTACATTTCAATTTAAAATGCTGTATTTATTTCCAAGTGTATCAGCTGTTTGGGCTTCACACAGGTGGGGCACCCTGTTCCAGTTACCAGTTCAGCAGGCTTCTTGCCTTGTGTCCTCACCACACCAACAATAAAATCCACCTATATGCAATTAATTTCCTCTCTTTCCATTTTTTTGTATCTTAAGTGGTAATAACAGGTAACTCGTATGGCTTGGACTTTTGACATACCCGGTTAGTGACTCAATAATTATTTTGAGACTCAATAATTATGACATGCCTCTTTGTGGCCAAGCAGCAAACGTTAACATGACACGTGATCCATCTTTCAATACCCAGCCGCGGGAGCAAACTTTGAATAAAAACCCGGACAATAATCCGGATCAAACTTTAAGAAGTAGGCTTTCATGTCACATTTAGTCTGATTTCTTAACAACAAAAATGGCTCGGATCGTGACAGACCGGACACAAGTATGAAACTTGGCAAACTGAAAGTACTTCGGTATTCAATTCATTTTGGGGTCGGGTGCCAAAATTTTCTGGCCGCCATTTTGAAATATGCCGCCATATTGGATTTTATGTAATGTTCTCTTAAAAGATCATTATCTCGGTAACTAATGGTCCGATTTTGATGATCTTTTTTTCTAAAGTATAAGCTAAGCCCTAATGTAATCGATTATAACAGTAATGAAGACAAGGAAATATGATAAAAACCAGAAAATTAGAAATATTTAAGATTTTATGAAACATATTTACATATAAATAAATTTTTCTCCAAAATGGTCCATTTTATGAAATCATGTACCCTATAACATTTCAAAGAGCATATAAAGAGCTTCAATTTGATGTATAATACGTTAAAATGCGATGAAAAATAACCGAAATATAGTTAAATTAAGAAATCAGTACAATAGAATACAAGGAGTGTGCAGGGGTCAACTAGACGCAACTTGGTGTTATGTGATAACAAGCATGCTCGGAACCTGGCAAATTAATATTTTTTCTCCACTTTTGTGAATTGTTATTCAAATCAATATTATTTACATTATTGCTATTGTTATTAAATGATCATTATACTGTTCATATAAATTATATTATGTAAGACACTAAAAGACCACATTATAAATACGTGTTTGCATATATGTCAATTTTTAAATTTAACTCTTTCAAACATAATAAATAGCTACTGAAAAACTGAATATTCCAAATCAAAATGCTAACAAAGTGACAAAAATTGATAACATCCAATCGCCTATCCCACAAAGAAAAAAATCTTAGTTACTTTGCTGTTCATCACAGGAGCTTCGCAGCAGCAAAAATCTGTATATTGAACACCATTCGTTGAACATACGCACTGTTTTGAGCAAAGAGGAAGAGCTTTGCAGCCATACTTTAGCAATTCTCTTGAACTTTTAGAAACTTCTGGTTTGGTCATCCATAAGGGCTTCCACGATCCATCTTCTTTCACCCAGCCGAAGTTTTCTGGACTTGAAAATATTCAGTAGTTCAGACTTGTTTGACGACAGTAAAAGTTTCTCGTGATCAATGATGATAGCCAACTACGATTTTCATGAGAAAAAGAGTTGCAGATCACCCTCACGCGGTTTGCATGACATATACAGCCCACTGAACAAACTGTAATCATTTCTCAATTCATCTATCTTCTGTTCAGATGATCTCCTACCCTTCTTTAAGTTTTCTCAAGAAAACAAACAACTATTCCTTTTTATGGGAGACTATTGACTTGCTTCATTTTACAAACACCGAGTCAACAAAATCTTCATATTGGTTTTTACCAATCACTTTTATTTGTGCAACAGATGTTGAAGATCCTGTAAGGCATACGCATGTGATGATAGATTCATTACCTGTTACGTATCTAAAATAGGATTTCCTGCAGCAGAAATTGTGTGATGCAATGTTTGACAAAGATTCTTAAAACTTACATCACTTCCAACAAAATTTTCGTTAATTATTTCCTCAATGTGTGCAGCATTTTCAAATTCTTTTGTGGGTCTGCGTAACTCAGGAGCAGTGAGCATCCACCGTTGAAACGCAAGTGGATTTTTAGTTAATGGCTCCACTGGAGTCTCTAACACTTCTGTTATTTTGGTCGAACGGCATGAAACAAAACTTTTGGTTAGTCTTTGAAAACACCCAGTTCTTCTTAAATTCTGCCTTTCCTTCATTTAAACTCTTCATGTCCATGAGATGCACAGATAGAGGCAGAAGAGGCTCCAACACAGTTACATATAATAGGAAGTTACTTTGTCGGTGAGCTCTAACAAATATCAAAATTAGAAGTTCCAATTCCAGTATAAGATCCCAATATGAAAACATATATCTTTTCTATATCATTCCTTCCCGCCACTGTTGGACTTCTTGTTTACAGTTTCTGGACTCTTGTTCTGTATGAAACCCTGCCATTTGAAGAAAGCCTAGAACTACAGCTGGTTTCTGCTGTGCTCTTTTGGTTCTGGTTAGGTGTGAGCAGTCCAGGAATGAATCCGCTGACCCTAAACCTGCTGCTCCGGCCTCAGCTAAGGCGATGTCCATCCAGTATCATTTAGTATGTGGCCTAACACTCTTCAAAGGACCATTTCTATGTGTAGTCCACCAAACATAACGATAGAACTTCTCCACAGTATGAATCGGACCATCTCCACTTTATTTGTTTTGCTATTGCAAAGAGAGGTTGGTCAAGGAAAATAACCTGTATTTGATTAGGATTACATCGATCAGTAATTTTCTTTATGATAGACCTATCATGCTTCACCATTGAAAGAGACGCCGCTTTTCAGTAAAGATTCGCAACATGACGTTGGTACCTTTAGTAGAACGTACACTTCCTGATTGAGTCAAATTATACTCTGCACACAAGCATTTATTTTCACATAGCGGAGAATTTCTTTCAATCCACCGCATCTCTGTCTAAAGTGCTTCTTCGAGCCCTGACCGTATTGGTTCTTGAATAGTAATAGGAACTTGCAGTTTGTCAAAATCACATGATGATACTGATGGCACAATAGGATAGTTATATGGTAATAAGTAATATTCTACTGATGATGAAACTTCAATTCGCATTGGGGGTAAACCAGGGTTGGAATCGGAAGGCAATTGGAATACGCTAATACTTGTTCCATGGAAAGATCCTATCGAAGTAGTTGATGATGTGTTGTGGTCTAAATTGTTTAATGCACCAATGGTGTACACATTAGTCATTAATGGAAAGGGGCACACAAGACCATCTAATTTGTAACGTCTGCATGTCACTGCTGCTATCTAATCTTCAATTTGGATCACACGATTATATGTTACAAAAATGTCTAAGTCATGTAAATTACTGACAATCTTTTTCTAGCAAGTAAGAGTGTGTACCTGTAAACCTACATACAGTGGGAGCGGCGGTTCATGAGATATTTTGTGTCTTTTTTTCGTGGTGCTAATCTTCTGTTCTTAAAATTAAAATATATTAATTGACTTATTGTTAGGGCAGTTTGAGAATATGTTATAGAAATTTCTTCTATGTTAGATTCATACAGCAGCAATTAAACGAAATTCTTTAGATTTTCTGGAACACTTTCATCTTGACAGTTTTCTGTAAAGTATCCTGAAAATGTTTGGCACTCCCAGTTTATCATATTTCTTCTTAAAGACTTTGAACACATTGAGAAGGCAAAAATCTCCTCTTCATTTGATCGTTTAGACATGAAATCCTTGAGTAATTTCTAGTGTCCTTTCTTTAAATACAGCACCAATAACATATTTTGCCATCACTGCAATCAGAAATAAAATGAACGAGAATTTTGTTCTTTAGTCTTGTTTTATTCACTGCTTTTGATAAACCTACCGCTCTAAACTTGTTTTCATATAGACTGTGCAGCTCTGACAAATTGAAAATGAAATGAACATATTCCATTTTACGTTCCAAGTGATCTATGAGTTCATCAAATACACGAGATTCTAAAACATCATCATCTTGACTTTCGGTTTCATTTAAAGATCTGTTCTCCCTTTCCCAAATTCTGTACCTACTTTTATACATCCATAAGCACTGTATGTGGTATGTAGCCTCCATTGCTACCAAGTCTCCTGCGGAAATTTTAGAAAGCAGAAATATATCCTGTAATTATTAAGCCATTTCCTTAAGACTTTTGTCAAATGTAAGTGACAGTTTCTTCTAACTCCTTTCCCAGAATTACAAAAAATATAAACCGGTGGAATTACGTTTACTCTACTTTCATTTCTCCTCTTACGCTTTGGTTATTTTCTGTTGATTTCTGTTTACTTTTTGTTTTCTATTCTTTTGCGATTTCTCTTTTTAGTTTTGAGGCAACAAACTTCAGTCTGCATTGTTTATGCCACTTCGCTGCCTTGTCAATTAGTGTGGAATTATTATTTTCTAGTGACAACTTTCACAGATATCTTCTAAGTTATCTCAAGATCCTCAGGAATTCTGAACACGAATCTCCTAGAAAACACTTAATAAACACATAATTTCAAATACTACAAGGAATGATATTTTTCAACTTAAAAAGGCACAATACACTTTTAATGTGTTCACAGTTACATTATAATAACCAATATCATGAAAAAAAAAAAAAAAAAAAAAGGAACTAGCTGTTCATGTTTACATAGAACTACTGCAATGAAAACTCCCATAACAATTCTAAGTAATGATTAAACGTAGTTATTATTAAGTAATCATAACAAGAATAAAAACTAGTTAATTTAATGATAAAAAAATTCTGCCAGACACCGCTAAATTTCACAAAGTTGACCGATTACGCAGTCTTCCTATTTGCGCTGGGTTTGTTTTCAGGACTTATATTTCGACTATTTCTCATCGCATTTTAACGTATTATACACAAAATTAAAGCTCTTTATATGCTCGTTCAAAAGTTATAGGGTACATGCTTTCATAAAATGGACCATTTTTGGAGAAAAACTCATTCATATGTAAATATGTTTCATGAAATCTTAAATATTTCTAAGTTTCTCGTTTTTATCATATTTCTTTGTCTTTATTACTGTTATAATCGATTGCACTCGGGCTTAACTTATACTTTAGAAAAAGAATCATCAAAATTAGACCATTAGTTACCGAGATAATGATCTTTTAAGAGAACATCACATAAAATCCAATATGGCGGCATATTTCAAAATGGCGGCCAGAAAATTTTGGCACCCGACCCTAAAACGAATTGAATACCGTAGTACTTTCAGTTTGCCAAGTTTCATACTTGTGTCCGGTCTGTCACGATGCTATCCTTAACAAACCAGACTAATTGGTTCTGAAAAGGGGACTTAAACACCAACCAATCAATATAACTATGATGTCATAGCCTAGGTCATCAGGTTTAGATACAGTTTGTGTGAATAAATCTAGACACGTCTGCTAGTTTCTTTTGAATTACATTATTTTTATAAATACACAAAATTACTTACTTTTCAACTCCCTATAATAAGGCCCATAGCAGAGATGGAGTGGGTCAGTGAGTCAAAATTTATGAGTCAGTCAATCATGGGTCAACAGGACGTGGCCTGCTGCGACCCACCACTCATCGTGACCCACTCTGCTCAGGGCATTGTAGACAGCATCTTCTGAACACTGATGATTTTGTCTACAATTTACCTCCAAGGCCTTTATTTCTCTTTTTTTTTTCATGTGGAGAGTCAGAGTGGGTCACGGTGGGTCCTTTTTATTGACCCACGCCATCTCTGCCCCGTAGGCAGAATATTACGAGGGCTATCCAGAAAGTAGATTACGTTTTCGTCTGTGTCCGCTAGGGGCGGGGCTAGCGCGGCCATCTTGGGGTCAGAGCGTTGCGCAGCTCAGTCGGCATCTAGCCGTGCTAGTGAGAGGTTCGTGCTGTGCTCCGTTAAGATACTGTGACGGTTTGAAATGTCTGCGTTAATTGAAAATCCCGCGAGCTGCGAGGTGCGTGCAGTAATAAGGTTTCTGACAGCAAAAAACTGTAAACCGATAGAAATCTATCGGCAGCTGTGTGAAGTGTATGGGGACAACATTATCACTGAAGGTGGAGTGCGACAGTGGGTCATAAGATTTAAAAATGGTCGAACCAATGTTCACGACGAAGATCGAAGTGGGAGACCCAGCAAAGTGACTGCCGAACTTGTCGAAAAAGTCGATGTTAAAGTCCGTGAAAATCGAAAGTTCACAATAACGGAACTTTCTTTGAGTTTTCCACAAATTTCGCGAAGTTTGTTGCACGAAATCATCAGCGAAAAGCTTGGTTACCACAAGTTTTGTGCAAGATGGATTCCAAAAATCTTGACAGAGGACCACAAAAATCAGCGAATGGCTGCAGCGTTGCACTTTTTGGACGCCTACAATAAGGATGGTGACTCTTTACTCGATCGCATCGTTACTGGTGACGAAACATGGGTGAAACACGTGAACTGTGAAACGAAATTGCAATCAATGCAGTGGGGGCACACAGGTTCTCCCCAAAAACCCAAGAAATGCATGCAAACAATGTCGGCAAGGAAGATGATGGCGACTGTTTTTTGGGACAGAAAAGGTGTGATTTTGGTGGACTTCCTGGAAAGAGGCACTACAATAAACGCTCAAAGGTATTGCCAAACTCTGCAAAACCTCAGAAGAGCAATTCAAAACAAGCGCAGAGGAATGTTGAGCTCTAAGATCTTGTTGATTCACGACAACGCCCGGCCCCACACGGCAAATGTCACGCGTGAAGTTCTTGAATCTTTTCAGTGGGAGTTGTTTCCTCATCCGCCGTACAGTCCCGACCTGGCACCGAGCGACTTCCACCTATTCCCAGCAATGAAGAAGTGGCTGGCTATGCAGCGTTTTGATGACGACGAACAGCTGCAAGAAGAGGTAACGAAGTGGTTGAAGTCGCAGGCGGCCGAATTTTTCGACGAAGGAATTTCCAAGCTCGTACATTGCTACGATAAATGCCTTAATTTGAATGGTGACTATGTCGAAAAGTAGTATTTGTGTGTAGCTTTCATCTGTATATAATAAAATTTGTTTCCTATACTTTGTTGATTTTTTATTCCAAAACGTAATCTACTTTCTGGATAGCCCTCGTAAAACAGCTAGAAGGTGAGAGATAATTTTAGAGAGGACTAAACTGAATTCCCTCACATTCTTGACATTTTTTGAATGTGTTCCAGTAGGCCTAGAAAATTTACAATTTAAATGTTAATCTCCTTGGATTCCACATCTTTGGATTGGGTAGAAATTCTGGTTTTACGTCCGACAGATGAAACAATTAGGCTAAAGGAGACGGATAAATTAATAAAAATTAATAATCATGTAACAGAATGAGAATGTGGAAGGAAAGGGGAGTACCCTGAGACAACCCACGGACACAATGTTATCCACCACAAACTCGTCTTATGTGTCTATGGTTTGCTCTGTTGTTTCAGTGATGGGTTGTTTGCCGTTGCTTTCCCGGTTTTCTGCTACGATTCTAGATGTGTCCTCTGTTTTAGGGTTCTGTCTCTGTAAAGGGCCTGAGCTTCTACGATTCTTTTCGATGGTCAGCCTAGGTTTTGGAACATTAGTAGTTGTGCTTGGCCTTTTAGGACAAAGACTGCTTCCTGTCCTATGTCCATCTATTTTGCAAGTCGCACAAAAGTTTCTATTTATTGGAAGCCTGCAGATGTTCGCATGCGTAACCCCACATCTATGACACACCCTCTCGTTGGAACACTGGAACTTCATATGGCCGTATGCATATAAGTTCCAGCATGGTGATGGTCGTGGCTGGTTTCTTGACTGTTCCACTTTGTACTTTCTGGATCTTGTTTTTAAGCCCTATATAATTAGTTTATTTACATCTTCCGGGTTGGGTGAGAATAGCCTCACAAGTGGTGTAGGTCCGTTCGGTGAGTTGATCCTCATAAGTGTGCTGAATTTTATACTTTGTGCATGTAATTCTTCTTTGTGATGCTGGAGTTTGCTACTTTTGGGATATCCTTTAATTACGCAAGTGAACATACAGTAGGTTACTTTTGTTTTCTTCTGGTTCTGGCTGATTGGTTCTTCTTAGTTTCGGTGGTCTCTTCTGATTTTTTGGTGGTTGTTTCCGCTCTGAAACAGAAACAGAAACAGAAAAGTTAAAAATAAGGACGCCCCTCGGGAAAGCCCCCGCCCTGGATAGTAGGTAAGGTATCAACCAACATTCTACATGCCTCTCCCCCATGCAGTTAGTAAACTAAAGCTGCTGTCGGTGGGCGTGTCTCGCGGTTTCTATCTATTCGGTAGACATTTACACGCGTGTCTGTATTTTAGTGTAAGATAGAAAGAAAGAAGGGTAAATTAGAAGATAGGAAAGCGCGAAAGAAGATTTTATTGTTTTGATAGAGGAATAAAATACCGGGAACCCAGGGAAAAAACCACTGTATCGGTCATGTTGCGTGCAATAGTATTTACAAGGCAAAACCACGATAGAAGGGTGGCAAAAATCCATGTAAACAAGTCTGTAGTAATAAATTAAGTTAAATATCCTATCTGTTGTAGTTTGTGTTTTATCTGTGTAGTCTGTTGTGGTTTGGAGGTGTTTTGTTAGTGGGGCTTGTTGTTATATTTTTGAGCATGCAATTTGGCCGTTCTCGTGGTCCAATATCCTTGCTTTCGGTCATCATCGGTCTGCAGGCTGCAGCTACTTCTTCACCATGCATTCTTCTCCGCTGCTACTTCTGCATGTTATTTGAGGCCTGACTTCCGTTTGTCGCTGTTTGTTTGCGTCAGTGGTTGTGGCTGGTTTTGCGTTAGCTGTTTGTTTTATTTTCTGGGCATATGTTGGCCTTCTTATGTGAAGTTTTCCGCTTGTTGTCGTGAGAGCGTTAATGGTTTTTCCAAATATCTTCTTGGTGGTTGTTTGTATGGCGTCCAGTATCCTCTGATGATTGTGTAGAGGTGCGGAGATGGTTAGAACTAAAGTAATCCATGTTATAATCTTGTTGGTTGCTATTTCTATTGCTTCTTGGATGTGGTCCTGTGCTGACTGTGGAGGAAACTGCTGCTCTGTATCTGGTTGTGCTGGTTCATGTTGTATTGTGTTGTGGCTCTTTGTTGTTTGGGAGCTATAGGTCTGGATGGACAACTGCTGCTTCCTGTTCTGTGGGTCGTTGACTTACAAGTTGCGCAGAAGCTCTTGTTTATTGGATTTTTGCATTCTTTTTTATTAGAGATCCCACACCGGAAGCATACACGTTGCGCCGTGCATTGCAGGTGGCGATGCCCATACTGGTAACAGTTCCAGCAGGGCATCGGTCTGGGTTGTAGCTTTGAGTTCTCTATTTTATAGTGTCTTCCTTGGGTTTTGAGTCCATGTGTAGTGAGGCGGTTTACATCTTCTGGGTATTTAGAGAACAGTCTAAGCATCGATGCTGGTTCCTTAGCTTTTTGGATCCGGATCAGGCTTGTGAAGCGGATGTTTTCATTCATTAGGGCCTTTTGGATTTGTGAAATATCCGTTGATGTGGATACTCCTTTGATCACACAAGTATATGTGGTTTCTTGCTGTGATTTTCTTCTGTCTTCTATGTGGTTGCGTTCTGGGGTTTGGTTTTGGTTTTCCTTTTTCTTTCCTTTCTTGTTTTTCCTTGTCACCTCCTGGAAGTCATCCTCTTGGTTTTGGTTTCTTTGCATGTCTTCTTTTTGTTGGTTCATTTTTTCTCTTGGTTTAGTTGCTGTTTTTTCTGGCTGTGCGTCCCTCTGGTCCTCATAAGAGCGTTTGATTCACTAGTGTGTGGTTTCAACACCTGTGTGTGTTGGTTTTTCACCTGTGTGCTTGTGTGGTCCTCATAAGAGCCGGAGCGTTGGTCTTTCACCTGTATGTGCTGTGGTTCCTCTTCCTGTGCAGTTTCAACTGGTTTTGTTTCTGTTATTGGAGGAGTTTCTCTATGTTGGGTGTTCTGCTTGTCCACTATTCTTGAGAGCGATCCGACGGTTGTGGCAGGGTCTGTATCCATAAAGATCTTCAGGAAAATGTCTCTTGCAACTTCCGTTTTGAAGCACACATTATAATCTTGGTCCTGGATATGTTCTATCTGGAACTGGCTGCGGTGCATCTTCCTCTCTATGATTCTGTATATGTTTCGTTCAGTATATAATCCGTAGACCTTGATAATGGTTACGAGAGGGAACTTCCTGAACTCTTCTACTTCTGTTTGGATCGCTTCGTCATCTTCAGGTGGTCGTCTTCTTCCGTGGTCTCGGCATGGCTCTAAAAAGGGCCGGACTTCTAGTTTTGAGTTATGGTATAGAGCTTGTTGGGGATAGGTTTTCTCTAATTTAGTGTGCAGTGCCTCTCTATGCTATCCCAAAGAGATAATATTGCGTTCCCGTCAGCCGACTTTCGCCAAAGGCTGTACAACCTATATGGCCAGCGCGAAGCTTGACTCATAATAGGGGGTCCGACGGAAAACAATGTTTATTTCTTCAGGAGGCTGTGTGTGTAAGTGTGTTGTATTAGCTTTTCTTTATTAAATACAAACTCTTCTCTAATTTTGCTCTTTTGACAAAGAGTAATTTTCTCTTCGTTTGTGACCACACCTTCGTTAACACCGCAAAGTTTCCAGGTGTGTCACGGCGCCTTCTACTGTGACAATCGGCATCTTAAATTCTTCTCAAACGCAGAATTCTTCTCTATGCGTCGCTCCTCCACTCTCAGATCTGATCAGATCTCAGAAGGCTCTCTTCTTGTCTTGAATGTATATAGCCCCTTGGCCGGTCTTTGTGCTGCCACCTGGACAGACCAGATAAATAAGGTAAACCAGATAAATAAGGTAAATATATAAAGGAGTTTTCATTGGTAAACCAGACAAATAAGGTAAATATATAAAGGAGTTTTGGATGGAAAACCACACAGACAGGGTAAATATATAATAAGATTTTGGTTGGTGAATCAGACAGACAGGGTACATATATATAAATCAGTTTTCGTTGATAAATCTGATAGATAGAGTAAATATATAAAGGAGTTTCGGTTGGCAAACCATACAGATAGGCTAAATATATAAAGGAATTTTCGTCAGTAAACCAGACAGATAAGGTAAATTTATAAAGGAATTTTCATTGGTAAACCAGACAGACAGGGTAAATATATAAAGAAATTTCGGTTGGTAAATCAGACAGATATGGTAAATATATAAAGAAGCTTTCGTTGGTAAACCAAACAAATAAGGTAAATATATAAAGGATTTTTGGTTGGCAAACATACAGACATAGTAAATATATAAAGGGGTTTTCGTTGGTAAACCAGACAAACAAGGTAAATATACATGTAAAGGAGTTTTAGTGGGTAAATATATAAAAGTTTTAGTTGGTAAACCAGAAAAACAGAGTAAATATATAAAGGAGTTTTTGTTGGTTAACAAGACAAACAGGATAAATACAGAAAGGAATTTATTTGGCAAACCATACAGACAGAGTAAATATATACAGTAAAGGAGTTTTCGTTGGTAAACCATAGAAATAATTTAAATATATAAAGGAGTTTTGGTTGGTAAACCAGATAGACAGGGTATATATACAAAGGAGATTTGGTTGGTAAACCAGACAAATAAGGTAAATACGAGGGCCATTGCAAAAGTTATGGCAACTATATCTTTTCTCGAAAATGGTAAAGAATTTAAAAATTCTGAAATATTCAAATGGAAGCTTAGTTCATATGCAAACATTACATGTAGAGAGATGGATGAACACACACACTACCATAAAGATATAGCACGAGACAAAAAGACTAAAAAGTTGTGTCGTTCCAAAAGTGCCAAATGTGTTTCTGTCAATTGCAACTGTATACAATAGTATATTACAACAATGTGCATTCCATGGCATCAAGAGTCTCCCCAAGAATCCACAAAATGGCAGGGACGCTAAGATGTCACAGGTGCGTGTTCCTGCCCTGTACTATTGTGTACTGTTGCAATTGACAGTAAAACAAGTTTGCAACGACAAACTTTTTCGTCTTTTTCCTGGTGCTATATCTTTATGCTGGTGTGTATGTTCATCCATCTCCCTGCATGTAATGTTTACATATAAACTAACTTTTCGTTTGCATATTTCATAATTTTTTTATTCGTTACCATTTTCGAGAAGAAAAAAATAGTTGCCATGACTCTTGCAATGGCCCTCACTTTTGGGTTGGAAAAGCAGACAGACAGGGTAAATATATAAAGAAGTTTCGGGTGTAGACCAGACAAACAGGGTAAATTTATAAAGGAATTTTGGCTGATAATCCAGAAAAACAGGGTAAACATATAAGGTAATTTGTTCGGCAAACCATACAGACAGGATAAATATATAAAGGAGTTTTCCTTGATAAACCATAGAAATAATTTAAATATATAAAGGAGTTTCGGTTGGTAAACTAGACAGGGTAAATATATAAAGGAGTTTTGGTTGATAAACCAGAGAAAACAGGGTAAATACATAAAGCAATTTGTTTGGCAAACAATACAAACAGGGTAAATATATAAAGGAGTTTTCTTAGGTAAGCCAGACAGATATGGTAAATATATATGGGAGTCTTGGTTAGTAAACTAGACAGACGGGTAAATATATAAAGGAGTTTTCCTTGGTAAACCACAGAAATAATTTAAATATATAAAGGATTTTCGGTTGGTAAACCAGACAGGGTAAATATATAAAGGAGTTTTCGTTGATAAACCAGACAAACAAGGTAAACGATTATTTTGGTAAACCAGACAGGCAGGATAAATATACCTAGGTATAAAGGAATTTTAGTTATTAAACCAGAAAAACACGGTAAATATATAAATGAGTTTTATTAGTAAACAAGATAGACAGAGTAAATATATAAAGAAGTTTTCGTTGGTAAACCAGGTAGATGGGGTAAATATATAAGTTAGTCTTGGTTGGTAAACCATACAAATAAGGTAAATATATAAAGGAGTTTCGGTTGGTAAACCAGACGGACAGGGTAAATATACACAAGAGTTTCGGTTGGTAAACCAGACCGGGTAAATATATAAAGGAGTTTTGGTTGGTAAACCAGAAAAACAGGGTAAATACATAAAGCAATTTGTTTGGCAAACCATACAGACAGGGTAAATATATAAAGGAGTTTTGTTTGGTAAGCCAGACAGATAGGGTAAATATATAAGGGAGTCTTGGTTAGTAAACTAGACAGACGGGTAAATATATAAAGGAGTTTTCGTTCGTAAACCAGCCAAACAAGGTAAATATATAAAGGAGTTTTAGTTGGTGAAACAGAGAGACAGGGGTAAATATATAGAATACCTTTAGTTGCTAAACCAGGCAAACAGGGTAAATGCATAAAGGAATTTGTTTGGCAAACAATACAGAGAGGGTAAATATACAAAAGAATTTTAGTTGGTAAACCAGGCAAACAAGGTAAATATATAAAGGAGCTTTAAACCGGACACAGAGAGTAAATATATAATGGAGTTTTCGTATGTAAACCAGACAAATAGGGTAAATATTTAATAAAGTCTTGTTTGGTAAACCAGACAGACAGGGTAACTATATAAAGGAGTTTTGGTTAATAAACCAGACAGATAGGATAAATATATAAAGGAGTCTTGGTTGGTAAATCAAACTTCTTTAAAACCTGTTCAGTTTGAATTTGATCCAATTGGCTTGTATATGACGTATGAGCAGGCTTCCATGGTCAGATAAAGGACACATATAGAGAAAATAAAGAGAAATGACGTGGCTGGCAGGAGAATGGAATAAACCAGATATTGGCACTGTATGAGTACTCGTGGATTCACGAGTAACGTATCTACAAGACTACCTTCCCCTCCTTCCCCATGTTCTTGTTTGTCTGTCACTATTTTTTTTTTTTTTTTTTTTTTATGAAGCTCAGTTTTGGTACTTTCACCTTGTTCTCTCTGTGTTATTTTTTCAGATTGTGGGCAGCAAACAGTGACGTAACAGGCCGCTCAGTAGCAAATGACTGAACAGTGGTGTCAACCTGTGAGGAAAATCCCATCTAGTGGGATTTTTTACGTTAATTTCTGAATAAAGGAAATTTTTGTAGAAATTGGGAGGATATATGGGATTTTCATATACTATATTTACTCTATCGATGCCAACAATTTTTTTTATGAGTGGACTTTTAGGACTGATTGTCAAATTTTGTTACTGTATGAAAGTGATTTACGCGAAGGCTTGAGAAGCTCAAGAAACAAGTGCCAAGAAAAGTAAAGTATAATCTGACGTTTAAAAATAGAAAGAAAAAGGAAGAAGAAGAAGAAGAAGAAGAAGAAAGTAAAGGACCAAACGAGAAACAACCAACTTCCAAAACGTTAGACACGTAATGAATGACTCGAGAATGAAGTTTGTCTAGTTTCGTCCCGTTCCGTAGAAGACTACAGCATAAAAACGTGCTTAAAAATA
Source organism: Thermobia domestica (assembly GCF_964235325.1). NCBI lineage: Eukaryota > Metazoa > Arthropoda > Insecta > Zygentoma > Lepismatidae > Thermobia > Thermobia domestica. The sequence goes on along the minus strand of NC_137457.1, from coordinate 248,686,193 downwards.
TGAAGTTCTGACAACAAAATATACTTGTTTACGTCAAAAAATTTTCAATTGTTTCTTTCAGCTAAGGAAAATACCTATTCATTAACTATTGAATCAACGTAAACGATAAGAATTTAAGGATAATTCGCTGACGTATTGAAGAAAGGGAGTGACAGTCAAAAGTTTCACTTGTCATATTTTGTGTATTTTTTAAAATTAATTTAGTATAGCATGGGAGTTTCTTCCTTTCGATATGAAATGTTGTATCATTTCGGGTTGACATCACTGTGACTCTGTTAGCTGGACATCGTCCACAACGTACGAACATTGTCCCAAAAACTTGATTTCTTGATATGTGAAAAGAAACACGGAAGAATATCCACCTAAATCCAATACGATCTTGTCTTTTCCGCTACTAAACAAGGCTTTCTTCACTGCTATGGCCTCCAAAAAAGTGAGAAGGTTAAACAAAATGCTCGTCTTTTGTTATTGTTTATTTCGTGATTAACAAATTTTCGTATTGATTTGCATAAACTTTTGCTTTTTACCCTTAAATTTACACATGAAGGTTTGACCTAAATTGTTTATATTTGCACTTTCTTTCTTCTCGTATTTTGTCATTGTTAAAAGACGGGAAAAATAACCATTGCAATAAGCATATTATGTCAATGCCAAATATAAAGTGGATGCTTTTATTTATTGTATTTTCCATTTATTCTAATTTGACGAACACTAAAATCTGCAGATTTAATCATGACCTTTTATTTCAAGGAAACAATACAATTTTGTTTTCTACATTTCAAAATATCAGAATAACAGAAACGAAAGCGTAGTACTATATTTCGATTTTTTTTTTTTTTTTTTTAAAGTGGCATTGAAGTAATTTTTAGTCAGTTTATCCAAAGCATGTCATGATTAAATTGCTAGTTTAATTCTTGGTTTTAAGAACTTACGACAGTGTTCAGATCCCACGTTACCTTACAGCAGGGGTGGCTAACTTTTTAAGGGTTGAGGACTACTCTTATTCCAAGAATTACTAGCGGTCTTCTTATCTTAATACAGACCAGTAGTGTCTAATTATGATGGACCCGATGGTACTTCAGAAACAAAGGAACAGTCGAAACAGTCCGCCTTATGTAGAGTCGTCTTGACGTATGATTAGCGTCATACTAAAGGCCTGAGTACTGCAGCAAACATATATATGTTAGTCGAACTCTTTAGTATGACACTAATCACGAGTCAAAACGACTCTGCATAAGGCCCAGTGGGTTTTTCAGAGCGATCCAGCTCCGAAGAAGGTGAAGACGTTGAAATCGGCCGACAAGGTGATGGCAGTGCCGGACTGGCCACGTTGGCTACCGGTACTTGCTAATCGCCCAGGGCCCAATTTCCGAGAGGCCCCACAGAAATCACAAGGTGTAGGACCTGTAGGCCTTGGACGAATTTTTGCTATCGGAAATTCTTTCTTGAGTCTTTCTACCAAAAAGGTGGCGGAAGCCTAAGTTGGTCTTTCCGAAAGAAGTCTTCACGGGCCCCCCTCTTCTCTTAGTAATTTTTACACTACTTTCAAATTTCTTCTTACCCTCCCTTGTACTCAAGTCACATGTAAGAGGGCATTTTCTAAATTGAAAACTGTTAAAATTAGACCAAGATCTACGATAAGGCAAAACCATTTGTCTCGTTTACTTTTTATGTTTACAGAAAAAGATTTATTCCAGAATGTAGACATAGAAAAAGTAATTGATTTGATTGCTTCATCAAGTGAAAAACCGAGTAAGAAAACTGTGAAAGTAACTGAAGTAACGTCACGATTACATTTAATTGTCTAGTATTATTGTAACTTTTTTTGCGTTCTGTTTTGTACTACATATTTATTCAATACAGAAAATATGATTTTGTCACTTCTACTTTTCAAAACATACCTTATAATTTAATATACACATTATATATAAATTATAATTTAACAGACGTGTTAAATTATATATTATAGAGTAAACGGTTCCTGAACGGGACGTGTTATCATCTCTATGATTTTCAATTAGACTCTCAATAATTTGTCGGGTTTCTAGCTCAGCAAACTACTATCGCACTTTACATCTCTCAAGAACTGGCGTTTCATGGTTGAATGAACTTTCTCTTTTTCCTGAAATCAGCATTGCAACCTTCTATCTTAAGATAAAAATTTTAAAATCTAAATATTTAACAGAATAAGGAGATATCACTAATAAGTTTAGTTTCGAGAGTACCCTGTAAGTAATACAAAGTACATCGCACATAATCTTATTATTAACTTCCTAGTAATGATATGGGGGAATTTTAAGGACCCGCGCCAAGGGCTTTCAACTTGGTCAGTCCGACGCTAGGTGATGGACTGATGGACACAGTTTCTTTTCTTTTTTTTCTTTTTCTTTTTCTTTTTTTTTTTATATGCACGCAGAATCACCTACATTGATTACTTGGAAAAGAAACAAACGATAAATGGAAAGTACTGTACGTCATTATTCCATCGGTTAAGAGAAGAAATCAAGAAAAAAACGCCCAAATTAGGGAAGAAAAGTTCTCTTCCACCAAGAAAAGTTTCGATGGGAAAAATTATGGTTAAAATTTGAATTATTATAATATGTAAAAATGGCTCGGCGGAAAACGATTCACATTGAACGAGGAGGCCATCGCCCAAGCAGATGCCTATTTAGAGGACCTTCCGAAATCCTACTTTTTGGATGGCTTAAAAAGTCAACGAAACACTGGGAAATATGTGTTGAGCTAAAAGGAAATTATGTTGAAAAATTTAAAAATCTACCCAAAATGAACTAATTAACTAAACTAACTCTATGACCTGTGGAACCCGGAGGTTGAATGCCGCATTCACAGAAGCTCTCCACTGACTTCTGTCCTTAGCCAGATTGATCCAGTTTCTACTTTGTATCCCTATTTCTGCGAGATCCATCTTAATATTGTCCTCCCATCTGCACCTACCTCTTCTTAATGGTCGTTTTCCGGTTGGTCTTCCAGTCAAGACTTTGAAAGCGTTCCTACTATCTTCCATCCTGGCTACATTACCTGCCCACCTAAGTCTCCTATATTTAATGACCATAACAATGTTTCGTAAACGATATAAATTACGTAGTTCCCTGTTATGAAGTTTCCGCCATTCACCATTTTCGTTTCTCTTGAGTCCGAATATTCGTCTCAGGATCTTGTTCTCAAACATTTTCAATCTATGTTCTTCCCTCAGAGTAAGCGACCATGTTTCGCAACCATACAGCACAACAGGCATGATTATCGTTCTATATACCTGGGTATTTTAAGCTTCAAATTCCTCGATAGAATTCGAGACGACAAAAGGTCGTAACTGAATAATGACAAGAATTCTACTCAAAATGATTTAAAAAAAACCTTTTTCTAAACTCTCCTACAATTGATACTGTAGAGGGCCGATGCCCTTCTACATCATCTGCATATCGAAATGCAGATGAGGGGCACATTTGCATATGTATATGTAAATATGATATTTTGTGGAATAATGATTTGCTTAGTATTTGCCTATGCAGTGCATATTTATTTGATATTATTAGTAATGACGTGTGAAACACCTAGCATAGTACGTAAATATTAATACAATATTGTGTTATATTGTATTTATTTCCTTGTGTTTATTCCATTTATAGGACTTATATATTGTATTAATGTGTTGCATATAATTACTTCGTTGTTGCAGTATGCATAACTAACAGGGGATGATGGAAGATAATGAATAAAAAGCAGAGATGAAGATTAATTAAATAAAAATGAGAAGATTCTATAAGAATCATATAGATTTTCAGAACGCTGGAAGAGAGCTAGAGCTAAGAGAAGTTTTTTTTTTTTTCTTTCCCGACTTACTGTCGCCTTTACTACAGGATGGGAGGTCTATCTCAACTCACCACGGAAAGAAAGACCCAGAATAGAAACTAAATAAGCATAGTATACCCAGGAAGAGCCTATAGTCTTCCTTTGGTGAATCTACACTGGGTTTGATACAATGTGTTGGAACACGGAGTTCGTATTGTTTAAAATGCCATAAACTTTTTCGCTCCTACATGCGAAATTTTAGGTTTCAAAAGGTGTGATTTCCAATGCACCTAGCGTCAGCGTCTCTTCCTCCCCCCCTGTTCACCAAAAACCAGTAACCTGGCTAGCGAGCCTCTTGCTTGGTTCCCAACATGCAACACTAATTTGAAAATGTATACTTTAATTTGACTTATTTTCTGTGTTTATTATTAATATTTACGTACTAAGCTATACTCGTTCTTGGAAAGACCGCATAAAATTCTGTTTATTTTTAACAACGTGTTTCCCTTATCGAACAAGACACTTAGATCTTGTATTTATGAAAATAAATAATTAACAAATATGTTTCCTTCAATCTCTCTCCAAGCAAGCATGGCTACATTGGAAGCAGACACTTTGAACGACAGCCACAGAAATTGGGTGTACCGCTGCTTCTGAGAGAGATGACAGTTAATGAAATGTATAAATATGTATTCTTTGTAGGTTTAACTTTATTTTAATGTATAATATCATATGTTTCTATATTTTATTTGTATGTAACTAGCAAAAGAAAACAAAAGTAGGCGGAAATCTTTCATAGTTTCTGCTGTAAGCAAAAACTTCCGGTGCTGGCCACTACCTGGAGGAGGGGCAGCACGTATCAGCCAAGAAAGGTGAAGTTGGCTACGAATGGTGGCTGAAGAAGGGCATTGACACAGGAGACCACCCGCAATATTCGCCTCAAGGCAAGAACCTTTGTCAAAGGGTGCTGGAAGAAGCGAGTTTCTTCGTTTCCTGTGTTTTGCCGGAAACATATACTCGTTTTCCTTGGAGAACGGGGTAGTTGAAGCTAGACTCGTGAAGTAACAAGAGATAGTTTGCGGTGTTGTAGGAAGTCACCTGACTTCCCATACAGAGTTCGAGACCCAGGACACGGTGAGAACAATTGTTTCGGTTCCCCGGGATTTGTCCTGTGAACAACTGTATCGCGAGTGAGTTGTACAAAATTTCTTCAAAAACATGAAATAGTCCAGTGACAAACAGTGTGTTACTTACACATATTTTAAGTGATACGTCAGTTGTGCTTATATTATTCAGTGACAATGGAAGTTTAAATTTTGAAGTGATTAATTTAATATTCGTCCATTTCTCTGAGTGCTACAGTCACTCAGTAGAGCTCACATAATTTGAAGCTCATTAGCATCTCCCATTGTTTACATGGGACAACCCAGGTCGCAAAATATGGGAGAAGAATATATCGTACATATCTCAATTTGAGATATATAACCAAGGCCGGTAAAGCCATTACACCGTGCCTGTCCTTGGACATTTAAGCACAAGGCTGCAAGTAATTAATTTGCTTGCTTTTATTTTGGAGATAGTAAACGTTCGTTCTTTGAATGGCTAGAATTCAGCATAACTGATCTTCTACCAGAACATTTTCATATAGTGGAATGAGCATCGAGGAGGACACTGTGTTCAATCAAATTCAGAACTTGTGTACGTCTAGCAAAGTTTGAACAGTGCATCAGCATATAAAATTCTTGTTTATTTGTATCTTCAGTGTGTGTTGTTTACCAACAACAATAGTGAAATATGTTTCTTCGACAATGAAATACATCTCTCCTCCAGAACAGTTAGAGACAAGAAACTAAAATGATGAGGAGATAATTTATATTGTAAATATTTATACATATTTTTTTTTTATTCTAAAGGTCAGGCAGACCTTTCAAGTTTCAATTCAATCTACGTTCTTTCTCATTCATTTTATTTTTTTTTAGTGTGATAAATTATTAAGTATTTCAAATCTATAAGTAACGTGTTTATGTGATAGTGCACTACAAAGGTGATAAATATTGAGTGTGTAAAGTGTGATATCCTCGTATCTACCATGTTGAATGTTCCTGAGTCCTCTGTGGAAAATAAATCTGTCAGCTCATATCAGAACAACTGTTTATTCAATTGCTGTAGGGTGAGTACCTGCACTAATGATATCTTTGTTTCAGGAGTGTGATTCAAGGAGACATTTTCCCCTTGATAGTGTATGTTGACCATCTCTCTGTATGGGGCTCAGAGAGAATTCTGCCCAAAAGAACAAACTAACAGCCATGAATAGTGAGATCAATACAGGCTGCTACCTGTAAAAATTTAAAACATAGATTTTTTTTTTAACCTATTTGAAACTCATAACTGACTCACTATTATAGCATCCTTGAGCATGGTTGTTATGCAGAGTGCCCTGAGATCTGCTGTTCTATAGAAATAACTAAATTTTGCTCTACCGACTTCATAAGGGAGTGGCGGCCCTTACAGGAGAGAACCTAATCTCCAAGAGGGAATATATAACTTTCACATATTTTTATATTTGCATTCTATGCAAATATAGCAGTTAATTAATTATTCCCAGCCACTCTCCTTTCAACATTTTTTTTTATATATTGTGTTTGTGTCGTTAGGTAAACAGTAGCTTCGGCTCTGGCCACCTAGCACCTCACAATAAGAAGTGGCGACCCAGCTATCGGGCTGGAACTTCACGTGCTGTGTTAGCCACTTCACAATAAGAAGTGGCTACCCAGCTGCAGGGCACGATACTTCACGTTTTTGCGCCACAATAAGAAGTGGCGCATCAGCGTTAAGGGCAAGTGAGAGTATAATTTTATATACTCATATGGTCAACATACAGTTGGTTTAAATTTCGGTATGTTTTGTTTTTCTCTCCCCGAAAATTTCCAAGAACGTAGGTGTCTTGTGTACTGAAATTTATTTATGTTTGAATATTTTTGTGTAAACATTACTAGAGAATTCAGTTTTTGTTTGAACTTTGGGGGGAAGAAAGTTTTGTAATTCCGTTTTACTCGTAAATGGTGGTAACGCGAGCGCAGGCTCGAAGAGTTAGAAATATGGATAACGAGTTCGTATTTGAAGAGTTCGCTCAGAGAGCTGGGGAGCTCTCTGAAGAGAATAGTCTTGATGACGCTCAGAGCGCTAACGAGCGTCCGGTCAGCGTTGTGGGAGACGCTGCTGCGGTCGATACCGTTCCGCCAGTCCACAGTAGGGAGCCGGAAGTACCATTAAGGGAGGAAAGGGAAGAATTCAGCAGAAATCAAAATGAGGTTAGCACAGCCAGTAATATGAGTAGCACCATAGATAATTCGAATAATTTGACTATTGCAGCTATGTTCAGGGAGATTTTGTTAAAACAAGAAGAGAATGTAAGGAAACTAAAGGAGGAATTAAAAGAAGAAAATAGAAGCCTAAGGGAAGATTTAGACGTTAGGTTAAAAGAAAATGCATCCAAATTAGAAAGCAAGATAGAAGAAAGTTCAGAGAAATTAGACAGAAGAGTAGAGACTGGCCTGGAGCAGGTACATAGAGAGACGAAGGACATGTATAAACGTCTCGAACAGGCCATAGAGTCAAGTAATGCTCGTCTGGAACTCCAGTTGGAGACTGTGAGTTCGAGACTAGAGCACAGTGAACGGGAACTAACAGAGCGGATAGAGATCACCACCGTAGAGCTTAGGGGGGAGATTGAAGGCGCTCGGGAGGATCTAAATACCCGTGTCACGGAAACAACTCGAAGATTAGAAGAGAATTACACCGAACTTGCTGACAGTGTTAGACAGGTCTCGTCTCGTGTCGAACAGACCACTCTTACGCTGAATAATCAGGTCAGGCGAGTGGAAGTGAATTTCGCTTCCCAACTAGCAAGGATCCGGGGGGAACTAGTGCAGGACACGCCACTCGATGAGATCAGGTCGGAATGCAACGGCAGCATCCAACAGATGCAAGAGACCGTTCATGACGTGTGTGCACAGCTCGAGAAGAAAATGGAGGAGTGGAAGAGCTCCATTCAGAAGGAGACCAGTGAGGTTATAGAGGGGAGACTCGCTAACATCTCTGTCTCCAGTGCACAAGAAAGACCACCATCCCCGAACAATGTCTCGAGTCGCGATCTGCCTGGTTCTCAACCTGAGAACCGCGCTACTTCCCACGAGACAGAACCTGTCCCGTCGAAGTCTCGCTCATGTAATCATGAGACGAGACAACACCTCGCAACAGCTTTTGGACTAATACACAGGGATGTCACCTTACCTGTGTATTCTGGGAACGAATCTGAGACCGAAACATACAACTTCCTCCAAGATCTCGACCGGTACTTTGAGGTCACTGGAGTACCGGACGAGATGAGGCTCAGCTTCATACCGCGAGCGATCCGGAATACTTGCTACCAATGGTTTCAAGTTAACCGGAACAAGATCCACACATACGAAGAATTTGTACATAACTTTAAACAGTGCTACCTTAGTGAAGAGCGGCTGGCAAACCTAAGGGCAACGATTCTCACCTCCCACTTCGACACCCGTGTACACAAATCCCCCGCAGAATATCTGCTAGATTTGTTACATAAGAACAGTATACTGGAGCCAAGGATGTCTGACGCTACGTTATTGAAGGTACTTCCGCGTCATTTCCCGAACTGGCTGTTTAGGGCGATAGTCTCTTCTCGCCCGAAAACAATCGCAGAGTTGTTAAATCTTGTACAGGAACTGCAGTCGTCGATGACGAATCGCGACCAGTTCTTCCAGGGTAACCAGAGGAAAGGGGTCAACATGCTCCAAGTGAGCATGGAAAACGAGGACAATAACCCCTCTGGCCACAGTGGGAAGCACGCTGCTCGTAAACAAAATAGAGCGAGAGAAAACCAGCGTCCTTACCAGAGAAAGAGACATCAAAACACGAATAATAACAACCACCAGCGATCCCCACCTCGCCAGCCGAGCAGTGGAAGTGGGTCGTCTGGCTGGTCACGTGGGGGGAACTCCCACTCCTCTCACAACAACAACAACATTCGTGGAGCCCGTGGTAGGAGGGGAGGAACGCGCCACACGGATAGACCTCAGGGAAATTCCTTCCGTCATGCGGACGAGGAGATCCAACTGCTGGAACATTATGACCGGGCGCCTCCTCCTACCAGTCAGAATCAAAACATGAACAGGAGTAACCAATCCTCTTCGTCTGGTTCCAGAGAATGAGGATTGTCCGCATGTACTTGGGACAACGTTAGGATGACAATGGAGAACACGAGTACATCTGAGTTGACAAATAAAAATTCCAAGTATGTGCGTAATTTAGAAGAAAATGTAGAAAATATTTCATTTATACGAAGAATCATGTGAAACCGCAGTGAAAGAGATTTTTGAAAATGTAGTAGAAAAGGAAGAAGAAAACTGTAATTTTTGTTCAGAAATAATAGCAAAGAAGCATTTCAGTGAAGGCACGTTCAAAAATAAGTTAACCTTGTTAAGTAGGACAGGAGAACACATTGATTTAGATAGGGCTGTATATGAAGAGGCCAATGGCATTTTTAAGAATTTATTCAATTCAAGTAATGAAGAACTACCCAGTAATAATGTAATCTCACTACCAGAGATTAATGTACTTTTGTTTGGAAAGGAAGTTAATTCTTTATTAGATACAGGAGCAACTTGCTCAGCTATATCAAAAGAAATTTGGGACTCCGTCTCAAATAGCCACCCCACACCCGCAATTTTGAGTGCTAAGAATATACGGGTTACGTCTGCTTTCGGAAGTAAATCAGCGACGATCATAGGCCAGACGCTGTTAGTCATTCAGATACATGGGAAGGAATTTCATACATTAGGCATCATTATATCAGGTCTGAACAGATCTTTGATTTTAGGTTCCAACTTCTTTACAGAATCTCGTGCCGTGTTAGATTATGATACTGGCCTCCTACATCTCAAACATCCTCATGATGTAGAAGTCAAATTTAGATCTGTAGATTGCGAGACTGAGGATTTAGTAGTTCGGTGTTTAGAATTGAATGGTGAGTGCGAGAAACCATATAGTTTCATTGAGGAGTTAGATAATTTTGAGTGTAATTTTTCCCCGTCATATGAAGGACGGAAGGCCATACGGGTTAGCGCACAGAATGAGCATAAGACCTGCAGAGAAAAGGCTGCTCGTGCCCCGAACTTGGATGATGGTAGATTCCCAAGTGCCCAAGAAATGGCAGTTCATGTATTCCCACCAGAAGAGTGGCTTAAAGTGAACACACGTGCCTCCCATTCAGATATAGAAGATTTTGTTGCGAACTACTCAGATCTCTCAGCCTCACAAAGAGAGAGTTTGAAAGCCGTTCTTTTAAAGCACCAGGCGCTTTTTGATATTAAGCCAGGTTGCATAGCTAATTACGAGCACGAGGTTGGAGTAACGGACGAACGTCCCATAAAAACTAAATTGTATCCTTACCCAAAGAAATTCAGGAATTTGGTATCGAATGAAATTTCGCGTTGGGAGGCCTGGGTGTGATCAAGAAGATGCCTACTGCTTTTATAAACCCTCTGGTAGTGACGCCAAAGAGCGACGGACGCATTCGTGTGTGTATAGATGGAAGAGCTCTGGCTAAAATTTCAGGGGATCTCTCCGACAGACCCATGCCACCCCTATCTGTTCTCCAAGATATTTGCGACAACTCTTGGTTCAGCTGCGTGGATGCAACTGAGATGTTCTTACAAATTAAGGTGAAAGAAAGTGACCAGAAATATCTTGGGTTCCTACATGAAGGCATTTCATATGTTTTTCAAAAACTTCCGTTTGGGACAAAACAGAGCCTTGCTTCTTGCGTAAGAGCATTAGATATGCTAATTGGATCAGAGGCTAGAGAGTACTGCGGCGCTTATGTTGATGATTTAATTCTAGCCGACAGGAGCTTCGAAGATCACTTGGTACACCTCGACAGAGTGTTGGGTTTACTCACTGCGGGCGGCCTAACTCTCAGGCTGAAAAAGTGCAATTTTGCGAGAAAATCACTGAACATACTTGGTTTCCATCTTTCGCAATCCGGTATCGGCAAAGATCCGGCGAAGGTGAAGGCGGTGTTAGATTTTAGGACACCACGGAACGTGAAGGAACTGCGTTCCTTCATTGGCTACTGCCAATACTATCGTTGCTTTAGTAGGAAGTACTCGGAGGTTCTCCATCCGTTGTTCCAACTGCTAAAGAAGAATGTTAGATTCAAATGGGAACCAGTTCACCAGGCAGCTATGGACAGGATTAAGCAGATCTTCCAGTAGGAAGTAGTTCTGAAGACCGTCCTGCCTGACAAGCAACTGATTCTCGAATGTGATGCGTGTGATATTGCGTGTTCTTCTCTATTGTACCAGCGTGATGACAATGATGACATCCGTGTCATTGCTTTTACATCACGTGTGTTCAATGCCGCACAACGCAACTATTCAATAACGGAGAAGGAATTTTATGGACTCATAGATGGCGTTGTTAAGTTTAAACAGTACTTAGTTGGTACTAAATTCATAGTACGCAGTGACCACCTTGCTCTTAAGTTTATTCTCTATTGTAGACTGACAAACCAGCGTATCACCCGGTGGGCGATGTTACTCTCAAATTTCAATTTCGAATTCCAGTTTGTCAAGTCCAATGAGAATCTGAGTGATTATCACTCTAGGTACCCTCCTCACACAGAAGAAGACCTCAGTGTTGCACGGAAGCCTATCCTCCAGGAGTCGCTGATGTCCATCCTGACGGAAATCCCATGTGAGTTGAGGAAGATGATAGCCATACTCCCGGAGATGCAGTCTTCAGATCCTGTCTACGGCAAGATCAAGAAAGACGTCGAAGAGAATACGGACTCACCAAAGGTGAATGGTGCTTGTCACCGTTTTGAAGTATTGAACGGGCGCTTATGCAAGCGTGACCGGGAAGGAGTCCGAATTTGCATCCCAGAAGTGTTAGTAGTTCCACTGCTCGATTATTACCATTCAGATCGAGGGCACATGTCGGCCAGTAAACTACTACCACTTCTATCAGAGTTTTTCGTATGGCCAAAGATGAGGGCAAGTGTGAGGCGTTTCTGTGCTTCCTGCGAACTGTGTCAGAAAAGCAACCCCCCCCAATGTTATCGTCCGGGACCACTGAATCCCGTGGTAGTTGAGAAGCCAGGCTATTTGGTCTGTGCTGACTGGTTAGGGCCTCTAACCAAAGGAATTGGGGGAGTCCATTACGTATTAGTATTTTATGATGCTTTCTCCAAACTAATAGGCTTGTACGCATGCAGAAAGGCAAACACTACCACTGCCATAAGGAAACTAAAGGAGTATCTGAAAGTTAACCCTAGTGTGGAACTAGTCTTAACAGACAGAGGGTCACCTTTCCAGTCTAACCGCTGGAAAACAGAATTAGCAGATCTTGGTATCAGGCACATCACTTCGACGCCATATTATCCGCAAGGAGAAATGGCAGAAGTAGCTGTCAAGGCTACAGTACATTTGCTACGTAAATTGTGCCATGATAACCAAAGATTGTGGCCCAAATACTTGGAAAAGATAGAGAAGTGCTTAAATTCTGCCAAACACCTGACCACTGGCGTGTCAGCCTTTGAGTGTCACTTTGGGCAGTCTATGTCAAGAGACATAGCAAGGCTGTTTGAAATCCCAGAAGTGGATAAGCGCCATGACGTGCAGTACTATTTAGAAATTGCTAGAAAGAACCATAAAAGGAATGCTGCTGCACGAAAACGCAACTTCGACAAGTCACACCGTACTGTAGAGTACAAAGTGGGTGATCTTGTTCTAACTAGAGTTTTCCCCAAGTCGGATGCTCTAGCAGGTGTATCGAAGAAGCTCTTGCTCTTGTACTCCGGACCATGGCAGATTGTCGCCGCCACTGGTCGTAACATGTACACACTAGGGGATCCAGCGACTAAAGAAGCGAAGATGACAAGGAATGCGTTTCTATTGAAACCATACATCTCTAGAGAAGAGAAGGATCAAAGTGGTACTGGTACATAGAGAAGACACAGATCACACATATAAGCATCAAATACCGGAAGTGACAACTAGTGTATATAGTGTTAGTGTAGTGTATATTTCAGTGTATTAGTGTAAGTGTATGTATTGGGAACTTATGTCATTTATGTTCAAGTAATTCAGGGAACACTGAATTCTCTTATTTAGCTTTGATTATTGATTTTCATTTATTATGTTTATTGTGTGTTAACATTGATTTTTTTTTTAACCTTGGATGTATTGTGTAACTCAAATATTTCAGGAACGAAAATGTGCCCTCCGTATGATCTACGTCCTGTACTAGAAAGTACAGCACCTAGAATCATAGGGGGGAAATTTATGTAGAGGGCCGATGCCCTTCTACATCATCTGCATATCGAAATGCAGATGAGGGGCACATTTGCATATGTATATGTAAATATGATATTTTGTGGAATAATGATTTGCTTAGTATTTGCCTATGCAGTGCATATTTATTTGATATTATTAGTAATGACGTGTGAAACACCTAGCATAGTACGTAAATATTAATACAATATTGTGTTATATTGTATTTATTTCCTTGTGTTTATTCCATTTATAGGACTTATATATTGTATTAATGTGTTGCATATAATTACTTCGTTGTTGCAGTATGCATAACTAACAGGGGATGATGGAAGATAATGAATAAAAAGCAGAGATGAAGATTAATTAAATAAAAATGAGAAGATTCTATAAGAATCATATAGATTTTCAGAACGCTGGAAGAGAGCTAGAGCTAAGAGAAGTTTTTTTTTTTTTTCTTTCCCGACTTACTGTCGCCTTTACTACAGGATGGGAGGTCTATCTCAACTCACCACGGAAAGAAAGACCCAGAATAGAAACTAAATAAGCATAGTATACCCAGGAAGAGCCTATAGTCTTCCTTTGGTGAATCTACACTGGGTTTGATACAATGTGTTGGAACACGGAGTTCGTATTGTTTAAAATGCCATAAACTTTTTCGCTCCTACATGCGAAATTTTAGGTTTCAAAAGGTGTGATTTCCAATGCACCTAGCGTCAGCGTCTCTTCCTCCCCCCCTGTTCACCAAAAACCAGTAACCTGGCTAGCGAGCCTCTTGCTTGGTTCCCAACATGCAACACTAATTTGAAAATGTATACTTTAATTTGACTTATTTTCTGTGTTTATTATTAATATTTACGTACTAAGCTATACTCGTTCTTGGAAAGACCGCATAAAATTCTGTTTATTTTTAACAACGTGTTTCCCTTATCGAACAAGACACTTAGATCTTATATTTATGAAAATAAATAATTAACAAATATGTTTCCTTCAATCTCTCTCCAAGCAAGCATGGCTACATTGGAAGCAGACACTTTGAACGACAGCCACAGAAATTGGGTGTACCGCTGCTTCTGAGAGAGATGACAGTTAATGAAATGTATAAATATGTATTCTTTGTAGGTTTAACTTTATTTTAATGTATAATATCATATGTTTCTATATTTTATTTGTATGTAACTAGCAAAAGAAAACAAAAGTAGGCGGAAACCTTTCATAGTTTCTGCTGTAAGCAAAAACTTCCGGTGCTGGCCACTACCTGGAGGAGGGGCAGCACGTATCAGCCAAGAAAGGTGAAGTTGGCTACGAATGGTGGCTGAAGAAGGGCATTGACACAGGAGACCACCCGCAATATTCGCCTCAAGGCAAGAACCTTTGTCAAAGGGTGCTGGAAGAAGCGAGTTTCTTCGTTTCCTGTGTTTTGCCGGAAACATATACTCGTTTTCCTTGGAGAACGGGGTAGTTGAAGCTAGACTCGTGAAGTAACAAGAGATAGTTTGCGGTGTTGTAGGAAGTCACCTGACTTCCCATACAGAGTTCGAGACCCAGGACACGGTGAGAACAATTGTTTCGGTTCCCCGGGATTTGTCCTGTGAACAACTGTATCGCGAGTGAGTTGTACAAAATTTCTTCAAAAACATGAAATAGTCCAGTGACAAACAGTGTGTTACTTACACATATTTTAAGTGATACGTCAGTTGTGCTTATATTATTCAGTGACAATGGAAGTTTAAATTTTGAAGTGATTAATTTAATATTCGTCCATTTCTCTGAGTGCTACAGTCACTCAGTAGAGCTCACATAATTTGAAGCTCATTAGCATCTCCCATTGTTTACATGGGACAACCCAGGTCGCAAAATATGGGAGAAGAATATATCGTACATATCTCAATTTGAGATATATAACCAAGGCCGGTAAAGCCATTACACCGTGCCTGTCCTTGGACATTTAAGCACAAGGCTGCAAGTAATTAATTTGCTTGCTTTTATTTTGGAGATAGTAAACGTTCGTTCTTTGAATGGCTAGAATTCAGCATAACTGATCTTCTACCAGAACATTTTCATATAGTGGAATGAGCATCGAGGAGGACACTGTGTTCAATCAAATTCAGAACTTGTGTACGTCTAGCAAAGTTTGAACAGTGCATCAGCATATAAAATTCTTGTTTATTTGTATCTTCAGTGTGTGTTGTTTACCAACAACAATAGTGAAATATGTTTCTTCGACAATGAAATACATCTCTCCTCCAGAACAGTTAGAGACAAGAAACTAAAATGATGAGGAGATAATTTATATTGTAAATATTTATACATATTTTTTTTTATTCTAAAGGTCAGGAAGACCTTTCAAGTTTCAATTCAATCTACGTTCTTTCTCATTCATTTTATTTTTTTTTTTTTAGTGTGATAAATTATTAAGTATTTCAAATCTATAAGTAACGTGTTTATGTGATAGTGCACTACAAAGGTGATAAATATTGAGTGTGTAAAGTGTGATATCCTCGTATCTACCATGTTGAATGTTCCTGAGTCCTCTGTGGAAAATAAATCTGTCAGCTCATATCAGAACAACTGTTTATTCAATTGCTGTAGGGTGAGTACCTGCACTAATGATATCTTTGTTTCAGGAGTGTGATTCAAGGAGACATTTTCCCCTTGATAGTGTATGTTGACCATCTCTCTGTATGGGGCTCAGAGAGAATTCTGCCCAAAAGAACAAACTAACAGCCATGAATAGTGAGATCAATACAGGCTGCTACCTGTAAAAATTTAAAACATAGATTTTTTTTTTAACCTATTTGAAACTCATAACTGACTCACTATTATAGCATCCTTGAGCATGGTTGTTATGCAGAGTGCCCTGAGATCTGCTGTTCTATAGAAATAACTAAATTTTGCTCTACCGACTTCATAAGGGAGTGGCGGCCCTTACAGGAGAGAACCTAATCTCCAAGAGGGAATATATAACTTTCACATATTTTTATATTTGCATTCTATGCAAATATAGCAGTTAATTAATTATTCCCAGCCACTCTCCTTTCAACATTTTTTTTTTATATATTGTGTTTGTGTCGTTAGGTAAACAGTAGCTTCGGCTCTGGCCACCTAGCACCTCACAATACACGGTGTTCAAGTTCGTGATTATTCCTTCAAAACAGAGCTGAAGTCTGTAGCATATAGGCCTAGATCCTTTTCAATTTTTTATCAAATGACCTGCAAATAATCTCAGAATATATGTTGATGAAGAAAATCTACACCTTATATAGCATTGATGGATAGGAACATCCAACTCCAAACAAAGGAGACGAAACTAATTCTTTCTTAACATTATTGAAGTCACATAAGATATTACCATGGATATAAAAAGATGTGAAACAGGGCCGGATTTAGCATTTTGGCGCCCCTAGGCTCAATATTTTTTTCCGCCCCCTAGTCTGGTTAAAGTTACTTTCCTAAAAACCTTTATTAAAAAATTATATCAGACCTATATGTTAATTGCTTAAACACCACTCCACGATGCAATTTTATCATTGCAAGTTTTTTGAGGAATTTAGTTGGTTCTAGGCTTCACAAAATACCGTTAATGTATTAACAAAAGATTGGTGAATAACTTTGGTTTTGTTAAATTTAGCCATTTGGGCAAATAAATATCAATGTTGGACAATCAATGTTGTAACGAAGTTTATGCATAATGTTGAAAAATAGTTCAACTTTACCAACAATTATTTGTTCAATGAACTTCAAAATCAGAATGCTTTATTAGCCTGATTTTTTAAAAATCAATTCAAAAAATGTTAAGTTATGGCTATTTATTTTTATTTCTAGATATTTTTTAATGTTTTTTCTCGCGGCCATGCGCCCCTGGGAGCCTGCGCCCATAGGCCCGGGCCTACCGGGCCTATTGGGAAATCCGACCCTGTGTAGGAAGTAGTTCTCAGTACGCTGAAAAGAAACCTTTAATTATGCTGAACGTTTATTTACGTATCTTCTGCTACATATTCATGGCTTACTCCCAGAGCAGAAACGTGTGCTACTATCTACAATAGTTTAAAACAGAGAGAGAGAGAGAGAGAGAAAGAACTTTGAAAAATACTGACAGCATATTTTAAATTGCTGTCTTTTCTTATATACATACATATACTGTATAAACGATAGATAACAATTATGTAATCGTACTGAAAGTGTTATGGTACGGGATGCTATTTTCAGCGAAGAAAGAAAGAAAGAAAAAAAAAGAAAAATGTTTGCCTCAGATGCGTGGAGGTGAATCTGAGAGCGAGAAACGGGACAACAAAAGCTGTATGACCTTGCAACAGTGGAATGTCTTGCTGTCGACATCAATTAATCACATGGCTTGTCCGTGTCCTACCATACATGTCGCATGTGCGTGTGATTTATTGCTATAATACTAGTCGACGATATTCAGGTACTGTCTCTGTATACATCCACAGCCACTTAAAATTACCTGTTTTCTCTTTCAACGCATTGACATAACTTATTCTGTTATGCAATTTAATATTTAAGAAGAAATATTTCCTTGCAAATTAATTCATAGCCCTATATTGTTATGAGTATGTCATGAATATTTCTATAGATGATTTCTTCCAAATGAAAGATATAAATAAGAAATCATAATATTATACAACACGAACAACTATGGTCAGCTAGGTGCAGGGTTGCCCACAGACGGGTTTTAATGCCAAGGTTACGCCCATGAGATTATTTGAGGGAGACAATTTTTCATTGAAAATATTACAATCAAAGTTGAGAATTATAAATTTGCAGATGGAAGGTGTATTTGGTGGGGGAAAGAGTATTACATTTGAAGGTTTGCGCCCACCCTTGGGTAGGCGTCTTTCTGTTGAGTAATGTGTGGTTAGTACCAGTGACCAAGGGCGCCCATCAGGGGGGCAAGGTGGGGCGCTCGCCCCCCCTAATAGGAATTTGTACTTGGGAATATCGGAAACCCAATAGAATTTTTACATTAGTTACAGCAAAATTTGAAACCATATTTGAAACGTTGCTTATACTTGCCCCCCCTGGAAACTACAACATGGGTGCCCTTACCAGTGACGTAGCCAAGGGGATAATCCATCTCATGGCTACTCCTTCATTCAGTGATATCTAAAATAGATTGTGTTTCTACAGTCCTGTAGGAGCCACACTGGCTCAATGGTGAAGCATTCAACTCTAGTGGTTTGAACCTTGTGGTTTGATCCCAGCTCGTGCTAAGTAGGTTTTGTGGTAAACAAACACTATGCCTGTGAGTCTTCTCAGAACTCTCCCGTTTTCTCCCACATTATTAATTTAAATATTCCTATCATTTATCATCATTCCCTTTAGTCTATACGTTATAACCGTAGGACAAAAAAACTAAAAATTTTCGTCTGATTTTTACAGCCTGTGCATCAAGTGTACAGTTATCATAATAAGTATTCTGCCATTATTGGCAGGTCACTTGTTGCAACTGAGAAGCTTCCATCCTTCACGGTCTTCCGCTAACCTATTCGTTTTCACGTACGATTTTTGGTTTTGATATCGTCCATTAATTGTAGTCTCCTTCGCCCTCTCCCCCTCTTTCCGGCTACCCTCTAGCATGTCTCTTATGATTCAGTTTCTTCTTAGCGAATGTCCCAACCAGCTTCTCTTTCTCTTCTTAATAATATCTAAAGTTATTCTTTTCTCCCCCACAATTTCTAAGACCCTCTCATTCGTTTTCGGCTCGACACAGCTAATTCTCTCCATTCTTTTCCATACAAACATTTCAAAATCTTCTAGTCGTTTTTCATAATTTTTGCGTAATGTCCATTTTTCTAACCCATGCAGTACAATACTCCACACAAAGCATTTTATGAGTCTTTTACTCAAGGCTTCTTTCACCATTCCTATTCTTGTTTTTATTTCACGTTCACTCTTCATATTATTACTAATAATACAGTGTGTCCGTAAAGTTGCGCAACCCAAAATTTGAATTTGTATATCTTTCGAACCAAGAACAATAAAGATTTGAGACTTGAAACAAATGTAAGCATGTTCTATGTAGACATTTTCGAGATCATGACTGCTGTTGAAATTTGTAATGTTTTTGTGTAGTAACGAAAGGAAATATCGAAAGTGTAAAGGGAAACATGTTCAAAATGAAGAAAATCAATATTGAGTTGCAGAAAACTGATATCCTACTGGTGAATCTCTGTATATATGCATCAACATTTATCCATTGCCATGTAAAAAGGTTATTTAATGCAAGTCCGTAAAATGGGTGTTTTTGGATAGAAACGCAGCGCCTGCAAACACTGTTGTCGTAAAATTACTACAAGAGATGAGTTTTAGGGTAATTAATGAAGAGTGAGAAATTGCACATAATTGATAACCTGAGTTTTTATGCAAAAACTGGCGATAAAAAAATTAGTCACCTACAGCTGGCAACCCTGGAATCCTCGTGGAAAGAGCAGGGCAGGGCAGGGCACTTTACAGCAAATGCTCGAAGTGGCTAATTTACACGCTTTCCCATCTTTTTAAGAGTGTTCCTGGTTATTGATTGAATTTCTGTTACAATGTTCGTCTTCAATTCCTCAGTGGCCCTGGGGTTATTCTTGTACATCACATTTTTTAGGTAACCCGATAAGAAAAAGTCAGGTGATGTTAAGTGCGGAGAACGGGAAATACACAAATTTTTGGAGGTGATGTGGTGAAAAAAAATCCCCTGATATTTGCTGTAAAGCGCCCTTTTCCTTCTGCAAGGATTTCAGGGTTGCCAGCTGTAAGTAATTGTTTTATCACCAATTTTTGCATAAAATCTCAGGTTATCAATTATGTGCAAATTATCATTGCAACTTAAAACACATCTGTTGCAATAATTTTTCGTCAATAGTGTTGGCAGGGGCCGCGTTTCTGTCTAAAAACACCCATTTTATAGACTTGAATTGAATAGCCTTTTTTACATGGCAACACTGCATCAAATTTGTCTCATTTTTGCACCAATGGATAAATGTTGATGCATACTGCACATATACAAAGGGATTTATCCGCAGGAAATCAGTATTCTGTAACTCAATATTCATTTTTTTTTTTGTATTTTTTTTTTTATTTTTCACTTTCGATACTTTCTTTCGTCACTACACAAAACCATTCCAAATTCCAACATTGATCATGATCTCAAAAATATCTATATAGAACACGCTTATATTTGTTTTAAGTCTCATGCCTTTATCGTTTTTGGTTCAAAAGATATACGCAATCAAACTTCGGGTTGCGCAACTTTACGAACACACTGCACCTTCATTCTCAACGTAGGGTAGAAAAGCGGAATTAACTACCCAAACTCATTTCTATGAAAATGCAGAAAACGTATTTCATACACTATAAATCATTATTCGGCACCTTGTATATCACATCGTCATTTAGAAATCATGTATAATAACTTTCTTTTAAGTAATACGTAAAAATTTGTAGTAACTCATTGAATTGTTCGTGTTGTGAGCGGAGCGAGGAAGAAAATTTTCCAAATGTATTTCTTTGCAAACTGACAACCATATTGGTTTAATAGAGCACCAATACTTTTACGGGGCTCCCCGTCGTTTACTCTTTTCCAACACTTTTTCTTTCTGCTTGCTCGTTCGGCGCCCAGGGCACCCCTCTCTTTTCTACGGCTACAGCTCTGAGAAGAAAGGAATGTGTTGTTTATTTGTAGGTGTTTCCTCGCTTCTTTCTGTCACTTGTTCGTTTCAATTCAGCAGCAGCAATCCCACCGAATGGGGTTTGGAGTCTTGCGTTATATAAAAGGTTATCTTCACTCTTTGCCATTTGGCTGACAGTTTACAACCACCTGGATTTCTCATCAGCCTTTCATAAATCATTCACACGAAGATTTGTGTTGCCCTGTTTTTTTTTTTTTTTTCGTTCATTTTGTTTTGCTTTCTGCAGTCCCAGAGTAAAATGGAAAAACTAGAGTTCAGTCACACAGAGAATGTGTTTCTGCTTATGGTATAGAGAAACAAAATATATTAGATTACAAAAAAAAAAGTAACAACAGATAAAATATTTAATATCCTTAAAACATGTTCGTTCGATCATGATCAACTATGACATCGTAAGACAACATAGGAATCTACCTAGTGATCCGTTAGTTCCTTACTTAATTAATTTTAATTAGTTTTTTTTTCAAGGAATTTGCATTCATCTAATATTTATGACTTGTGGCAAAATAGAAGTTACGTTGTGTCCATTTCTTTAAAGATGAAAATTTGACTGTTTCCCAAAAAAAAAAAAAAAAAAATTAGGCTTACATTAGTTATATTCAGGTTGTGAAACAGTTGAATATATTCAACGTTATATTCACTATTATCTCTTCCTTCTTAATTATAAACTGCGATAAACATAGGCTGTGAAACAGTTGAGGTTGATCACCACCCGGAAGTAAGTACGTATTTTAGTTCATTCCCTTAACTACTGCGCAATGAAACATTAAATATTATTAATATTGTACTATAAGCAGGGGTGGACTGGCCATAATCAAGTATCGGCCCGATGACCGCTGCGCCCTCCTCACATCAGTGCTTTTGCGCCCTCCTCGGGAAGGGCTAAGACATTTCTTAGCCTCGGGAAGGCGCACTGTTTCCTCTCTAAATACAATTTAAAACAACAAAAAAAAAAAAAAAAAAAAACAAAGCTACATAATTATTTTATAAATTCGCTAACCTTTGCCCAGCTAGGGCTCCACCCCAGACCCCGGTATTTGCTCGGCCTGCGGCCTCGCTCTTTCTGTTTTCGGTGTGGGAATGCTATTAATAATATTAGATTCACCTCTAAATATATAGATTTGACTCTAATATCGGTCATTTTGGAAGATTTTTACATATTACCCTTACCAACCCCACGCTCCGCCCCAAATCCCAGTATTTACTCGGCCTGCGGCCTCGCTCTTTCTGTATTTGGCTTTGGGAATGTCATTATAATGATCTTAGGAACCCTGAAATTTATAGATTTAACTCTAATATCGGTCATTTTGGATGATTGTTATATATCAACCCTCCCGCCCCCAGATCCCGTCTTTATTCGGCCTACGGCCTTGCCCTTTCTGTTTTACGCTTTGGTGGTACCATTAATGATCTCAGCGACTTCGAAATATATTGATTTGACTCTAATCTCGGTCATTTTGGATCATTTTTACATGTCTCTCCCTCCCACTCCCGCCGTTAGAGGCGCTAGTGGCGTTACATAAAAACAAGACTCCGTTCAAGACTTACAGATGAACATCTGAAATGATGAACTCACAAGGAAGGGTAACGCAGTGGCTCCGCTGAGATCCGAACGAGACAATTGTGTTTGCATTTGATATGTTATAATTAGACGAATCCCAATGTTATACGTGCCACCGGACGGAATGTCGTGAGTTACAACATATTTTGTAATATAAAAGTTACAAAGCTGGCAGAATAGTTTGAACCGAGTCATTTGTTCGGAAACAGTTGAGTAAATGGAAAACTCGGACAATACGTATCCCATCATTTTCAACGGCAAACATTTTTGGGGCAAAAACTTTGTCCCCGGGTCCCCCACAGGGTCCCAGACGGGGTCCAACTCAAAATTTTCAAATGGCAAGGGGGGTTAAGTAGCACATCATTTGAAAGTGTTGTAAAATGTAAGAAAATGCAGCAAGTCTCGTCTCTCTATGACAACCCTGTGCAAAATGGTGGCGGGTCAAAATGTAAGCAAAAACTTAATTGAAAAGTCCATGGTTATCCCTATAAATCGGAAACGTTGAGACAAATATGAAAATAGGAAAGGGAGTGTGGCATTATTTTCAAAGTACAATAATTTGAGTTAAAGCGTCTTGTCCCAGGGTGTCAACAGGGTCACAGGTGGGGTCCCACTAAAACGTTTTAAATGGCAAGAGAGGTTAAGAAGCTCATCGTTTGCAAGATCTTGTTAAATGAAAGTAGATGGATCAAGTCTTGACTTTCTACGACAACCCTGTGCAAAATTGCGGCTGGTCAAAATTTAAACAAAAGCTTAATTGAAAAACTATGGCCACCTTGAATCCAAGATGGCCGCTTAAAACCTATGTCATTCATAGTAGAAATCTCTATTTTTCTCTATTATGTATTTAGAAATAATAGGAAGACTAAAGAAAAATTGAATTTCGATTCACTTCAACTATTATTTCATTCGGTAACAACACATATATATTTTGTTCTTAATGCACGTTCGTCACGGTTCTCTGGACATTATTTACTTGAGTATAACGAATATGCGATGAACACACAACTCTCATTTCCTACTCATACTGCTAAACAAAAGTTGAATACCTTCGGGTATTTTTCTAATTTTGTCATACAGAAAGAACTTGATGCACCAGTAGGTCGGGGGCTCTATTGTAACGTATTCGTGATTGTTACATTTGTATGCCATTCGTTGGTATGATCGCAATACTTCAAGCAATACCAAATATACAAAAAAAAATCATTTGCAAGATTGGCGAGTAGTACCAAACATGTGTAAGTCATTTCACTACATCGAGCTGCGTCAAACTTTGTTGGTTTGTTTCCAACAAAGTTATACATATTTATATACAAGAAATAACATATTTATATACAAACTCATTTTTCACGCTGGCAGCCACATTGGATTACATATTATACTCTGATATTTTGTGGATATCTACTATTAATCATAAACGTTCGCTTCTCCAACACCAGTGGTGTGAGCTGGATATGCGTTCGATACATAGTGCAGTAGTTGAGACTGCATATATGTCCTAAATATGTTGCCAACCCCTAAAATAAAATTATCTGTTTTTGTACTATTTTATTAAAATTTTACTAATTTTATCCTATTTTATGGTACAAATTATGGTGATTTTATACAATTTATGGTGATTTTATGATAATATTATAATGTTTTTGGTGATTTTATCATATTTTTGCCATATTTATAGTGATTTTCAGTGTTGCCATACAACAAAAAATTATTGTAAAATATTTTGATAATATACTTTGATATCTAAGTTGGTAACCCTTGATGGAAACACACAAATGGTTGAGAATACAAAGTTAACTTCCTAAGCCTCTAAAGAAACTTGTTCCTTCCCTTTTTTGTCCTTCCCTCAAGCGGTGAAGAGCAGGTGAATGAACTTGAAGAAACTACCTGGAAAGGGAGGGAGGAAGGAGACACAGGTGCATGAAAGAATGCTAGGAATTCCTTTGTTCACGGAGTAGATAATTTTCGTACATAGCGTCCTTTGTTATGCAAATTAGGGTAGGTTTGACAATAGGTCTTTTGTTAAGAGGAATGTGGTTTATCCTTGAGGGTTTACGTACGCAGGTGGGAACAATGGATGCCGCAGATGTGTGTATATGTAATAAATTAGGGTCATTGACATGACGGCTTCCTTTATCCTTTGTGACAGGAATGGCGTTGGAGTGCGTACGTGACTGGATGCATGTACATAGAAGGAATTGTTTAGAGAGCGCAGCTGTATGTTAATTTTTTATTTAGGACAGGAATGTCGTTGGAATGCCTACGTGACTGGATGCACGTACGCAAGGGTTGAATGTTTTGATAGATGAAATTTTTGATAATAGGATGGAAAGGTAAAATATTTAAATCATTGTAGGTTGTGTGGGATTGCCTCTTAACAGATAGTTGAAAGAACAAAGTGTCCTTGTTGTGTTGTAGTATTGGTTATTGATATTTTTATTGATAGGTAGATAAAATATTAATATTATGTCTAGAGACCATATTGATTGAATAGAGGATGAAAATCTAATCAAGTATGTTAATTTGTATTAATTTATGTTTAAATTTGCATGAATTATAAGGTGTTTTTGGTTCTTAGGAGATAGAAGAATATAGCCTGGTAAGAGGTAGTTCTTTCTGTTCTAACTTGTTTGAGCTTTGAGGCAGGAGGTGGAGCTTGTTAACTTGTATAGAAAGACTCCAGCAAATGAAAAATCAGACTTGGAGAATGGATTTACAACTTTTTATTCCAACCCAAAACTTGTAGGAACAAATAATAAAAGGAAAGAGGAGGGACTAGGCAAGAACGAAGAACGAATGATAATTTGATTCCCATTGCTTGAAGGAGGTCCTTTGCGGCTTAAAGATCCCTTTTCAATTGGCCTGTCCCCTGTCAACCAGCTTGTTTTATGATCCTGCCACTCGTGGGTAAGGAAGATCGTCCCTTCTTTACCTGAGTTTATGTTTATTGCAGGGTGCAATAAACCTACTACCTGCCTTTAGGTTTATGAGGGGTACAATAAAATCTTTACCTGACCAGAGTCTTCTTTCCTTCTTTGCAACCAAACAAGATTTCTTTAAAATATTTTTGCATAAATTAGATTAATGAATTAATTATTCATGAATATTAATTAGTTGGTAATGAAAGGGTTAGAAAGATTGATTTTTTCGTATTTAGCGTTTATTTAGCGGTATATTATGATATGTATGATATAGATTAGTATATATTGTAAACACATACACATATATTGCGGGAGGAAACGGAGACAACTCTAAGAAAAGTATCTTATGCATTTATATGGTCTTTTCACTGAATGATATGGGATTTTATCGATCTTTTAATGATGTTTGGGTGTACGAAACACAATTGAATCACAAATGACGTATGTATATAAGTACTTTTTGGTAATGGACGTATGTATACGTCTTTGCCTGATATGTGGTCAGGTGCATGCATATTATGTTTTGTACCCACGTAAGTGTTTTATAGTCACCTTTAACGTAATGTAGGGTTGCATAACTTCTTCCTTGGTGACATGTTTGGTGAATGCAAACACCTGAAGTGTTTGTATTGTATTAATATTGGATTGCATTGTAGACATGTATATAGTGACTCTTTATGCATGTAACTTTTCTTCAACGTAATGTTGGGTTCTTTGGTGGTATGCTAGGTGAATGCAAACACCTGAAGTGTTTGTATTGTATTAATATTGATTTGTATTGTAGAGTTATATATAGTGACTCTTTATGCATGTGCATTATCTTCAACGTAATGTTTGGTTCCTATTGGTATAATGATGGACGCATAGCTTTTATCTTATCGATTGTACTGTAGACATATATTGTGTCTTATTATACATGTAACCTTACCTTGACACGATTGTTAGGACCTCTTATGATGATTCTAATGCCTGCTTGCATAACCTTAACTTTTTGTTTGTTTTGTATGGTTATATATTGTGGTGCTTGACGTATGTAACTGATTTAACCAAGTCTTAAATGTATTGTTGAGATATATATTGTGACTTTTTACGTATGTAAGTGGTTGTTAGTTATGTCCTGGTTGTATTTTAACCACATATGATACCATTTTTAATTGGTGTTTTAACTGAAGTCTAATTTGCAAATAATTTATTTGTACGCCCTTGCAGAGCACATTATGACGTCATCAGGGTTTGCAGTACATACTGATTTATTGTATACTGTTACATAAATAACCTTATATGAACCATATGTATTCTTTTCCTTTATCTTATATAGAATACCATATTTATTTATAAGATACCAATATTTTGTATAAAGGTTTGAACGTCACATAAAGTATTATTATACCATGTAAAACTGATCGGTAATTACTTGATATGACACAGTATATGTATTCTTCCTTTATCTTATACAGAATACACATACTTCTTAATATGATACCTATTATTGGGTGTATAAAATAAAACATGGATTTGAAATTTGTGTTATTTGTTTATTAGCATTAATTCTTTTTCTACAGTAGCAGGCTATGTTTTTGATTAGAGATATTTATATATATTTAGGTGATTGATATATTTATAAGTATTCAATATAATAATTTTGTATTTGCAATTGTGATATTTCAATTGTATATTTCCGTATTTACAATATTGATATTTTTAATTGTATATTTTCAATATTGATGTATATTTTCGATATTCATATACCAATATTAATTGTATATTTTCGATATTCATATACCTATATTATTTACAATAACAATATTTACAATATACTATTTACATATTTACAATTTACATTATTTACAATACAATATTTACAATATTTACATATTTACATTATTTACAATAACAATATACTATTTACGTATACACATATATACACGTAGGGAAGTGCCAATTGACGAATACTGTGAAAATATTTATGAAATTTGTTTCTGTCCGAGATTATTATGATTATGTCACTATGTTAGGACATATTTAACATAACATATATACAAATTTTTCTCGAACACTTATACTAATAATGTTAATCATTTGACATGCATATTACTTTGATACCCGTACGGTAATGTTTTAAACTCGGTTATACTGTGAGGATCAAGTCGACGTCTTTTATTTTCAACTTTTTGATGTGTTTTAGTTTCAGGCCTGGATACAATGACAAACCCCGGCTTTCGAACAATCCTCCCTGGATTGTTTAACTGTTTACTGTCAACTTTATCGTGAATTAGATTATAAAAATGATCAAAATTAATTTCCTGGCGCGTACGATGATTTAAAGTTATACCCCTAATTTTAAATACATAATCTACATTGTTCGTCCCAACCTCTTTTAAACGGTACGCATAATTCTTTGGCCCTATTCCTATAAATGCATTAATTTCCCACCCTTCAGGAACTTCATTAGTTAGTTCACCCAGGTAGGAACCCAAAGAAAGCAGAGGTTTTTCATTACGTGGTTGTACAAACATAATACTATCGGTGTCGCAGTACAACACACGGTCAGGCCCTACTGTTGTTAATAATTCATAAAGTTTTAGACGCGCCCATGAGGTGATGAAGGCGGCAAGGACAACATTTGAGAACTTCCATGGTTTGTTTTTGTTCTCAATGTTTTTATACGTTACAATGAGATGCCGCTCTCCAATAGGTAATACAGTTTGCACCTCGTATTGTGGCGCCCATAGATAAGTCAAAAATTTTTCCGGAGTATCGACAATTACCGATTGCGATAAATCCGTTCGCTGTCCCCATTTTCCATATAATGAATTGAGGAATATTTTAGAAATATACCTCAATCCCGGGTTCTTCCTTATATTATTATAATTTAATTTAATGCCTTCATGGGCATAATAGTCTGCAATATATTTTTGCTGGTCTTCTTCGGTTTTGCAAGAAGCAGGAAAACCTGAGGCTTCCTGTTTCATTTGAAGAAAGGAATTCACATAGTCTTCAAACAGACCATTTGAATTATCCTCCTCGCCGCCAACCAGGTTAAATTCCCAGATTTCAATTACTTGCATAATTTTGTATCCCAGCTGTAAAGCTACATGGAGTTCAGGGGTACAGTATGTGCCCGTTAAAGTTCGCTCGGAATCGCTATGTGCGCAAATGTCAATACTTTTTTCTATACACGTACGGCACAACCCAAACAAAAGATGCCCATTACATGCATATGGTAACACCGGAAAATACAAATCATTAGGGGGTAAAACAGTGCATTTTACTAACCCATGAATACTTTCCACGTTTGGAAAGTCTGGCCCCTTGTATATTTTTGGCTTACCTACAGGCATTGGTTTACGTGACATCACCCAAGGGTATAACGATGTTACATCATAATATGCCACGGTTTCCTCGCTGGTACATTCGTACAAAGCATTAAAGCATTCTGTACGACCACCATGAAAACTATCCTTTGGTATTAGATGATCAACAAGATCCTTACAGTGAGTTTGAATAAACTCCTGCATGGACTTATCAGTCTTCACCCAATGATCCCATTCGCATTCCCACATTTGAACAACATTAAGATTTAATTTTTTCAGGAATGCTATTTTCGTGGTGGTTCTTTCATACCGGTCTTGTAAGGATGTACCTTGCTTAGAGGTGGAATCCAAAGACACGTGTCGAAGTGTAGGATAGCAGGTTAAACACCCGTGGAAAAAACATCCATGAAATTCGAAAACTGTATTCGTTCGAGGTTCAAACCCATCAACCTTATACCTCCCAAATCGTTTTTCCAATCCATTCCCGGAATGTTGGATTTTATTACCTCTGGTACGTTCTAAATACCGTAACCAGTACATTGCCTTAAGGCTTTGTTGGTCACGATGGTCGAACCCATAGGGTGGAATAATTGGAATAATTTCTTTAGGCAAATATAAGATACGATAGGTCAGTATGGCCAAACTAGCAATAGTAGGCGCGACGATAAAACATTGAATGCCATTCGTTTTTTCCTCAATTAAGTTTGAAAATTTAATTACAGCTTCTGCTAAAATTTTGACATCATTTCGACAATACTCCACCATCTCATTTTGGAGATCATACTCCTCGCCACTTGCAGCACGTTCTTGGTGCCAGGCGATTAGTTGTTGTCTTTCTTCCGTGTTTTTCGAGTCAGGATCAAAATATTCAATAGCGGGAACCGGACCTACATAATTTTGATTTTCCAAAGTGTTAAATAAATATGGGAAATCTCCCTTTTTCAAATTTCCAGATAGACCTAAAGTTGTAGGGAGTTTTGATAATTTTACTCCCATATACAAATATGTGTCACGGAAGTAAATCTTTTGTCCTAAACGCATTTCAACAATTTTTTGCCCTGACATTATTACTTCAGGTGTATGATGATGGCTCGTTATCAAAGTTTTAGCACAGAACTGCATATCATAATTACTCCCATTATGGGAAAGTACAATGATTTTTTTAAACATTGGTCGAGTTATTAATACATGATTAACAAATCCATCAATGTCTTGGAAATCAAACGAACGGATACCATTTTTATCTCCGCATACAAAGCAAGGATCATCCAGCTTTGCGTCCTTACACTTGTAACAGGCATGAATACAATTTACGAAATTCACGTAATGCTCTTGTTCTCCCTGTTCATTTTTAGGAAGTAACATCGTTTCTACATCAAAGATGATGTATAAAAAGGCCTCTACATGTTGCAAAGTAGCAGCCTGAACAAAACAAATGTGGTCATCGTTCACATACGTATAACACATTTTACAATAACGTTCACCGCATTCGTGTTCAGACTTACGACCTCGCATGTCAAACATATCGCCACATTGGACACAAATTTTCTTCGTTTCGCATAAAGTCTTTCCGCGAGCAATCGCCGTTTTATGATTGGCAAAACATTCTTCTGAAGAAAACAGTCTGCGACAATCACTACATTCGCGTTTAATATTATTAGCATTAGAAACATCGTGATACTTCTCGCACATCCTACATTTGAAGTTACACTTATGGTCTTCTGTATGATAATATCCTTCCAAACAATACTGACAATACCCATTTTTGTTCAATAGAGTTCTAATGTTTGTAATTAATTCATAGTGTCCTTCAGTATACAAAATGAAAATTTTCTTTGATGCATGTATTCCAGGATAAATTACAGTGTAGTCTCGAGTCGATCGGTTCTTTTCGTAAATAACAATTTGGTAATGAGGCATTAGCTTATTTTGGAACTTTTTCGCATCATCAATAGTACATCCATCACGGATTTCAATGTCAACTTTAGCATTGACACACAAATCCTTTGCCTGATTTAACAATCGTTTAGGATGATTTTTTAACTTGTAAACTTGGATATGACGATGATCAGCCCTAGCCATCCCAAGGACAATGCTCTTGGGAAGACAATACACATTCTTTTCCATTGGGATAGTACACTGTTCCAGATGTGTTACAAGACTGCTATATTTTGCTGAACCCATAGATCGACCCCTACCTTTACGTGAATCAACAATATGAATTTTGAAAGTTACTTTGTCCCCAAATAAATAATTTTCATTACTATTTAAAACATTTTCAATACTCTGAAACAAAACCTCGTGACTTAATTTTGACTTTTGACGCCATGATATGTATATTGGCTTTTTGATCGTGGAAGCAGAACTTTCTATTGTCATGCCAACGTACATGTGTTCGTCGACCTCGTTTAACGTGTGCTCCTTTACAAATTCAAATAATGAATGAATGTATTTTTCTGGATCATAAATCCCATTAGTGCGCATACGTTCGATGGTAACTTCCTTTCCTGTTAGTCCAAAATAAGTATAATGTTTGGTTGTACTATTAACAATACGAAAATATTCGTCCGTTCCAGCACCATACATTACAGGTTCTGGTGCAGAATTATTGCTACGCTCAGGAAGAATACCGAGGAACTCATTGGACTCATCTGCAATTAAACCGAATGTTTTCCCTGAAGACACAAGTTCCATAAACTTTTCACGAGCTAAATTCCTCGTATTATCTTGGCGAAAGAAGCCTACATGATATAAATCAATAATATCTTTTGCAGACTTACATTTCTCCAAAACAACATGAGGATTACAGCCAAAATGCATGAACAATGCTTGCAATAGCTTGGAATAAGCTTCATTGCTTACCCTTGCACCCGTAGCATGGCATTGCGTTAACACTTCCCATGTAAATAAAACATCGTTTGGATTTTCATATCCACGCGCTTCTTGCTATGGGATTTTATCGATCTTTTAATGATGTTTGGGTGTACGAAACACAATTGAATCACAAATGACGTATGTATATAAGTACTTTTTGGTAATGGACGTATGTATACGTCTTTGCCTGATATGTGGTCAGGTGCATGCATATTATGTTTTGTACCCACGTAAGTGTTTTATAGTCACCTTTAACGTAATGTAGGGTTGCATAACTTCTTCCTTGGTGACATGTTTGGTGAATGCAAACACCTGAAGTGTTTGTATTGTATTAATATTGGATTGCATTGTAGACATGTATATAGTGACTCTTTATGCATGTAACTTTTCTTCAACGTAATGTTGGGTTCTTTGGTGGTATGCTAGGTGAATGCAAACACCTGAAGTGTTTGTATTGTATTAATATTGATTTGTATTGTAGAGTTATATATAGTGACTCTTTATGCATGTGCATTATCTTCAACGTAATGTTTGGTTCCTATTGGTATAATGATGGACGCATAGCTTTTATCTTATCGATTGTACTGTAGACATATATTGTGTCTTATTATACATGTAACCTTACCTTGACACGATTGTTAGGACCTCTTATGATGATTCTAATGCCTGCTTGCATAACCTTAACTTTTTGTTTGTTTTGTATGGTTATATATTGTGGTGCTTGACGTATGTAACTGATTTAACCAAGTCTTAAATGTATTGTTGAGATATATATTGTGACTTTTTACGTATGTAAGTGGTTGTTAGTTATGTCCTGGTTGTATTTTAACCACATATGATACCATTTTTAATTGGTGTTTTAACTGAAGTCTAATTTGCAAATAATTTATTTGTACGCCCTTGCAGAGCACATTATGACGTCATCAGGGTTTGCAGTACATACTGATTTATTGTATACTGTTACATAAATAACCTTATATGAACCATATGTATTCTTTTCCTTTATCTTATATAGAATACCATATTTATTTATAAGATACCAATATTTTGTATAAAGGTTTGAACGTCACATAAAGTATTATTATACCATGTAAAACTGATCGGTAATTACTTGATATGACACAGTATATGTATTCTTCCTTTATCTTATACAGAATACACATACTTCTTAATATGATACCTATTATTGGGTGTATAAAATAAAACATGGATTTGAAATTTGTGTTATTTGTTTATTAGCATTAATTCTTTTTCTACAGTAGCAGGCTATGTTTTTGATTAGAGATATTTATATATATTTAGGTGATTGATATATTTATAAGTATTCAATATAATAATTTTGTATTTGCAATTGTGATATTTCAATTGTATATTTCCGTATTTACAATATTGATATTTTTAATTGTATATTTTCAATATTGATGTATATTTTCGATATTCATATACCAATATTAATTGTATATTTTCGATATTCATATACCTATATTATTTACAATAACAATATTTACAATATACTATTTACATATTTACAATTTACATTATTTACAATACAATATTTACAATATTTACATATTTACATTATTTACAATAACAATATACTATTTACGTATACACATATATACACGTAGGGAAGTGCCAATTGACGAATACTGTGAAAATATTTATGAAATTTGTTTCTGTCCGAGATTATTATGATTATGTCACTATGTTAGGACATATTTAACATAACATATATACAAATTTTTCTCGAACACTTATACTAATAATGTTAATCATTTGACATGCATATTACTTTGATACCCGTACGGTAATGTTTTAAACTCGGTTATACTGTGAGGATCAAGTCGACGTCTTTTATTTTCAACTTTTTGATGTGTTTTAGTTTCAGGCCTGGATACAATGACAAACCCCGGCTTTCGAACAATCCTCCCTGGATTGTTTAACTGTTTACTGTCAACTTTATCGTGAATTAGATTATAAAAATGATCAAAATTAATTTCCTGGCGCGTACGATGATTTAAAGTTATACCCCTAATTTTAAATACATAATCTACATTGTTCGTCCCAACCTCTTTTAAACGGTACGCATAATTCTTTGGCCCTATTCCTATAAATGCATTAATTTCCCACCCTTCAGGAACTTCATTAGTTAGTTCACCCAGGTAGGAACCCAAAGAAAGCAGAGGTTTTTCATTACGTGGTTGTACAAACATAATACTATCGATGTCGCAGTACAACACACGGTCAGGCCCTACTGTTGTTAATAATTCATAAAGTTTTAGACGCGCCCATGAGGTGATGAAGGCGGCAAGGACAACATTTGAGAACTTCCATGGTTTGTTTTTGTTCTCAATGTTTTTATACGTTACAATGAGATGCCGCTCTCCAATAGGTAATACAGTTTGCACCTCGTATTGTGGCGCCCATAGATAAGTCAAAAATTTTTCCGGAGTATCGACAATTACCGATTGCGATAAATCCGTTCGCTGTCCCCATTTTCCATATAATGAATTGAGGAATATTTTAGAAATATACCTCAATCCCGGGTTCTTCCTTATATTATTATAATTTAATTTAATGCCTTCATGGGCATAATAGTCTGCAATATATTTTTGCTGGTCTTCTTCGGTTTTGCAAGAAGCAGGAAAACCTGAGGCTTCCTGTTTCATTTGAAGAAAGGAATTCACATAGTCTTCAAACAGACCATTTGAATTATCCTCCTCGCCGCCAACCAGGTTAAATTCCCAGATTTCAATTACTTGCATAATTTTGTATCCCAGCTGTAAAGCTACATGGAGTTCAGGGGTACAGTATGTGCCCGTTAAAGTTCGCTCGGAATCGCTATGTGCGCAAATGTCAATACTTTTTTCTATACACGTACGGCACAACCCAAACAAAAGATGCCCATTACATGCATATGGTAACACCGGAAAATACAAATCATTAGGGGGTAAAACAGTGCATTTTACTAACCCATGAATACTTTCCACGTTTGGAAAGTCTGGCCCCTTGTATATTTTTGGCTTACCTACAGGCATTGGTTTACGTGACATCACCCAAGGGTATAACGATGTTACATCATAATATGCCACGGTTTCCTCGCTGGTACATTCGTACAAAGCATTAAAGCATTCTGTACGACCACCATGAAAACTATCCTTTGGTATTAGATGATCAACAAGATCCTTACAGTGAGTTTGAATAAACTCCTGCATGGACTTATCAGTCTTCACCCAATGATCCCATTCGCATTCCCACATTTGAACAACATTAAGATTTAATTTTTTCAGGAATGCTATTTTCGTGGTGGTTCTTTCATACCGGTCTTGTAAGGATGTACCTTGCTTAGAGGTGGAATCCAAAGACACGTGTCGAAGTGTAGGATAGCAGGTTAAACACCCGTGGAAAAAACATCCATGAAATTCGAAAACTGTATTCGTTCGAGGTTCAAACCCATCAACCTTATACCTCCCAAATCGTTTTTCCAATCCATTCCCGGAATGTTGGATTTTATTACCTCTGGTACGTTCTAAATACCGTAACCAGTACATTGCCTTAAGGCTTTGTTGGTCACGATGGTCGAACCCATAGGGTGGAATAATTGGAATAATTTCTTTAGGCAAATATAAGATACGATAGGTCAGTATGGCCAAACTAGCAATAGTAGGCGCGACGATAAAACATTGAATGCCATTCGTTTTTTCCTCAATTAAGTTTGAAAATTTAATTACAGCTTCTGCTAAAATTTTGACATCATTTCGACAATACTCCACCATCTCATTTTGGAGATCATACTCCTCGCCACTTGCAGCACGTTCTTGGTGCCAGGCGATTAGTTGTTGTCTTTCTTCCGTGTTTTTCGAGTCAGGATCAAAATATTCAATAGCGGGAACCGGACCTACATAATTTTGATTTTCCAAAGTGTTAAATAAATATGGGAAATCTCCCTTTTTCAAATTTCCAGATAGACCTAAAGTTGTAGGGAGTTTTGATAATTTTACTCCCATATACAAATATGTGTCACGGAAGTAAATCTTTTGTCCTAAACGCATTTCAACAATTTTTTGCCCTGACATTATTACTTCAGGTGTATGATGATGGCTCGTTATCAAAGTTTTAGCACAGAACTGCATATCATAATTACTCCCATTATGGGAAAGTACAATGATTTTTTTAAACATTGGTCGAGTTATTAATACATGATTAACAAATCCATCAATGTCTTGGAAATCAAACGAACGGATACCATTTTTATCTCCGCATACAAAGCAAGGATCATCCAGCTTTGCGTCCTTACACTTGTAACAGGCATGAATACAATTTACGAAATTCACGTAATGCTCTTGTTCTCCCTGTTCATTTTTAGGAAGTAACATCGTTTCTACATCAAAGATGATGTATAAAAAGGCCTCTACATGTTGCAAAGTAGCAGCCTGAACAAAACAAATGTGGTCATCGTTCACATACGTATAACACATTTTACAATAACGTTCACCGCATTCGTGTTCAGACTTACGACCTCGCATGTCAAACATATCGCCACATTGGACACAAATTTTCTTCGTTTCGCATAAAGTCTTTCCGCGAGCAATCGCCGTTTTATGATTGGCAAAACATTCTTCTGAAGAAAACAGTCTGCGACAATCACTACATTCGCGTTTAATATTATTAGCATTAGAAACATCGTGATACTTCTCGCACATCCTACATTTGAAGTTACACTTATGGTCTTCTGTATGATAATATCCTTCCAAACAATACTGACAATACCCATTTTTGTTCAATAGAGTTCTAATGTTTGTAATTAATTCATAGTGTCCTTCAGTATACAAAATGAAAATTTTCTTTGATGCATGTATTCCAGGATAAATTACAGTGTAGTCTCGAGTCGATCGGTTCTTTTCGTAAATAACAATTTGGTAATGAGGCATTAGCTTATTTTGGAACTTTTTCGCATCATCAATAGTACATCCATCACGGATTTCAATGTCAACTTTAGCATTGACACACAAATCCTTTGCCTGATTTAACAATCGTTTAGGATGATTTTTTAACTTGTAAACTTGGATATGACGATGATCAGCCCTAGCCATCCCAAGGACAATGCTCTTGGGAAGACAATACACATTCTTTTCCATTGGGATAGTACACTGTTCCAGATGTGTTACAAGACTGCTATATTTTGCTGAACCCATAGATCGACCCCTACCTTTACGTGAATCAACAATATGAATTTTGAAAGTTACTTTGTCCCCAAATAAATAATTTTCATTACTATTTAAAACATTTTCAATACTCTGAAACAAAACCTCGTGACTTAATTTTGACTTTTGACGCCATGATATGTATATTGGCTTTTTGATCGTGGAAGCAGAACTTTCTATTGTCATGCCAACGTACATGTGTTCGTCGACCTCGTTTAACGTGTGCTCCTTTACAAATTCAAATAATGAATGAATGTATTTTTCTGGATCATAAATCCCATTAGTGCGCATACGTTCGATGGTAACTTCCTTTCCTGTTAGTCCAAAATAAGTATAATGTTTGGTTGTACTATTAACAATACGAAAATATTCGTCCGTTCCAGCACCATACATTACAGGTTCTGGTGCAGAATTATTGCTACGCTCAGGAAGAATACCGAGGAACTCATTGGACTCATCTGCAATTAAACCGAATGTTTTCCCTGAAGACACAAGTTCCATAAACTTTTCACGAGCTAAATTCCTCGTATTATCTTGGCGAAAGAAGCCTACATGATATAAATCAATAATATCTTTTGCAGACTTACATTTCTCCAAAACAACATGAGGATTACAGCCAAAATGCATGAACAATGCTTGCAATAGCTTGGAATAAGCTTCATTGCTTACCCTTGCACCCGTAGCATGGCATTGCGTTAACACTTCCCATGTAAATAAAACATCGTTTGGATTTTCATATCCACGCGCTTCTTGTGCTGCCAGCATGGTACAAATCACATTACGGCCATCCATTGTATCACTGTTTAAGTAAAATACTCACGTTTTAGTTTTCAATTACTATTTGTTAGAACACTATAATTACTTCTTATTTATCAAAGGTGCACTTAAAAGTTTTTGAAATTACAATGTCACCAACTCCTCTTGAAAATGATAATGTCCCGCAACTTTTACAGTATAACGATGATTCAGCTGAAAGTTTATCGGCAATTGCAATAATACTTTCCGATAACTATAATAATAAAGCTCTCGTAACTTTTGCAGTTTACCGTAGATAATCTTCTAAGATTATTCGTAAATCCTTAACTACTTTCCAGTAATTGTAATTTATAATCTAGTGTATAAATATTCTTCAAGTAATTGTTTCAAGTTACGTAAAACCAGGGAACGTCTTCAGCATACAACTTCTTCTTTTATACTAATTTGTGATGCCGCTGTTATATACATGCAGACTATTTGATATATTCCACTACGTTTTTTTTTCTCGAAAATGACAAACTCTTGTAACTTTTTCAGTATAGAGATGATGCAGTTAAAAGTTTATTGACAAATTTTCCGATAACTGTAAATGTCAATGTCCCGTAATTTTTATCTAGCTGTTGTGTGTTTACAATTGCAACTCGTAGTGTTCAATCAGAAACGTCTTCACTGTAGCAGTACTTCTTCTAAAGTGAAACAGCGCCGATTTCGCACGCCTTATATAGATGCAAAACGTACTCTCGTCCCCAGACGCATTCAGTTTGTAATCTCGCACCCAGGTGCATTTAGTTTGTAATCTCGTACCCAGGCTCATTTATTTTATAGTTTCGTACACAGATACTTTAAAATGTACGTGATTTTTTCTAAATTAGTATTAGTAATATTACGGACAGTGTTAATTATATTACATTATAACAAACACAAAATCATTTCATGATCATTACATAACTTATAAATATCTTGCAACACTTTCACAATTTTAATCGGCACGCTTCATATTGAAACTCTAAACAATCTTTGAATGTGATCTTATAAATGGTATTTTGACGGAACGCTTCATATCTTTTCCGCAACATTTCTAATAGAAACTCGTTAACTTTGTTCGTTCAATTTCTGTTGGAATCTCATCAGAACAGCTACGCTGTGATCCTACAAATAATTTCGAAAATATTAACATGTATGATCCTACTAAAGAGTTGTTTGTTAAAAATAGTTCTGATCTGTTATCTTATTTCATTATATGAAACTTAATATTACGAATGTAAGTTTATAAAACTAAAAAATACAAAAAAGTAAAATATAAAAAATACAAGAAACAATAACGTAAAACTCAAAATGAAAATGCAGAAAGAAAAAAATTAAAACACAATGTTGCAAACTAAAATACAAAAGTAAAATGTAAAAGCACAACTTAAAAAGTGCAAAACTAAAAATGAAAATACAAAAGAAAAATTAAAACAGTGTTGCAACTGAAATACAGAAAGTAAATATGTAAAAGTACAAGTTAAGAAATAATAATGTAAAACGAAAAATGAAATTGCAGAAAGTAAAAATTTTAAAAAAACATTGTTGCAAACTAAAATACAGAAAGTAAAACATAAAACGTGAAAAATAAAAAAAACAAATTGTAAAACTGAAAATGTAATTGCAGAAAGTAAAAATTTAAAATACATTGTTGCAAACTAAAATACAAAAGAAAAATGTAAAAGTACAAATTAAACAAAAACGATGTGAAACTGAAAATGAAAATGGTGAAAAAATTAAAACAGTGTTGCAACTGAAATACAAAAGTAAAATGTAAGAGCATAAGTTAAGAAACAAATTCTAACACTGAAAATGCAAAATGGTGAAAGAAAAATTAAAACATACTTGCAAACTAAAATACAAAAGTAAAATGTAAAAATACAAGTTAAGAAACAAAAATACAAAACTAAAAATGAAAATGCAGAAAGTAAAAATTTAAAAAAACATTGTTGCAAACTAAAATACAAAAATGAAAAAGTACAAGTTAAGAAACAATTGTAAAACTGAAAATAAAATGCAAAAAGTAAAAAGTTTAAAAACAGTGTTCCAACTGAAATACAAAAATGTAAAAGTACAAATTAAACAAAAACGATATGAAAAACATTGTTGCAAACTAAAATACTAAAATGAAAAAGTACAAGTTAAGAAACAAATTGTAAACCTGAAAATGAAAATGCAGAAAGTAAAAAGTTTAAAAACAGTGTTGCAAGTGAAATACAAAAGTAAATTTAAAAATACCAGTTAACAAACAAACATGTAAACTAAAAATTTTAAAAAATGCATAAGTAAAATTTTGAAAACACAATGTTGCAAACTAAAACACAAAAAGAAATTGTAAAAGTACAAGTTAAAAGCAATCATGCAGTCTAAAAATTAACACACACAAGTAAAATTAAAACAAAATGTTGGGTTTTCAAATACAAAAAGTAGAATTTAAAAGTACAAGTTAAGAAACAAAAATACAAAACTAAAAATGAAAATGCAAAATCAAACTACCAGTTAAACAAAATATGCAAACTAAAAAAAATAAAAGTGCAAAAGTAAAATTCTAAACACAGTGTTGCAAGGGAAAATGAAGAAACTAAAAATAATAAAATGCAAACACATATTATGCATGAAATACAGCACGTAGTAGGTTAGATTGCATTTGGAAACGTAGTGAGCTTTCCCAAAATTTTGCAGGCACTGGCAACGTAATTGGGAAAGCTATGCAGTCTAACCTACTACGTGCTGTATTTCATGCATAATATGTGTTTGCATTTTATTATTTTTAGTTTCTTCATTTTCCCTTGCAACACTGTGTTTAGAATTTTACTTTTGCACTTTTATTTTTTTTAGTTTGCATATTTTGTTTAACTGGTAGTTTGATTTTGCATTTTCATTTTTAGTTTTGTATTTTTGTTTCTTAACTTGTACTTTTAAATTCTACTTTTTGTATTTGAAAACCCAACATTTTGTTTTAATTTTACTTGTGTGTGTTAATTTTTAGACTGCATGATTGCTTTTAACTTGTACTTTTACAATTTCTTTTTGTGTTTTAGTTTGCAACATTGTGTTTTCAAAATTTTACTTATGCATTTTTTAAAATTTTTAGTTTACATGTTTGTTTGTTAACTGGTATTTTTAAATTTACTTTTGTATTTCACTTGCAACACTGTTTTTAAACTTTTTACTTTCTGCATTTTCATTTTCAGGTTTACAATTTGTTTCTTAACTTGTACTTTTTCATTTTAGTGTTTTAGTTTGCAACAATGTTTTTCATATCGTTTTTGTTTAATTTGTACTTTTACATTTTTGTATTTCAGTTGGAACACTGTTTTTAAACTTTTTACTTTTTGCATTTTATTTTCAGTTTTACAATTTGTTTCTTAACTTGTACTTTTTCATTTTTGTATTTTAGTTTGCAACAATGTTTTTTTAAATTTTTACTTTCTGCATTTTCATTTTTAGTTTTGTATTTTTGTTTCTTAACTTGTATTTTTACATTTTACTTTTGTATTTTAGTTTGCAAGTATGTTTTAATTTTTCTTTCACCATTTTGCATTTTCAGTGTTAGAATTTGTTTCTTAACTTATGCTCTTACATTTTACTTTTGTATTTCAGTTGCAACACTGTTTTAATTTTTTCACCATTTTCATTTTCAGTTTCACATCGTTTTTGTTTAATTTGTACTTTTACATTTTTCTTTTGTATTTTAGTTTGCAACAATGTATTTTAAATTTTTACTTTCTGCAATTACATTTTCAGTTTTACAATTTGTTTTTTTTTAATTTTCACGTTTTATGTTTTACTTTCTGTATTTTAGTTTGCAACAATGTTTTTTTAAAATTTTTACTTTCTGCAATTTCATTTTTCGTTTTACATTATTATTTCTTAACTTGTACTTTTACATATTTACTTTCTGTATTTCAGTTGCAACACTGTTTTAATTTTTCTTTTGTATTTTCATTTTTAGTTTTGCACTTTTTAAGTTGTGCTTTTACATTTTACTTTTGTATTTTAGTTTGCAACATTGTGTTTTAATTTTTTTCTTTCTGCATTTTCATTTTGAGTTTTACGTTATTGTTTCTTGTATTTTTTATATTTTACTTTTTTGTATTTTTTAGTTTTATAAACTTACATTCGTAATATTAAGTTTCATATAATGAAATAAGATAACAGATCAGAACTATTTTTAACAAACAACTCTTTAGTAGGATCATACATGTTAATATTTTCGAAATTATTTGTAGGATCACAGCGTAGCTGTTCTGATGAGATTCCAACAGAAATTGAACGAACAAAAGTTAACGAGTTTCTATTAGAAATGTTGCGGAAAAGATATGAAGCGTTCCGTCAAAATACCATTTATAAGATCACATTCAAAGATTGTTTAGAGTTTCAATATGAAGCGTGCCGATTAAAATTGTGAAAGTGTTGCAAGATATTTATAAGTTATGTAATGATCATGAAATGATTTTGTGTTTGTTATAATGTAATATAATTAACACTGTCCGTAATATTACTAATACTAATTTAGAAAAAATCACGTACATTTTAAAGTATCTGTGTACGAAACTATAAAATAAATGAGCCTGGGTACGAGATTACAAACTAAATGCACCTGGGTGCGAGATTACAAACTGAATGCGTCTGGGGACGAGAGTACGTTTTGCATCTATATAAGGCGTGCGAAATCGGCGCTGTTTCACTTTAGAAGAAGTACTGCTACAGTGAAGACGTTTCTGATTGAACACTACGAGTTGCAATTGTAAACACACAACAGCTAGATAAAAATTACGGGACATTGACATTTACAGTTATCGGAAAATTTGTCAATAAACTTTTAACTGCATCATCTCTATACTGAAAAAGTTACAAGAGTTTGTCATTTTCGAGAAAAAAAAACGTAGTGGAATATATCAAATAGTCTGCATGTATATAACAGCGGCATCACAAATTAGTATAAAAGAAGAAGTTGTATGCTGAAGACGTTCCCTGGTTTTACGTAACTTGAAACAATTACTTGAAGAATATTTATACACTAGATTATAAATTACAATTACTGGAAAGTAGTTAAGGATTTACGAATAATCTTAGAAGATTATCTACGGTAAACTGCAAAAGTTACGAGAGCTTTATTATTATAGTTATCGGAAAGTATTATTGCAATTGCCGATAAACTTTCAGCTGAATCATCGTTATACTGTAAAAGTTGCGGGACATTATCATTTTCAAGAGGAGTTGGTGACATTGTAATTTCAAAAACTTTTAAGTGCACCTTTGATAAATAAGAAGTAATTATAGTGTTCTAACAAATAGTAATTGAAAACTAAAACGTGAGTATTTTACTTAAACAGTGATACAATGGATGGCCGTAATGTGATTTGTACCATGCTGGCAGCACAAGAAGCGCGTGGATATGAAAATCCAAACGATGTTTTATTTACATGGGAAGTGTTAACGCAATGCCATGCTACGGGTGCAAGGGTAAGCAATGAAGCTTATTCCAAGCTATTGCAAGCATTGTTCATGCATTTTGGCTGTAATCCTCATGTTGTTTTGGAGAAATGTAAGTCTGCAAAAGATATTATTGATTTATATCATGTAGGCTTCTTTCGCCAAGATAATACGAGGAATTTAGCTCGTGAAAAGTTTATGGAACTTGTGTCTTCAGGGAAAACATTCGGTTTAATTGCAGATGAGTCCAATGAGTTCCTCGGTATTCTTCCTGAGCGTAGCAATAATTCTGCACCAGAACCTGTAATGTATGGTGCTGGAACGGACGAATATTTTCGTATTGTTAATAGTACAACCAAACATTATACTTATTTTGGACTAACAGGAAAGGAAGTTACCATCGAACGTATGCGCACTAATGGGATTTATGATCCAGAAAAATACATTCATTCATTATTTGAATTTGTAAAGGAGCACACGTTAAACGAGGTCGACGAACACATGTACGTTGGCATGACAATAGAAAGTTCTGCTTCCACGATCAAAAAGCCAATATACATATCATGGCGTCAAAAGTCAAAATTAAGTCACGAGGTTTTGTTTCAGAGTATTGAAAATGTTTTAAATAGTAATGAAAATTATTTATTTGGGGACAAAGTAACTT
This sequence comes from Thermobia domestica, assembly GCF_964235325.1. Lineage (NCBI taxonomy): Eukaryota > Metazoa > Arthropoda > Insecta > Zygentoma > Lepismatidae > Thermobia > Thermobia domestica. The sequence goes on along the minus strand of NC_137457.1, from coordinate 248,642,573 downwards.
TCAAAATTCATATTGTTGATTCACGTAAAGGTAGGGGTCGATCTATGGGTTCAGCAAAATATAGCAGTCTTGTAACACATCTGGAACAGTGTACTATCCCAATGGAAAAGAATGTGTATTGTCTTCCCAAGAGCATTGTCCTTGGGATGGCTAGGGCTGATCATCGTCATATCCAAGTTTACAAGTTAAAAAATCATCCTAAACGATTGTTAAATCAGGCAAAGGATTTGTGTGTCAATGCTAAAGTTGACATTGAAATCCGTGATGGATGTACTATTGATGATGCGAAAAAGTTCCAAAATAAGCTAATGCCTCATTACCAAATTGTTATTTACGAAAAGAACCGATCGACTCGAGACTACACTGTAATTTATCCTGGAATACATGCATCAAAGAAAATTTTCATTTTGTATACTGAAGGACACTATGAATTAATTACAAACATTAGAACTCTATTGAACAAAAATGGGTATTGTCAGTATTGTTTGGAAGGATATTATCATACAGAAGACCATAAGTGTAACTTCAAATGTAGGATGTGCGAGAAGTATCACGATGTTTCTAATGCTAATAATATTAAACGCGAATGTAGTGATTGTCGCAGACTGTTTTCTTCAGAAGAATGTTTTGCCAATCATAAAACGGCGATTGCTCGCGGAAAGACTTTATGCGAAACGAAGAAAATTTGTGTCCAATGTGGCGATATGTTTGACATGCGAGGTCGTAAGTCTGAACACGAATGCGGTGAACGTTATTGTAAAATGTGTTATACGTATGTGAACGATGACCACATTTGTTTTGTTCAGGCTGCTACTTTGCAACATGTAGAGGCCTTTTTATACATCATCTTTGATGTAGAAACGATGTTACTTCCTAAAAATGAACAGGGAGAACAAGAGCATTACGTGAATTTCGTAAATTGTATTCATGCCTGTTACAAGTGTAAGGACGCAAAGCTGGATGATCCTTGCTTTGTATGCGGAGATAAAAATGGTATCCGTTCGTTTGATTTCCAAGACATTGATGGATTTGTTAATCATGTATTAATAACTCGACCAATGTTTAAAAAAATCATTGTACTTTCCCATAATGGGAGTAATTATGATATGCAGTTCTGTGCTAAAACTTTGATAACGAGCCATCATCATACACCTGAAGTAATAATGTCAGGGCAAAAAATTGTTGAAATGCGTTTAGGACAAAAGATTTAATTCCGTGACACATATTTGTATATGGGAGTAAAATTATCAAAACTCCCTACAACTTTAGGTCTATCTGGAAATTTGAAAAAGGGAGATTTCCCATATTTATTTAACACTTTGGAAAATCAAAATTATGTAGGTCCGGTTCCCGCTATTGAATATTTTGATCCTGACTCGAAAAACACGGAAGAAAGACAACAACTAATCGCCTGGCACCAAGAACGTGCTGCAAGTGGCGAGGAGTATGATCTCCAAAATGAGATGGTGGAGTATTGTCGAAATGATGTCAAAATTTTAGCAGAAGCTGTAATTAAATTTTCAAACTTAATTGAGGAAAAAACGAATGGCATTCAATGTTTTATCGTCGCGCCTACTATTGCTAGTTTGGCCATACTGACCTATCGTATCTTATATTTGCCTAAAGAAATTATTCCAATTATTCCACCCTATGGGTTCGACCATCGTGACCAACAAAGCCTTAAGGCAATGTACTGGTTACGGTATTTAGAACGTACCAGAGGTAATAAAATCCAACATTCCGGGAATGGATTGGAAAAACGATTTGGGAGGTATAAGGTTGATGGGTTTGAACCTCGAACGAATACAGTTTTCGAATTTCATGGATGTTTTTTCCACGGGTGTTTAACCTGCTATCCTACACTTCGACACGTGTCTTTGGATTCCACCTCTAAGCAAGGTACATCCTTACAAGACCGGTATGAAAGAACCACCACGAAAATAGCATTCCTGAAAAAATTAAATCTTAATGTTGTTCAAATGTGGGAATGCGAATGGGATCATTGGGTGAAGACTGATAAGTCCATGCAGGAGTTTATTCAAACTCACTGTAAGGATCTTGTTGATCATCTAATACCAAAGGATAGTTTTCATGGTGGTCGTACAGAATGCTTTAATGCTTTGTACGAATGTACCAGCGAGGAAACCGTGGCATATTATGATGTAACATCGTTATACCCTTGGGTGATGTCACGTAAACCAATGCCTGTAGGTAAGCCAAAAATATACAAGGGGCCAGACTTTCCAAACGTGGAAAGTATTCATGGGTTAGTAAAATGCACTGTTTTACCCCCTAATGATTTGTATTTTCCGGTGTTACCATATGCATGTAATGGGCATCTTTTGTTTGGGTTGTGCCGTACGTGTATAGAAAAAAGTATTGACATTTGCGCACATAGCGATTCCGAGCGAACTTTAACGGGCACATACTGTACCCCTGAACTCCATGTAGCTTTACAGCTGGGATACAAAATTATGCAAGTAATTGAAATCTGGGAATTTAACCTGGTTGGCGGCGAGGAGGATAATTCAAATGGTCTGTTTGAAGACTATGTGAATTCCTTTCTTCAAATGAAACAGGAAGCCTCAGGTTTTCCTGCTTCTTGCAAAACCGAAGAAGACCAGCAAAAATATATTGCAGACTATTATGCCCATGAAGGCATTAAATTAAATTATAATAATATAAGGAAGAACCCGGGATTGAGGTATATTTCTAAAATATTCCTCAATTCATTATATGGAAAATGGGGACAGCGAACGGATTTATCGCAATCGGTAATTGTCGATACTCCGGAAAAATTTTTGACTTATCTATGGGCGCCACAATACGAGGTGCAAACTGTATTACCTATTGGAGAGCGGCATCTCATTGTAACGTATAAAAACATTGAGAACAAAAACAAACCATGGAAGTTCTCAAATGTTGTCCTTGCCGCCTTCATCACCTCATGGGCGCGTCTAAAACTTTATGAATTATTAACAACAGTAGGGCCTGACCGTGTGTTGTACTGCGACACCGATAGTATTATGTTTGTACAACCACGTAATGAAAAACCTCTGCTTTCTTTGGGTTCCTACCTGGGTGAACTAACTAATGAAGTTCCTGAAGGGTGGGAAATTAATGCATTTATAGGAATAGGGCCAAAGAATTATGCGTACCGTTTAAAAGAGGTTGGGACGAACAATGTAGATTATATATTTAAAATTAGGGGTATAACTTTAAATCATCGTACGCGCCAGGAAATTAATTTTGATCATTTTTATAATCTAATTCACGATAAAGTTGACAGTAAACAGTTAAACAATCCAGGGAGGATTGTTCGAAAGCCGGGGTTTGTCATTGTATCCAGGCCTGAAACTAAAACACATCAAAAAGTTGAAAATAAAAGACGTCGACTTGATCCTCACAGTATAACCGAGTTTAAAACATTACCGTACGGGTATCAAAGTAATATGCATGTCAAATGATTAACATTATTAGTATAAGTGTTCGAGAAAAATTTGTATATATGTTATGTTAAATATGTCCTAACATAGTGACATAATCATAATAATCTCGGACAGAAACAAATTTCATAAATATTTTCACAGCATTCGTCAATTGGCACTTCCCTACGTGTATATATGTGTATACGTAAATAGTATATTGTTATTGTAAATAATGTAAATATGTAAATATTGTAAATATTGTATTGTAAATAATGTAAATTGTAAATATGTAAATAGTATATTGTAAATATTGTTATTGTAAATAATATAGGTATATGAATATCGAAAATATACAATTAATATTGGTATATGAATATCGAAAATATACATCAATATTGAAAATATACAATTAAAAATATCAATATTGTAAATACGGAAATATACAATTGAAATATCACAATTGCAAATACAAAATTATTATATTGAATACTTATAAATATATCAATCACCTAAATATATATAAATATCTCTAATCAAAAACATAGCCTGCTACTGTAGAAAAAGAATTAATGCTAATAAACAAATAACACAAATTTCAAATCCATGTTTTATTTTATACACCCAATAATAGGTATCATATTAAGAAGTATGTGTATTCTGTATAAGATAAAGGAAGAATACATATACTGTGTCATATCAAGTAATTACCGATCAGTTTTACATGGTATAATAATACTTTATGTGACGTTCAAACCTTTATACAAAATATTGGTATCTTATAAATAAATATGGTATTCTATATAAGATAAAGGAAAAGAATACATATGGTTCATATAAGGTTATTTATGTAACAGTATACAATAAATCAGTATGTACTGCAAACCCTGATGACGTCATAATGTGCTCTGCAAGGGCGTACAAATAAATTATTTGCAAATTAGACTTCAGTTAAAACACCAATTAAAAATGGTATCATATGTGGTTAAAATACAACCAGGACATAACTAACAACCACTTACATACGTAAAAAGTCACAATATATATCTCAACAATACATTTAAGACATGGTTAAATCAGTTACATACGTCAAGCACCACAATATATAACCATACAAAACAAACAAAAAGTTAAGGTTATGCAAGCAGGCATTAGAATCATCATAAGAGGTCCTAACAATCGTGTCAAGGTAAGGTTACATGTATAATAAGACACAATATATGTCTACAGTACAATCGATAAGATAAAAGCTATGCGTCCATCATTATACCAATAGGAACCAAACATTACGTTGAAGATAATGCACATGCATAAAGAGTCACTATATATAACTCTACAATACAAATCAATATTAATACAATACAAACACTTCAGGTGTTTGCATTCACCTAGCATACCACCAAAGAACCCAACATTACGTTGAAGAAAAGTTACATGCATAAAGAGTCACTATATACATGTCTACAATGCAATCCAATATTAATACAATACAAACACTTCAGGTGTTTGCATTCACCAAACATGTCACCAAGGAAGAAGTTATGCAACCCTACATTACGTTAAAGGTGACTATAAAACACTTACGTGGGTACAAAACATAATATGCATGCACCTGACCACATATCAGGCAAAGATGTATACATACGTCCATTACCAAAAAGTACTTATATACATACGTCATTTGTGATTCAATTGTGTTTCGTACACCCAAACATCATTAAAAGATCGATAAAATCCCATATCATTCAGTGAAAAGACCATATAAATGCATAAGATACTTTTCTTAGAGTTGTCTCCGTTTCCTCCCGCAATATATGTGTATGTGTTTACAATATATACTAATCTATATCATACATATCATAATATACCGCTAAATAAACGCTAAATACGAAAAAATCAATCTTTCTAACCCTTTCATTACCAACTAATTAATATTCATGAATAATAAATTCATTAATCTAATTTATGCAAAAATATTTTAAAGAAATCTTGTTTGGTTGCAAAGAAGGAAAGAAGACTCTGGTCAGGTAAAGATTTTATTGTACCCCTCATAAACCTAAAGGCAGGTAGTAGGTTTATTGCACCCTGCAATAAACATAAACTCAGGTAAAGAAGGGACGATCTTCCTTACCCACGAGTGGCAGGATCATAAAACAAGCTGGTTGACAGGGGACAGGCCAATTGAAAAGGGATCTTTAAGCCGCAAAGGACCTCCTTCAAGCAATGGGAATCAAATTATCATTCGTTCTTCGTTCTTGCCTAGTCCCTCCTCTTTCCTTTTATTATTGGTTCCTACAAGTTTTGGGTTGGAATAAAAAGTTGTAAATCCATTCTCCAAGTCTGATTTTTCATTTGCTGGAGTCTTTCTATACAAGTTAACAAGCTCCACCTCCTGCCTCAAAGCTCAAACAAGTTAGAACAGAAAGAACTACCTCTTACCAGGCTATATTCTTCTATCTCCTAAGAACCAAAAACACCTTATAATTCATGCAAATTTAAACATAAATTAATACAAATTAACATACTTGATTAGATTTTCATCCTCTATTCAATCAATATGGTCTCTAGACATAATATTAATATTTTATCTACCTATCAATAAAAATATCAATAACCAATACTACAACACAACAAGGACACTTTGTTCTTTCAACTATCTGTTAAGAGGCAATCCCACACAACCTACAATGATTTAAATATTTTACCTTTCCATCCTATTATCAAAAATTTCATCTATCAAAACATTCAACCCTTGCGTACGTGCATCCAGTCACGTAGGCATTCCAACGACATTCCTGTCCTAAATAAAAAATTAACATACAGCTGCGCTCTCTAAACAATTCCTTCTATGTACATGCATCCAGTCACGTACGCACTCCAACGCCATTCCTGTCACAAAGGATAAAGGAAGCCGTCATGTCAATGACCCTAATTTATTACATATACACACATCTGCGGCATCCATTGTTCCCACCTGCGTACGTAAACCCTCAAGGATAAACCACATTCCTCTTAACAAAAGACCTATTGTCAAACCTACCCTAATTTGCATAACAAAGGACGCTATGTACGAAAATTATCTACTCCGTGAACAAAGGAATTCCTAGCATTCTTTCATGCACCTGTGTCTCCTTCCTCCCTCCCTTTCCAGGTAGTTTCTTCAAGTTCATTCACCTGCTCTTCACCGCTTGAGGGAAGGACAAAAAAGGGAAGGAACAAGTTTCTTTAGAGGCTTAGGAAGTTAACTTTGTATTCTCAACCATTTGTGTGTTTCCATCAAGGGTTACCAACTTAGATATCAAAGTATATTATCAAAAATATTTTACAATAATTTTTTGTTGTATGGCAACACTGAAAATCACTATAAATATGGCAAAAATATGATAAAATCACCAAAAACATTATAATATTATCATAAAATCACCATAAATTGTATAAAATCACCATAATTTGTACCATAAAATAGGATAAAATTAGTAAAATTTTAATAAAATAGTACAAAAACAGATAATTTTATTTTAGGGGTTGGCAACATATTTAGGACATATATGCAGTCTCAACTATTTAGTGCGGCATTTTGAACTCAGGATGTTGCATTTTTGAACATTTTGCATATTTTAGTCACTTACTAATCAACATTAATGCCAAATTTGTTTTCGTAACTTCAGCAGCTTGGTACGCTAACCCTTTCGATATAGGTTTGAAGCGGCCCTCTTGGATTCAAGGTGGCAATATATTTTCAATTAAGCTTTTGTTTACATTTTGACCCACCGCAATTTTGGACAGGGTTGTCGTAGAAAGTCGAGATGCGCTCCGTCTTCTTTCACTTAACAACAGCTTTCAAACGATGTCCTACCTCTCTTGCCATTTAAAACGTTTTAGTTGGACCCCACCTGGTACCATGTGGGGACCCTGGGACAAGACGTTTTCACTTTAATCGTTGTACTTTGAAAATAATGCCACACATCCTTTCCTATTTTCACATTTGTCTTACCGTTTCCGATTTATAGGGGTGACCATGGACTTTTCAATTAAGTTTTCGTTTACACTTTGACACATTGCCATTTTGCACAGGGTTGTCGTAGAGAGTCGAGACGTGCTGCATTTTCTTTCATTTTACAACAGCTTTCAAATGATGTGCCACTTAACCCCCCTTGCCATTTGGAAATTTTGAGTTGGACCCCGTCTGGGACCCTGCGGGGGACAATGGGACAAAGTTTTTACCCCAAAAATGTTTGTCGTTGTAAATGATGGGATACGTGTTGGCCGAGTTTTCCACTTACTCAACCGTTTTCGAACAAATGACCCGGTTCAAACTATTATACCAGGTAATTTTTTTGTAGTTCTTACATTACAAAATACGTTGTAACTCACGATATTGGGAATTCATCTAGTTATAACATATCAAATGCAAACACAATTGTCTTGTTCTGATCTCAGCGGAGCCACTGCGTGACCCTTCCTTGTCAGAAGGAGACATTCTGACCAAAATAGACAACAATCTTATTATTGACAAAATGTGTGAGAAAAGCAAGGAGATGCGAAGGCTCCTTCAAGCATAAAGCAGTGACTTTACTTTCATTTTCTAGTTCTGTTTTTGAATTTCTTTTTTCGCTAGGTAGGTATATAATTCTAAATTTACTTTTGTTAATTTGTAGTAAATGATTCATGTATACTTTTTATTAACGGTTTTAAAAATAGATGAAAAATAAGTTAATGTTATGATGAACATAGCTTTAAAAGGACAGAAGTATGAAAAATAGCATAAGCCCCAAACTTAACTCAAATCTTCAGTTATAATTAAGCTGTTAACAAATGTAGCCGAAGAATTTAAACAACTGGTGTGATTTTTGTAGTCTCAGTTAAAGTGTGCAGATTTATATAGGCCTAATATACGTGGCATGTTTTTTAAGTAAGGCTGTTTGAACTTAAATACACAACGAAAGGTTATTTCAAAAAAAGTAAATGTATTTTCAGAAAGTACATACTTTACTCTATTTTTCGACATAGTTGCCAAGTTTGTTCAAACACTTATCATACCTCTCAACCAATTTCAAAATACCCTCTTCATAAAAAGTTGCCGCCTGCTCCGATAACCAAGAGTTCACTGCCGTTTTCACATCGTCGTCATCATTGTAACGGTTGCCACTGAGGTGTTGTTTGAGGTGGAGGAACAGATGGTAATCGCTCGGCGCAAGATCAGGACTGTAGGATGAGTGGTCTAAAACTTCCCAGCCAAAACTGTCCAACAAATCGCGGGTCTGACCTGCAGTGTGAGGACTTGCATTGTCATGGAAAAAAAATGCCCATTGTCAGCATGCCGCATCATTTGTTTTGAATTGCTCTGCGTAGCTATCACAGGGTTAGGCATGTATGCTTCTGCATTGATAGTGGTTCCTTGTTGCATGAAGTCGAGCAACAAAACACAATGGCCATCCCAAAACACCGACGCCATGATTTTGCGCTGGGACAGAGTCTGTTTGGCCTTCAACTTTACAGGCGAGTGTGTGTATCTCCACTCCATTCTCTGTTGCTTCGATTCGGGCGTGATATCAGAAACCCATGTTTCGTCTCCAGTTACGATCTGACTCAAGAAGCCGTCACCTTCTTCGTAATAACGAGTCAAGAACTTCATGGCACACTCGAATCTTTGGTTATTGTGGTACTCTTTAGAAGTTTCGGGACCCAACGGGAGCACAGTTTTCTAAACTTTTTGTGTTCAGAAATAATTTTGTAAAGCACTGATCTCGACACGTCAGGAAATTCGTTTGAGAGACCTGTTATTGTGAAGCGCCTGTTCTCACGAACCCTCGCTTCAACTGAAGCTACCAAATCGTCTGTAATCGAAGAAGGGCGACCAGAGCGGTCCTCATCATGGACGTTGTCACGGCCATTTTTGAATTCTCGTACCCACTTACGCACTTTGCTTGCACTCATAACAGTATCACCGTACACTTCGCAAATCTGTCGATGAATTTCTGCACTAGACAGGTTAGTTGCTGACAAAAACCGTATTACTGAGCGAACCTCACACGCGGCGGACGACTTGATAGTCTTAAACATTGTGAAAGCACAGAACACTACCGTACAGATCAGCTATAGAGTTGAAACTGAACACAGTTGTTCCCGAGGCATGCCGGTACACGACGCACACGCTAGTTGCGGTATGCGCGCGAACTACTAGTGTCTACAACAAAACGGACCTTACTTAAAAAACACGCCTCGAATTTAGTACTCAAAGTCTCTTTGTTTGTTTATGAAAATATTGAATTTGTATAATTCTATCGTGATTAACTGCAATAGTTACTTAATCTTTTGTTGTTTTTTGTGTACTAATTTTCCGGGGAACCCCCCCGGCAATTTCTTTTATTAGGAGGGGATATTCCATTCAAGCGAAAGCCTCAGATAGACGGCGCCCTCCCAGAATATGTGACCGCGCCCTTTTCACATAGCCAGTCCACCCCTGACTATAAGATAGAGTTAGGTTTGAGCTACAACACAAGACACTGATTCATTTAGCTGTGTCTTCTGTTATCGTAAAAGGTAACAAATAGAAGAAAATATTTGATTCGTTTACAATGAGCACACAAAATGGCACTTCCTGTAAGATCTTACCAGAAGTGCTTAATTTTATGAAATGTTTATTTGTACGTGTAAAGTATTTTAAAGTAACGGTCTTATTACGAAGTAGATATATTGTTTGACCGTTTATCGTATTATGTTTCACATTTTATTTAAATATCAATTTGCATTTAAGGAAATAGATTTTGAGAAGAAACTTGCACAGAACGCCATAATGCGTTGTTGCCAAATTTGTACATTTACTATGGTAGTCACAATAAGAAAATTCCTGGATTCTACATTTACAGTTCAAGAAGTGGAACTTAGCTGTGAATTGAGGTAAGGGTCGAAAACTAATTTGTCCAGTAAGTACCCAAGCAGAATTCCATGATTACTTCCTTTATAATCTAGCATCAGTAAACACTCGACACTATCTGGCAACGCTGCACTATTCAAGCAGCGTTTAGCATAGCACCGAGAACACCTAGTGATTCACTTTAAACATGCTCAATGCTATATTCACTATTATATCTTATTTCCTCCTTACCTCTAAATTATGATAAATAAATTACGTGTAACCTAAAGCATTCTGATTTGCTGTTAGTCCAATGACGTTTGTACTCCTCCACAAAATAGTCCACCACTTTTAATTATTACTTTCAGTATGAAACAACCATACGAAAATCTTGCATTGTTATAAATAAATAAAAAAAGATATAGACTGTCTAATAATATTGCAATCGCATATGCTTAATGAAATAACATAAACATTACATTTAAGCATGCGCATTGATTATTGAGCCAATTCAACTGTATAGGTATGTTATGTTTTTCTTTCTTTCTGATACAATTACTCTACATAACAGAGCACACGTATACAAGTAATTTGCTCCCTCCTCCCCGTGAGAGAGTGGGATTATGCATTACTGGCCAATCATATTTTTGAACAGCGGAAGGATACGAATATTAAGACTCCCGGTAAACACCATAGACCCTACAAATATATACATAGAAATTGGTACGAACTGCCAAAATTCTCATGATAGAATTTGTATATCGTTTGTAATGGCTCCCCGGTTCAGCACATAAACCTCTATTTAATTTGTTGCTTTCCTGCAGTTACTCTACAAGGAACATACAAGGGTGTCAATATATTATTAGTTTCCCGATCCTAGCACTCGCGAGAAGCTATCTACCAGCATTATGGAAGAAAAAGATGAAAAAATAACGATCAATAGCAAGACATATACAGAGTGCGTTCACGAAGATTCAGGACTAGTCTCAGAATAATAAATGTATTACACATTTTTTGTACAGCGAATTTTAAAAGTTTTCGAAATATGACCCTTGGGCATCAACACACCGCTGCCAGCGGGTTTTCCATTATTCATACGCTCCCTGAAAGTCTTCTCGCGCAAGGCTGTGAAGGAACTCGTCGAAGCCGTCTGGACCGCTGGAATCGTGTCGAATCGCTACTTTTTGATGTCTTTCTTGGTTCGGAGCAACAAAAAAGTCGTTGGGAGCGAGGCCGGTGCTGTGGGATGGATGCGGCAATGTTGCGACGTTGAACTGCGCCAAAACTTCGGCAGCGGCGAGCGACGTGTGAGAGGGCGCATTATCGTGGTGAAGAACCCAATCGTCTTTGACGTCTGGGCGGACTCGGTGGACTAGATCATTCAAGTGGCGGAGCACTCCAGAGGAAAACAGACCTGTGGCGCTCTGTCCGGTAGGAACAAATTCTTTGTGGATCAGTCCTTTGGCATTGAAGAAAACAATGAGCGTTCTTTCCACGCATGACTTGCTTATGCGAGCTTTCTTGGGCTTTGGAAATGAGGGCTGTTCCCCTCCGCACTTGCGTTGCTGGATCGTACTCGTAGACTCAGGTCTTATCACCAGTAACCACTTTATCTTTAAAAGAAAAATGGGGATCGTCTTGCAAACGTTCAGGCATTTATTCGCAAACAGCCAGGCGCTGTGCCTTCTGTTTTTCAGTCAGAACTTTGGGAACAAGTTTGACACACAAATTCTCTGTCATAACTTGGACACCGTAAGCGGATCCAATCCCAGCAATTAATTTAACACTAAGACGACGATCAGTGTTTAAAAGTTCACGCACTTCCGCCAGATTTTCCGGAGTTCGGCTTGTTGCAGGTCTCCCAGAGCAGTCATCGTGTTCAACGTCCTCGCGGCCATCTTTGAATCTCTTGTGTCACATAAAAACTATTGCACGTGACATGGCGTTTTCTTTGTAGGTCTCTTGAATCATGCGAAAAGTCTCTGCAGATATTTTGTTCAGTTTCGTAGAGAACTTTATATCATAACACTGCTCCGAATGCAGCTGCATTTACCACTCACTTAGGTTTCGACAGGGGTCACTGACATACACTCACTCCACAAGAGATCTACTCACTCCCGTGTCTCGGAGGAACTGACGCTTATATGGTCAGTTAGCTGACACCCCCCACTATCACACCCAGTCGGTGGAACGGGTCTTCGCGCGTGCCCCTACTCAGGTAACACTCAGTCTTGAAATTTTGTGAATGCATCCTGTTATCCTGTTTATATATGTATATAATCCCTCCACTCATCCCTGTCAGCGTTTTGCTTAACGACTTACGGTAGTCCCTTCTGCCCCAAACAGTTTTGATGGAATCCCTCCTTTTGTTTTGATCTTTCTCTCTAATTTATTTTTATTAATCCTCAATAGCTTGAGTTGGGGGCTATATTCACATTTTTATCAGCCTGGCACCTAAACTTTAATCCAGACTATGATTTTAATTTCTTTATTTTACTTTTATTTTTCTTTTATTTAATAAAAAGACACTTTCCCCTTGTCATATTAAAATTTTTTGCCGTTCCGGGTTTTAAAAAAGATACCGTCTCCTTAATGTCAATAAATACCGGGGTAGGAAATTGGAGATAGTGAAATGAATTCTCGATGTTTAACTCAATTGATAAGCATTGAAAACTGTAGGTAATTCTGGAAGTTAATAAACAATGACAAGGTTCTGAAATTATGGTTAGAGAATACGGTGTCAATAGCAAAGGAAGAAAATAATGAATGCAAATTCATAACTAAATTGATCATTACCATTTTGTACTCAAGCAGATTTTTGTCACATAGGTGTTTACAAAATGTTAAAATCTAATTTCATATCCATGTGTGGGTGCCAGCGCCTTAGATTTTTTTCTGGGGGGACAAGCATTAATACGCGTATTAGGGCCCCCTAGAAAAAGTTGTTTTTGTAATTCTTGGGCTCCCCTTTCCATCTTTCTGTTACTCTTTATGGGCCCCCGGAGCCTGTGGGCCCTCTCGCGCAACAAGGTCTACGGGGCCGTTAGTTCGACCCTGGGCCCGTTCCATATATGACAAATTAATTAAGAGGACAATATTGACAAATCTCAAAGCCATACGAATAAATATTATTTCTACGGCCCCTAATAGTAGACATTTTTTTACTGAAATGGGCCCACGACTGATTTTTGTTTTATTTATCTTTTGTGTGCTGTATTTTAAGTAATAGTGAACCTGTTTGATGCTTCATTTATAATTGCATGTTCGTATCTTGGAGTAAGAAAATTTTGTCTTAAAATGGGCCCCCCTCGAATGGCGGAGAGCTTCCCTGGGGGGAAGTTGCCCCTGCCCTCAAAGTTACATCCCTGGTGAGTGCATAATAAATTTCTGAAATTTCCAGAACTGGAGCATGAAAAAAAATTAATGCGAGAAAATTTGCCGCCCAAGCGTAAATACGAACCTGGTAGATGAATAAAACCCAGTAAGCTACGGAAACCATGCCTCTCCTAGATTCTAACGCCTGGTAATTCTGCGGAACTTGGCTTCTGCCGAACAACGAAGAATATAAACCCAGAAACCTGATAAATCCAGGTTTGTCAGAATTCAGTCTTCCACAAAACAAAACTAGGACTTCTCGAGCACTAGAAACAGGTTACAGACTACAGTCAGTAGTCTGAAATGGATAAGGTTGGAAGAATGACATTTAGTTATATAGTTATGCCATTTAGTTATATAGGAAAGCCTTGTCGTTCAGCAGCAGACTGTTCACTTTCAGGATCTTGTCCCGCAATAGGGCCACAGTAGGTTCAAGCGTTGCGGGGAATGCTACTGGCTGCCATAAGTATAGGCTCTTATGTAGACTTACATCTCTCAGACTGTCAGTCATAAACGGCAAACATAAGTGGAGCCTCTGAAGCCATTCGTCAGCACATTCCTGCATTAGTTGAGCGTCCCTAATCCAATAACTAGACACTGCTGGGCACTAGTCTGATTCAGATAGTGCTTGTCAAACCGTCAGCTAAAGAATACCATTGCACGAAGTTCTTCCCATCTTCTGATTCCAAAAACGAAAGGACCTTCCGACGGAGAATGAGGAAAACCACCGTTGTGGATTTATATTCTCGAGTAATTTAACCGAAGCCTATTATGATTTATGTTTCCCACCGTTGTCGATTGTTTCTTTGTAATCTCAGCACCCTTAGATCCGTGCTAGAGCATCTTTAGAATTTCCCACCGCGTGCTTTCGTTGGAAACCCTTTTACTTACCTACAGAAACAATTTCCACATTAGTGTTTTGATCCCTTAGATTCTAACGATAAAATTTCAATTTTATTGATGTAATCTTCCTCAAGACCCGGCACTGACCACTGAAATGTTAAATACACTAAATTGTGTGAATTACAGGACTAATTTCTTATCACCATATTTCTGTTAAACGGGAAGAGTAGAAATAACTTCGGAGTACAGGACTTTTCGAACACACTGTAGATTTGTTCATCAGTCATCAAGGCATTTTATAGGCAAAACACCGTATAACGATCCGAATTTGAGTTATATCGTAATTGTTTTTCCTCTTGTTTCTGTTTTAAACTCAATTACTTTCATGCAATTATGTATCATTAACTGATCGCAGATATACAATTTACGTAGTGAAACTAATTATATAGTCTCTAATTGCATATATTATAAGTGCCTAAAAATAGAACAACCAATTAAATCTCTTAAAATAATCGACAGACCTTTATCTTTTAGATAAACTTCACACAACCAAAAATTGTTTCAAAGTAGTTTTATGTATAATGTTTTATGTATAATATATATATAAGATTTGTACCCAAAAATGGAGTATCTTGTGTCATTTTCTGCAGGAGCCTCTCATGCACAGGATATGTAGTCAGTTAATATTAAAATGAGTGTGTTTGATGGTTTAATGGTTTAGGATCACGTATTGAGATTTATAAAATTGTGTTGTTGGTACAGCTGTCTGTCTGTTACTCCGCACGCTAACTCTTGAACGGACACGACATTTTTAAATTCTATTTTCTACAAGTGATAGCTAGAGCAATTACTTGGGCCAAGTTCGTTAGTGGAATCAATCCGTATCCGTTAATAACTTAAGGGGTAACGATGACCAACGATTTTCTTTTTTATTATTATTTTCAAATATCCCACACTCCCATGCCGTTGCACTTTGCTCAGCTGCTTCTGGCAGTAGCTATCACGTTCTAATTGCAGAGATAACTTGCAAACAGCTTGCTGTAAGCTTGAACTGCAAGTCGGTCAAGCTTGCGTCCAGCTTGATTGGAAAACGTGCAAGCATGCCGCAAGTTGGATTCCTGTAGCAAATTTACATGGGGCAACCTTGTATTCAGTGTTCCATTGAAGCTAGACGCAAGCGTTTTGTAAGTCAAGTCAAGTCAATAGCCAATAAACGGCCAGTGATGCTATAACGCTCTTCGAAGGGTCTAAAGCACCGCTTGGAAGTACAACAAAAGGCAGATTGTATGAAAGCATGCGTTTCACGTGCAAGAGTAGAAAGCCAAAATCTAAGCACGCGCCAACTGACGGAAAGCTTTCTTGTTACTAAGGCCCTGTCCAACCTTTTTCCCGTAATGATGAAAGGAGATATCTCAATTGAATGAGAAGAAATATACAAATTATCCACTTTCTTCCAATTAGAAGCGGAAATATCGAAAGCACTGCTATACGTGTCCAATTATTTTTAATGAGGAGATCATATGATCTAACTTAGGAGAGCGTGAGATGCTCTATTTTTGGCATACATTTTGAACCTACTTTCCTGCAGTGAAGATTTGCTCCCGTGAATTAGGAGGGGGACCATAAATGAACGGGAATTGAAAGTATAACTGCGAAAATATTCGTAACCTAGGTTGAGCACGAACGGAGAAATGTCCCGGGGGAAATTTCGTAACTCAGGTATGTAGAAGGGATTTCCAACCTGAGACAGTCTCTAAAATCATCACTGCTTTTCCCTATTAGGATGTATTTCGTGAAAGTGAGATAATGAAAAGCAAGTTGGCTGCAGGCACTAACTATATTGAAAAAATATTTCAAATACGTAGTTAGAAGTTTTCCCATGATAGATCATAATTTAATTTGATTTGATTTTGAGTTTAGTGTTCCTTTCAGCAGCTAGCTATATGAGACGGGGACCTACATTTTAACGTGGGATTCGGACCGCAAAGCTTTCACCGGGAATCGAATCCGTGTCTCTCACGCCAAAAGTGCATACGCTAAAAGCTTAGTCACGAGGTACCTCCATATCACATACAAGATGGCGTTTATTTTTATTTATACTTCAATGTTGTACATACAATTTATACTATGATCAATAATAATTTATACTTAAATCAATGGCTTAACTAATGGTACTATTTTATAACAACAGTTTTCCTAAGTAACTTCTACAAAGCAATTTATTTTGAAAAAGAAAGGGGCAAAAAAAGATAAGCACCAACAGCAGAATGTTAATATATAGTACTAGTAAATTTCGTGTTAGAACATCCAAATGATTGTTTGGGATGAGGTAAAATCTGAATGTAATATAACGGATGTTGATGACGTCAGGAAGTAATTTCCTCTTTGATACTCTGCAGATCTCTCTCTCTCTCTCTCTCTATATATATATATATATATATATATATATAAAGTACTAAGTAGGTAGTTCTATGTAGAGACAAAGGGAGGGACGAAAGCGGAAATTCCTTGCTAAACGAGTCAACCCAATTCAATTGAGTGTTTTGTGGAAGAAACAAAATGAAGAGGTTCTGTCTTCCGGTAGATTCCAAAATCGAATTTCCGGTGGAACCGAAGTGCGTAGTTGCAGTGTCATACTGTTGCCGGTCGGTGGTTCGTAGCTGACGGCTGCTGCAAGAGCAAAGCACCGCCTTTCACTGTTAAAACATAAAAATAACAGACAGAGAAGTAGAACTTTCTGCCTTTGTTGCTTTGCTGTATTGAGTTAGATAAAAATAATATAATGCTAGAATTTTTAGCATATATACTCGACCACTTTCCAAAATATAGCGTATATCCACTATAAAAAGAACTCAAAACACATAATTTTCTCTCCCTTCTCCCCATCAATAATTGTCCTCATTTTTGGAGTTGCTTGTAATTTTTACTCGTAAGGAATAACTTATGGTCAACGTATCTCCATCACGGAGTGCTTTATATACGCGTGGTTCCGAGATCGATTCTCGGCAGTATACTAATGAACGACAATAGATAGGGACACATACAGTACATCACTGGATAGAGTAAAATTCAGTGTTAAACCTCCATCAATTAGTTCCCTTCAATACCTACAGCAGCGCTGTGGTTTGTTTACAGGAAAATGGCGAAGCCTCACGAAAAGTCGTTTTGTGTTCTGCAATATGCAAAATGTTAATCCATTGTTGCAGTGCAGCGTGTATTTCTGTTTTAAGTTCAACAAGGAATCGCCTTGCCATAAACAGATAACATGCAACAGAAAAATCACTGGTTGACCTATCACGCCAGATGAAAATATTGAGCGTATCCGATTCCGAACTACTTTAGAACTTAGCCCTAGAAAATTCACAAGTACAGGAAGCAGTGAGCTGGAATTCCGCAACTAACGGTATGGCATGTAATTAAAAAAAAAAAAAGTATGCTTATAAGGCCGTATAAATTGCAGTTTTTCCAGGCATTGCAGTTATTCAAGGTTAAAGTTTTGGACTGCAATTTTGCAAGATTTGCAAGATGACAGTTTTCCTGAAAGGGCATTATTCTCCGATGAATTAACATTTGATATCTATGTTAATGTGAGTTGCCGTGGGATTGATAATCTCAGTGTAATCATCGAACACGAAAGGAATTCTAAAAAGCTGAATGTTTTACGCCATTTCCGTCAACAAAGTTTATGGCCCTTTCTTTTTTACGAAAGAAACTGTGACTGGAATTACGTGTCCAGACATCCTCATAGACAAATTCAAGATTTTATAATCATTCAAAGACGATGCACCATCTTACTTCCATCACGAGATATATATACAGTAATATCTGAATGACAATTTTAGGACGATTGATTAGAAGAAATGGGCAACATGATCTTTTTCATCGTAATTGGCCTCCAATGACACCAGACCTTACCCCTTACGACTTTTGTGTGTGGAGGAACGTAAAAGACAGCATGTGCGAGGTGTGTTAAAAAAGTTTTGAATCTTACACTGAGAAAAATTTGTATGTGACGTACGTAAAAACGTATGTTACATTTGTAAATCCTGTAGTTTTTGGACTTAACGTACAGCAAACGTATAACTGAAAACGTAGGTTTTATAATACTTTCTGTATAAGTGTTCCATCTATACATACTTTCCGTATGAAACAATATATTTATGTTCTGTCAGAATCTCACAAACAAATGGACGTATATAACATATGACTGACGAAGGTAACACACATATATGTATGTAATATAAGGAAGACTGTTAGATATCAGACGTCATGCAACGGCATGATGTAACATCTAAGGGCAGTGCGTATGTAGTATACGGATAACTATGTTCCGCACTGATTTCCGTAGTAAACAAGAGGATTCCGTATATTTGTAATATACCGCTGTCCGGAGAACGGATTTTTTTCAGTGTATTTTCCCCTCGTAAACCAATGAAGGGCGGAAGACTTTCTTCAGAGTAGATCCAGAGGGTACATTCATTCACAGTCTTGATTGTTTCCCCGTCCGCAGAAAATGTCAGTCGCTGGCAGTCGTGTAACAAATGCAGACGTGTAGTGAGCTGTCGTAGAATTTAAGTTTTTTTGCAAAATGACAGAAAAACTTAGCAGTGATATTGCTTCAAATTTTGTCAAAAGCTTCACGATGCCGAAGCGGAAACCATTCAATCGGATCGGCACATTCAATTTTGAACGAGAACGGAAATTTGATTCAGGCTTTCATGCCTGACGAACATTCTTGTGTTCGTCAGGCTCCCTACTCACCCGACATGGCTCCATGTGACTTTTTTGTTATTTCCCAATCTGAAAATGCCACTAAAAGGGACCCAATTTGACTCAAGAGAAGACATCATGCGGAATGCGACGGCACGGTTGCTCACCATTCCAAAAACTGCTTTCCAGAACTGTTTCCAACAACGGCGGGAGCACTAAGAGAAGAAGTATGTGCATTACCAAGGAGACTACTTTGAAGGGGGATTAGTGTTTCAGATTTCCAAATCAATAAATGTGTTTTTGCCAACTAAAAGTTCGATACTTTTTGAACATATCTCATATGTACCACCTATGTCTGCTACTCTTCCAGATATACGAGATCGAACTGTTACAAGGGGGCCGCGGTGGCTCAGTGGTAGAGCGTTCACCTCTGGTGCTTGGGGTCCCGGATTCGATCCCAGCCCCCGCCAAGTGAACCTTGTGGTGGACAAACACCGTGTGCGTGCGTTTTCTCGGGGTTCTCACGTTTCCTCCCACTTTCTTCATTCCACCATTTCATTTATTCTCATCATCACCGTCTCCTTTAGTCTAACCGGCATAATCGTGGGAAGTAAAACCTCAAAGATTTCATTTCATTTCATTTCGAACTGTTACAACAGTTAGCTCAATAACCAGAGACCAGTTAATTCGTGTGTGGCAAGAAATGAACAACCGATTCGACTTTTGTTGCATAACAAATGGTGCTAATATGGAATGCATAAAAATAAAATTTTGAAGTTTCCTGTATCCAGTGATCTATCCAATGTGTGTCTCTAATTATTGTTGTTCATTAGAAATACATGGCCGCTATCGCTCAATGGTTGCGCGTTCACTTCTGTTGCACGGGGTTCCTGGTACGATTCCAGCTTGCGCGAAATGGACTTTCTGGTGGAGAAACACCGTGTGCGTGGGTTTTGTCAAGGTTTCTTCGTTTCGTCCCACTTTCATCATTCCCTTCATTCTCATAATCACCGTTTTCTTTAGTCTACACGGCATATCTGTAGGACGTAAAGCTGAATGATTCATTTTATTTTCATTAGAAATAAATATTTTTAAAATTTTCTCCTTCTTTTTAAAAATCCTTTCAGGGAATGAAAACAGAAGTAAACTCTTTCAAAAGAAAAAGTTAAATAATTCACAGACACAAATACGCATTCTTTTTCTCATTTGAAAGAGTTGGAAAAAATGACTACAAGTGTACAATGCAAACAAGGAAGGTGCAGTTCTTTTGTAAATCTAAGTTGCGTTTACGCTGAACTATATATAAAAGAAATATTGGGTAGGTATTTGCCATATACTCTTATATACGTTCCATTACATCCATGGAACTTGTTCTTACAAACTTATTTGTTAAGGATGTTGAATATCTTCGTCATCTCTGTTTCTTTTAGGTCACTGATTTATATGAGGAATTATATTTTTTTCTGATTTCATTGAAATGACCTAAAATTTTAATGGTTCGATTTTTATTGATTTCTATCTATTATTTTTCAAATGTCCCTTACTTTGTGAAAATTAAAAGTTATATATAATTTTAATAATTACTTAATAACTAAATTTAATTTAAGTTATATTCAAGAAGATATAACGCAAATTCATTTTTTTAAAAAAGAGAGAAACATTTAACTAAAATCGAATATTCGATTAACATTCAAATCATATTAAAACTCCAGTTCACTTTCAAGAAAAAATGATCCATACAAATCAATCGGCTAAGAGAATAAAAGATGGTTTCAACACCGCTAAAGTCTATATACAAATTTACTCTTCCATCATTTTTCTTCCTCATTCCTGTCCTCCCGCAACGCATTACGGTGGCTTGGATTCCACGTTAACCTGTACTTCCTCGTATTATACAGTTTCGACGATGAAAAATTGACTTAAACACTAAGAAAGACAGAAATAAACAGATCTTATTCTGCTGCTAGACAAGACCTTTTACTGTTATGATTCGAAAATCAATAATACCTATGAAAGAAAACAGAGAAAACTGGAACATATCTGCGGCATTAAGCTTTCCCATTCATATTTTACATAACAAGGTATTGGAAGTCCAGTTCAGATGTGTTTTTTGAGCCATAGGTGCTCTTTCGGCACGTGTCCTAAGATGTTTCTTTCTGAAGACTAAATGCAGCAGATTTATAACAAATCACACTTGGATTAATGTTGCAAAATGTAAATAAATAAATAAAAAATAAACTTTTCCCCATTGCTTGATGGTCAAAATGCATTAACAGGGTGGATGTAGTTTCAGACCTGAGGACTAGTTTTGGTGAGGTAATATGGATGTTTCGAGTATTTCCTGAAACTGACCATCTTATCTGCATCTATTGTCATAGGATGAAGGGACAAAAGAATGTGCCGTAGTGTTTGTATGCAAGTAGCATGTTGAGATTACAACTAACTTCACCATACGTCTTTACACACACACACACACACACGTATATATATATATATATATATATATATATATATATATATATATATATATATATGTAGATAGATAGATAGATATAGGCTGTTTCAAAACAACGCCGACAACGTTTTGGAGGTGATTCCTGACACCAAGATAAGGCAAAAAGCATAGACCAACCTGGGTGCACAAATGCTTCCTTTGGAGTTATAGGAAGGACAATTGCTCCGAAACTATGGGACCAACCGTAGTCGGGTCAAGACTTCACTTAGGAATAGTATGTGCCCTATCCAAATATCCAAGTTTCAGAATCCTCAGATACTTCCGCAACAATTTTTAGACAGGTAGTTGGTGAGTACTTCAGTTTATATGCTCGTAGCCAAACTCCCTCTATGAAAATTGTTTCGTGAGTACTTTAGGATTCTGAAATATGTATGTTTGGATAGTGCACGTATTACTTCCTAAGTGAAGTCTTGACCCGACTACGGTACATTCCATAGTTTGGGAACTATGATCCTTTAAAGTTCATTTTTTCACGATTTCGGAAGTCTATAACTCCGAAAGGAAGCATTTGTGCACCCAGATTTGTCTATACTTTTTGTCTTATCTTGGTGTCAGGAATCACCTCCCAAACGTTGTCGGTGTTGTTTTGAAACACCCTGTATATATATTTATATATATACCAGAATATGTTTCTTTCTGTAAGAATAAAATTAGCGTCTGGATGGATTTTCTTTCCCCGGTTGGTTGTAATCGAGTGGCCCAGCGTAGCGTAGTCGCTAACACTCTCGTCTTTGGGCCCGGGTTCGATTGCTGGTGGGGGTACTTTACTTTTTCGACCGAGTCAGGTTCTTCGTGTCAAGTAGCAAACGCGTATAATTATTGTGTACATAGTCCTGTGTTTATACAGAGTAGCAGTAAGTGCCTGGGATTAAAAAAAAAAAAAAAAAAGACTGTTGGTTCGGAACCTGCTTTCCACAGGATGCTTTCAATTGTATCACGAAGCTAAATCATAGATCAGTCAACCAATCAATAAAAGTTTTTTTTTGAAAAGTGATAATAATAAAAACTCTTTGAGGTTATTTTTTCAAATTTCGAATGCAAATCCCACAGTAATAATAATAATAATCCATGGTCTGCTACACTAATTAGATTCGCAACGAATTAGTGAAGTGTATCTTATTATTTCTCATCTACATTTTCAATCGACTGACATAGATGGAACTTTTCATTCAGCGGTTCAGTGTAACAGGGTGTTGCAGACAAACGAGAGAAATTCCACTGAAACTGAAGTTATCGTGGAGACTAACTGGCGTCTATCATTTATTGGCAGCCCAGAGAGAGAGAGAGAGAGAGAGAGAGAGAGACTTACTGCGTCAGTCTGACTGCCGGCTTCGTGCGGTTACGACTTCCGAGCTGTGCCAAATTCATATTACTATATCTATATACGTCGTTTGCTCCTTTCTTTTTTCAATATTTTGTTTTAAAATTCTTGGAATAAATTCCTTTTGTTAGTAGAAAATTGATTTATTTCAATAAAATTTAATTGGTTATATCATTTTAATTTGTTAGCATCAGAGCTAAAGGTTTCCTCGTGTTTCATATCACGAAGGACTATAGCTAACTAGAAGCTTTTTGGGAGGAAGGAGAGGCTGACGTTAGAATTACGAATAAGATTTCTGGGCTTTCGGTATCTATGACCATATTAGCTCGTCACGTATGAAGGATGACGTTCCTCGGCGAGCACACTATCCGAAGAAAGGGAAGGAAGAAAAGATTGGGGAACGTTGGGACCTGTATATTAGGTACCATCCCGGCATTTGCCTCGTGTGAATAAGGAAAACCTCACTCAGGATGAATAACCTCAAAAAAAAAAAAAAAAAACTTTTACACTTTTCAGACCGAGTGTTGGGAAGGAGGGAGAGTTGGGGGCCACTGTGTAACCAGTAAGTTGACATCTTCAGTAGTTTTGTTTCTGGCTGCATAGACCAGAGTTCACTACCTTTTAGTTCAAATAGCTCCTCCAATGACGGCACGGCTCACCGAGTCATTTGGGTCATGTCTTTTGTTCGGTTGATCCGGGCCTGGATCTCACTTCTGACCTGATGACCTGGACAGACCTAGTGACACAGGCAGACCCGGAGACTCAGACAGACCTAGCGAGCTTGAAGCAGCCAAAATAATCAGCTCTGCAGTATTACTGCAGAATTTTATAATGGAACTAACTGAAATACCAATTCTTCGCATGGGTCAGATAAAATGTCTAGTAAACAAACTGAACAACGAAGGAAAAAACAATATCGGTCATTTTCTATTACTTTTACATATCCCGGTAAAAAAAACTGAGAATCTCTGGTTCGATTTTCTTTTAAAAAAATGCCTCTGGCCCCCAGCCGATGGGGCTCTATTTGGAAGTCAACACCTGTGGGAGTATCACCATTCATCTCAGAGAATGCGAAAACTATGGATTTGACACTATAATATAGGTGATTTTGGATTATATTTTACATATCTCGGTAACCCTCCCCCGGCAAGTGACCCCCGCATACAATGGTAGGTGAATTTGAAAGTCATCGCTAATGCAAGTGCCACCATTGATCTCAGCGATCGGGAAAATTATGAATTTGACACTAATATCGGCCATTTTCTACTACTTTTACATGTCCCGCTAAACACCCTCCCCCCTGAGACCACTTGTCCGATTTTTTTTTTTTTTTTTTAAGAAGCAGCTTCTTCTTGGTCGGGGGCCTGGGCTAACGTACTCGTGACCAAAATTTGGAAAGTCTCGGTCTATTCGTCTGTTCTCCAGGCTGCACACAGACAGACACACAAACCAACTCTTTATTTTATTTATATTAGATAATAAAAGTCCAATACTCGAGGTCGAGTATTCACGTTTTTGTGTCTCGGTATGACTCTTAACCAAGACATCGTCTTTTGACCATTTCAAATATAGTTTCATGTTTATTAGCCTTTCTATACTGAAAAATAATGCAATAGTTTTGTATATATATATATATATATATATATATATATATATATATATATATATATATATATATACGTACTAACGTACTGTAATACTTTCCTTTCTTTATTAAGAAAGAGCAAAATCAGAGGACTTTTTAAAATGAGATGTGAAATTCGATATAGGCCTATAAGCTCTTATTTAAAGTAAGGAAAGATGTGTTTTTTATCGTTTTCGAATATTCTAATCCTATACATTGAAAAAAATCAATTATCCGGAAAGCAGTGTATTGTGTAAATAAACGGATTCCTTATGTTTACTAGGAAATCTGTACGGAGCATACGTTATCATATGCTACTTACGCACTGCTTGTTTTCCGTTTAAATGTTACACCATGCCGCTACAGGATGTCTGACATCTAACAGTCTTCCATATGTTACATATGAATACGTATGTTACATACGACAGCTATATGTTATATGCGTCCATCTGATGTGAGATTCTTATCGCCTATATACAGTCCTTTCTTTCGTACGGAAAGTGCATTCATTCGGAACACTTATACAGAGAGTACATATAAAACACACGTTTTCAGTTATATAGGGTGCGTTCACAAAGTTTCAAGACTGGTTTCAGAATAACAAATGTATTACACATTTTTGTACAGAAAACTGAAAGTCTTCGAAATATGACCCTTGGGCATCAACACTCCGCTGCTAGCATGTTTTCAATTGTTCATAGGCTCTCTGAAAGTCGTCGCACGAAAGGCTGTGAAGAGACCTCTTCGAAGCCACGTGGACTGCTGGAATCGTGTGGAGTCGCTTTCCTTTCAAGCCTTGGCAACACAGTCGCATCCACCCTACAGCCCTGACCTCGCTCACAGTGACTGTTTTGTTCCCTCCCCCGAATCAAGAAAGTCTGAAAGGGAAGCGATTCCACACGATTCCAGTTGTCCATGTGGCTTCGAAGAGGTCTCTTCACAACATTTCGCGCGAAGACTTTCAGGGAGCCTATGAGCAATGGAAAACACACTGGTAGCGGTGGGTTGATGCCCAGGGGTTATATTTCAAAGACTTTTAGTACGCTGTACAAAAATGTCTAATACATTTGTTATTCTGAGACCAGTCTTGAAACTTTGTGAACGCACCTTGTACGTTTGCTGCAGGATAATACATAACTTTGCACATTAAGTCCAAAAACTACAGGATTTACGCATGTAACCTACGTTTTTACACACGGCACATACGTTTTTTTTTCTCAGTGTAAAGGGCGAAATTTCATGGTACTGAAGTTTTCAATTTCTTATTAACTAAAAGACCATTGTGATGATTCGCTTTAATTACATGTATGTGATTATGCATATAAAGTCTTAATTAACATAAACAAATTCGTGTTTCTGCGTTTTGGTAAATTACACTTCTAAGGAAATTTCTGTAATATTCATATTTCTCTTTATTTAGAGAGTGCCGAGTGTGAGGATTTGCTTAGATTGAAGGTGAAATGAATACACAATTTCATCAAAAAACAAGTAGTGTCATAGTGTATACTACTTCAAAGAGTTTGGGTTTCACAGTGTACACAACGTGAAACTTAAAGTTTGATTTTTATCATTTTTCTCATTTCCTACTCAAAAGTTTAGTAAAGATAAATAAATATTTGAAATTAGAAAATATTTCAGAACTTTAAATTGTTGAATAAAGAGTCATTTTGTTTCATTGTAACGCCACATTCCACGAACAGGCTATTATTTTGTTTCCTGAGCATTATACTAACCCGCTAATCTCAACAGCACTGCGGCTAGTATACCAAGCAAGGATATCCGTAGTTACTTGCATAGGAGAATATGAGCAACCAATTTTTCATTGTCTGTATCTTGATATCTACTGGGTGGATCACGCTCATGAATTATCAGTGTTCCTAACTTTTGGCCATGTTCATCCTGGCCAAATTTGATGGTGATCCGTCAAGTACTTCTTATTTTGTGTGTCTGAGACGCAACGTCGGATCTGCGACTAGGTGAACAAGGCAAGCTGACTAGGATCGGAAAAAAAAAACAACATTGAAACCTTGAACACAGAATTGGTAACTTCATCCATATTGACTCTGGAATTACTACTTAAATAATTAATACTTTTCTAATCAGAGTATAGACTATATTTATTTATTAAAATTATAATAAGGGGTGGCAGTTTCAATAACTTAACGTTATGTTATGATTGTTAGGGCCAGATGAAGATAATGTTATGTTATTGAAACTGTTACGCCTTATTTTAATTTTAAGAAATAAGTATATACTCTGGTCAGAAAAATATTAATTACAAAGTCAGACACACAAAAAATAAAAGATCTGTGCACGGAACCTCAGGCTATGTATTCGATGTATTTTGTTACACAGAATTCAAATTTCGAAACCCCAGGACACAGTGTTTCTTTCAGACATAATGTTCCGGGGGGCACACTTAGTAGATATTTCTGGGGGGGCACTCCTGGTACTACTATTCTTATTATTATATTATAAACGTATTATTTTGTCTCCTCCGTGGGGGGCACTTTCAGAACTCCGGGGGGGGGGCAGTGCTCCCCCCTCCAAAAAAAACATGTCTGAAAGAAACACTGCCAGTACGATTGACCAAGCCATTTTTTATGGGCGAAAAAGGTGTGTTCTCGGCACGTTTTTGTAAAGGTTATGTTACGTTCACCCCTCTCTATTCAAAGTCACTCACGTCTTTTGTCCATAGCAGAAAAAGAAAGGTCCGATTGATCGTCCTGAGGTTTTGAGGTTTCAAATTTGGATTGTGTGTCAGGCACGTAGCCAGGATTTCGTAATAGGGAGGGTCCGAGACATGAAATACTGTGGTTATCCACACCAGAGTTCGATTATTCTAAACTATTTTACTGGTAACACATTTTGGTTCGTTTAGTCAGGATTTCGTAATGGGGGGGGGCAGTTTGATATGAAATATTGTGGTTATCACATAAGGGGCTTGATCACTATTTGTTAGGACAATAAAATGAGGACATGATAGTAAGTATTTTAGTAACAAACCATGAAGAAATGTCGAATAAAAGAATATTAAAAAGATTTCAAAAGCTTTTACAATATCTACGTTCCTTCTTCTGTTCATACAAATATAACAATTTTCCTTTCATTATGACCTCAACTATTGGTGTATCCAATAATGTCTTGTAAAATATTTTACAATACTTGCGCTCCTTTCTCTATTGAACCAAATATTAACGGAACTTTCATCTACATAACTTTTTGTTTTTAATATCCGTCAAATACTGTCTGTTCCAAATGACAAGTTAAAGGAGCAGTTGAAAACCGTTTCTGAAATAACATGTTTAATACTACAGAGAAGCGACGATGAAAAATTATTTTTATTTTTAGCTTTTTATTTTTAACGCTGACTCTTCCTATTTCTCGTTTCTTTTTGTTTTATCCTTCGTTATTTTTTATTTCTGGTCTCGAAGGGGGGTCCGGACCCCCCGGACCCACCCCTTGGCTACGTGCCTGTGTGTGTAACAATACACATCTAATCCATAGCTTGGGATCCGGTGCACAGAACTTTTTTTTTTGTGTGTGTGTGTGTGTGACTTTGTTATTTAAGAATTGATAAAAGAAGTTTAACGAATTATATAAACCACAAAGATGCTTTTATATACTACAACGTAAATATACTGTAAAACAGTCTGTGGCTAAAGTAAAACTTGTCAAAGTAATGCTGGAACGTTTTCTCATTACTGCACAGCTTACCACGGGATGGGTGAAGTAGCGGTAAGGGACCTTCGGTCTAGGGTTGGCAGACGTCCGGCTTCTGGACATAAAAATTGATGTCCGGCTTTGTACCCAAGCCGGACACGATTTTGTCCTCCTTTTCGCGTTTGGAGACTAATTAATAAAACATGTCAACAAAGTTTCAAGGTTGCCAGAATGGAAGTAGAATAAGTAAGTTATTAGTACTATAACTTAACGAACCATATTCCTTCATTTGACTCCTTGCTGTCTGCTGTTAGAAAGCTAAAAATTGATGATCATAACATGGATGAATTCTTTGATGAATATTGTTGACTGAAGGAAATAATTTCGTCTGGAAATCTTCAGGAACTTGTATCTGATGAAGAAAAGTATGCACGAATTTTTAAGGAGTGTTCGTCGTAACATCTTACATTTTCTCTATATCGAATTGCAATGCAGAATGTGAAAGAATATTCTAAAGAATGAATTTACTTTGGACGAAGGTTAGAAATAGACTTAATGTTGATACTGTAAAGGCTGAACTTCAAATCTGTATGAATTGTAGCAGTGATGGTGATTCTGAAACATGTCTGTGTGCCACAATGTATAATAGGTTCTTAAGTTACAAATCATTGATAGAAGCAGCTTAAACGGACAAAAAGTATCATTAGTATTGCTGCCTGCTAGTGAGTCATCATTTTGTAGTTGTACTTTTCCCATTAGTTTACTTTAATAATGTATTAATTTCTATATTATTTTTTTTTCATTTTTTTTAATTTACTGCTTTGATATAATCTGGAAGCAAACTTCGGTAAAAGCAAGCTTATTTTTTTAGTGATTTTTCCAAGTCAAAGTATATCCTCCTTTCTGATTTTACAAATCTGGCAACCCTACTTCGGTCATAAGTTGCTTAGGACCGCAATATGTCTAAATCGGACGCGTGACTAAATATATTCAGAGTAAATATAGTATAAAGAAAATATTGGTAAACCAAACTTCTTAATAACTAAATAGGCCTATGTGCTTCAGCGTTTTCGAAAGTTAAGTTTCACGAGCGGATAAAGAGGAGTAACTTCCACAATATTAAAATTTCCGGATATATATATATATATATATATATATATATATATATATATATATTTGGTCTAGGAATTAATTCGTGCGGGTGGACAAGAGATGGCGCAACGAACGGAGCGTCCCACAGTTCCGTGTATCCACACATGTGTTGCAAACCCCTGTCATCGCGTATCGTTCGTAGTATAGGGCAGTGCATTAAAGCGTCAACAACACCAGTTTGTAGTTAAGTGAACATGGCGCAATTTGTGCCTGATAAAGTGTTTTTGCGGGGTGTCCTGCTGCATTACTTTAACATGCAGAAAAGTGCGACTGAAAGTCATCGCATTTTGGTGGAAGTGTATGGTGACCATGCTCTAGCTGAGCGAACGTGTCAGAAGTGGTTTGCACGGTTTAGAAGTGGTGATTTCGGCTTGGCAGACCAAGAGCGAGCTGGACAGCCAAAAAAATTTCAAGACGAAGAATTGACAGCATTGCTCCAGCAGGATTCGTGTCAAACGCAGGAACAACTTGCAGCAGCATTAGGCGTTGATCAAACAACAGTCTCCAAACGCTTGAAAGCCATGGGAATGATTCAAAAGATGTCACATTGGGTTCCACATGAATTAAAAGACAGAGACGTTGAAAGACGAAAAACCATTTGCGAATTGCTGCTTCAACGACAGAGCAGAAAAGGGTTTCTGCATCGAATTATTATGGGTGATGAGAAGTGGATCCATTACGAGAACCCTAAACGAAAAAAGGCCTGGGTGAAACCAGGTGAACCAGGTCCATCACAACCAAAACGAGATATTCACTGTGCAAAAGTTATGCTGTGCATATGGTGGGATATGAAAGGTGTGGTGTACTATGAGCTGCTGCAACCGGGTGAAACTATGAATGGAGAACGTTATCGACGACAATTAATGCGTTTGAAGCAAGCTCTGGCCAGAACACGACCAGAATGGGAGAACAGACATGATAAACTTATTGTTCAACATGATAACGCTCGCCCACATGTCGCAAAACCGGTCAAAACCTATTTAGAAAATGTCGGATGGGAAGTTTTACCCCACCCGCCGTATTCACCAGACGTTGCTCCTTCGGACTACTACTTGTTCGATTGCATGAACAACGATTTGATTGGACAGCGGTTTACTTCTTCAGAAGATATCGAAACATGGGTCTCTGACTGGATCGCTTCCAAGGATGAGGACTTCTTTCGCCACGGAATCCGTACCTTGCCTGACAGATGGGTGAAAGTGGTGGCTAGCGATGGACAATATTTTTCTTAAGGTGTTTATTTATTTTCTGTTTGTACTACAGCTTCAATGTGTGCGTACGAACCGCACGAATTAATTCCTAGACCAAATATATAAACATGTATTACACCTTAACCTTGCCCTACAGTCATTTCTATTCAGTGAAGAGCAAACTTTAATGCTATTACATATCAAAATAAGCACGGTTATTTCAGATTTTGCCTCAGGGCGGGGTGAGCAAAACTCTAGACATCACTAGATTTTTCATTCACTTATCTACAAAGAAAAATTCAGAGAAGGAAAAAGAGGAACACGTTTCAATATTTTCCTTTATTACTATTACTACTAGTTTACATTTCATAATAAGCGCGGTCGAAACACACGCCTTTCAAAAATATTTTGGTTCGGATCCCATTTTTATAATATGGTTAGCGTAACGTGCGTGCTCAAGATGATGAACGTATATAGCCCATGATACAGAAATTAGAAGGAGAGATTGAGTGACTGTATTGTTTTCAACCTAAATAATCAATATACTTGCATTATGAAACAATAATTTAAATAGTATTAAGTAATAATTCAATACAAAATTCAGTTTTATAAACATACTGGTAAATCTTGTTTAAATTTTACCGATCTTTGATAAAGTATATGTGCTACCATCTTCTGACAATATTATTTATTAGAAAGACTTGTGCATTCCGCTGTGCTGGTGTAGGATAAATCTGACTTCTGTGAACTACTCATTCATAGCTATTTTTGTTGCTTGCAATTTTGGGAAATCAAAGCAGTGCAAAATAACATTAACTCTCTGAAGACGTATATTACGATACTAATTTTCTTACCATGCAATTGTGGGATCTATTTGGTAGGGAGTGGCGTAACGAGAGGTTTGGGGGACTCTCCGCAGACAGCGTGGAGTGGGGCCCTTTTTCCACGTCCAACTTCACGATTTGGGGTCCTTGATGGCTTGAGGCCCCACACAATGTGGGGTCTGCGGGGCCCTTATTTACGTCCCTGTTGGTAGGCACCATTAACATGTAAATTAAGGCATTAGTGCTGACTCTGCAATTTAGAATTTTTTTTTTTTTTTTTTTTTTAGAGAGAAGCAACGGCGCCGATTTCTCAGTAACTGTGGGGGGGGGGGGATTCATAAAAAAATACATACAGTAATAACAATACATACTCATAAAAATATATGGGGGCCCACATGAACTTTGGGGAGGTCTGGTCCCCCAGGACTGACGCCCTTGGAGAGAAGTACTTACTCAAGATCTCAATATAAAAAATAACACAGACGTACAAATTAAGAATATAATTTTCAACTAGCAAGTACGGTAGTGATTAAAGCAATAAATTACGTAGGTAGGATTTTTTTTTAATCAGGCTAATAACGAAGTTTGAAGGGTCTAATCGTGTTTAAAAATAATTATATACATACAGTGGCGTACTCAAAGGAAGGATTTCCGGATTGAAGAAGCTATTATGAACAAAATAAACGTTTGCTAAATCAAGATATGGAAGCAAAAATTATAATTAAAAAAACGATTGAGAGGGCACGGTGATTCTGTGGTAGAGCGCTTACTTTGGTGCGTGCGGTCCTTGGTTCGATCCCCGTCTAAGTAAGTTTATGGTGGACAACACCGTTTCCGTGGATTTTCCCGGGATGTGTAATATCAAGGTATCAGGTAATGTGAAGATGGGGAATGATTAAGTATTTGACCACTCGTTGAAGCATATATTACAAATATTACGTTTTTTTTTCACTATAATTATACGAGTTTGATGCATTTGTGAATGTCGTACTAAGTACGAAATAAAATCACTTGCCTTATGAGAAATGATGAAATCTTTCAATTTAACGTTCCATGACCATGCGCGCCGACTACGTGGGTGCTCCGGGGCTCCGGCACCCATAAGATTTTTAGTTTGGACCCAGGGTTGAACCCGTTTCTCTTGCGTTTAAGTCAGCCGTGTTACCGACTGAACTAAGGCAGCCCCAACTTTATATTTATAGTACCTGTATATTTTACTTTATCACAGCACAGCTCTTTATGACAGTGTTCATAAAATATTTTAACTAAAACTAAACCAATCAAAAATCGAGACTTTCCTGAAAACATATAGGCTAATACGTTCCGCCATTGATGTGCACCCACACAAAGTTTGGAAAGTCGGTGCCGTTGCCCATGACCATGCTCTTTAGGCTAAGAGAGACGGATGATTAACGCAAGTGAATGATGATGAAAGAGTTGTTGAAATGCGAATGTGGGAGGAAACGAAAGTGTCCCGAGTAAACCCACGGACATGTTGTCCATCACAAACTTATTTGTCTGGAAATTGAACCAGGGACTCCACACACCAAAGGTAAGCATTCTGCCAGTGAGCCACTCTGACACACTTATGGGAAATTAGTTGGCTACACTGACTATTTGACGCAATAGACAAGGTGTCGCAGAAATCAATGTTGACATAATAAAGTTAAATTGTATTACTTATTTATTTTATGCTTTCTCACAATTCCCACTGCTTCGGAGGTTCCTGTGAGAGCAGAAATTGCATATGCTTTCCATTGAGCTATGTTTGTGTGCAAGAAATAGATGTCGAGATGGAGGAAGAGAGAGGTAAGACACACACACACACACACACACGTACCCAGAGAGAGACACAGGGCGAACGATGGAAAGAACCCAAATTATAGCTACCGGTACTATTTATTTCTATTAAAGAAAAAGAAAAAAAAGCTTGGAAGTTAAGCTTTCAGTTGACTTCTTTACTAACATTCATTGTTATGCCTTTACTTTTATTATCATTAGATGGTTTTTAACAATATTACATTTTTTTAATGGTACGGAAATTAAATAATTATTTCATTCTTGTATATTTCCATCCGAAGTATCATTATTATTAGGTAGTCTGCCTTTCGGCAGGTCCTGGGACTAATGAGGATTTTTTTTTTTTTTTCAATTTTAGATTTGGGCCTCGCAATGTTTCTTCCACTTTTGTCGATCTTCAGCTTCCTCTTTTAACTCCCAATATTTTCTCCTATCTTTCAAATCATTGATCAGCTGTGTTCTTTTTCTTCCTATTCATCGCTTCTCTTCCATCTTTCCTTCTATGGCGGTGTGAAGAAGACAATTTCTTCTCAAGATGTGTCCAATCAAATTGGCCTTTCTACGAAGGGTGATGGCTAGAAGTGTCCTCTTCTCTTCTATCCGTTTTAAAACATCTTCGTTTGTTGCTCTCTCTGTCCATTTTATCTTCTCCATCTTCCTTCAACACCACATTTCGAACCTCTCTAAATATTTCTTCTCTAACTTCCGTAATGTCCAAGTTTCTGAACCATAGAGTCCAATGCTCCATATATAGCACTTGACCAACTTCTTAAGTCTAATATTGAGCCTGCTGGTTATGAGTGATCGTTTCTTGTTGAATGTTTCTTTAGCTATGGCAATTCTTGACCTGATCTCTTTGGTGCAATAAGCGTCAAAATACTTCCAAGATACTTGAAATTATCGACCTTTTCAAGTTCTCTTTGTTCTACCCTGATCCGTAAGGGCGTGTTTCCACTGGATATCCTCATGACTTTCGACTTTTCGATGTTAATTTCTATTCCATACAGTTTTCCAATGTCAACTATTTTGTCAATCATCTCCTGTAGTCCTCCTTCGGTTTTAGCTATTATAACTGTATCATCTGCGTACCTGATCTTGTTAATGATCTGTCCTCCAATCTTGAAGTCTCCAGTTCCCATTAATGCTTCCTTCATTAAACATTCACTGTAAATGTTGAATAATTGGGGCAACAAACTACATACTTGTCTGACTCCTCGTCCAATCTCCACACAATTGGTTTCTCCTTCATTCAAGCGCATCTTCACTCGTTCTATGTACAGGTTTTGAATGAGTCGTCAATCTCTCCAGTTGACTCCGATTTCTTTAAGTATTTTCAGAAGTTTCGTCCAATTGATTTGGTTGAAAGCTTTTCGCTAGTCGATGAAGCACAAACACAACAACTCTTCCTTTACATCAAGAATTCTTTGTGATATAATTCTCATCAATCCAATAGCATCTCTGGTGCCTTTTCCTTTCCGGAATCCAAATTGATCTTCTTCTAACATCTCATCTATCTTGCTTTCCAGCCGCCTGTTCAGTATGCGTGCAATGATCTTTCCAGTGTGGGAAATAAGGCTAATGGTTCTGTGATCGCTGCACTTCTTTGCTTGCTTTTTCTTGGGCAATGCAATCATTGTAACATCAAGAAAATCCTTTGACCATTCTCTATTCAGGTAGATCTTGTTAATAAATGAAGTCAGTATTTTCATTGCGTTGTCTCCTAATCCCTTGAGCAAATCTATTGGTATGTCGTCGTCTCCAGTGGCCTTTCTCCTTCTCATGTCTTTGATTGCTTGTACTACTTCACTTTTCAATATACTGGGTCCTTTTTCATCATCATCCACCTTTTCCTCTGCTTCGATCGCAATATCTTTGGGGTGGTTCTTCTGATCATACAGATCTTTTATGTATTCCTCCCAAATTCTAAGGATTTTTTGATGATCAGTGGTTACATTACCTTGTTGATCTTCGATGCCGAACGTTCGTATACTTTTGTTAGCTCTCCCTCCTAATTCTTGTGCTTTCTGGTACATCAGATCATATCTGCAGCACAGTTGAAGTTCCATTATTTCTTCACATATCTGCTCCATGTACATTTCTTTGGCTTTGTCCGTTTCTCTTCTCAATTCATTATTGAGCCTTCTGTATTCATTGATGTCCGTGTTTTTTGCCCTTCTGCGTTCCTCCATCTTCTTAAGCATTGCTTCAGTTATCCATGGTTTTCTCGGTGCACTTTCCATCCTACCAATGTTATTGTGGAGTGTGTCAAGTAGAGTCTGTTTAACTTTTCCCCAACTATTCTCTATATTGTCAACCATACCTCCCATTGCACAGAATTTTTCTTCAATTTCTTCTTTCACATCATCGTCGATATTTCTTAGTCGCTCTAAGTTCCATTTTCGATTTCTCTTCCCATTTTTCTTGATCGACTTTAACAAGGTTTGCACTCCAGTAGATTGTGATCCGAATCAATGTCCGCTCCTGGAAATGACTTTATGTCTCGTACACTATTCCTGAAACGTTGCTTCACAAGAATTTAATCGATTTGGTAGCGTTTCTTATCTTCTGGACTCTCCCACGTGTACAGCTTGTTTTTTTCTTTTCTTAAACCACGTGTTCAAGACCACCAGATCACGTTGCCTACAGAAATCGATGAGCATTTGACCTCGTCGCAGATTCTTCTCCTATTACGCTGTTGAAGTCTCCCATTACTATGGCGTTGACTGTACCTCTTCCTTCCTGATGCAATATGTCACTGATCTTATCATACATTACTTTTATTTCATTATCATCATGGTCGGTTGTTGGCATATACACTTGTATTATCACAATATCCACTGGTTTTGCATTTAGTTTTACAAACATCAAGCGGTCACTTCAGTATTCCACTTTGGTTACACTTCTTGCCAGGGTGGATTGATTTAAATCAGTATGATTTAAATCACGATTTAAATCAAGATTTAAATCACTTGATTTTTTTAATAAAAATCGTTGATTTAAATCGAATTCCGAAATAAATTAATTTAAAGTGAAAATAAGTAAAATCCCGTTTCTGTTCTGTTATTTCGATTATGGAAGTTAATAATCATAATACAATGAGACTCAAATGTACAGTATAGTATGAAAGCAAATGTCATGCAGAGGAATGCTTGACCTTTTAAATGATATCACCTAGTTTTAGGTGATAAGGTAGAATCTTCATTATTCGATTAAAAAAGTACCAATAAGGCTTTTTTCTTCGTTTTCTTTAAGACTGGAGGCATTTTAGAACACGTTACATATGCTTTCACGCCTTTCTGCGTTGAGGCATAGTGTGTGATGACGTCATAAATTTAAAAAGATATTTTTTGTTATACGTATTATTATTATTATTTGGCGGGTTACATTTTGCATTCAGAAGACTGAAATTTTGCACACTCGTTCAGTGCTTCCTTTAATAATTTTCATATGTTTTCTGATCTCTGCGTGCAAACAGCGGGGTCCAGAGGGGCAAAAATGTTTAAAAAAGGATATTTTTAACAAAAAATAGCTGTTTTCGTGATTTTCGTGCCTCAGATGGAGACATATGAATGATACAGTTTGAAAGGCTGTTCTATTCTGAAGAAAATGATGTACGTACTATTCTCCTATGATAAATAGGGATGTCTAAAGAAACTGTCACCTGAGATCCTGTTTTATACGGGAATCTGGGGTATTTGGGGAATATTATTTTTCGCGGGCTTACTTTTGCACCTACAAGATTGAAATTTTGCACATTTACTCAGTGCACCCCTTAGTATTTTTCAATTTGTTTTAGATCTCTGCCTTAAAACAGGGGGAGGGGTCCACAGAGGTATTTTTTTAAATGTATTTTTAACAAAGAATTCCTTTTTTCGTGATTTACCCGCCTCAGATACACGATGGAGACATTTGAAGGGTACCGTTTGAAAATTTGTTTTATTCTGAAGAGAATAATGTAAAAATCATTATCCTAGACAGGGTTGCCTGGTTTAAACCAAGGTTGTTTAAACCAAAAGAACTAAAAATGTTCGTAAAATCTTGATGAACACACATTTGTGGGTTATCACGTTTCACTCCCGTATATTATTCGTATTATACTCAGACCTAAATTCCCCATTCATTACTCAAAGAGATTATACTACAAAAGCAACGTTTTTAAAAGTTTATGAATGTTTCTTTTGTGATTTTTTATAGTTTGTTATTATTGTTATGCAATTGCAATCAAATAAATTCTAAATATTGTTTCGTTTTAATAATGTTTACTATTGATAAAATACATTGAAATGCCGTACTTTGGGAAGGGGGGGTATACAAACTCCACGAGAGGCATTTATTGAAATCAGAAGTATATTTTGTAACTATTTATGTATAAATGGGTCAGAACCAAAGTTGACTCAAATAATTCGTATCTTTATTCACTTTTCTTACTGATATGCAAATTAAGTTGTTGTATTTCTTTAACTTGGACTAATAAAATTCGTAGTGAGCTAACTTAGACTAAATTAGTCCTTCTGTAGTTTGCAGTACTTTGAAATTGTCCATAGATAATTCTGTGTAATGGTTTTACTTGTGCAACTGATTATCTTTTTCCCTTCTGAAATGACTCAACAGTTATATTAACAAGCATGCAAAGATTAGTACAACATATTTTTTATCAGGAGTCCTTCGTGAGTGAGTCGGCAGACGTATCGCATTTGTGACCAATTACTCCCGTTTCAGGGTTCAAACGGAGGATAATTTCTCTCGGATGTAAGCCGAGAAGCGGTTTGGATTCCACTTTGGGCTTATGTGATCCCTTCTAGCATAACCCGGTTGTTGCATAATAACACCAAGGCGAAAAAAAAATGTTTGTCTCCACATGTGGTATAGTACGTAGAGCAAATTATTTAAACCAAAAAAACCTGGTTTAAACAAAACAAAAGAAAAAAAACGGGTTTAAACCCAAAAAACCGTTTTTGTTTTGTTTTGTTTTTTCAATAAAAATCATAGTTTTTGCCAACCCTGATCCTACGATAAATAGGGATGTCTGAGGAAATGGTTATATTCGGGTCATCTGGGTCATTGTGGGAATGTTCTTAGCTCATTGTTAGTTTCCTCACCCTTACTACTCAAGATAGAAGCTTGAAATTTTGTACACACATTTAGTGCACCCCTTAGTATTTCTCAGCTGATTTTGAGATGTGCGTTAACACAGGGGAATCCAGAGGGGATCAAAATTAAAAAAAAAAAAGTCTAAAAAGATGCCGATTACTCTCAAAATTTCCCGCTTCAGGAACATGATAGGGAAATGTGAATGTTACCGTTTCAAAGGCTGTTCTATTCTAAAGAGAGTGATGTATGTACCATGATCCTAGGATAAATAGGGATGATGCTGTATCTGCTTGACTGAAAGTCTATAATTTACCTTTAAAAAGAGCCATAATTTAAAAGGGTTAAGAAACATTGTTTGGGATTGATATAGGTTAACGATTGGGGATAATTCAAAATTCAACCCCAATACTTTCATTTAAATGGCATAATTAGCATTTAATATTAATTCCTAATGCTTTTTCTTCAATTCGCGACTTGTATTATACGAGGAGAAAGATTTGATTTAAATAAAAAAAAATCGATTTAAATCAAAAAAATCAACAAAAATGATTTTTTTCAAAAAAATCATGATTTTTTTCCACCCTGCTTCTTGCTACTTCGTTCTTCATTGCGACACCATTCTCGGTCTTATTGCCACTCGAATAGTATATTCTGTAATTTCCCGATACTAACTCATCTTTCCCTGGCCATCTCACTTCACTCAAGCCCATTATGTCCACTTTACATTTGTCTATTTCCACTTTTAAATTTTCAAGTTTTCCCTCACTTCGTTGAGTTCGTACGTTCCAGGTTCGCATGCTGAAAGTAGTAATCGCCCCACTTGGCCTAACTTTGGATTATCCTCAATGAGGGGCCCCAAGGCCAGGGGTCAATGACCTAGGGGTACCTAGGACCACCCCCTCTAAATTTTGGCAGGGGTACCTTGGCCCACCCCCTAAATTTTGGCAGGGGTACATAGGACCACCCCCTTAAATTTCGGAAATTGCCAAATCTAAAAATTTGGTATGGTAGCCTAGGACCATAGTATGTACCTCTATCAGTATTGGGTGTCTATGTCGTTCCCTTTCATGGGTAAAAAATTGCCAAAAATTCAAATTTCGGGGGTTTTTGACCTAATTTATCCCCTTTGATGAGGTATTATTACCCTATATAGTTATATGGGCGTATACAGGGGTTCATTACCTTTCATAAGACATGGGTATATTAATGCACCCCTTGAAAAATTTGGGAGGGGTACCATGGCCCACCCCTTAAATTTTGGAAATTGACCAATTTAAACATTGGGTATAATAGTATAGGACCCTAATATGTATTATGATAAATTTGGGTGGTCTACCTCATTCCCTTCTAGGGGTACAAAATTGCCAAAACTATAAACGTAAGCAATACGTTGTACCACGTGTTTGGTTTTCGACCTAATTTATCTCCTTGGATGAGGTCCTATTACCTTATATGATTATATGGTCATGTATAGGGGTCCATTACCTATCATAAGACATAGGTACATTTGTGCACCCCTTTAAATTTTTGGGAGGGGTACCTTGGCCCACCCCTTTAATTTTGGAAATTGCCCAATTTAAACATTTGGTATTATAGTATAGGACACTAATATAGATAACTATAAATTTGGGTGGTCCACCTCGTTCCCTTTTAGGGGTACAAAATTGCCAAAATTTTAGTACAACCACGTGTTTGGTATTTGGTACATTTTATCCCCCTTTGATGAGGTTCTATTACCTTATATGGTTATATGGTCATGTATAGGGGTTCATTATCTATCATAAGACATAGGTACATTGGTGCACCCCGGGAGGGGTACCTTGGCCCACCCCTTAAATTTTGGAAATTGCCCAATTTAAACATTTGGTATTATAGTACAGGTCCTCAATATGTATCATGATAAATTTGGATGGTCTACATCGTTCCCTTTTAGGGGTACAAAAATTGCCAAAATATAAACGTAAGTAATACGTTGTACCACGTGTTTGTTTTTTTGGTCCATTTTATCCCCTTTGATGAGATCCTATGATTACAAGGGGTCCATATCCTATCATAAGACATGGGTATATTGTTGCACCCTTCTTAAATTTTGGCAGTGGGGGTCCACTGAAATTGTCCAATTTAAGCATAGTACAGGACCTCAATATGTTTCGGTGGTCCTATTTTCAAATTTTTAAGTACAACCACGTGTTCGGTTACTGACTCAATTTATCCTATTTGATAAAGTTATAAGGTATGGACGGTATCTCCTTTCAATTTGGTAGTACCCTTCGGGTGTAGTACGGTCACGTGATCAATGATTTGGTTTTGATGCGCGACGAGGTCCCTGGTCAATGTTCTCTAGGAATTAGGTGGAAACTTTGTCCAGGGTTCTCGTCTTATATCGCACAGTTCTTTAGGAGAATCTGATAACGTTGTATATGGAATGGACAATAAAAAGACATAAATAAGTATAAATTGTATTTTATTCATTTTTCTGGTTTCTTCTTTTTCTTTCTTATTGACAATGTTTGTATATTGAGCTGGGTTTCTTCATTAGACCGCCTCCTCTTCTTGATTGTAATGATTTGTTTCCATGTTTTGCAGCATAGCACCCGTTTGCAAAGCTTCGTATTGTGAATTCTGTAAAAAAGAACGAGGAAAAAGATGATTAGTATAGAAATAGATGATGATTAAACAATACATTTGCAATGATAAATATGATAAAATTACCTGGAAGGTATATTGCAGCAGTCTACGATCATTAACCGTGGGTACTGTTGTGAACAAGTATTGAATTTCACGCAGAGATTTTCCTTGGGCTTTACAGCAGAAATAAAAATAAGCATAATATCCACATACGGATGAACCAAGACTTTGCATTTGGCTATTATTATATTTATAGTACATACAATGAAGTTTTAAGAATGCAACATGTTGTGGTACATAAGGAGGAAGGCCATAGCTGTCAAAATATTCTCCAACACCGCGATGATCAATATAAATTGCAATCCAATGACTTCCTAGTTTTGTGGGTGGATCTATATTTACAATCATTGCCAGAGGAAGAGAAATCCGTGAGGGCAACTCATCGCTTGCAAATACCCCGGTAAAATGATTTCTGAATAATGGACTACCGTGTAAAGCACTAGCTAATTGTAATGTATTCAACATCGTGAATGGAAATGATACATAACGTATACGTACCTTGTAATTTAAAAGTCCAGGATAATGTTACGCTGGTGGTCGATCTCTAGGAGTGAGGAAAACTCTCCATACACAATACAGTTTGCAGGTGCTGCTAATTTCTCTTGGAAATGAACTTCCAATCGGATGGCGCCATGTCGTTAAATTCCAATAGTGACAATCTCCAGCAGAAGAATCGGGAGTTAGGTCAAATACAAACAGTGTATATCCATTCTTGTAGTCGGCTCTTGAAATTGTATTTCCAGTATTGGTAAAATGTATGCCAGAGCCTGAGAACAATGTGTGGTACGATGAAATGTAGAGATTTTCTTCAAAGTTGGGTTGCAATGGTTTTGAAGGTACAGCTTTTCCATCCACGTACAATGTAAAGAAATTAATGTTTAGATGTTGAAATTCAAATGGATTGGTGGTAATAGTTCCACTGGATG
The DNA here is from genome assembly GCF_964235325.1 of Thermobia domestica. Taxonomy (NCBI): domain Eukaryota; kingdom Metazoa; phylum Arthropoda; class Insecta; order Zygentoma; family Lepismatidae; genus Thermobia; species Thermobia domestica. The sequence continues at coordinate 248,600,570 of NC_137457.1, read as the reverse complement.
CTTCATTCGATGTAAATCCTACAATAATACGATTTGGCAATGTTCCCATAAACAGGTTATCAATAGTTTTGGATTATATATCCTTCGGGATGGTAAATGATTTCATTTGAACCCTTGTCAGAGGATACTTTGCCGGTGTAGATTGTAAAATTTTATTGTGTGCCAATTTAACACTAGGGCTGATGCTGACTTTTTTCACCTGCAACGATGCATCTAGGATATTGATTTTTGCATTGACACCACTTTCACCGGCCATGAGACAAAAGTTTGGTTTTGCAGGAATAAGTTTCACACGTAATTCCACTCCATGAATTAAAAATTTATCTTGATTAAAAATGTCACAATGAAGATGTCCAATCATATCGAATTTCATACTTTGTTTTGTCAGTTCATAGCGTTGTTGAAATCCTTTGTTCTCACTTGTGGTTGCGTTCATATGACCAGCCGTATCTTGAAACCACATTGCTGTTTGTAAATGTGTATTTTTAGCTCCATCACTATAATTGAGCAGTTTTTCCATGTACGAACGATATGGATGATTATGTGACGGAAATGAAATCAGTTTATTGTTCAAGTAGATTTGTACTTCACTAAACATAGCATTTAGAAAATCATTGACAGGTGCAATTGCTTTATCCGTATTGGTGAAGGAGGAACCATCTGGTTTCACAATTTGTGCTTGGATGTACAATAAGGTTTGTGGCAAATCAATGTATTCATCACTGCTACCACTCACTACAAATTCTATGGTGAATTTTCAGCTATTGAACTAATTGGTTTGTAGCCTATAATACGATTGTCCAGAACACTGGTTTGCGTGGGCAACGTTGAAAAAATGTCCAATTCACTTTTTACACATTCACAGGATTGATGATGTAAGAAAGCCATCGTTGAATTAATCAAAAATATCTGGTGACGATGCCAATGATTTCTTCTTCTTCTTATGTGATAATTTACGTTTCTTTGTAGGATTGATGGTGTTGTTGATCGTTGGAAGGTCAACCTCAAACTGAGAGCAGTCATCCCATTTTCGTTTATGATATCCACTTCCCAGCATAGTTTTCAACTTATTTTTAGCTTTTTCTTGTAAATTTGATTTTGCCTCTTGCATCCGTTGATGAAACGATTCTTCCAGCGGTTGATTCGAGATCACAACATCATTAATCATATTGGCACCTGATTTTAATAATTCTTTTCCCACAGTTTTAGCTCCTTGCTTCACAAGTGGTAACACTGAACGAAATAAGCCACCAAGGAAACTTCCAATGCCATGTCCTGCTTGATAGGGACTTCCCACATAGACGTTGCCGATACCGGACGCTTGTTTTTGGTAGTATTGCAAATACGGATCAGTCATGACGACGACGACGGAAATGTAGTTTTGTACACACCGTTCCAAAGGTGAATGGCATCCGATGACCTGTGCTATCCCTTATATCGATTTGTATTTGCTCAAAATTCATTTTTTCCACCGGAACATAATGTGCAGGATTAAAGATTTGTACTGCATGACTTCCAAAAGTATGATTCACAGGATCCATGTTGACAATTCGTAGCAATGGTACCATTGTATCTCCAACAATGACAGATTCAATAATGTCACAATAGACGTACATTTGTGATGGTAAGCCTAATCGTACATCCGGTGTATATTGTCCCTTTTCCATATCTTTTAAATCACTTTTCGGTTCAAATCCAAGCATTAAACTAACACTTGGTGAAATTTGTACAGAAGTATGGATTTCCTTTTTGGGATGTCTTATGAGGCATATATTATTAGTTGCGTCATGAGATATAAATAAATTGGTTTCTTTATGATGTATATTAATTGCATGAATAAGATCCCGTATATTGTTATAATAGCGAACAGGGATCGTTACAACCTTCCACGGTTCTTGATCATTACTACTTGATGATTTGTAATATATTTTATTGTTTTCACTGTTAATGTTCAGCAAAGAATGTGGATAATGAATCTCTACAATTGCCACATCCCATTTCTGGCGAAACTCTACACGTCGTTGTAATTTCGTAATATATGAAGTCAATGTATTTTCTGGAAAATAATCCATGGAACTATTACTGGGAAGTGTAACGTAAAAATCTTGATCAGGTTCCATTCTTCTTCTTCTTCTTCAATGAAGTTGCAGGGATCCACGAATTGAATGAGGAAGGATATCCTTTCCACTGGACGAGATACTCCTTTCTGCGACCTTTTGTTCTTGTACGTAATATTTTATCGATGAGGAACGTCGAAGGGAGCGGCACTGGTTGTAATTCTTCTCTGTAGAAAACACCATCGATGAGTTGATGATTTAAATCCTCTAGTCGATACACTGGTGGGTTTCTTGGTACAATGGCTTTTACTCTGAATATTTCCCAAGTCCAGTTCTCGAGGTAACCCTTGTCAAAGATACGTTTTGTTTTACTTATACGAACAGTATCACCAACAGATAAATCCGTATCTTGTTTTGAACGTTGTAGCTTTTTGTCGTACAAGTTATGCCACACCTCCAGTAAATTGTCCTGAGAAACGTTTGCAGGTGCCATTTTAATACTGGAATGCCGACTTTCATTGTATGCTTTTACAAGTAAAGGCAATACTTTGATGTAATTGTATGTTTGATATTTGGTAAAGTATTTCCACATACGATGTTTCAATGTCTGATTAAATCTTTCTGCGATGCTGACTTTAATATCTGGATCCTTTGTTGTAACATGTTGCACGTTGTGTTTCCTGAGAAACTTTTGTACTGTCTTGTTGGTAAATTCAGTTCCTTGATCACTACGTAGCACAATTGGTTTCCTGTCCTGGAAAATCATTTCAAATGCATTCACTATATCCTCGGCACTTTTTGATTTTAGTGGTACAGCCCACCCGTACCGACTAAACACATCAATCACTGTAAGAATATAGCGGTAATTGTCATTATAGTTTTGAAGTGATTGTAAATCATTTAAATCACATTCCCATTGATCATCAATATTGTTGACAAGATAAAAATCTCTACGGAAACGACGACGTACAGGACGGTGTAACGTGTAGGTAGGTTGTTTGTTTAACCAAAGTTTTATTTTGGCTAGAGGTATAGATTTTCCTGTGGCTTGCCATAATTTCTTTGCAGTAGAAAACGATGCAGGGTGTGCTGGATTGTAATAAATGGATTTCAACTTTTTGTTCATGGTTTGTACGTTGACCATTGTGGAATAATACGTTTTCTTTTTGGTCGGACTTCTAAAACATCATCATCATCATCATCTTCTTCTTCTTCTCCGGAAGAAAATAATTCAGGTGCCGGTTTTGGTGGTGCAGATCCTTCAGATGCTGATGTACTATTATGCTTGACAATATAGTTTAATCTTCGTGGATTACCAATCAATTCTTGAGGTGTGTTTGACGATGCAAGGTAGTTGCAAAACAATTCCCAGCCTTGAGGATTAGAATGTTTCCTCGGTCGAGTCACATCACACATTAAATCTACAATATTGGATCCATGTAGTTTATTATCGTTGATGTACACTGTTCCTTTATGATCCCACGTAATTGCGTCATCTTGTTTTAAACGACGGAATAGTAGTTCGGCTTTCTTACGATACATTTGTGGTATTGCGGCTAAAATTTCTTGTTTCGTGCTATCGTCAACATTCGGGACGTCACCATCAGGTTTCATTGATGTAATTGTAAGTGGTATTGGTTCTTCTTGTTTACGTATCACATAAAGATATTTCTGTAATATTCTATTGTACTGATTCCATTTTTCTTCATCACTTGGATACGATGTATTCAATATGGATTGCATTTCACGATCGAGATTAGATTCTCGATTTTCACTCGCACGGGATGATGATGCATGCATTCGTTGAAGCATTTCTGGTGGCACTAAAACCATCTTCTTGCTATGTTCCATGACGTTTATTGTTTAAACAAAATACTGGATAACACACTTCCTACAATAGGTGCAAGTAATGCAGGTAAGAATCCTCCTTGTTGTACGGCTAAATGTTTCTTCTTTTTATCCAATGATTTTGTATTGTCTACGAGATAGCGGAGCGTGTTCTTGTAACGCTTTAATCTTGACTTCTGCGCACTTGTCAGTGGAACATTGCCTTTTAAGACATTATAACAACATTCACAAATACTATGAATTAATGAAGCGTCTGCATTGGCAATAATAGCTTTACGCAATCTTGGTTTAGCTTTGTGCAGAGCACGTAGCAGATCAGCGTGTTTCACTGTAGGAGACATCGTGACAGACTAAGTCATTCTTTTCACATGCACAATAATTTAAACATGTTTTGTTGGTACGTAAACATAATGATGCAAATCGTCGGGAAAAATATTTGTACGAAATCGCATTTCATCGGGTGTATCTTGTTTAAGATCCATCAGTAAATAGCCATGTGGATTTCTTGTTGCGTCTGCATAACTTTCTTGTAGAAACAGTGGATGCTCAGGCATGATTTGATAACTCATATGCTTGATTTGTGACTTGTCACGTGGATTTTTAAACAACACCAAATACGAACAATTTAAACTCATATTTCTATTTGCTTTACTTTGATGAAATACATTTTGTGTTATAAAAATCACACTAATATTTCGATGATGCGATCCTTTCGTGAACATATCAACAATATCACTGTTCACTTCTCGCATATGGTCATCAATAATAATCAAATGTGGTCCATCTTGAGGCTGAAAATCTTTCATTCGTGGAAGTCCTTCGTGAAATTCTACTGGAACTGGCATTGTTGCATACATGTCTTGCCATTCTGCATAATACCAGTATATCTTACGAAATTTTGCATTGATCATGGTTGGGAGATGTGACAGTAATCGCTTCACAAAATACGTTTTTCCACACCCACTAGGCCCTGCGAGAATACAGGTAAATGGATGTTTCCACTGTGTATCCATGATGAACACTAACACCTTGTTTCAAAAATGATGCGTATTTAAAGCGAGTAAAATTTTTTTTTGTTTTAGTTTGTAAATTCTTGCACTCACTGGTGTGGAAAGGTTAAAACAGTTCATCTGTTTATCGAGTAGTTGAAAACCGTTTATTTGTTAATCGAATAGTTGAAAACCGTTTATTTGTTAATCGAATAGTTAAAAACCGGATAAAGTTTAACGGTTAACCGTGAAAGCTGATCACTGTTTGATTTAAATTCTAATTGAAAATTTTTCGTTTGAAATTTGTTTTGAAAATTGTTTCAAAAATTTTTGTTTGAAAATTTTTGTTTCAAATTTTTTTCAAATTTTTTTCGTTTGAAATTTTTTTGTTTGTAAATTTATTGTTTCAAAATTTTTGTTTGAAAATTTTTTGTTTCAATTTTTTTTGTTGAAAATTTTTCGTTTCAAAATTTTTGTTTCAAATGTTTTCGTTTCAAATTTTTGTTTTGAAAAATTTTTTAGTTTCAAGATTTTTGTTTAAAAGTTTTCGTTTTCAATTTTTTGTTTTGATTTTTTTAGTTTGAAAAGTTGAAAAAAAAAGTTTTAAATGCCAAGAATCTTGTTCAAAGTTTCCGCCTAATTCCTAGAGAACATTGACCAGGGACCTCGTCGCGCATCAAAACCAAATCATTGATCACGTGACCGTACTACACCCGAAGGGTACTACCAAATTGAAAGGAGATACCGTCCATACCTTATAACTTTATCAAATAGGATAAATTGAGTCAGTAACCGAACACGTGGCTGTACTTAAAAATTTGAAAATAGGACCACCGAAACATATTGAGGTCCTGTACTATGCTTAAATTGGACAATTTCAGTGGACCCCCATTGCCAAAATTTAAGAAGGGTGCAACAATATACCCATGTCTTATGATAGGATATGGACCCCTTGTAATCATAGGATCTCATCAAAAGGGGATAAAATGGACCAAAAAAACAAACACGTGGTACAACGTATTACTTACGTTTATATTTTGGCAATTTTTGTACCCCTAAAAGGGAACGATGTAGACCATCCAAATTTATCATGATACATATTGAGGACCTGTACTATAATACCAAATGTTTAAATTGGGCAATTTCCAAAATTTAAGGGGTGGGCCAAGGTACCCCTCCCGGGGTGCACCAATGTACCTATGTCTTATGATAGATAATGAACCCCTATACATGACCATATAACCATATAAGGTAATAGAACCTCATCAAAGGGGGATAAAATGTACCAAATACCAAACACGTGGTTGTACTAAAATTTTGGCAATTTTGTACCCCTAAAAGGGAACGAGGTGGACCACCCAAATTTATAGTTATCTATATTAGTGTCCTATACTATAATACCAAATGTTTAAATTGGGCAATTTCCAAAATTAAAGGGGTGGGCCAAGGTACCCCTCCCAAAAATTTAAAGGGGTGCACAAATGTACCTATGTCTTATGATAGGTAATGGACCCCTATACATGACCATATAATCATATAAGGTAATAGGACCTCATCCAAGGAGATAAATTAGGTCGAAAACCAAACACGTGGTACAACGTATTGCTTACGTTTATAGTTTTGGCAATTTTGTACCCCTAGAAGGGAATGAGGTAGACCACCCAAATTTATCATAATACATATTAGGGTCCTATACTATTATACCCAATGTTTAAATTGGTCAATTTCCAAAATTTAAGGGGTGGGCCATGGTACCCCTCCCAAATTTTTCAAGGGGTGCATTAATATACCCATGTCTTATGAAAGGTAATGGACCCCTGTATACGCCCATATAACTATATAGGGTAATAATACCTCATCAAAGGGGATAAATTAGGTCAAAAACCCCCGAAATTTGAATTTTTGGCAATTTTTTACCCATGAAAGGGAACGACATAGACACCCAATACTGATAGAGGTACATACTATGGTCCTAGGCTACCATACCAAATTTTTAGATTTGGCAATTTCCGAAATTTAAGGGGGGTGGTCCTATGTACCCCTGCCAAAATTTAGGGGGTGGGCCAAGGTACCCCTGCCAAAATTTAGAGGGGGTGGTCCTAGGTACCCCTAGGTCATTGACCCCTGGCCTTGGGGCCCCTCATTGAGGATAATCCAAAGTTAGGCCAAGTGGGGCGATTACTACTCTGAAATAAAAGTTATTTTCTCCTCTGATGATTCTTCCCGGAGTAGTTCCCACCCGGAGATCCGAACGGGGGACTATTTTACCTCCGGAATGTTTTTCCTCAGGAAGAGCCATCATATTTCTTTATTCTCCTCCTTCGTCCCTCCTGGGAAAAAAGATAATGTGGTAGTATTCCCATTTCCTTTCCACATCTCCATACCGTTGACCATCTAGTGGTTCATCCTCCTTTTAGACAGTTTCCCCTCCTAAGGATAAGAAGGTGCCCTGACCTCCACCCGCTCATCCGCCTTCCGAGAAGGCCGTTGGCACTTGGTAGAAGCTGACTCCTTATCCCGGGAATCGGTCGGTCCCCACCTACGTTAGCCGCCAAAGACGTTGTCCGCTTTCTTCCGCGAGGAGGTGTAGGTTGGGATTTTTCCTTCGTTTAGGATGAGACCCGAAGGCTTTTCTCAAATCTCTCCAGTACTTTTAGAAAGCCATCCGAAGTAGTGAGGATAATTGGGAAGTCTCAATAAAACATAAGCTGTAATACATCAAAATGAAGTAATTTGGGAGAAATTTATCGATTAAAATTATTTTCTGATCATATTATTTAAGTAAGGAAACTTTAGTGATTAGTTAAACTTACCCACTTTTACCCGTTTATTGTTGAACGATTTCAACCGCAAACAGTGGTGATTATCAGGAATCTCTGAAGAAAGTATACATTATTATATCAAAATCGAAAATATTTTATGTTGATTATACTGGAAATTTGTGTTGTTATTGCATTATGAATATTGTAAACTTGCAACACAGGGTGGGTTTTCCCCCTCTTTTTACTCCTGTTATTTTTGACGAATTTCAATATCGAACAATAGGTTTATTTCCTAAAGTTTTATTGAAATCGGAAAAAAAAATACGAGAACTAACTATCGTGGAAGAGACAGTCAGGCAGACATAGTTGATTGAGTCAGATTGTGGAAGCTAGTTTAGGATCGCTTCAATATTTGGCGTCACCGCCTTTATTGGGGGACTTGGGTTCGATTTCAGATGGAGCTCATATGGTTTTAATCCAACGTAAAGTTATAGATCTATGTCTCATATATTAGCACATCTACCTTCACTGGTTGTCTCAAGTTGATGGCGTTTGTGTACCTGCCTTCAGTGCGGCAGACACGGGTCCAGAGCTGGATTTAAAATTTAGATTGGATAAGACCCTAAGCTATTGAAGGTAACGGGGTCCTTTATCTGTCCAGCTGTCCGTTGTCAATGATCAATTGTCTGCATTGCTGTGTGCAGCTGCACGCTACATGTTGTCATGCAGCCAGTTCATGAAGAACGTAGGCATCCTACAGGGACGTACGAAGAGGGTGAGTCCTGGGGATTCGGACCCCCCGAAATTTTGATTTTTGTGTAAATTTAGCCTAAATTTAGGGGCAATTTTAGAAATTTTAATATAAAATACCCTCATATTGAGTTTGCCGAAATAAATTCCTTCGTACGCTACTGGCACTCTAGGTGTAGAAATGAGCAAACTAGTGATATTTTTGGGAGCATGCTAGCAGGAGGGGCCCCATTACTTACAACATAGGAGACTAAACAAAACAAAATATTGTTATGTATTCTATGCGTCTTATAATTTTCTTTTATTATGTAATTTGGAAATGTATATCAACATTTATCTGTAAATTTTTGGGCCCTGAAAAGAGTGGGGCCCTAAACTATAGGTTGTTTAGCTTATACATAAATCTGGCACTCCACAGGTCTAATGCGCCGGTGGGAACTCGTATGGTTTGAGTTCATGCTAAGCAATAGGTCGATGTCTCATATAGCCTTGGTGCTGGAAAGGGCCGCTAAACTCCAAACAATCAAACCGGCCAATCACAATATTGAGTCAAAAATTATGTGTTCCCGACGATATTGCACTAACCGAAGACACGTGCTCCAACCACAAAAGAACGTGTGTAATTGTTTTATTTTTTTGAAATGGAGAGGAAAGAGGAAGAAAGCTGAGGTGGAATTTGTATTTTGATTCAGCCAGGGGTAAAAGTGGAACTGAAAAGGTGGGGGGTAGGTAGCGGCATGACGTCATGCCGTCCCCCTGCCTATTTTTGCCCATTGTATTTTTTTTAGGAACTGAGGGGACGCCGTTGCATATCTTGTGGAGGTGGGGGACGACATTTTTACGCATTACCCTTCACTTTTACCCCTGGATTCAGCAAGAAAACTGGTACTATTGATTACGCAAAAGTCTAGGATATGGAATTGATAAAGTTATTTGATTATAGAACGAACGCCACTTCTAACTTGAAAACGGTAGTGCTGCAGTCAAAGTACAATCCAACGTGAGGAAATGTTGTCATGCAGAAGTATGTGTAGTTGGATGACACACAAGTTAATGCAATGCATTTAGAAATCCCAGTCGTATCCAACGATGAATACAAACCAGGAATAGCACGTGACAACAATACAGGGCCGAACATTCCTTTCTGTTTCCAATATTCAACCTACCTACATAAGGAGGCGAGTTGATGAACGATCAAGAATACTCAACACTGTTCATTGTTCTTTTATTGTATAGAGTAATCGAAAAGTTATCTGCTAGTACTGGGGATTACGTTCATTGATGAAAATATATGAATCCCAATAAAAACGGGAAACATCACACTAACCCTAATAATAAATAATCAATCATACTAATAAATGTCGCTAGCTATATTATCACTTGCCTGCAAAATGAAGTCTTTAAATAATTATATACAGTAAAGCCCGGATTATTCGCGAGCGTACGATCCGCGAGTGCCCCGAAAAATTTTAAAACTAATGCATTCGCGATCAATTATTTTTCATAAGTAGTCGCTGCGAACTGACACTCCGCATGAAAATAACTACTGCATGTTACAAAACATAAAAATAAATTCCATTATTCTAACAATAGGGCACGTTTCGAAGTGCAACTATACTCTGATAGGCAGAAATCGATTGTTGTAAGATATGAAAAACGGAAATTGGGAAGAGTGATTTGCGTGGTAGTAAATTATATTCATTGTTCAGTGCTGAGTGCGAGTCAGTGGGCGAATGGAGGGTTAATTACTTTTTTTTTTTAAGTCCAAGCCAACAACTGGGAATATACAGTAGGCTCTACAATGCGAAGGTTGAAAATTACTTACAGGTTTATCGTGCATTATAAGCCTTCTCGGAATTTATGGTCTTGTTCTTTTCTTTTGGTCATGGCTAGAGATGCAAAACAGCCGGCTTTTTTGGGAAAAAAACGAGAATTTTGGAAATTTTGGCTTTTTTCAACTTCATGATTTTTCTATCTAAATAGCTTTCTTATAGTATATTCTATAGTTAGATAAGAATTCCATGACCTGAATGTGATATTTCGCTCTGAAATTCACCATCAAGATGGATGGAGCACATGTTTTACGAATTAAAGCTAACATGAAGAATTTAGTATTTGAGGGTAATTTTAGAGGCTATTTAACTTTATTTTAACTTTTAAGTTATCGACATCTTTTTTCTTCTCTAGTTTGTCATCCGTGTTTCATTTCTAAGAGCTTTTAGTACTCTAGCTTCTAGCGCAAAAGTTAAACTTGCCCGTTTTTCTATTTATCCGTCAAAGCGTACGTTTTTCAATATATCCGTCAAACCGTACTTCCACATTTCTGTTATACTGTAGCTGTGAAGTGATTTAGCAATAATTTTCCGGACACAACCTTGAATACCAATTTATACAAATAATCAGTAGCGGATTTAGAAAAGTACTTTAGGAGGGGTTTTTCTGATTGTTTCGTTTCCTAAAAAGTCCTAATTTTATTTGGGAAGTGCTTGAAGTTTATGAGTAGAGGCATAACTAATATTTCGTTTCGTTTATATGTTTAGCAATAGGGATGGTATCGCGACGAGACGAGACGAGACTTTGTACAGTCTCGGTCTCGTCTCGGTTGATAAATAACGGTCTCGGTCTCGGTCTCGTCTCGAGTAAAAAATCACCGTCTCGGTCTCGTCTCGGTCAACAGATGCTTGTCTCGATCTCGGTCTCGGTCTCGAGTACCAAATCTCGGTCTCGTCTCGAAAGTATCGAAATAAATAGTGTGAAATTAAAATAGTGAAAGTATTATTCTCGTACAGTCTGTCGTTTCCGCTTATTTTTTCCTTTCATTTTGACTTAGAATTATGGTATGGTGTACCTCTTCATAGCTAATTTGCTAGTGCTAATGCTTTCCATGCGCGTATTCCAGGTTCAATGATCAGTGGGTATATCACGCTAAAACCCTAATAGAACCCATATTTCACTTTCAGCGATAGACTTTGTCTCATATAGCTTCAGAACTGCGTATACAATTAAACTCTGTTAAATTAACTCAATTACTATACAGTAGTTTATTTCCTTCCTTTGAATCAGAATTGTTCAATACCTCCTAACGGATAACGCAACACATAGCAGCACGAATGTATTTAATCATACCGAAATTGAAATTTTACAATTTCTCATTTATTATTCAATACATTCTGCTTTGACTGTCATTTTAAAAACAAAATATAACGTTCATTATCTTAAAAAATAGGGTAAATTATTACTACAATATACGTATTTTGTTTGAAATTGATGAAATGCTATATTACCGTTTCACATCTCTGTGTTTAATTGACACTTTATAACACGAACGTCCTGAACCTTGTGGTGGGAGCTACTACACTCATCTTTGCTATGTGAGGTCTCGAGTTGGATCACAAAACAAGTTAGATTCAAAGTCCGATGTTTCGCATAGTTCGCGTCTCATTTTAAGTGCATTCTGTTTCTTATACAAGTTCATAAGGTCGTAATGCATTACGTAAGCACATATCCAGTGCTGTAACATAGATTAATCTTATTCCTGAGCTCTCAATGGTGCATGAAATCTTTATTCGAGAAAACTAATCTTGCGTTCATTACTTTGAAATTTTATATTGATTAAAAATTACTTGCGAAACATGGACATACATATTACATAAGTATATAGGTAATTTGAGTTATCTGTATCTATTTTTTCTCACTCGCCAAAACAAGTGATTCTTAACTTTCTAGTTTTTTTTTTGTATTAATTTTCGTAGTTTTGCTGCAACATGATGGATTGAATAGTCAAAAATATTTTTTTCGCTCTATGACTTTCATTAAATCTTGGATCCATTTTTACCCTACCTTACCTAGTAAAAGTTATATATTTAGTCTTAGTCGAGGAACCGGTTTTTCGCTTCTGTAAAATTACGAAATTATGACTTGGTTTACTTTACCTCCGAGGTCCAGATATAACAAAATCATCACCATCATCATAATCAACCATTATCAATCCATTGCTAGATGAAGGTCTTTCCAAGTCTTCTCCACAACTATCTAACTTGGGCAATTCTTTTCCAGGTTACTCCTCCGTGGTTCTTGATTTCGTCACACCTTCTTGTATGCGGAGGTTTCCTAGGCTGTTTTTGTCTCGTGGGATCCAGTCTAGAAATGTTTTCGTCCGTCGATCATAATTTCTTTTTGCAATACGTCCAGCACACTTTCCAGCTCATATTAAATTATTTCATTAGCACCATCAGTATTCATTTCTATATATTTGGGCTACAAATAGTTCGAATTCGGTACTTTCGGAGTACAGACACGCTACTTTTTAATCTTCAGATCTGACAACACTGATTTAAATCAATACAATGTGAGGATCCCCATTTGGTCTAGCGGCTAGCACTCTTGATTTCGGTTCGCGTGGTCCCGAGTTCGATTTCTGGTAGGGGTAAAGTTGAATGATTGAAGTGGTTTGGATTCCACTATAATCATTAACTCTACGTCTCCTTTAGCCGCCCTAGCATAACTGGGACGTTAAACTAAAACAAAACAAAACAAAAGTGAACACTGTGTATTACTAACTGTAAGTTCTTGAATAATTGCATATAGCTATATGGTATGTATTGAGTTTGAGGTGGTCGCTGGTCAAACTAAAGCAAGTGAAATGTAATTAGGGTGTAATTAGAACTTTTAATTAAGCACGGTCTTAATATAAAGTGTACACCAGGCCTAAGTCTTAGAAGGAACAACTACTGTTATTGAAAATGTATCCGTTACAATTTGTATTTACATGTATTGCTGGAACGAAGACTTAAACATTAACATCATAAGTAGTCCAAAGACTATGAAAAACGTCGTCTCTTGAAAGCATTCTTGCACCATGAAACAAATTACGAGTAACTTTAAAATATTTTGCAGTTTATCTACGTTATTTGCACATATTTAGAATAATATTTAGCAATTTATTTAAGTGGGCAACACTGCTTAAAACAATGTAACTGCGACTTGTTGTAATTAAAACCACCCAAAACTATTGTTGTAATGTTATAAAAGCAAAGGAAAGCAATAATCATTATAAAAATTTAATACAAATACGTCATTATAACAATCACTACCAATGTGTTTGATATCTCTGAAACGATTTGAAATAACAATTGTTGTAAATGGCGTTATAAGCATTTAAGTCTTTTGGAAGCATCTGCATGATGAGACGTGATATGTCAGCGCGTTTTCGAAGTAAAGTCTTTAGAAACATTTAAATTTTTCGTTTCTTGTAACTTTGTTCCTTCATTCATTCCAAATATATTATACTATGATCACAGTATTTGACGCTAAGGTACAGTGGATGCGCATTGCACCGTCCATGCCATTTGCGTTATTTGAGATTTCCAAGCTACACTAAATAATATATGAGCTATTGTGTTTTTTTTAAAATAACTAAATTAGAAATATGTAATATTTTACATTGCGCAACTTGAGAAAATACAACTTTATTTTGATTTAGCAACATTGCTTGTTTATCTAGTGATATTGCAGAGTATTTCCCAACTTGGTACAAAATTTCAGCATTTTTAATATATATATATATATATATATATATATATATATATATATATATATATATATATATATATATATATATATATATATATATATATATATATATATATATATATATCGCAGATTCTAGGGGAGGGCTATAGGGACTATAGCCCCCCTTTACGCTCAGGTATGCACTGGATAAAATTTATTTACACTGGATAAAGCGGCAAACCATGGTTTAGCCCCTCCCTTGATCATATACTGGTCCGTGGCTATATATATATCCAAGATGGCCCATTTTAATCTTTCCACGGAGATATCTAAAAAAACGGTTGAACGTAAATGAACCGAACAAAAACTCAAATAGGAAATGCCATGGGGCACACTGAATGGTGTCGCGGCGCCTCCCGGGGCCGCCTTTCATGGGGTACCAGGGACAAACTTTAAAATTTTAAATGGAAAGATGGGGCGAGTAATACCTCGCTCCATTGATCTTTAAAAAGGAAAAAGCGTTGTGGCAAAAGATTTTTCATATCGGTCACCGTATTCAAGATGGCCGCCAATAGGCATGGGCGCGAGACCAAACGAGACGAGAACTGAAACAAGTCTCGTCTCGTCTCGCAAAACCAAAAGCTCTTCTCGTCTCGCGTCTCGTCTCGTCTCGCAGACCTAAGTTCTCGTCTCGCGTCTCGCAAAATTTTGGAAGTCTCGTCTCGCGGTCTCGCGCGAGACTTCTCGCGTTGGTCTCGCGGTCTCGCAAATCAATACTGGAATAATGTAGTCTTCATTCGACCCTTTTAAAATAATGTATACTCAAAGTTTACATGGTTTTGTTTCATAGTTGCATTGTTACACAATGCTTATCCACTCATTCCGATTCACAATGCTTGATTTTACACCCCACATTCTCGGTATTAAAAAATGCCAGTTTTGGGTAGTCTCTATGTGAAGTATGAATGAAATCGGCATGTTATATTTGAGTAATCTTACTTGCAAGATAAAAGCTTTCAAATAACTTGGTAAGAACGGTAACTCTAATAGCCGTATTTATAGTAAACATGCAGCGTTAGTAATATATATATTTCACAACTTAAATGCACTTTCATCTAAACGTTTTCTTAACAATTGAGAGTTAGAGATTAATCTTTAATAACTACAAGAAAGACTACAATGAGCTTAAATAAAAATTTATTATTATTATTATTATTATTATTATTATTATTATTATTATTATTATTATTATTATTATTATTATTATTATTATTATTATTATTATTATTATTATTATTTAGTCTAACCGAATTACATACAAGATTTCCAATACTTGGAATTATTGTCACATGGAATTAAACAGTTACAATTTTAGATCTAACTCTATTACAAGTAACACACGTTGGAGATACAGAAAGCACAATGCAGAATCGATGGTCACCTTGAACAACTAACATAAATCTGAATCTTACTTACATACTCTACAAAGACAATCACAAAATATTACCTAAGAAATTTAATATTATCTAAGAAGAAGCAGATATCAGTTCTGGTTTTGGTGAGAGGATCCGTCTTGCAGCCATAAATCCATTTATCCTAAATTTATGTTTACGGAAAGACACAACTGCTTTATTTTGACTAAAAAATTTTCCTTCTTAAACAAGCCAATAGGCCCTTTTTCTGCCTTCATAAAACAAGTTACCGTAAGAAAACAATTTGGTGGGCAGGGGGAACAAATATGTTCTAAACCCAGAGGCTTTACATCACATTGGAACTAAACACGTGTCTTTTTCCCTCATATATATATATATATATATATATATATATATATATATATATATATATATATATATATATATATATATATATATATATATATATATATATATATAATGCATTGAAAATAGGAAGAAGAAAGTCAGAGTGTCAGAGACAGACAGAAACAGAGAGAGAGAGAGAAGATATGGTATCCTCTGACGACGCCTCGAATTTCTGCACTGAAGGAAAATCAAAGCGAGCCGTATATTTTTGAACTAGGATATTTTTACTGAGGGTGCAATAACAGAAGACCCGAAACCGCAGCCGCGAATATGCAATGTTACCTAAGTTCATTGTTTCCGTCTACAAAATTTTCCGAAAAGACAGCTTCCAAATATGTCCTCAATAAAGAAATAAATGAAAAAAAAATGTATTGTACTGGTGTTTGCTATCCTGCTTTTATGATTTGTCAAGATGTTGTCTCATCGTCAGGAGGATGGTGGATACACAAGACAAAACGTGTCGTTTCCCCCCCATTTGCCTCCCCCTCCTCAAGAACTTTACGACCAAAGATCTTGGCTCACGACCCCAAAGAGAAAATAAAGAAAACAGTGTAGATAATGGAAGAATCTATTTTATTACATTTTGGGATAGTAGTGATAAAGAAAAACTATCACAATCTTTATTTCTTGAATCTTTTGTCATGAGGAAATCTAAAATAACTAGATCTTGATTAACCTTGTTAACTTAAACCTATCATGAAATCAGTAATTGTGACAACCTGACCAAACCATTTCAAGAAACAAGAACAGCTAACTAAGCAACTATCAGTATTGCCGAAAAGTCACAACACTTACTCCGTTAACTAGATACTTTGAAACTACCAAAATAACAGTAAAACATTAAAAAATCAATACAAATTTCATAATACAAAGGAAAATTGTATTTTTTTTTATTTCCACTAGTCGACATAATTTATAGTAAATGTTCAAATAAATGCTAACCCAAAAGTTTAGAAATAAACTATTAGTTACTGACTTGCCTTCGTCTGCGATTATCTCTACGATTTCAGGTGATGATGTTGTGTGGAAAGGATGTTTCAATGAGAACCATGCACTTCTAAGGTATCAATTTTGTAGAACATTAACATATGTGGGGAGTTCATAATTATGACAGCATTGTTCTTTACTGCAAAGTACAGCACGAACGCACAATATTGATTTACCTTTTCTGGACCCATTCTGTTCGAGGGTTGGGGACGAGCAAGTTCAAACAAATTTTCTTTAAATTTGGCTTCACTCGAAATAAAAATATTTTATATCCACTCGTGAACTCTGTTCAAAAAATCTCCAATTCGACTCGATATTTGCTCAAGTTTCGAGTAGTGCCGGGTCCAAACGAGTTTAATTCTATAATATTAGTAGTTTTTATATTAACTAGTGGTGTTCATGAGATGCTACAAGAGGAAAAATTAGTCTATCTTGAGATGTCGTTAATGTATTATCTCGAAACAAATGTGAACTGTTTCTTGAATATCACCAGTCCTGGTCACGAGGTGAGACAGATTTGATTTTGCCTCGCCCAATCTCTATCTCTCGCCTCAAAAACAAGATTAAACAAAACAAAATACGGAAATTTAGCTGTTTGTTTAGGCAAATAGTAAACATTTTCACTTTCGGTATGACCAGGCCTGAATTCAATTCATTTTTGGCCTTTATTTAGCGTGGTAATGGTACAGGAGGAGTTATATAAAGAATAAACACTCGAAATCAGTGGACAATTTACTGACGATATTTTCAGCGAAACAATTGTTATTGTTCTCCTTCTTTTGCGAAAGCTTCATCCTCAACCATATAAGTGTCTACACGTTCAGCCGAATCTTTATCGAATTCATCGTCTAGACCGTCTGAATTCTTGTCAGCTTGTCAGAATTTCTCTCGAAACTGTTTTCGTATTGAAAACATGGATGATAAGTTCCGAAGGCTTTTGGCAACAACAGATCCTTTCATTTCTTCTTTGGGCAAATCATTTCATAAGAAAATGAAGAATTTGTCATCTGAAGCTGTAAACCTTTTAATTATCTCCAACACGGAAGCTGACAAAAATTTAGATGACATAAACGAAGGTGATTAAGGAAATAACTTCCATGGAGATTCGGCTGAACATGTAGACAATACCTATAGAGTTATTCCATGTGGAAACGACAAATTATGCCAAAATCTTCGTGCAGTCGCATTCGAGATTTGAGTGTTTGTCTGAACACTTATCAATATGTGATAGGAAGGAAAATGGAAAGGTTTGTAATGCACGCCATTCATGTTGAAGATACGGCCGTAGTTGAATCTTAAGTTATGTTCATTTTCTTGGAGCTCTATCGAAAATGAAAAAATAAATAAATAAATAAATTCAAAATTGCACTATAGATATGTGGACAGTCTTTTTTTTTTTTTACCATGTAGTAGTGACGCAAATACGCATTTTGGGTTACGAAATATTTGGATCTTTTTAGTCCAAGTCGATGAATTAAACCAAAATTATATTTTCGGAAGAAATATTGAAAAATTTGTTGTGTCAAAGGGAACGTAATTTTGAGAGAATAATAAGTATCATCTGTACTTTCTATAGAAAAAAATCATCTTTTGTGTTTCTAATTCCTATTAGTGCTAGTGGTATAAAGTATATAGTGCATAGAGAACGGATGCTGAGCTATGCCCCCTCTAACTTCTGATCGGAAATGACTAAAACGCTCAAATTTGTTTCTGAGCCTCACTCAAGTATCATTTTTCATGTTGTCACTTTATATTGTTGTTGTTGCTCCAAAATTCAAAAAAAGAAGAACAAAGAAAGAAAGAAAGAAAGAAAGAGAGAGAGAAAGAAGGAAAGAAAAGAAAGCAATACATATCAATCTCCAAAAGAGATATGACTATTACAGCCTTTTGAAGCTCCAATGCTACATCAAGATTGTTGTGTTGTCTGCATTCCAGGGTCTGAAACCGCTACAAACAAAATCAAATTTTGCAAGCAATTACAAACAATCGTGAACTGAGTCTACTAAAAGGAGTGAAAACAGAAAAACACGACTCTCGTTTGTGATTGCATTCCTTTTTCCGGACTTTGTTCACAAGAATGTTTTTGTGGAATTTTACAGCTGCTAAGGAACGTGAAGCAGCAAGGAACGTGCAGCCACGTAAACACATGCCGGGACAGAAGTAAGTCGAAATACAAATTGAAATTTTCACCACTTGTGGAGGAAGCATATTTCTTGCTGGAATCAAAATATTGTTAGTATTCCACTGTGCCTTTTTGTTCCACACGGTTTAGAACTTTATATATATTTCTGGTTATTATCATTCACATAATCGACCGTCTTGCTCGATTTTTCGCTTTCAGGTGGAATGACTCTATATGGTTGAGGACTAAGCTTTCGAAAAATAAGGGAGAGAAGAACAATTGTTTAACTGAAAAATTAAAATGACTTCATTAAGTTATATTTTAATTAAGAAATGACTGGTAGATTGACTCTGTCCTAGCTATTGAAGTAGACAAAGTATCTTTCCCTCTCGACTCTCAAATTTTTTCAGACGCAGTCCGCTATATGGATCCGCCATTTTGAATTTTTAAATTTTAATGTCAAATTAGTAAGTTTGTAATCAACAAAGTCAAATGCACCAATGTACCAAGTCCAGTTCGCCAATTTTACTTTTTCCAAATTTGGTCCTCCATTTTTTTTTTATTTGATGTCAAATTGATAATTAACAAGATCAAAAGCCTCATTATAGCAACCTTTTGTCCATTTTTACTGATTTTGAATTATGCGTTTCAAGCATTTGATCCATAGTTTATCGATCTCTGTGCGTCGCCCTTTCGGACCGTCGCTCTCCTGGCTGTCGCTTTCTTTGTGTGTCGCCTCTTGACCCGTCGATCTCTTGCCTAACGCTCTCCTGGTCGTCGCTCTTTTGCCATCACTCTTTTTGCTGGCGCTCTACTGTCGGTACACCCACGTTTATTACAAAACTTGATCCTGACATTATTAACTATCTTCTCTTCAATATGTATGACGGTACTTGCAAAAGAATAGCATATCAATATCACAAATGTTAACTATGCGAGACCGCGAGAAGTCTCGCGAGACTTGCTGAAGTCTCGTCTCGCGTTCTCGTCTCGCAAAAGATATCAGGTCTCGTCTCGCGTTCTCGTCTCGCAAAATATTATAAGTCTCGTCTCGCGTTCTCGTCTCGTTTGCGAGACGAGACGAGACGAGACTTCTCGCGTTCTCGCGTCTCGCGCCCATGCCTAGCCGCCAAGACATGGTGCCTGGATCTGATAAAACGTCCAGTACCATTAATATGAAAACAGTTGGAGATAAACGAACAGTCAGAAAGTGAAACATGAAAGGCATGGGGCGCGTCGAGTAATGTTCTCGCAGTGCTCCCAGGGCTGCCTTTTAAGGGGGCCAAACTTAGAAATTTTAAACCGAAATATGGGTCAAGTGATACGTCGTTGGATAAATCTTGAAACACTAAACAGTGTTGTAGCAAAAGATTTTTCATATAAGTCACCGTTTACAAAATGGCCGCCAAGACATGGTGCCTTTATCAGATAAAACGTCCAGTACAACTAGACCCCTAATATGAAAATAGTTGGTGATAAATGAACAGAATAAAACTCGTATAGGAGAGCACAGAGGGTAATTATCATTCCATGGCTCGAGTATAATGCAACGGGGAAAAAGATTATTAAAGTATAATTTACATGATGCAAAAGAGGAAATGATAGAAAATTATCTTTCCGATCTCTGCCCGTAGGTAGGTGAAGCGGAAATGAATGGTAAAATCTCAAATGAGAACCTCAGTTTTATTTGCAATAGATATGGTTTGTCTGAAACACGTGTGTACAAATGACTGGTACTATAATAAATAAACATAAAGTGAAATAAGGTGAATAAAAATAAGGTGAAATTCAAGTTTAACAACATTTTACCGACTCTTCGCCCCTGATAATTTAACGCATTGCGTTCAAGATTTTTGGAACATATCTGCATCAGTATGTACCGTTTCGTTACTAAGGATCACAACTGAAATCACCGTTAAAAGTTATTCGGAATGTAACTGGACATCTCAGTGAAACTCATATTCTATCACATGCAAGAAGACATAGAAGGAAAAGAAGCGAACCAATATCACGCAGACGACTGTTGAACAAAACCAACGTTTGTAAACATTGTTCTAAAATTGCATTGTTCGACCAATTGGTTTCGCATTTCAGTTGATTCATTTTTGCATCAAACCATTGCCCCCAATCAAAATGGAAGGTAACATTTAACAAGAATTTTACATACTTTATCCCATTACAGAGACATTTATCTCTTATAAAAACACATTTCAAATAACTTTGTTTCGTAGATACAATTTGCAAAAACTAAGGCTCTCATTTGCAATTTCACCGATCTTTCCCGCTTCACTCACGTACAGAGTGAGGTTGGAGCGATACTTTTCTAGGAGTTAGATTTCTTCCTCTCCATTATGGCACTTTCATTCTAATCATCTTTTCGACTGTTGCAACATTCCAGAGCTATAGAATGATAAATACCCTCTGTGATTTCCTATTCGAATATTTGTTCTGGTGTTTTCATATTAGTGATACTGGACGTTTTATCTCATGCAGGTACCATGTCTTGGTGGTCATTTTGAAAACGGTGACCCATATGAACAATCTTTTGCAACAGCACTCTTTAGTTTTTCAAGATCTATCGAACGAGGTACTACTCACCCCTTGCTTCCATTTAAAATTAAAGTTGGGCTCAGGGAACCCATACAGGGCGGACCTGGGTGGCACCGCGACTATTATATATATATATATATATATATATATATATATATATATATATATATATATATATATATATATATATATATATATATATATATATATATATATAGAGAGAGAGAGAGAGAGAGAGAGAGAGAGGGGGGGAGAGAGAGAATTCTATTTGCATCAGCAGTGGATTCGGGAGAGGCTTGAGGAACGAGTAAGAAACATTTGCGTTGTACGTGCAATGCAAAATATTATCACAAATTTATTTCGGGAGGGGTTTGAGCCCGATAACCACCCCGTAAATACGCCACTTTACATCAGTCAACTGTTCTCATATTATCTAACACAGCAACGAAACACATTTTGTGTGAAGGCAATTTTAGCATCTATCAATATCAATGTTCGAGACGAGACCAAGACTTTCGAGACTGACCTAACTCTCGTCTCGGTCTCGTCTCGATTTATAGAGGTCTGTCTCGGTCTCGGTCTCGTCTCGGTATTTAAAAGTCCGTCTCGGTCTCGGTCTCGTCTCGGTATATAAAAGTCCGTCTCGGTCTCGGTCTCGTCTCGATAATTCGAGACGATACCGAGACGAGACCGAGACTAGTCTCGGTCTCGGTACCATCCCTAGCAATAATCTTCCGGATACAACTTTAAAAATCATTTTATACTGAGAATCAGTGGCGGATTTAGAAAAGTATTTTGGGAAAGGTTTCTTACTAATGTTTAGTTTTTCTAAACATTCGTAATTTTTATTTATCGAGAGCTTAAAGTTTATGAGTAAAGGCATAAATAATAGATATTTCGTTTGTTGCAGACATTCCGTAGCTTTGGGGAACGGGCTTCAGTCCGAAAGATCGCCCCCCTAACCTTCGCAAAAGCGTCACTGCTGGTAATTAGTAATAATAACGATTTAAAAACAATAAAAAAAGGAAGTCGCCCAACTCACAGTATACGCACTATTTCTACATTCACAGATGGAATGAAGAAAAGCTTTGTCAGAATGGTCGAATGCTGGTTGAATCCCGGACTTCCCGATAGAAGCGCAAAAGCTAATCACTCAGTCATGTTTGTTGTGCAGTTGTATTTAGCTTAACTTAAATATATTCCGTAGTCTATTTTTTTTTGGGGGGGGGGGGGAGTTCCGTAATGATATGTTGAATCCCTCTTGTTAAAAATTCAGAAAACTTGAGGATTGGGTAAACTGTGATGGTGGTTCTATAAAACTTAACTGTAGAATTTCAAGAATATACAGAACCAAAAGCTCTAGATGTGCAGCCTTCAAGTGTATCATATAAATCTAAGTATTTCTCTTATGTTTTATTTTAATTTTATTTTGTTTCAAAAAGAGGGTATGGAATATTTTGAAGTAAAAATACTACATACTATTTTGCTAGTTATTTGTGTATTCTTTAAAAAGAAGTGTTTACTTTTAGGGTTACCTGGTTTACACCAACTTTTTTTTTTAATAACTGGTTTAAACCACAAAAATAAAAAGAATGAAAAATGCGAATCGTGTGAACTTCATGGTGACTTTTCCAGATATCAAACCACCTGCAATAGCTTTATTTCCCTTTCACCTTTTAATCAAGGTGTCCCATGTTCAACTCTCGGTCGAACCACAAACCTTCTTTCATGCGTAACCCAAGTAGCGGTTCGGATGTCAGTTTAAGCGAAAGTCTTCTCCTTGATAACCTCAGTATTTCGTAAGGATGTTAAGCCTAAATATACGAAACAAACCAAATTGTATATTTCTGCATGCCTAAATGCGTGTTGTTTTATAAAGAAGCCAAGATTGCTTAAATATATTGATAGAAATTGGCAAAATTTATCGATTGCCTACGTAGCTTTCAACATTAGCTTGGATTGGAATTTCAATGATATCTACGTACTAAATTTGTAATTTAATACCTCAGTTTTAGCGTACTGATTATGGTACGTTAAATTTTACATGCAAAGCAATAACAGGATTTTCCCGTTATTGTCTTACATTTCAAGTAATGACGGGATTTTCCCAATGGCTAGGGCGGGAGATTCTCAACTTAAGAAATTTACTGACCGCACTTCTTTAAGCTTATGGGAGTTCTTCCGGCATAACCCCGCTGTTGCATAATAACACCAAGGCGAAACAAACTTATTTCTGTGAATATGTAATATAAATACATAAAGCAAAAAATCTAAATTAAAAAAGCCTGGTTTAAACATCCCCCCAAAAACGTTTTTTTTGGCATTTTCAAAAACAACCACGGTTCTTGCCAACTCTGCTTACTTTTGTATATAGGAGGTTAAAATGTTCTTATTATATACATTGGTTAATCCTGTGGAATTCATAATGTAAATATGTTGAAGAAAAATTGTTTGAAATATTTTTTCGAAATTCACAGTTTATTTTCGATGTTTTATATTATTATCAACATCAACCACTAATTAAATGAAATTTTTGTGTTATAGAGAAGCGATACAAAGTCTGTTTTATCAATTTAAAGCAGTATTTTGAAAAAAGCCCAAAATTTCCCAAGCAAAAAAGCGAAGCAGAAAAAACCGAGTTTTTTTCCAAAAAGCCGGTTTTTTTCCGAGCCCTTGCATCTCTAGTCATGGCTTTCGCATTCTCTGATCACTGACCTTGACGATCCGAGTAGTAGGGGAAACTGGCCGAAAATGATATGCCATTTTATTAACGAGAAAAAAATCTATAACCAAAAGAGCTAAAAAAAAAAAGTTATTTTTTGTTCTAAGTACCAGTACATCATAACGTAACTACTCAAATTAAATCTGGCTTTGGATGTTAAAATGTAGCTGTAATTATTTTTTCTTTCTTTTTGGGCTCAATGTGTCATTTTAGGCTGATACTTGGATAAAATGACATACAGGTGTGCCATTTTGCCCTAAACGTGCAGTAAATATTCAAAAAAAATTAAATCACTTTTATTATAGAAGAAACTGTACAAAATGAACTGGAAATACAATTTTTCAAATCCAATGTGAAAAAATAATACATAGTTACTTTCTTTGTTACTTGTTAGTATTACAGAAATAACTGGAAATACAAATTCTGAAATATATGAAAAAAAGGTTTTGATTTATGCACATAGGTACTTTCCTTTGCGGTTACTACTACCAATTTCCATTTTTTTCTTTAAAAAACAGATTGTACTAACAAAGAAAGTTTTTTTTCGTTTTTAGATAATATTATATTAGAGAAAATAGACTGTGATAACTTGCAAATGCCACGGAAATATTACATCAAATAGAATATCAATTGTGTGCACGAAAGTTAATGACAAAGTTCACAAACAAACACTTCTGTTTTAGCAGAAACGTCCACACATTCACAATGTACTCATTTTTTGCGCTGGTAACACCTCATTCAAGGTTCTTTTGGACGGGACACAAAGAATAACGCGTCGCAATAGAGACATGGACAATCTTCATCATCGTCGTCGTTAGTGAAGAGTTCGTCCTCATTCAAATTTTCAACACGTAGATCTAGTTTCTACCCACTTGTATTTTTGACTTCCTCATGCCCTTTTCAATCTTCCCTACATTTTTTTCCTTCAATGCACTAAGGTATGGACTGCTAGTGAGAATTGCAGATTCATGAATCTTGGTTGTTCTTAGGATGCCTGCATGAGTCATCGGCACTGGGGAAATCTCTTTCACTGGCACATGCCGAACCTCTGAATCAAGGTGGATTGCTGTGAAACACAAGTTTCATCAGATATGACTGGTCCCTTTTTCTGAGGAGTAGAATCATCAGACACCGATGTGGATCCGTTGCTTTGGGGTCCCGCAGTTTTATCTGAGCTTTCAACTGGTTTTGCTGAGAATAGAATAATTGTTGTTTCTGTTGGTGCAAACAACTGGTGAAATACATTAGGATCAATGAGTCACAAACCTGTCTTCCGATATCCACTCTCTGCATTATGAGCCGTTGCAGTTTTTCCATGAGCTGAGCAAAAAAGAGAGCTTATCTGCTACTGAGGACAGTTCAACCTGGATGGCATTTCATTAATGTTGACACTTCTTGATTATAGTAAATCTTTAATGGGCCAAGAAATGCTATATCCAAGGGCTGCATGCGATGCGTACAGTGAGGTGGGAGACACAGAATTACGATTCCATTTTCATTGGCAAAATAAGAACCTCCAAGTTCTTGTGACTGGAATGTCCATCTACAATGAGCAAAACCTCTTCCATACTAGGTTTCACGAACGAAGCGGAATGTTTCAAAACTGTAAGAAATGCCTCACCGGTTATCCAGCCAGATTCTTGTGCAAGTCCAAGAGTACCAATAGGTGCACCATCGAGTAATTAATTTTTCCGGTTTCTCCTAGGACAGTTACTCAGAGGAAACCTTTATTTGTTTCCATAATTCCAATACACTGGAAGAGAAAATGAAAGGATAAAATGGCATACCTTAGGATAAAATAACATACTATGTCATTTTGACATAACGATAGGTATGTCATTTTGCCCTTCAACAGTTGATCAAGCAAAAACACCACGGAACCAAGATCTTTGTTTTCACATCTTTTAAAACGCTGCGTTGCCTTTCTATAATCCCACCAATATGTACAGCCATGATTGAAATGTTAAAACAACACTACGTTTTTGAACTACGAGCAAGTAGAAAAGCATATACAAATATTTGGGATACTTACTTTTCAAAAATAATTTTTTCACTACGTCTATGTCGAAGCTTCAGTACTGCCATTTGCAGAGGATCACTGTTACCAGCTCCAGGCTTACCTTAAAAATTCTCAGAGCTCTTCTTTGCACCAATCGTTCAAAACCCCTGGTATGTAGTTTTATCATGGTATGTCATTTTAGGCCAGTTCCCCCCCCCCGAATCAATTAAACATAGTTTTCATACTGAAATATTGTTTTTTTTTCTTTTTTTGTTTGTTTGTTTCTTTTTGCACCTCATTTTATCGGGTTATCCACAATTTTCGCTATCCGCGGTGCTCTTGTCAGCCAATCCCGCGAGATTTTACTGTAAATGTATGGAGGACGGTAAAACATAATAGGCCACTCTTAGGACATTTTCTTATTTTTCGCTTCGCTAGTGGTTACACAGCTCTCTATATGTTAAAAAAAAATGTTGACAATGGCTTAATTGAAAATCCGTATTTTGTGGTCAACTTTTTAAAACATCGTTTTTCGCTAGTGAACTGAAAGTAAGCTTATTTTAATTTTAGTTTTGGGGAAGGGGGTGAAAGATGGGAGCGCTTGTCTTATGTGTTTGGTCTTTGGATTTATTTACAAGTAATTTATAGCTCTTTAATCTCATTTGAACAAAGATCCAAATCAATTAACTGTGAGAAAACAATCAATATGATAGTGAATAGTAATACAAGTGCTAATAATAACCAGAAATAACATTTTTCATAAACGATTGACAATCACCTCAATTAAAGACTAAATATAATCAATACAACTTCAACTTATTGTTATTCACTTATTTGCTAACAACATTACAAGGGTATTCGACCAATACATAGTATACAATTTATAGAAATAACGTGTTACTTTTTAAGATTTTAAATCAGAACGTCTAATGCAAATAGTAATGGACTATACTGGTATTGTATATCATAAAAACAGTGCCATTAAAAACAACATAATTATACAGTAGATTAAAACAAATTCAGATTGTGGACAATTCAGAGAAATATCACTACTGATGTAATATTACCTACCTCCCGAAAAATTATATGCCTAAAACTACCTATAAGTATAAAAACATTTTTAGATTTGTAGCACATAAGAATGTTGCTCGTCCAGTGCAACAATTATTATTACCAATAAACGTGTTCAAGGAAGGAAGGAAGGAATTTACATCATGTGGTAACCATAAATAAATAAATAAATAAACATTCTTGTTTTTTTTAGAAGTTAAATGAAAACAATTAAAACTGAATTAAATACTAAATTAAAAGTATAGTGCACAATGGGCCAAATGAGTAGAGCAACTATTGTTGTATAATAAAAGGTACGGGCTAACGCACTGAACATTCTCGCTTCAATTCCTTGAACGAAATCATTCCTACTAGCAGAGACAACTTGCAAACCGCTTCCTGTAAGCTTGCAGTGGGAGTCAGCAAGCTTACATGGGGGCAACCTTGCATTCAGTGTTCCATTCAACCTTGACGCAAGCGTTTTACAGCTGGCGGCATGTCAATAGCCAATAAACGGCCAGTGATGCTATGACGAAGAATCTAAATTATCGCTTGCAAATATAACAAAAGGCAGATTGTATGAAAGCACGCGTTGAAAGTGCAAGCGTAGAAAGCCAAAAGCCAAGCACGCGCCAACTGACCAAAAGCTTTATTGATACTTGGTATGTTGTGTTGCAATTATTAATGAAACATTTTCTTATGAAATACAAACAAAATTTTGATCCAAGACGTTTTCGGAAAACTTCATCGAAAGGCAACTTGAAATAGAAACGCTCTAGCTATTCGAAGGCAAAATATCCTAAATTACACAGTGTCATGTAAGTAATACAAGTAAGATACATTGTGGACGAACATTATCCTACTACAAACAGATGGAAGTCGCAGTTATTTTGTTTTTATTTACGTTTTAACGGTTTGGTTGACAGAAATGTTTAATTACCGCTAAAGACAAAAATGGCTAGAAATTGACAATTATGCGTGTAGAATTGGCCAAAATTATAAGTAATAGATAAACTAATTTTTTATTGGCCAAACTCCATGTGAAAATAGTTACATTTAGCTATAAAATGTCTAAATTGGCAACACTGGTCAAGCTTAATATAGTTAACGGTCTTGTCCTATTTTGTAATAATTGAATAAAACAATGCACTTTTCTAAGTTGCAATTACATTGTCGGAATATTTCTATTTATTTATTTTTATGTCCTTTATATATATTTGGGGGTATTACCAATATATATAGCCTTAAGTCCGTCAATTATGAGGGATGAGTCCTTTGGCAAGCACACTATCAGGAGAAGAAAGAAGGAAAAATGAGACCTGGGATCGTATGTTAGGTACATCCCAGTCGTTATCTGGTGTGGTGAAAAAGGAAAACCGAGGATGACTGGGCTGAAAAAGCCGTTACACCCCAAGTAGCAAGTAAACTTTCGGCCAGTTGGCGCATGCTAGGCTTTTGACTTTCTACGCTTGCCCTTTTAACGCGTGCTTTCATACAATCTGTCTTTTGCTGTACTTGCAAGTGATACTTTGGATCCTTTGCAGAGCGTCATAGTACCACTGGTCGTTCGTTGACTATTGACTTGTCGCCAGGGTAAAACGCTTGCGAGCTGGGATCGAACTAGGGAACTCACGCATGAGAAGTGAACGCTCTACCACTGAGCCACCGTGGCCCTGTCTCAGTCTGTGAGTAGCTCTAATTGCTAACAGCTAATACTCTCCTCTCCACTACATGGTCTACCCTCACGGCAATGTATGGTGGTAGCGTGCAGGCAATTTGAGATCTAAAGCTGTTCCTCGATTTTCATGCGAGCGGTCCCGGGTTCTCTTCCCGCTGGGACTCTCGGTTGGGAACGTCCCTAGTAGCAGAGACAGCTTGCAAACCACTTGCTGTGAGCTTGCATTGGAAGTAGGCAAACCTTGCATCCGGTTTGGTTGGAAAGTGTGCATGCATATTGCAAACTAGGATTCCAGTAACAAAGTTATATGGAGGTAACCTTGTATTCAGTGTTCCATGGTATTAAAAGTTTTAAAGTAGGTCTAAAATTTGGAAAAACTTACTTAAACGTAGGGATTTCGGAGAAGGGTTTTCGTACCTTCAAGATACACCTCTGCAACTACCCACATTTTAAACAAAAGCTTTCCACTAACCTTTCATGTAGAAAGTGTTCTACTGTATGGTTTAAGAAAAATAACTGTAATAGAAATAATTGAATATCAATCAACAGTAAGGCATATAATATACTAATTTTTAGGATATGCAGAGGTAAGTATAAAAGCTTTGCTAAAAAAAATACCTACACAGACCATAATTCAATGAGCTGTAAAATACAAAGTAACAAAAAGCTTAT
Organism: Thermobia domestica; assembly: GCF_964235325.1. NCBI lineage: Eukaryota > Metazoa > Arthropoda > Insecta > Zygentoma > Lepismatidae > Thermobia > Thermobia domestica. The sequence continues at coordinate 248,571,053 of NC_137457.1, read as the reverse complement.
AAGATTCCGTCTACAGAGCAATTCTTACTTAAACAATGGACATGCACTATTTCTTGAATCGTAACAAGACGAGAAATGTTTACGATACTTTTTATCTCGTCTCGATTCTCATCTCTAAAGCGACATGATAATTTGAGTTACCCTTATCCCGTCTCGAATGTAAAATGATAATTCTCATGTTATAGTGTTTGTTTTAGAAACAAGACGAGAAATTTCTCTTCTCGTGGGCAACATTAAACAAAACCGAAATATTCTTGCCAAATGTCACGTTTCTGCTTATAACGGTATGACCGGAGCGATAATTAGCTCCTAGCTTTTAATCTTCTACGAGATAATTATAAGTATTATTATTACTATTATTACCCCTGAAGATTTGATAGTTCAAGTACTGAAACATCCGAGTATTCAAATATCTGAATATAATAAAACGTGTGTCATCGTCGATCATTCGCCATCAAAAATCCTAAAGTAAAAACGTGCCCGATGCAGATTCGAACCACGAACCTCTAGATTACTGATCCAGTGCCTTGACCACTCAACCACGATCAGTACGCCGAAAATAAATCGTCTTTAGTCTTGTTACGTTAGGTTTCTTTGCCTCCGCTTGCAAAGTTGTATGTTATATTTCTTCGTTTCAGAACGTCTTTCGTATTTCTTTTATGATGATATAAGTGGATAATCTCCGGCAAAGTTTACATTAATAACTTGAGTTGTTCTTAAACCTTTGGTTCACAAGTTTGTTTCTTCTGCACACGAAACTACAGATATGACAAATTTAATTCTCATATTTTGCACTTGCTTTCAAAGCAGTCACCATTAACTGGTAAAGCAATTTTTCCATCAGGATTCATGAATTTTGTAACAAAACACGTCAAGAAATGAGTTAAATGAAGGATGGAAGAGTTGATATCAAAGTTGAGTACTGTAAACTAATGAAAAGCATGTAATAACGTCTCGTATTTGAAAATAATGTCAGCTACTTTTAATTCACTAACTGGTATTAGATTTGGTTCAAGCTTGAAGATCTGGAATGCACAAACTCAGTGTAGCTAAAAGAAAAACGCAAGAAGAATAGACGAGATTCGAACGTAGGACCACCAGCAGAAAACCCGTTCACTAACTTCTCATCTATCAAGCCAACACGTTTTATAAGTTATAAATTTGCATGCAAATGATACCATTATACGCTTGTGCAATCAATGTTTTGCTCTTTTTTCTCTTCAAAAACGTAACATGTATACGACGATTCGTTTCGTTTTCCATTAGGGCTTTGAAAGACATAATTTGTGTTTGAGTATAGGATTTTCCTTTAAATAAAAGGCAATACATTGATATAAAGAAAGTAGTTAACGAATTCCTCTCCGAAAAAGATCATCTGTACACTTATTTTTCAAATGGTAATTTATAATTATACTTACGTTGGTTGAAATTTCTCCATAGTTATGGGGACGAGACACTGACACCAAGAGGTGAAGATGACATGTAAAAGACGTCAAATACGAACGATATTAATGTCGAATTCATGTGTAAAGATGAATAGTGACACTGTGGATGCTGCGTAAGTCCAAATTAAGTCTTGGTAGGCATGGAGTTGACAATGGGAGAGTGGCAGGCAAAAAGAATCGAAAATATCCTATATTTGTGTCGAATGGATAGTTTTCGGAATCACTGAAATAACACGTGATATTTCAGATGTGGATATGTCCAAGGTTGACCCTATTGGCATGAGGTCATAGGGGGAATCAGTGAAGAATTCAGAACAGTTTCTTTTTAGTACGTTTCAATACACTGCGGGTGAAAAGTGATAATGCAGATACTGATATTACACTCGGAATTATCGGAGATATAACTTCTGGGGAAATATTACTGCTAACTTTCTAAAATTTTCACTGCTTTGCAGGGGCGTAGACAAATCTTTATGAGGGCATGTTTTACTAAAATGCCTATCATCATCTCTAAAATTAGATATAATTTACAGAAAAGTAGTGATTTCGTGGGACAGGAGCTCTGGATTGCCAATGCCTGCATTCTGTGTATGTCCCTGCTGCTCTGAATTGTCATAAGCTCCTCTTCAAATGTAAGACGTAAAATGTAATTAAGAAACGTATAACATAGAATACAATATATATAGAAAATATGTTATTATAAATAAGAAATACAGTAGAAAATAATTATAAAACATAATGTTGAAGGACAAGCTTTTTTAAAAAACAATCATACTTGAATGTAAAGTATACTTTTAAAACAATTTTCCATTAATGTAAGGCTACAAACAAGTGAGGAGTGCCGTCTGGTAGCCACTATTCATGTCTTCGAACCAGAAAACTATGAATTTGACACCAATATTTTTTTTATTCTATTACTTTGTTTTTTACTTATAACCCTTTTCCCTCCCTGGAATGGTTTCAGTGTCTTAGCTCCTACAGTAGATTGTAGAGATGGTAATTTATACGTATAGTAAATTCCTCCAAGAGTCAATGTTGCACTGTACGTTTTTTTCTGAGTCAAACTTTCTAAATATATATGCATACATTCCAGTAAGAACTGAATTTTGTATTAACGCCTGCCTGTCGTCGTTGTGCAAACATTCATGATGATATGCCGTAGGGAAATGAGTTGCATTAAGGTTGTAAGATTTAATATCAAGTTTGAAACATCGTAAGTTAAAGAAACGCATGTAATAACAAATATCATATTTGAAAATAATTTCGAATTAAACTAGCTGTGACTACATTACTTCAAAATTGAATTTGCGGAATGCACAGTGTAAGCATAGCTCAAAAAAAGTAATCAATAAGAATGGTCTTGATTCGAAGCTCGGACCATACACGTAGGAGTAACTTACATTAACCATTCACCTAACAGACAATGACGCACAGGGTTTGGCACTACTTTATCAGATGGTTCTATCAAATGTGACCTAATGAACACAATAGTAACAAATTTTACTGCCCTCAAAAGTGTTCTGAACAAAGAGAAGTTTATTATGCACAATGTAACTAAGTTACAAGAGTTTCATATCCTATCCGAACGGCGCATCCACCAAGTCAACTTTTGGAATATTTCATTAAATTAGCTTTCAACGTAGCTAAAGGAAACGTATGTGCATGAATACAGAGTTCTCCGTAGCAGAGTGGATAAAGTCATAGTTCGTTAACTACTAGGTTCACGGTTCGAAACCCGTCTCGGAAGCTTCAGGTTTTTTAAATTCTTAATTCCTCAGTTCTCAAGATCTTCCTCTCCATTCGTAATCATCTGATGCTCTCAAAAGTGTTCTCCACCTTATTTCGACAACAGCCTAATGTGATCCTCGCAGTTCGAAACCTTCCCTTCTTCTTTTTCATAAAATTACAATTTTCATCATAATACGAATGCTGTCCGATCTTTTTTCCCCAGTTCTAAATCTGTGTATATAAATCATTCCTCTCTGTCTCCATATTTCAATCCCTCTCTCTCTCTCTCTATGTCTCTCAATGTCGCCCAGGAACTCATATGGCTTGAGATCAAACCTTCGACTCTTGAAACCAAATGTAAGCTCTGTAGCAATGTGCTATCGTAACTCAATAGGTTTGTTGCTAAAAGCAGTGTCATTTTAGATCTTATTTGAGGGGGGAGAGTCTCCGTCGACAAAAATTTTTCGCTTTTTTATTAGTGTATTACTATATATTTGCTCAAACAATATGTATTTATGAAGCTCAAGGGAGGGGAAATTACATCCTTCTGTCCTGCCCAAATGACGCTCTTGGAACAGTTTGCTTGCAATTACTGAAAAGAAATGAAATGAATCATTGAATAACATTCATTTCTGTCAGTAGATATTCTCGAGCTCTGTGCGCGCATTACAGACTTTAGGACGCACAAAACTTATTGCCGTTATTGGCAATTTCCATAGATTTCTTAGGGAGCATCTTACTAGCTTGCAGTCTTTAAAGAAGGGAAAGAATGAAACTAAAGGTATTAATGAAGCTATGGGAAAATTGTGTGACTTTTTTTTTTTTTAAAAAAAAAATAGGCTCTTAAAAGATGTTTCAGAACAAACGAATGAAAAAGACTGTCTTAGAGCTATAACATTGTAAACTTGATTCCTTTTTTTTTTTTTTTTTTTTTTGTCTGAATGGAAAGAGTGTATTACGTCGCATACGCTGCTTTAGACAAGGAGAGGTGGAGGAGGGAGGGAGTTGGATTGAAGACAAGAAATAACTAATCGATCGAGACATGTATTTCTGGATTGCATAAGAGAACGGGGCAAGAGTTTGTTATTAATTTGGACTTAGAATTTTTGTAAGAATTTCTAAGCCGCGGACTGTACCACAAATATAGCATTTATATACCTGGCTCAGTTTCGCACTCTAACAGTCATTTGTTTTTATGTCGTCACTTGAGACATATATCTGTCATGTTCTAGGTATGCCCTTTAGATACATACTGTTTCAGATATTCTAACAGCACAAGATGTGCTAGGTATGCTACATTTAGGTGTTCTAAATTTATCTCCCACATTTGATGCATTTGTTTCTTCTTTTTCTAAGCGATTGTGTACTAGAAGCAACAAATGCATCAACTTTATTAGATTACAACTTTCGCCGATCATTTGAAAGTGAAAAAAAATATGGAAGAACCATGAAATAAAGTAAATAGACACTCGTCATTTTGTTATAAAATTACATAGTGAGCAGATTTTATCTGCTCCCAAACGGTTATCGTCGAATATATGCAGTTAAAGGAGCACTCTGATTCGCCAAATTCAAAAGACCTCAACTATTTATTCCTTTACAAACGATGTTCTTTTCACCACCTCCGTGGGCAAGATGGAAGAGCACGCGGTTAGTAAGCCAAATGTTTGTGGTTCGCCTCTTCCCTGGGGTACTTTTTTCTTTACTTCTTTAAAGTGTTTTTTTAGACTCGCCTTAATGTAAACACATTACGCATATATGCGATTTAACATATTTTGTGGGAGTAATTTTGTGATTCATTGACGTTTACGGCATGGGGAACAAACCTAGAACATACTAGGCACGTTCCCCAGGTACATATCAGGCATGTGCCTAGGAGCGGACATAGATTGTGACTATCATTTGCCATTCATGTGATTTCTCTCTGAGTTACATAAGGCACATACTGGACACATTCCCATGTACCTGAGGGAACATGGTAGGCATATGCCTACTATGTAATTATGCTGTTAGGAGAGTTTGGCCAATAAAACTTTAGTTTAGCTATTAGTTATAATTTTGTCGATTTCTAGTCATTTTTGACTTTAGCGGTAATTAAACATTTTTGTCAACCAAACTATTAAAACATAAGTAAAAAAAATAACTGCGACTTCCATCTGTTTGTAGTAGTCTAGTATTCGTCCACAATATATCTTACTTGTATTACTTACATGACACTGTGTAATTTAGGATATTTTGCCTTCGAATAGCTAGAGCGTTTCTATTTCAAGTGTGCCCTCTGAAAATATGTGAAACATACTTCGGCCCCCACTCTCACTCTCTTACGGAGGAATCCCTTCCTTTGCTTTGGGGATAGAAGTGAAGGGCTTCGGTAGTGTTGTCAATTTGTCATTCAGTCGCTTGTTCTTGGTGAGTGAAGATCGTAGGCTACTTAGAATGGTTAACAAGACAATGCACAGCGAAGTCGGTGAAATAATTCAATGTGGCAATCCTGTCCGCATCTTACTATTGAAGGATTTTGGCCATAGCAACTTGGCTGTCCTCTTTCGAGGGAGGTACATGTAAACACACATCGACGGCAGAGCCAGCAGGGTCACACTTGAAATAGAAAGACTAAAATTTCAACACATGATTAAATTACGTATTAGTGTTTCGAGGGTATTTTTGGCTAAGAGTGTGTACTTTTATTGTTGTGTTACATCAATAGTGAAGCGATTTATAGGCAACATTACCGCAAGAAATCAAGGGATATTTACAGTAGTAGGGATATTTACATAGTCAATGATTCATTCCTTAAATAACGAAGAGTTAAATCATTTGATTTGAGAATATCAGGTAGAATATTACATTTTTCTTTAAGTATGTACAGTAAACTTTAGGAGTTTATTGTAATAAAGGCGTAAGCAAGTTCACGCCCTTTTTGCATCAAAAGCCAATTGCATGTTTCAGACTTACGTCCTTATTGTATCAAACTCCTTAATTATGAAATATTCTGCTTATTTTATTATTAGGTTGTGTTAACTATAAATTTAGTTATAACTCTAGAAGATATTGGCTATTTTTAGCTTTATTCTGCTAGTCGTTTAGCTACTTTTTGACGGCTTCTGTTGGCAACAGTGGGTTTGACCATTAATATTTGAGTACGTATTTCTACAGTGATGATTCAATTAGGAACTTATATTGTATATGCATAAATGACGATAGAAAAAAAAAAAACTTTAAATATCATAAAAATAGCACACTCGTAGGCATTAGAGCACTTGTCATTGTTTCACACTAATAGATCTATACTTGAAAGCATAAAATACATGTTCCCTACATTATATAGAAACACCCCACCGATGGGTATTAATATGTTTCCATTCATCTTTCATATGCACTCACTCATCTTAAACGTAGTATAGCATTTGCAATAGTTTGACGTTTGTAACTTTACATCATATATATAAAAGAGGCCTACTTCTTTCCTATATTGTGCAGAAATACTCCGCCAATGGAAATTAATATCCTAGATAATTCACCTTCACATGCACTCACTCATTTTAACCGTAAAATTATCATTTTTGTGATGGTCTGTTATAAACCTCCACCGAAAAATTCTTTTAAGCAAAACGATAATTGTATGCATTTTAAATGAATAATTTGTGATACTATCCCAGTTTAGGTATCCATTCTTGAATTCATGAATCAATACTTCTTTCTTCAAGAAATGGATCACTAGTATCTTATGGTTTCTTGTGAGGGAGTGGACTTGAATTCATGCGTACAGATTCATTTTAGAAGGGAGTAACTGTTATATGGCATATGTCGTGCGGACATATGCCGTAAGAACGATAGTCCAAAAAACACGACAGGGGTGTAGCCAGAAGGTTCGTGTTGGGGGGGCCCGTCGTTTTTGAGGGGGGGGGGCAGCTACAATGTACAAAGCCAAAAAAATGTGTTGCTGCTAGTGTTTTTGAGGCCTGAATGAAAGGAAAATTTTGGTTTCCTACTGGAAAACTAAAAACACTATTTTAGCTTCTTCTTCTTCTTATTATTATTATTATTATTATTATTATTATTATTATTATTATTATTTTCTCCATAAATTATATTCAAGATAGTTTTTATTATGCTTAACCAAGAACTACTGTCCGGGACCAAACGCTATACTTTTGTGCATAACTATAAAGGTAACCAAGAAAGTTCTGTCCCTTTTCGTGGAGGTCTGTGTTCAATTGGACCTCACACCGTGAGTTGAATGCGAGTGGAGATAAGACAAAGGTCAGTTGTTGGTGTGGGTATATCCAACATACTATCTGGTTGTGGCAATTCAGATACACCGTGAACTTACATAAAGACAGAGGGAACATGGGACATCCACAGAGCGTCATAAGAGCATGTATGCTGAACGAGTTCAAATGGAGGTCAAACACCGCTGTAGCGGGACAGAAGATATGCAGGGCCTTTAGTGAGGGTGTCGTGACGACGCGGACAGTGCAGCGATGGTTTAACAAGTTTATGGACGATGACGAAATACCCGAAAACACCACGTGCCGGAAGACCAACACATTTACAAAGAGGAACTGGCGCTACAATTCAGTGTGTGGAGGAACCATTCGGCAGCACATCCATCAACTTGGGAAGCACTACAAGTTGGGTCGATGGGTCTCACATGGTTTGACTTCGGGCCAGAAGGCAACGCGACAGTCGCCTGTGTTTATTTACTATTTCGGAGCGATTTCTGGACAGGGTGTTGACATGTGATAAAAAGTGGGTCCCATACGAAGCTCCACGGCGCCGTCATCATTGTTTAGCATCCCATGAAGCGATTTCAAAACACCCAAAACCAGCACAGTACCAAAAGAAGGTCCTTCTTTGTGTTTGGTGCATCATGCATCGGGAACTGCTACCAGCTGGTCAGAGTATCAATGCAACTGTGTAGTGTCAGCAGTTGAGCTGTGCTCAACAAAAACTCAAAACTCTGGAGCCATCACTTCTGATTGCAAATGGGTCCTCGTTTACGGAACAACGCTAACTCCCACGTGGCTAGGATGACTTAGGACACCATTCTCCGCCTTGGATGGGAAACAATATTGCAACCACTATATTCCCCGGGTATTGAACCGTCCGATTATCACCTGTTTCATTCTTTGGACAATCACCTTAGAGGACGCCAGTTCAAATCCCTAGTAAAAGTCCAAAATGCACCTGATACCTTCTTGGTTTCACGGCCCACCAAGTTCTACCGCGATGGATTCCATGGCCTCCTAGAACGTTTTCAGAAGGTCGTCGATGCTGATGGGGACTATTTTTGATCTTCCAGGTTAGGTGACATATCGATGTTCGAAGGTGGTGGGTGAAAAGCAACAAAAGTTTTCTTGGTTACCTTTATATTTAAATTTAAGACCTTGTATATAGAACCTATCTACACAAGATTGATTTTCTTTGAAATTTCACTTAATTTCTTTACGGTTTCCTGACAAAAATATTTATTTATCATTCGTGACTAAATGAAAAACATGATTATTTTATTACATTGAGCAGAAATAAAAGAGAGAGCGAATGAAATCCAAATTGAATAAAAACATTGTTTCTCACCAAATTTTCCATCCTCTATGTCTTTTAAAACACTTGTTAAAGCATATAAAAATATACCGTACTTACAAATCAGTTTAGTACCTTTGTTTTATGGCTGTATTTATAGTATCTTGTTAAAATGTTTGTCTTCAAACTGTCAAATATAAATCGCAGTAAATTGTGTAATCTGCTGTCACAAAAAAAGTATCCTATTTTTCGATCGGTATAAGGAAGAGATACCATACTATTTTTCGATCGGTATGGAAAAACAATATTTCCCCATACTATTTTACCGTAAATTATGAATTGTCAATAAACTTTGTTACTTTTAAATGAATGAAGCGAGTTAATTTTACTATGATGTTTTAAAAGCTGGTCATTTGGGGGGGCCAGGAAACCATTTAGGGGGCCCGGCCCCGATGGCCCCCCCTTGGCTACACCCCTGAACACGAACCAACCTCTGATAGGTGACCGCTAAAAAGCATGAATGTTATCGAATAGAATTCAGGGCGGGATTGCGTCCTCGGGGTAGCGCGATGTTGCGTGCGAAGGAAATAGGAAGCTTAGCGAATGTGGGATGCGTGTATGCAAGGATAGTGGAAACACACCGTGTTCCTCATGTTACTGGATGCTTTATGTATCAGACAGCTTTCTCGTTACAGATCATAGCTTTAATACACAGCATTGACATTCGAATTCAGTTCATTATGACTTCCTTGTTGACTATTATGTGTTTAAAAACTTACACTTTGGGTTACTTTAAAAAAATATTATTAATTATGTCAGAAATAAGGCGTCCATGTATTTTGATTTCCTTTGACAAAACTATTTGGTATTTCTTCTGAAATTTTTACAATTTTTACAAATTTAAGAGATTATTTAATGTGCGTGTCATTTCTAGGATTGATGATCCTATTCCATGCTTCCTTTCCACATTTATGTTCATATCGTATCGTATGGAGTAAGAATATTTTATCTTTAGGTTGGCCCCCTTGAATGGGAGGGCAGTTGCCTAATGCCCCCATAAGCTACCCTGCTAGACACACACAGTATGAAGTCAACTAATTAATTATTCTAAAACTATTCTAAAATTGGACAGTGCAAAATTCGTGAAGGTTTTCCGTCATCCTACATTTAATAATTTATTGCACTAAAATACATGTGAAAATATTATTTTTCGTTCCTTTCCTTTAGAAGCTAACGTATATATTGCGTTAATAGTTAATAGCTATCTGTGTTTAAGTTAAAATGATTAAATTATGGCTTCATTATCATATCTAATCTCTCTCTTGATTTAATAATCCTTCGCTCCGGCAATGAAGCGGAGGAGAAATTTTTGGTGACTGAGTAGTGGTGACAAGGATTTGTGACAAAATATAAAGAAGAAAAAGACAACACTATATACCGTAGTGCCCTAATTCCGTATAATCTGTGTTGTGCTTAACAAGCTATTTATAAAGAGGTTCGTGGTTTTCAGATGAAAAGGAAGAAACCGAGATAGAACACGGTTTTAAAAAAATATAAAAAGAAACTTTTTTCTTGCTTAATCCAGAGAACATGTAATCCATTGGTAGCAGAGTGGAAGGTACTCGTCCATGGAATCATCGAATCAGTGGTTTCCATGTCAACGCTAGATGTTACCTGGCAACGCTGTATCTACTTTTAGAGTTCCCAGTTTCCTGTCAATTTTACTCTTTGTTGGAAATTACTTGCGGTTGCAGAACTCGCCTCCAGGTACGTGAGAATCAAAAGTTTGTTTCTCAAAAAACATATTAGGAAAAAGAAGTCACATTTTTCCTACTCTATCAAGTGTATATATGTACAGTATGTCTACAAGCAAACGATAAGGTTGGACATTTAATTGAATTAACAAGGTATTCTTTCCTTTTCAAGGCTGCGATCGAAGAACCTAACTTCCTACCGTCATTAGTGTTTCCTTCTTAAGATAAAACAACTGCATCAACTTTCTTATTTTTTTTCAACGTTTTTTTTGAAGTTGCAGTGCCATGTATCTCTCCGTAGTAGCCAATGCAATGTACAGTCACCACCAAAAGTAATATCCCCTGACAGGCATGTAGCCAGGATTTCGTGAAGGGGGGGTCCGTGATATGAAATACTGTGGTCATCAAACCAGCGGCGCGATCATTCTAAACTTTTTTACTGGAACATAATTATATTGGTTCGTTTAGCAAGAATTTGGTAAGGGTGGGGGTGGAGGGGTGACATGAAATTCTGAAGGCCCAGGAGCTCGATCAATCTAAACTACTTTACTATCAACATATATTGGTTTGTTACTACAATAAAATGAGGATATGTTGGTAAGTATTTTAATAACGAACTATGAAGAAATCTCGAGCAAAATAATAATAATAATAAAAACTATTGAAAAAGATTATAAACTATTTACGTCCTTCCTCTGTTTATTCAAATATAACAATTTTCCTTTCATTATGACCTCAACTATTATAAAAAGTAGATATTCACTATTATAAACAGTACATACTCAATAATGTCTTGTAAAGTATTTTACAATATCTGCGTTCCTTTCTCTGTTGAATCAAATGTTAACAGAACTTTCTTTCCACATAAATTTTTGTTTTTATTATTCCGTCAACTACTGTCTGTTCCAAATGACAGGTTAAAGGAGCAGTAGAAAATTGTTTTTGAAATAACATGTTTGATACTGCAAGGATGCGATGAAAAATTATGATTTAAAAAAAACGTCCACGAAGTTACACAACGGCACTATGCTTTCGGAAGCATGAAATCTCCCTGACTAGTAGCAGAAATTCTGACAATTCCGTAACTTTTCTAGAAATTGCAAGTTCCCTGACTCTTCCAGGATATCTCGCTCACCTCGCCACTATGTATTGCAAGTAATACAAATCTCCTCATAAGAAAGAGTAACCAAAAGCTTCCTGTAGTTTCTTTTAAAGGCTGATCCTTCTTTTTCTCATTTCGTTTTATTTCATCCTTCCTTAATTTTTTTCATTTCTGGTCTCGAACAGGGGGGGGGGGGTCCGGACCTCCCTTGGCTATGTGCCTGCCCCTGACCACTAATCCTGACCTTTCTTGGTATGACAAACGACCGGACGGATGGAATCTAACTTACACGTAACATTTCAAGCAGTCGGTAAGCCTGTGAAACACTGACATAGGCTTTTGCAGTGTACTTGATCCAATGAAAATATATCCTCTTTAAGATCAATCTGTATTGTCCAATGAGTACCATAGTCTATACCAACGACATTTCGTTGTGTTCGTATAACGTATTATTTCAATACGTACTGCAAATGAGAAGAAAGAAATAACTTAAGTTAGAAAATGATTGGAATAAACTGAAAATATCAAATCTGGAATGTCTGAAGAAAATTCGTTTGTAAATTTTTGTATCCACTCATGAACCTACTCCAATTTCCCGTCATTCCTACACCTCTTTGCCTCTCATAGGAGAATATATTACTTATCACACTGTGGATGGATTGAAATAGGCGCATGTTAAAAAGTTCAGACTTCCAGAATTCGAACACGGATCTTCGGCGTGGAAATCCCGTGGTAATTACCAAGCTAGGCCGACAATTACCTGATGTTGCACAATAACTAATAACTATTGTGCTGCCAAAATGTCTTGAGCCGTGGCAAAATTGCGAACTAAAGCTCACACCCCCAGACACCCACGCGTTGAGCCAATAAGGGTTCAGCTGTTGCTAAGCGAGAGAAAGCTAGTGGAATTCCTTCAACCGATAGCAGCGCTTGCAACGGAAGGCTAAGAATCAAGTCAATGTGGTATATCTTTAGTTGAAAACCTTTCATGTCTGAAGAGAAGATTATTACTTCAGTTAATTAATTTTCTTTATCAAATATTATTGTTTAGGTAATTGTTATTGCAATTCTGTGGGTGCATGCATGAACCTGACATGTTACATTTAAAGCATAGGCGTGCGCACGTGGGGGCAAGTGGGGCCTAATGTTTTGCCATTGCGTTTTTTTTTTCAATTTTTAAAATAATTTTCTCAGCTAATAAGGATTATATTTTACAAAAACGGACCGTGAAAGACATCTGTAATCATCGCTTCCTCCGGGCCAATAAAAATAAAAATTAAATTATAAAGAAAGTAATGATTACAAGGTGGTTGCATATCTTCAGGGGTACCACTATTGATTTGCCCCCTTCCTAATCGAAAGATCTGCCCACGCCTGTGATTTAAAACATTGTGAAACAAAGAGCTGCAAAATTTTCGGGATATAATTCATACACTTATTGCATTGATCATTACAGTGCAGTTTCAGTATTTAGTAAATGATCATAACAAACTATCCACAAATCGCTGTCTGGTTATATGCGAAAACATTACGTACACAATTGTTGGACAGAAAAATGTCACCTTCAACAGACAGTTCTTAGCGTGCATGAACCTGATATGTTAGATGGGTGTGGAGAAGAATGGTGAGAGCTGGGTCGAGCGGAAGACGGAATGAGAAAGTGTTAGATATGGTGGGGAGAAAAAAGGACAATTTAAAACAGTGGCGGCTAATGTTAGCGTTGCAGCGTTGCGCAACGACCAAAGTATTTCAAGAAAAAATATTATGATCAATAGTAGTAAAGAACAAAAAAATACTTTTTAATACTCGCATATATACACTTTAAATAACATATTTTTTTACTTCTGTAACTGTCTGTTCCGTTAATCCGTTTTAAAAAGCGAAAAATAATCCGTCACAGAGTCTCTAATTTATATTGTGTTGCAGCGAGCATACAACGACCAGATTCCTTCAGCGCGGCAATTGGAGCAAATGTTAAGTCTCCTTTCCTCTATCTCAGAAGTTAAAGGGACTGGTCGTTGCAGTGCTTCTGCAACACAGCACGGTTTCCAGAGAACGAGAAGGTTTTTCGCGCTAAATAAGATTTCTGAATTTTCTTTCACTAGCAATTAACAAATGGAATTTGTTTTTATGCATTCATATTTTTAAATGACGGGACCATACTGAAGGAAATCAATATAATGACAATTAAAAAAAGTGATTGCAGAATTACAAAATAAGAAAGAAAATATCTAATAGAGGAGAAAACAAATGAAAGTAGACCGGCATTTACAAGTTAATTCTTAGCATATATTGATAATGAAGGCTTCTTCTACAGTAATTTGTGAATCAAATATTAATGTCAGTATGTAGAATTGCTCCCGCCCCCCCCCCCCCTCTGTGGATAGTATTTTAGTATAAACATATTTCTTTTATAAAATAAATATATTTTATACTCTTGATAATTTCCACATAAAACTGTATGATGGGGAACGCCACATTGAATTTGGGACTAGTTAGCAATGCTCAGGGGCGTATCCACGAGGCGGGTCCACCGGGTCCGGACCTCCCCAAAATTTCGAAACTTGACTAACATTTGTAGACTTTTTTAACGAACTATACTTGTTTAACAGAGAAACGATTGGTGTAGGCTAAATATTTCATTTTACGCCTCATCATGTATTATTTCTTTTCTTCTAGAAATAATCGTTCTATCATTTTTTCTAAAAATATAGGTGACAGTAAGTATGAATTACTTATCGTCTTTTCGGGTGCAGAATAAGACAGGTTCCATATTATGTAGACGTATTGGACCTTCCTCAAATACTTTGAACCCCTCCCAGTTAACATTTCTGGGTGTAGAACTGCTGTTTGTTTTGATGTTCTTTGCTTTTTGGCTTCTATTACATGCTGATCCTTCATCTGGCGAGTTTCGAGGTTTCCTTTCCAGACCATATCACATTGGTAAGCGTTGTTTCGCCTCATGTATGTATTAAATAGATGTGCTTCAATCAAAGAAAGGATAATGAACTTACTAATTAATTAAGGTGATTAATCGAATAAAATGTTCTGCGTTTTTTTATTTTTTAAAAACAGAATTTTATTTAATTTAACATGTAACATAGCATTTGCATCTAAAGTTATGCTGATTAGTCAATGAGTCAACTTTATATGTTCTGTCTCTTATCGTTCGTACTGCAACATCCGAAACCACAATCCACCGGCCGCCACTGATTTAAAATATTAAGAAGAGGAAGAGAAACTGGTTGGGATATTGGCTAAGAAGGAACTGTATCATAAGGGACGTGCTAGAGATTATGGTATCAGGATAGAGAGGGAGAGGGCGAAGGAGACTACAATTAATGGACAATATCAAAACCGAAAAATCGTACATTAAAACGAAGAGATTAACGGAAGACCGTGGAGCATAGAAGCTTCTCAGTTGCAGCAAGTGACCTGCCAACAATGGCAGAATACCTTTGATGATGATCATCATTATTATCATAATCGAAAACAAGTATATTTTGTTGTCAGAAATTCAATATCTCTATCATGCCTTTGTGTCATTATTTGAAGGGTGTGAGACAAGAACATGGTAACCCACATTTTTGCAATTGCTGCCTTTTACAGCATCCGATTGAGAGCAATGAATACCGCTTCGTTTAACCTTGTCCGTTTAATCCTTCAGGCATAGTCTTATGTGAAAAATCAGTTTTCCGACTTTGAAAATGTATTGTGCAGCAGAAAACCTGTAACTTCTTAAAACAGTAAAATTGTGGGTTACCATGTTCTTGCCTCACACCCTTCATTTCACACTTAGTCTACTGATACTAAAAAGATCTTCGTTCTCGTTATATTTTGTATCGAAATTGAAAATTTATTACTTCTTCTACGTTTGATTTTTGCTTTATTTCAATCATGCGGATTAGACATTATTTTATTTTGTTCTTTCTTTAAATCCTAGAGTACAATTTTATGTTCTTGGTGGTTATTATACACTCCATAAACCAGTTCCTCAGTAACACAAACACTTCTGATAAAAATATTAAAATTTTGCATCTAACACTGACTTCATGCTTATGAATCACTCAATTGCGTCCATTTTCCGTTCTTAGAGAATTTTAGTTGCGTCGATTTCATATATAAAAAAATCCCTGGTTGTCAACAAAATATCTCTACAACTCTTTCGAAAAAAAAAAATCAAAACATTCACGTGATTGGTATTATTACATTTATAGCCTGGACTGGACCATGACACTTATAGTAGACCTATATTAATCTTACGTTACGAACAATACTTAAAACCATAGTTGGAGTGGAGGAAGTAAACACTCCATAACACAATCTACAACTGGATTTTCAAATTAATAGTTACCATTTCTTCGTTTACCCGGCTTTTGCGTTTAGTGGTGCATAAATATTTTGAACTCCACAATATTATGGTGGGTTTAGGAATTTTTCTTTATTCATTAATTATTTAAAAAAAATCATACATACAATCAATACTGATAAATATGAACCAAAGGAACGATAATTAAACAATAATAATAATAAAAAAAAGGTAATAGGTACACAAAACGAGTATATAGGGTGACAGGTACTGTACACAATACAAGTATACGTATAAGAGAAGAGTTATAAGATTTTTTGTTTTTTATTTTATTTTATTTTTTTGCTAACGTAAGCCAGCCCCACCAAAAGGACTTGGGAGGAGGTATTATATGAAATTTAGGAAGGTTTATTACTATGGTTGGGATAAGTGTTCTTAATTTATTTATTCATTTATTTATTATTAAGTTCTCATTAGTTTTAACATATTTTAAGTTTTTATGATTTTTAGATCACTCGCCCCGGGGCAATACGGGACATTGATATGAGACAGAGGAAGCCCTGTTAGTACACTAGGATTACTGTGCTTGATATGATGGAAAGATGAAAGGTGAAAGAAAATGAATCTGAAAGGCATCTAGAAGAGGAATACGGGATGATCAGGAGAAACTGTACAACGATACAGAGTAAAGAGCAAAGGGAGAGGGGTGGGGCGTAAAGATGGGAGAGAAACCAAGTCAGCTGCAGTGTGAACAGTGTCCGTGAGTAGTGGATAATTTGTAGTCAGGCGTTGAGTGATATATTTCAAGCGGAGCGATTCTATGTGTGCAAGAAAAGTAGGAAACGTAATACGACTATAGAGGTCGGCAGTGAGACTAGGCAAACATACACGATAGGTGATTCAGAAGGCATGACATCCAATAATTTGGAAAGGGGCGGCATTTATCCAGGCTGTGTAACTATGTTAGTACTGGTCGTAGAATACTTTATAGGTTGTAAGAACTGTATGGGATTTGAGGCCCCAGGTTGCGCCAGTCAAGCGACGGAGTAAATTAAGCCTATTATATGTTTTAGTCAGAATAGATTGTAAATGAGTTCTCCACGTACGGTCTTTATTCAATAGAAGCCCAAGATATTTTGCTGTGTTTAGAAGGATGAAACAGTGTGCCTAGAACGTGTATATTCAGCAGGGATGGGTTGCGATGAACTCAAGTACGTTTGCCAGGAGGAAGAAAAACAATTACTTGGGTTTTATCAGCGTTAATCTTAAGCCGCCATTTGAGACACCAGGACGAGAACAAAACTATAGCTTCCTGAAAATTTCTGTTTATTTGTAGAAAATTTTACCAAATGCCAGAAAAGCACTGCCATCCGCATATTGAAAATTACTGATGCTGCGTTGAAATGTGAGAGATCTGCCACTTAAAGAAGATAAAGTAGCAGAGGCAATGCGGATCCTTCCGAGACACTGAAATGTAGGAAAATTGGGTGGAATAATGCATTATTTATAGAGATATAAGCTATGCGTCCAGTGATAAAGTTGAATATTATACGGATGTAGGTAAGAGGTAGATGATACTTATTTAGTTTGTGAACCAGGCTGTCATGCCAAACAGTGTCAAAAGCTTTTTCAAGGTCAAAAAGTACAAGACAGGAATTCTTTGTGGAGTGGAATTGATTGGAGATATGATTGACGAGTCGATGTAGCTGGTCATTTATGCTGAACTGAGGGCGAAAACCGATTTGATAAAGCGGTAAAAGATGGTGATTGGTACAGTAAATGTGAAAACGGTTTACTAAAGTTCATTCAACGAACCTTCTGATCCTGATGTAAACATTGTAGAATGGTATTACTCCGCCAGTCATCGGATGATTGGCTATCGGTCAGCGCTTCTTTCGAGGAGCACGTGCTTGTACCCTGTCGGCGTTTTGCATATTCCCCGCACGCAACCATATTGTAAACTGTGATTCGCGCACAAGGTGGGCCAAACCCAGTTTGTACGCATGCGCATTCTCTTTTATTGCATTAATACGATTTAGTTCTTAGATAGAGTGTTGTTTCTGTTATTTCACTGTAAGTAAATTGTATTTCTGGTAATGAGCCTTATAAGCAACAAAAACATTGAAAAACAGCTTACTTGACAATGGACTATTTTCTTCTGCCGCATGGATGCGACAAGGCTCTTTAACCAATAAAATGAAACAATCACCACGTGTATTTGTTTACATGAGGTACTGAACGTTCCTTGAATGAACTTTAGAATTCGTACGAATATACTGATCGTGCTGGTTAGTTGAATAGGGCGATATGACGAAACAAGGCTTGTGGGTGTTTGAAATTTTAGAAACAGAGCTTTTGACACTTTCCATGTAATAGGGAAGAAACCTGTGCAGAGAATAAATGTGAAAAGTATGACCAGTAAATGGAGAAGACAATAGGGAGCCTCTTTGATATGTCTGTAAGATGTACTATCCATGGCAGGTGCACTATTTCGTTTTCGCTTAGTAACAGATAAGATGTTATATATGGTTCTGGTGCTGTAAGTTCGTGATTGTCGGCTAAGGGGTGGTCTAGTGCAGGTTGCAGATGAAGAGAGTGGAAGTTGACACGATCTACGGGGTATCGACGTGGGTAAGGTGGTGGGGAGGTAGAGTGAATATATCCTGTGGGTAATCAGCAAACGCATTAGCTTTGTCAGTCTCTGTTAGAAAGGGCTGCTTATTATGAATAAGAGGATATGTCGTGATCGAACGTTTGGCGGTGAGTTGGTTGAATCCTCCTAGTATTGTCGAATGCGATGTTTCAGGCAAAGTGTTACAAGTTTTCACCCACTGCCGGTGTTTATAAGCTGTAATGTAGTTTCTGACGACACGTTGTAAGTAATGGTGATAAAGTAATGAGTCTGTATTGCCTATACGTTCGAAGTCTCGGTACAATTGTCAAGATCTGCGAATGAGTGGAAGGTAGTGAGGTTATCAGTTTGGGACTATAGGGATTCGAACTAGTTGTTGGAATGTAGGTGTTGAATGCCTGGTTTATCGTCTCAGTTAGGAGATAGAGAGATTCGTACGTGGAGTCTTCTGAGGTGGGTTCGTGAAGATTTGAGAGTTTGTCCGTGGCGGTATCCGCTCCAATCTGCTTTGTTATAGTTGAGTGATGTAAGCAATAAAGTTTGGCGGTTTGAAGCATATTGATGGCGATGATTGGTAATGAGCTTGATCGGTACATGATCACTGCCGATTGGATCCAGCACTTCGATGGTACAGGAAGGTAGAAGGTTAGTAGACGCTATAACAACATTAGGTGAGGTTTGTGAGGATTATTATGTGGGCTTTAGTAGTTGATAAAGAGTTCCAGTGCTGTGAGTTGTAAGAAAACTGATAAAGTCTTGACGTTGTTGTACTGTCCCACCCAACACAAGTACATACTGATCATCTGTAAAGAATGTTCCTCGAGGTACATTGGAATGTACATGATAGGTACGTGAATAGAGCAATCATGTGAAATACACATGTAAGGAATAAGGTTACTTCCGCCCAAAAGTACGTGCATGACACATACCGAGGAATGTATCTATTATGTGTATATCACGTACCGTGTATGTACTTGACACATTTACTTGGCATTGGCATGTGCCAGGAATGTACTAGGCATGTCAGTAATGTTCCTTAGGGCAGTGCTATGCAACTGGGGGTGCGAGTACTTAAATACTAAAACCTTAACGTTTCATTTTTACGTTCGAATTTAGAAGCTTGTACTTTTAAAAAAAGCCAAGCAACTAACTCTGAAAATATATCCCCTCCTCCGGCATCTGTGTGGCAATTTAACTATCTATTAAAATACTACAGTAACATTTACGAGCGATTTTTTTTTTAATGCTAGCCAAGCTAGCTACCTTTTACAGGGTTACGCCCTGTTTGAGGGAAGTGCTGTGAGGAAACTGAGGTTTAAAGGTCGTGAGGTGGTCTAAGTGCTTTATTACATCTTATTCGTTGAAATGCTGGACTTAAGGAACTTTGCGTTCCTTAACATTTGGCTTGGAGAAAGAACGTTCACAGTTTACATATATTGATACAGTGATGAATACATTCCAGGAATGAAAGACATACATACATTCATTAGTTGTTAGGAATTACAAAATAACAAATTATTAATTACAAACATTTATGATTGTTATTTTACAAGAATAATAATAATAATAATAATAAAAATAATAGTAATGAAATGTAAAGTGAGATTGTCAGTACTGAGAAAATAATGGAAATAGCATACATAATAAGAGAGAAATATAATATGGATGAAAAGAGGTTTATTGTGAGATTAGGAATTATAGAAACGATGTAGTGTAAGATACGATTCTGTAGTTATGTGATGATGGAGATGAAGGATGGAGTGAGGTGCAATGCACAAAAACAACACAACGGTGAGATGTTAACAGACGCATGAGATTATCTTCTTGCCTAGGGGGACTCTAGGCTATGATGTAAGACGTTGGGGTACCCAAGTTAGTATACAAAGGAAATCACTGTGCGTGAAATGAGGGGAAAATGAGGGGAAGATGAGTATGAATGGTGTAATCATCTAGAAGTATAAGCATGGGATCATCGGGAGGAAGTGTGTAATGATATAACGTGAAAAGAAGGGATAATGGAGTGTGTACATGGCGTGAAGGCGTAGGATGTAGTGCTAAATAATGCATTGTGTCAAACAGAATAGGATGGTGAGCTTGAAAACGGCTACGGATGTAGGAGAGTCGGAGGGTTTCGAGGTGATATTGCAACGTTGGAAAAGAAATGCGGCTATAAAGGTCACGTGTTGGGCTAGGCAATTGTATGCGAAAGGCTATACGGAAAGCGTGGCGTTCAAGGACAAGTAGCTTATGGTAGAATTTGTCGGAAGCGGCTATCCAAGCTGTAAACCCATACGTTAAAGTAGGGCGAAGAAAGACCTTGTAAGTGTTTAGAATAGTGTGCGGTGATAGACCCCAAGTTGTACCGGCGAGACGTTTAAGTAAATTAAGTCTATTATAAGCTTTTGTCGTAATTGCTTTAAGATGTTGCATCCATGTAAGATGAGTATCAAAAGTGATGCCTAAGTAAGTTACTGTCCTGGTAGCTTGTAACGGAACCTGATCCACATGGAGAGAAAGACAACGTCTATTTCTGCGTACTTTAGATGTTTTCCGCTTCGGGAGAAAGATGATGGCCTGTGTCTTGGTAGCATTTATTGTAAGTTTCCAGTGTCTACACCAGCGGCAGAAGTCGTCTATAGCGAGTTGCAAGATACGGTTGATATGTTGAATAGATGTGCCAAGAGCAAGAAAAGCAGTGTCGTCTGCGTACTGAAAGGCGTGGACGTGATCTGGGAGGCGTGGCATGTCAGCTACAAATAGAATGTATAGGAGAGGGGAAAGAGCGGAACCTTGCGGAACTCCTGATAATAAGAAAATCGGATGAGACAGGCTATTGCGAATGGCAACATATGTAAGGCGGCCGGAGAGAAAGTTAAAGATGAGACGTATGTATTCGGTAGGTAGCTGAAGTCTAATGAGTTTGTGAATTAGGCCGAGATGCCACACTTTGTCGAAAGCTTTTTCCAAATCAAAGAGAACCAAACATGATGGATTCACTGAATTGTAATGCGTGCTGATTAGGCTGGTGATTCGTAAAACCTGATCATTTATAGAAAACATAGGGCGGAATCCTGCTTGGGTGAGAGGTAGGATGTCTCTGCGAGTGAGGTAGCTATGGAGGCGTTTTACGAGAATACGTTCAAGTATCTTGCTGAATGTTGCTGTTAGTTGAATCGGTCTGTAGGAAGAGAGTTCGTGAGGTGGTTTATGCGGTTTTGGGAACATAAGAGTTTTTGAAGTCTTCCAAGACATAGGAAAGTATCCAGTACGCAGGATGAAGGTGAAAATATTTGCCAGAAGAAGTAGTAAGGTAGGAGGACACTCTCGAATTTGGCGATATGTGATGTTATCTAACCCTGGTGCTGTATTTCGTTTATACCGTATGGTATCGCTGAGCTCTGTTACTGTGATGGGTGCGGTGATAGGTTGATTTTGGTTGAGTACATGCAGATGACTAGGTTGTAAAAAGGGGGTAGATGGGTTTATTCGATCAGCTATGTGTGGCCTGCCTTCAGAGGGTGGGGGTGTGAAGATTGTCTGGAGGTGATCGGCAAAAGCATTTGCAGTATCTGTATCTGTGGGAGGAGCAGAGTTCCCAATCAGTATGGGGTATGGAGTGTTGCTGGACTTGTCGCATAAAGCGTTGAATCTTTTCCAGTATCTCGTTGGATGACTGGTGGTCGCTAGGTTGTTGCAGGTTTTGACCCAGCATCGTAATTTGTATGCTTTAATGTAATTGTGCACTGTGCGCTGTAATTGTTTATGATGATGTAAAGATTCGGGGTTTCTGGTGCGAAGGTAATCTCTGAAAAGTGACGTGAACGGGTTATCATATTCAGATATTGTGGTGGTAGGCGTGGCTGATATGGAGTGCATTTACTAGTTGGAATATAAAGTTGACTGGCTTCCTGGATGGAAGTGGTAATAGAATCAATAGTAGAATATAGTTCCTCTTCGGTACTGGGTGATGTGAGATGAGATGTATGTTGCGTCAAGTAACTGTGATAATGGGTCCAGTTTGCTTTATCGAAGCGAAAACAAGTACGGGAAGGCATCTGCGATCGAGGTGATGCAGTAGGGTGTAGTTGAAGCGTAAACTGGACAGGAGCGTGATCGCTACCTATTGTATCAAGAACATTAAGGAGGCTATGGATGGAGAGATTTGCAGAGGTGATGACAATGTCGGGCGTTGTGTTGGAGATGGGTCGAGTAGGCTTTGGGAGAGGATGTATGATTCCAGTTGTACTTGTGGTTATAAAAGCTTCGAAAGTGACACGATCCAGATGTGAGCGACTATGGAGATTGAAATCGGCCATTATGATATAGTGACGGTATGTGTTTGAGATATACTGAACAAACTGAGTCGGTAGAGGGTGACCAGGACGTACGTAAATGGTTGCAAACGTGATGTTGAGAGATTTGAAATATATAGTGGTGATGAGATGTTCAGGTAACAGATTAATGGCACAATGATGCTGACGATATGGGAGATGCGGAGAGAAACCAATTGCCACGCCCCCATTTGCGCGTTGTGCTGGGATCTGATTGTCTGCCCTGAGTATAGTGTAGCCTGGTATGCGACATGGAGTTGCTTTTGTCAAGAATGTTTCATTTAGCAGAAAGACTGTGATACGTTCCTCCCGAAGGAGAGTCTCAAACAGGAGTTTGTTTGTGGTGAATGATCTGATATTCAAATACAGAAAGTTCAAAGCCATGAAGTAGGAGTGATTAACTGATGTGAGTGGTAGGAGATGCATGATAATGTACTGTATTACCAGAATACGTAGCTGTGAAATTAATATGAAATGTGGTTTTGGCTGCCAGAGTAATTTGCTGTAAAATGTGTGGCCGTATGAAGGGGTGAATATTCTGGAGTGCCAGAGTGAAAAAGGTTAGCAATTGATTTAATGTGACAGGGGTGTCAGTGGATGGCGGAGTGGAAGGGGCGACGGATGCCGTACGTAGTGGTACAACAAGCTCGGGATGGGCTGGTGTTTGTTCCGGCTTGGCTTTACACTTGTAACTATAAGTGGGATGGTTGTCAGGACACGTCGAGCACTTCGCTGGTTGGTTTAAATTGGTGCAGAGGCGTGTTGAGTGGGGTCCGGCACAGTATCCGCACTTGTAGTTGTTTTTACAGTCAGATGTGGTATGAGTATTGTATTCTTGACAGCGCTCGCAGCGTATGGGCAATGGTGCTAGTGAACGCGATGGTTCAACTCTGTGTTTGCGATTATAAATATATGCCCCATGAGCGAGGAGATCGTCAATCGTCTCTTGATGCGGAGTAAGAATACGGACCATGTAGGTGGGCCCACGGTCGTTACGGATCCTAAGTACTTTAGTTATAGAGTAGCCATCGAGTTTTAATTCCTCATGGATTTCATCATCGGTGTATGACGGATCTACCCCGCGGATAACCACAGAGAGAAGTGAAGGCCGCCGTGGTGGAGGTGGTTGTTTGCGAGATGAATCTGACAGTCGAGTGATTTCGGCGTTTGTCCCGAAAGTATCTATTGGGACCTTGTTGCGAATTGTGGTATAAAGATCAGGGTCTGCTGTTTTGAGAATGTACCCATTTCGGGTATGAACTATTTCTTTGAGAGCAGCACGTGGTAGATATTTGCGAAGTTGGAGTGAGACAAACTTCTCATTGGAAAACTTGCTGTCATAATTACGGAGTAATATAGAAAAAGTTGGAACACGTGAAGTTGGCGTATCGGAAGCTCCTATTTCCATATTGTCAGTACCAGAGTCTTCGTGATGATGTTTTTTCTTTGGTGGGGAATCTTGCACCCTTGACGCATAGCTGTCTTTAGACTGAGGTGATCTGGATCGAACGGAGGTCGTGGATTCTACAGATGCAACGGAAGTATGAGAATCTCTGCGTGTGCGAGAAGTTGTGGCACTTGTCTGCGCTTTTGATGATCCCTTCCGTGGCCTCACCTTCGTGGGACACACAGGAGGTTCGTCTACGACAGAAGGAAGAGTAGTATGACGACTGCTCATGCGTTTGCCAGAGGTGGTGCGTGAATCCGCCATCTTTAAAGACCGTCCGTTGGGCGATTGCCCAGATGCAAGAAACTAGCGTGACTAATGTAGATATGATGATAATGAGATGTGTGAATAATCTCAAGGTCGGACTACCCGTTTGGATAGTAGTCCAGGTAAGACAGTTCCCCTATTAATGCAGTGACACTGTACACCCTTGGCTGAGATAAGTCTGATGAACAGTGTCCTGTAAAAACGCGGAGAAAAGTCCAGGATCAGGAGAAGGAAGGTTTCTACAAAAAAATGTCACCGTTTTAGATAGGTGGCGCTTCAGAGGCGAAACCTCTGGAAAAGTATGTTTACGAGCGACCGAGCTCTAACCTATAATCTTAGAATTCCAACCTTTGATTTACGGTTATTTGTGATTTCACGTTTATAACAAAGACAAATATTTTTAAAAGAGTGTAGTTTAAATAAATTACTGAAATAAATATTTTTCACAAAGTTTATCCTTTTAAATTATTGTTCAAAGGCCTTTGCCTTTAGTAAGCCTTCTCCGAAATACATGCAAATGAATTGTGCTGCCATCTTTGGAGCTCTTTTAAAACACACATATATGTTTCTCGACAATGAGATCTCAGAAACTACAGGCTCTAGAAAGATGACGTTTTCACTGATCGATTGCAAATTTCATGTAGATTGTCCAGTTCTAATTGAATATTTAAAAAACATGGGCACTATTTCTTTAGTACATTTTTACGGGTACATTGGAAGTGTTGAAATTTCAAAAAAATAAAATAAAACATCACATCCTAATCATTACACATTCCAACACCACACTGTTGTATATAGCGGTTGTATATGTCTCCGGCATTTGTTTCATAGCCAAATAATAATGGAAAAGGAAGGATAACCATTTCTCTAGTCTAAGATGAACTTTTTTGGGGAGTGTTTTTCCCAATAAGCACCATATATAGAACTGACAATATATTAATTTTGTATGTAATGTATTTGCTTATTACATACTGCATGCAAGAAGAAAGAAAACACTGGTCGTACATGAATTAGAAACTCCAACCGGAAGTAGGCTCAAATCTTGCAAACGGTGCGAGATATTCAGAAAAATAATCGAAAAATCCCCCTTTATGATACCCCTTGGCTATTTTTAAATCAATACGTCTTTAACTTGTGTCTGTAAAGAGACATGTACAGATGTTGTAAGGAATGATAAGGCGATATATGCTCATATGCGAATAATGCGCTGTGTAGAGAGCGCAGGTTCAGCTAGTTTCTTGCAAAAATTCTTCAATCGAAGATTTATAATCGCCACTGATTTTCAATTTTGTCGATATTATCTTCAAATTCCACAGAAGGTGAAAGAAGAAGCTAAATCAGTAAAAGATGTTTCACCGGTTTCAAGCTTATTGCCACTGAAAAGCGACATTTCCTGAAGGATGTTTATATTATCAGGCTGAATTTCTTTAAGGAGTTAGTTTATAATTAAACTTACGTCTTCCCGACAATTTTATTTAACGTCTAGTTTTAACGTACAGGTTTTGAACTAATTCTCTGCTGTGTAACGTCACAATATAACCATCAATGCTAATTTTATGAGGACAATTCTGACAGTGGGGTTTAGAATGTTACAACCTAGAGAACGCATCAAACGTCAGAAAATTGCAAAATGACACACACAATATATTACAATGTGGCTAAACTCAGAAAGTGGCTATAGAAGTGAAAAGCATATGGCTAAAAAGTCACTATTGGCTCTTTGGAAATTATGTGACTAACGACGTTCTCAAAATGGCCAGATCTCGTCACAAAGTGGCTAAATTGGCAACCCTAGTCGCAATACGAAGCAACTTACACACAACCATGCCATGGTACATGGGGTATGTGCCATTCACATTCCTCACATTCCAGTGAAGCATGTAAAAGTACCTTTCAAGTGTCAGAAATTCCTCGAAAGGCACGTACCTAGCGACACGTGCTATGCATATGAAATGTACATTTTTCAAGTACCAGGTACGTAAACGGTACATATGGAACTTAAATGGCACGTTCCTAGAATGTACCTGGTTGGGTGGGGTTCTACTATGGATATTGATGTCGGCCATAATTATATAGTATTTGAAATTATGCGAGATGTACTGAAAGAAGTCTGTTGGAATGATATGACTAGGTCGAACGTAAATTGTTGCAAGAGTGATATGTAACTTTTCGAAGTAAATAGTGAGTATAAGATATTCTGGTAGATTGAACTGTGGAAGTTGAAAGTGACGACTAGGCATAGAGGGGGGAATCTTATAGCAACTCCGTCATTTGCACGTCGAGCTGCCATATTACTGTCTTTACGGTTCATAGTATAACCAGATATTCTGCATGTAGTTCGGGCTGTCAGGTGCGTCTCATTGAGAAGAAAAACTGAGTTAGTTGTTCCTGCAAGAGCAATGAGAAGAGTGGTTTGTGCTGAATGATAGAGCT
The DNA here is from genome assembly GCF_964235325.1 of Thermobia domestica. Lineage (NCBI taxonomy): Eukaryota > Metazoa > Arthropoda > Insecta > Zygentoma > Lepismatidae > Thermobia > Thermobia domestica. Next base: position 248,544,079 of record NC_137457.1, on the reverse strand, counting down.
GATGTTTACAAATATAAAATTAAGTGCCATGATGATAGAAAATAAGTAATGAAGAGGTTTAGACTTTGGTTTTCAACAGGTTGATATGGAAGTATACTTTATTTCCGCTATATGTTGCATAGAAGTTCATATGAAAGATCCCACGTGTCGAGTACTGAATATTTTGTAGTATGTGGGGTCGGTGAAAAGGATGAACATTTTTTGAGTGTGAGAGATATGAAGGCAGTAAGTTGTTCAATGGGGACAGCCTGGGTTTTGTCTGTAGGTACTTGAGAAAACATCGTAGTTTTGTTGTGATGTTGCAGCGGAGCAGTCACTTCAGCTTATCTTGGCTCCGGAGGTGCTCATTGTTTGCATTTGTAGCTAAACGCCGGATGTTCCTCATAACACGTTGAACAATTTTGGGGCTGTTGAAGATTTTGACATTGGCGGGTGTTATGAAGGCCGGAGCAGTAACCACAGATCGGTTAATTTGGTCACTTATCGGTAGAATGAGCGTTAGATGGCTGGTATCGTTAGCAACGTAGTGGAAGTGGGGGCTGTGACCTAGAAGGCTCAATTCTACATCGTTTACGATATATAAATTCCCCATTGGACAATAGATCTTCGATCGTCTCTTTGGACTCAGTAAAAACTCTGACCATATACTTCATGCCGTTGTTGTTACGAATCCTGATGCACTTGGAGATGGTGTAGACTTCTTCCTTGAGCTCATCGGCAACTTCTCGGTCTGAAATATCAGTGTCTACCCCACGAATGACAACTGATAAAGGTTCTTTCCGTGGTGGGGGCGGCTGTTTGAGGGCTTCTGAGCGAGTCGAGTGAAAGTGGTGATTTTTCCAAAGATTTCGAAGCCGTGCTTTGCTTAGTGTTGTACCAAAATTGTAATCTGGAGTTAGTAAGATTGTGCTGTTACGTCTGAGTATGATTTGTGTGATGTTGGTTTGTGGCATGTACTTAACCAATTGCTTATACAAATGATGTGCCTGCGAGTATTTAGGATCAAAATTATAGAGAAAAATTGATGGATTTGTGGGCAAACTGTTTCCCTTAATTCTGGGAATTGCTCGTGGTCTATGACAAGACCGTGCTCACTTGAAATATCAGAAATGTCGCCCTGATGGACTTTCTTAGATGGTTGTGACTTCTGGTTGTCAGGGTATGGCTGGCCATTAAGAGATCTAGCGGGACTTGTTTCACGGCTGGCCCTAGGGTTGCTTGTACTTTTTCGTTTTCCACTTGTAGCAAGAGATGTAGGAGCGGCTACGATCATAGGTAGGCCTTGATGATGACCGAGGCCCCGACCAGGAGGTATGGGCATAGTCCTGATGTGTAGGCCCAAAGGCCAAGATTATAGCTGTGTAGACTACTATGTATATGAATGAGATGATTAACAAAGGTAAGACTACCCGTTCGGATAGTATTCTAGGGTGAATAGCTCCCGTCGCCTTTACAGTAGAACAGACGCCCTTGGCTGGATCAGTCTGACGACAAAGTACCCAGGATGAGGAATAGGAAGGAAAACAATACAAGTACAGCTTCTGGACGTCTGGTACGTCTACAGCTGATATGATCGATAACAGAATCGATCTAGAGTAGGAGGTACAAGCTTTTTTTTAGCTAGCCGCGGCTAGCCACCCGTGCAAAGGTTACGCCCTCTGTAGGAAGATAGGTGTAAGGGAAATGAGAGGAAGAACAGTGAGAGTTGGTCTATGAGATATTTAAATACTGAAGTGTGGATGGTTAGGGAAAAGTGTGAGGAAGGAAGTGGTGAAACAGGGAAGGAAAATGTGTAACTTACTGTTTTATTTATTTATTATTCTCACTTTTGGGTGGAACATTGTAAACTTTGGACCACAATCATGAAGTATGATGGAGGTGATGAACCTAATGCGATGAAGTGCAATACACAGCAAACATAATACATGGTTATGTTAGTGGACAGATGCAGGTTATTCTTTTTGTTGGGGGCTACTCCAAACATTGATGATAAGACAGGGGGAGCCCAGATTGGCAACAAAGGAGTTACTGTGCTAATGATCGACATATGAAGAGTGGGATGTCGTCGCACTTCAATTCTGCGGCTGAGAGCAGATCTTGGTGATTTTGAAGAAGAGTGTAAATAGAGTGAAAAAAAGCAGCTCTAATGATGTATGCAGAGTATGGGTACGAAGTGGAAAGTCTATGTAAGCTGTCATCGTATCGATGAGGAGTGGGTGGCAATCTTCAAGACGAGTGGTGCTGTACTTGAGACGAAGAGACTCAAGATGAAAAAGAATATGTGGAAAGGGCATACGTTGATAAAGTTCATATGTCGGACTGGGTAGTTTGATTCTATAGACAATGTGGAGTGCATATCGTTATAATATCTTCAGTTTATTGTAGAATGAGAGAGGTGCGGTAATCCAAGGGAGATGGGCATATGTGATGACTGGACGTAGAAATACCTTACAGGTATTAAGTACAGTTGCTGGACTGAGACCCCAAGTAGTGCCTTAAGATGTTTGGGTAAATTAAGGCAATTGTAAGCTTTGGTTGTGATATGCTGTAAATGAGCCTTCCATATGAGATTCGTGTCTAAGGTAAGTCCTATATATGTAACAGTTTTGCTGACTATGCCGCTGACTGTGAGATGAAGTAGTTTGGGATTTCTCTGTACTTTAGTGCGCTTTTTTAGGAGGTAGGAAAACTATAGTTTGTGTCTTGAGATCATTGATCTTCAGTCGCCACACTTTACACCAATGAACAAATAGCGATTGCATGGAAATGTTCAGTTGATGGATGGTTTTGCCTAAAACTAAAAAGGTGGGGTCATCGGCGTATTGGAAAACATATATATAATCAGGTCGAGTTGGTAAGTCAGCTACATAGAGAAGATACAGCAGTGGAGAAGAGATTATCCTTGAGATACACCAGAATGAAGAAATATTGGATGAGAGAAAGAGTTATTAATGGTAACATATGCTAGGGAGAGAACAGGAAATTATATATGGATCTGATGTAGGTAACAGGGAGACGAAAGTTGAGAAGTTTATATACAAGGCCCTGGTGCCAAACGTTGTCAAAAACTTTTTCAAGATCAAAGAGAGTTAAAAAAGATGGCTGTGAAGTATTATAGTGACTGGTGATGTAGTTAAGTAGGTGTCATAACTGATCATTAATGTTGAATTTTGGACGAAACCCTGCTTGATATGATGGTAATAAATTATATCTGGTAAGATGTGTATGAAGACGTTGTACTAGTACCTTTTCTAAGATTTTGCTGAATACTGGATTCAATTGTATGGGTCGACATGAGGAGACATAGTCAGAGGGTTTGTTGGGCTTGAGAAACAGTACCTTGGAAGTCTTCCATTGTAATGGTATATAACCAGTGCGGAGGATGAATGTAAAGATGAGAGAAAAACTATACAGTACTGCGTACGGACTTTCCTTGATATGTCGATATGAAATGTTGTCAGTGCCTGGTACGGTGTTACATTTTCGTGCGATGACTGTGCTCATATCTTCTCGAGTGATGGGCCTTGTATGAATGAGGGTGTAATATATTGAGCGGATGAGGACTGTTTGACTGAAGATGAGGTGAAGAAAAGTCTAAGCGATCCACTGGGTGATTGCGAACAGGATGTTCGGGAGTAAGCGGTGTAAAGATGTCTTGAAGATAGGGGCGAAAGCGTTTGCTTTGTCGACATCGGAGTGAATTGGTGAGTCATTTATGATGAACAGGTATGAGGTTTTGGTATATTTCTCTACTCATTCATACAGATTTGAATTCTTTTCCCAAAAATTGTCTTGTATCATTGTAGTGATAATTATTGTACTTGTAACCATATATAATTTTGTTAATTACCTCACCTATGAAATGATTATAGTCGCAAAGACTATACTGACCCAGAATATAAAGAAATAAATAAAGAAATATTTCATAGCCCAATGCCTATCACCATAACTTCTCTCATTTCCTTTACAACCCTTTCCTAAAGGAGAGTGTAGCCCTCTACAGGGTAGCTAGCCCAAGGGCTAGCAATAAATAAATAAATAAATAAATAAAAAATAAAAAAAATCAATTATACACCAACTATTACATACAGCTGTGAAATAGAGTACAGTTATCTCCTTCAACAGTGCATAATCTTTCTTCAAATATTCGTAAAGTAAATCCGCAACTTTCTTACCGCGTTACCGTTTACGCTATCCGAGTCGTAATAATAGGTCAATTGTAATATACTTCAGAATATTTTTTCTACTAAATTGCATTATAGTGAAAGTAAGTGATAATGTGAAAAATCAAAAGTACATTCAATGAAATGAAAATAAAGTAATTAGCCATGTAATTCTTCTAATTTGGAAAATAAAGTAAATAAATGGAAACAAATTCCTTCCCGGGAAAATTCCGGGAATATTCCCATTGTTTAGTTTCCTTCCCACCGGGAATATTCCCAACTGCTTATCACTAAAAGTATTGTCTTTGCGAATGATCGTATACCCTGGTATTTTGTATTTAATTTTTGGAGTAAGATTTAAGATATGTTTCGTGGAGCAGAAAACCATTGACTCTCTCTTCGAGCAACAGTTGTTCAAATCAAACACTATTTCATGGTTGCAGGGAGAATGTTAAACAAACAAACAAAAAATCACATTATTTTTTTTTTTTTTTTTTTAGGGTGAAGGGTCAGGGTGTTTCAGGTGGTACTTTATTCATCAATTTTCATTCTCAAAATTAGATGATTCGGTGTATGACTCCTAGCCCTAGCCATTAGAGGGTTACGCCCTCTCTTTGGCACAGAATTGTAGATATTGTTGTTTTAAATTATATATGATGGTCTAAGTGCAGTTTTATGAAAAAATAGTGCTGAAAAGTAAGAAACAATAACAACAAAAAAAAATATCAGGTGAGTGAATAAATATACATATGGATACAAGAAAACAAAATACAAATCTAAATAGTGCAAATATAAAGGGAACTGGTATAGAAGGAGTATGTTGTGCTTTTTGAAATAAACATGATGATGTCAAATGAAATGCAGTGCTTACACGCCACAGTCACAAACATAGTGTTAGATAAACGAATGCAGTTTAGTTCTTCTGTCTCGAAATCACATTACTTTGCGCTCAAACTAATATAAATTACATAATTGCAAATAATACCGAGAGTTTGAGTAACAATAGTAGTACTTCATAATTAGTGAAACATGTTTACATTATTTTCAATATATTAAATAAATTTAAATAGCTAATTATTAATTTGAAAAAAATGTTTGATATTGCATTATAAATGTTAATTTTCTCTGATGCACGACTATTGGTTATATGCTGCCATCTGTTGTCAATATTATTTAAGAGACTTCTTTTTCAAAACAGTATGAATAATGGAATTTAAGTGTTGTTAAATTTCTATTCTAAATGATTTATTCTAAGTTTCTTAAATTTCCTGATATGTTTATACTATGTAGTCTACAAATCGCCAAAGTGAGCTCAAGTTAAAAAATGAAATATTTCAGTTTTGCGTTTTATGCTTATGCCAGCTAGACTAAACAAAACAGTGATGATGAGAAATGAATGAAATGGTGGAATGAATGAAGTGCGAAGAAACGGGAGAATCCCGAGAAAGTCATGCACACGGTTTTGTCCACCACAAAGTTCACTTGGCGCGAGCTGAGATTGAACCAGGGACCCCACGCACCAAAGGTGAACGCTCTACCACTGAGCCACCGCGGCCCCACTTGAGCTCAAATTGAATGTAGCGCAACTTATCTTACCGTCAACTTTTCAATCCGTGCTTTGTTTATACGTATATAGCTTATTTCCTTGGCTCTCTGGAAAGACATGACAAATATATAAACGTAATCACCTGAAAATATTTAATGGTTATCAGTTTTTTTAATGCGCTTTTTTAAAAGTAATATTGATATCAAGGGGAAGAAATGATTCGCCTAACTGTTTCAGGAGTGCCGTGTTTTGAAAATCAGAAATGGTGCTGTTATTCACAGTCCGAAATCATTGTTCTGGAGTATGGTATATCCCAGGCTTATCGAGGAAATCTCCCACATAAAATTTGTAAATGGACTGTCTTGCAGTAGCAGATCCAGGGGGGTGGAGGCGATCGGGGCGATCGCCCCTCCAGAAGAGAAAACTTTCTTATTTTATATATACATAAAACAGTTTGGAGCTCTTAAAAGTAGCTCTAAGTAGCAGTATTACAACCCACTGCCTCCCCCAGAAGTCCGTCCTGGATCCGCCCCTGCTGTCTTCATAATACAGTTTTAGGTATATTTTAAAATGAAATTGGATTTTTTTTTTTTTTTTTTTTAATTTTTGCAGTGGAAAATATTCTTGAGTGAGAGCACGGCGGCGAAACTAGAAAGATTCTAGTTTGGTTCTGTAACTCTCGATCTTATTTCTCGTCACGCCATTGTGAAACCAAACCTTTGGATTTACGGATTTTAAAAGATCGAAGCAAATTAAATTAGTTAAATAGATCAAGAGTTAAGCGCACATCGTTGTATAATGATAATGTGGACTTGTAAAATGGAGCAAGTTGAACTGAATGGCTTATCTTTAGTTCAAAGTTTTTGAATTATTCTTTCACTCATTAAAAAAAAAAAGTGTTTTATCAGACAATTCGATACTTTAATGAAAATGTTAACCACAGTTTCGAGGTAGAACTTATTTTTCGTTTCTAGTCTGTGAGCATGCACAATAGTGTTTTTGCTTTCTGTTTTTCTTTTTTTCTCTTTTCAGTTGTCTGAGTGCTGAACACTCCCAGAAAAGTTGAGCACCGGAGTAGCCCCTATATTATTTCGCTGACGCCTCTATATTAAGAACTTATTTATTAAGCTGAAATACCCATTCTTCGCATGGGAAGGGGGAGGTTGTATTTGGAAGTCAACGCCTGTTTTTTTTTTTTTTTTTTTTTTTTTTCATTCGCTCAGCCGCGTTACTGTCAGCCGGTGCCTTGAGCATTCAAAACCGGCGAAGTATCATCATTGCGTATGATTTCTCTTTTGGGTTTATTTATTTCATAATTTTGAAGAAGGAAAGGGAAGCGGAAAAGGACGTGAAACCTAAACAAGGGATTGAACAAAAAAAAAAAAAAAAAAAAAAAAAGATGAAACGAACAAAAAACGAAAAACAAAAAAATAACTAAACTTAATATTTGCTTAACTCTACTCTCATTTCTAGTCTTGTGAGATTTTGTGTGTTTTTTGTTTTATTGAGTTTAAGTTTGAGTTTAAGTTTGTTACGTGTGTGTTGTTTTGTATGTCGTATGTTTTGTGTTTTCGTGTTTACCTATTGGTCATCTTCTTTCTTCTTTTCTTCAGGTTTTCACTCTGTATGTTTGGTTTCTCTGGTTTCTGCCTGCATTTCTCTCCTGTGTGTTCTATTTCACATTTGCACTATTTACACTGGCTTTTCACCTTTATATTTTACCTCTTTTCACTATCCTGCATCAACACTACACTACACTCACTATTGACACTGACTGCTTTTGATGAAATCACTAACCTTCACCAACTAGTACTTACACTATGAAACACACACGCTACACTTACTTTTATCTAAATTTTCACATTTTCAAAACTTTTAATTTTCTAATGCTTCTATATAAGCGTTTCCTGTTACTTTTGCTTTGATGCTTTAGTGTTCTCAGTTGCGTATCAATGCCAGTTTCCACCCATTTGTGCTGGCTTGAGGTCCAGGGCCCACTCAGAGCACTTAGTGCAGGGCCTGGTCCGTTTTATCCTTCGGCCGGCACGCCCGGGATGGGCCGTCCTATTGGCGAGAGTTGCTCTATTATTTATCTCTGAGACACTATCCTCGCTTCACCTCTACTCATGCACTCACGCAACATTCACTCTTGCACCGGAGTTCCTTTCCAAACCGAGAGGCTGGAGGTGCAGCACGCATTCTGGTCCTCGGCGAAAGCACGGTGATCCAGTGCTTGGATTCCAGGAGTCTTTTCTCCGGTCCGAGGACTTCTTCACACATTCTTCCACTTGCACTCATCCTTCTATTCTTCTTCTGTACGTTTTTCGTCTTAGTTCGGAGTATTCATTTGTCAAATTTTCCAATTTCTTGCAGTCTTCCTCTACTTCTATTATTTCTTTCAGTGATTTTTCTCTTATTTGAGTTCTTAGTTCTAAAATTTCTTCTAATAATGGACACCACATGACATGGTGCTCAGGAGTTCCTTCTTCTCCGCATTCACACGTTGGGCTGGGTCTTAACTTGATTCTGTGGAGGTGTTGTTCGTATGGTCCATGGCCTGATAGATAATGAACCAATCCATATGTTGGATTTAAGTGGTTTAATTTTAGTCTATCGACGATGCTAGGAAAAATTCTATGTAATCGTTGCGCTCCACTGTATTCCTGCCATTCTTTATCCCATAGTTGTATTATGTTCTCGTTAATTTCTTTCTCATCTTTTAGATCCCTGTTAAAAATTTCTCTAATTTTCCTCTTCTCTTCTTTCCTTAACCAGTAATTAATTGCCCTTTGCAATAACACATAGTTCATTGGTTGGATACCAAGTATTATACAGAGTGCGCTATGCGAAGTAGTGTTAAAAGCTCCAGACATTCTGATTAATAGGTTTCTTTGTGGTCTATTGATTTGATTTCTGTAAGTCTTATTTCTTAATAGTCTATCAATCCAAACGCTGGATGCGTACACCATGGTAGCTGACAAAATAGTTTATTGGTATAGTCTTAGTACTTTTAATGGTAGCCTGTATCTGTTTCTTGCAATAGTAGTCAATTTATTCGCTACACTGTTTCCCCTTTTTACTATATATTTCAAATGTTCATCAAATTTTAGTCTATCGTCTAGCACTATGCCAAGGTATTTTATGCTTTGCGCTCGTTCTACTCCTACTCCATTTAATTTTATAGTCGGGTTTCTTTGTAGTTTTGTGCCGAAAATTAGATATTTGGTTTTCTTTGATGATATCCTTAATTTACTCTCCATACTCCATTCTTCAAGTGTTTCTGTTATCTTTTTAACTTTTTCTTCCAATTCCTTTCGGCTGTTTCCTGATGTTGTTATTACGACGTCATCGGCGAATGCCACTATTTTATCGACTTCTTGCTTTTTGTTTATTTTTTCCAAGCAAGGTTGTAATTCTATGTCCCATAGTAGGGGTCCTAATATTGATCCTTGCGGGCATCCTTTCTCTGTTTTAATTATTATGTCGCCCTCTTCATTGGGTATTATTATTTTTCTGTTTTCTAGATAGTTTCTTATCAAATTCAGTAAGTATGCTGGCATTTCCAGTTTTTTTACATTTTCAATTAAGGATGGAAACCATAAATTATCAAATGCTCCTTCGATGTCAATGAAGAGCGCTAATACATATTTCTTTTCGTATATCTTTTCTTTGATATCATATAGAAGAGTATTTATGGCGTCTTCTGTTGATTTTCCTACTCTGAATCCAAATTGTAGTTTGTCTTCAGTTACGTTTCTGTATTTTGAATTCTGTTTAATATTACTCTCTCAAAATTTTTTGATATATTTTTTAATAAGAATATAGGTCTATATGAGTTTATTTCTGATGGATCCCTTTCTGGTCCTTTTGAGAGAATAATTAATTTTGATGCTTTCCACGGCTCTGGAATTTCTTGTTTCTTTATTAGTAAATTGAAAAGCTTCGTTAGGTAGGGGACCCATAAATCTTTAGTCTTCTTGTATATTTCGTTTTTGATGCCATCTATACCCGGAGATTTCTTGTTTTTAAGTTTTCTAAAGATCTTTTCTATTTCTTCGTTAGAAATCTTTTCTATTTCCTGTGGGGGTATCAGCATTCATCTCAGCGACCGCGAAAACTATGGATTTGACACTAATATCGATCATTTTGGATTATTTTTACATGTCTCGGTACCCCCCTCCGCCCCGCAGATAACCACCGGCCCCCATACAATGGTAGCTGAATTTGAAAGTCATCGCTAATGGAAGTGTCACGATTGATCTCAGCAACCGCGAAAACTATGAATTCGACGCTAATATCGATCATTTTCTACTACTTTTACATGTCTCGGGAAACTCCCCCTGGTTCGAATTTTGAAAAAAAAAAAAGCTTCGTCTTGGTCTGTGGCCTGGATCAAGGTACCTGTGTAAAAAAAAAAAATAGTAACTCTCGGTCCACTCGTCTGGTCAACAGGCTGCAGACAAACAGACACACAAACAAACTCTTTATTTTATTTATATTAGAAGATTTTTCTTTTTTGTTATCTCCAGCAAATATAAGCTATGTAAACATCTTAAGCAATAGAAACTCGAAAGTATGAAGTTAATAAAGCTAGATAAATTTGTTGGATTTGAGCAAGTGTTACATTCTATTGAGATTTCTTGTATAGTCAAGGTGTTAGCATTGTTCTAGGGGACCCACAGCTTCGATTCCCAGAGGGAATTCAATGTTTTCGGTGCTGATCCACATTCTGAGAAAGTTGGTGTTACGTGAGTTAAATACTAATGAACTCTGATTTAAAAAGCCGCCTTCGATATACTGACCACTCATCACGCAATTAAACATGCACCACTTTGACTTCACAGTGGCGGCTCTTAAGGGAAGCTCACATCAGAGGCGACTCGTGAAGAAAGTTGCATTTGTAAAAATTTTAAATGTATCACTATGTGGTAAGGAAAGAACGCTTCATATAGCTTCAGAAAATTTTATATATAAGAATTAGTAATAAATTGGTTAATATTCCCTCATTTGGCTTATACAAAAAAAAGTCCCGTTGAGACTTTCCTCAAGAGCCGCTAATCGCTTTCATTAGTAAAAGTTGCACTTCTACCAAAAACAACGGGTAGAAACAATAAAAAAGGTAAAACCTAAGTGAGTTCTAATTCTTGCATCTGTCCCTTCGGGGCTTCAGTAATAAGTGTTATAACATTTAAGTTCGTGTAATAACATTTCAAACACAGATGAACAAAGAAAAAAGATTAGAACAATTGCAACTAAGAACTTGCAACTTGCACAGTGAATGGTTAACGTTGATTGAAGTCTTACTTCTTTTGTGCAACAGCGAAGTTAAGAAGACGGGACCTATCATACTCCGAACTAGAGATGACCAATTCTAGAATTTTTACTTTCCGGAATCCGAAAATTAAAATCGGAAAAATGGATTTCGGGAAAAAACCGATGTCTGAAAAATTACGGAATTCGGAAAAATCCGGAGTTTAAAAATTTCGATTTCGGAAAAATTCTGAAATTTTTCCGAATTCCAGATTTTTTCCAAATTCCGAAATTTATTCAAAACCCGGAAAGTGAAATTTCCGATTTCGGAAAATTTTGGCCATCGCTACTCCGAACCAAACTGGGATTTGAATTCTTTATTGTTTGTAAAACTACAGAGCATCAGCTCAAATTAACTCACACGGAAGAGCTAGCTCCTTTCCACCAAAGTTCCTTGTCTTCAGGAGAGAGCTATATCACAGAATACAACTCCAGCACAAGTCTCAGAGAGAAAAATACGTCAAACTGGCTGGATGCTGCAACATTGAACAGGTAAATTCTTAAGGCCGACCGCATATTGACAGAGGAAGGTTAGCCAAGCCGAGGCAGAAGAGGATCTGGAGAAAGATGACTGAGTGCATTGACCGTGTGGTACAGTCACAACGGTTAGGGAGACCTTTGGCTAGCACGTGTTCAAGTGCATCTGCGGTGCAAGGCCTTGTTTCGTTGCTCATAGTACTGAACGTTGGCTTGTCTGTCCTGTTTTCTGACCGACATAAGCGATGATTTCGTTGCCTGAATCATTAAGACTGTCCGTGTCAAATGCTGCGAAGGTAGAATCCTAAGGGAAATGGGGAAGCATAAATTATAATCACGCTCGACCCTAGCCATAGGAGCTAAATACAAGGTTTTGATTGGTGGAAAACATCCGTTTCTCGCCACGTAGCATACATATAAACCAAAGTTTAGCTGCTGTCAGATCTCGTTGCTGAGCGTGCTAGCGAACGGGCTAGTAATGAAAAAAATCACGTTTGTTGTGGGTTCAAACCCAGCCCGAGCAATTTTTTTTATTTTTTTAAATTTTCATAACACTTTTATCATTAAAATAAGGTAAAAATAATACTCATTTACCCTTGTACGTAATATTATAATGCATAAAAAGTGATTTACATACGTTACGAAACACAGCTGAGCGGGCGTCAGCGAGCGAAGGGGGTTAAAAACCCCGTAGGGCTTGTTTTGTTCCACCTTGACTTCCATGACAATACCACGTGACATTACGTCACACTCGGGTAGTGCAATTTCGAATCTCACCCGCTTCCTTGTGACAAAACAGTTGGTTAGGATAGCGCGCGAAAAAAATACATTGGGGACAAGATATATTTGGTTATTGGGCTAACTTGGGCTCACTTTATATTCTTGATTGCTTATTTTTCGAATATGTGTTTACTTAAACGCACAACTGAAAGTTTAAGGGAAAGTTGAAGGTGTGGTCGTGTTCAAACTGAGCACACTGTCCATGGCCATCTGTCAGCTTCAAGGTGATTATTCTTTGAAAATAATTTCTTAAAATTTCGAATAGTTTATTCTCGGAGTACCACAGTTTCCTTCCACAGTCTCATTCCACCAATTATTCTATCATCATTCACTTGACTTAATTATTTTTCCCTTTAGCCTAAAGGGCATAATTCTGGGACGTTAAACTGAAAGTTTTCATTTTCATTTCGAATAATTTAGCAAAATTTGAACAATAAATTCTTTGAGCATTCATTATTCGAGTGTTCTAATAAAATTAGTTCATTACTTGTTGGGAAAAAATATTACACAATAAATGATTATGACAAACGACTATTTGAGTAATTAATCAATTAATTTGATCTAGCTTTCTGGCTTTCCTTTAGTTACACTTATGTTGTTCGCAGGGGCGGATCCAGGACGGACTTCTGGAGGGGGGGAGTGGGTTGTAATACTGCCACTTAGAGCTACTTTTAAGAGTTCCAAACTCTGGGATGGGTTTTGTTCATATATAAAATAAGAAATAGTTTCCTCTTCTGGAAGGGGGGCAATCGCCCCGAGCCCCCTGGATCCGCCCCTGGTTGTCCAAATATTGAATGAGGAGCGCGGTAACTCAGTGGTAGAGCGTTCATATCTAGTATGTGGGGATCCTGAATAAATCTTCAGCTCACGCCAAGTGGGCTTTGTGGTAGACAAACACAGTACGTGTGGGTTTTCCCGTGAATCTCCGATTTCTCTCACTTTCTTCATTTCGCCATTTTATTCATTCTCATAATTACTGTCTCATTTACAGGGGCGTCATTCGGGGCTTCAGTGGGGAAAATGCCCCGTCTCCGCTGAATTTGACATTTGTATACATTTTTATTCCATAAGATAATAAAAATACCATGTCCTCTCAATTAAAATTTGAAATGATGCTGTTGGTTCTTTAGCCTAGACAGCGCATTGGAGATAATAGAGAGAGATTTTCGAATATCGAATAAAAGAAACCTGTTGGCATAAGGTATAGTTGAGGTAAGTCAGCACACACCCACATACACACACCGACACCGACACCCACAACACACACACACACAAACTTTAGGAAGGTGATCAAGAATTGATAATCTACAAGAAGCAAATCGTTGGATAAGAACGATTAAAGTTATAAATTAGTGAAGAAACCGTATCTTCAGTCACGTGCTCGAATCCTTATTCAATAATAATTACGATTATAAAATTAGCTTGAGGAAAGAGCATCAGATGTATACAAGATTACAGTCAGAGTAATCAAGGTTTTCGACCACACCTCCAGACACGTACCCAGATAAATAAATAAACGCCAAATTATATTAAAATTTTTATAATTATCCCTGAAATTAGACTAAATTTACAGAAAAGTAGGAATTTCGGTGAGTTCCGGACCCCAGAATCTACCTCCTCCGTACATTCTTGCACACCGCTTTTGAAGCACGTTTGTTTATTTATTACAGGGACTTGAAAATAATTTTAATTTTCATTACTCAATATGAACTTAACGAATTTCATGATTCTGACTCGCGACACCCTCTCCCTCACTAGACCTAGATTGAAAATTGTAACGTTATTTCAATCATAGCATAGTTCAACACAATGAACTTGAAAATGAATTAATTCCGTTTAAAATGTCCCGCGCACCTGGATGCATATCTCGTCTATCAAGCATCTCGCATATCTCTGACCTATCCTAACAGACCACCAACTGCCATCTGTTGTTTATATTTGGAACTAGAATTCTTGGCGATAGAAAGCAATAGTTTAAATAAAAACGGCCCATATATGGAAACGTAGAAGAATTTAATGGAATGGGGATTTGATATAAGAAAAACTCAACCCGAAAGTTGTATAATTTGTCTTTCTTATGCTTGAGGTATATTAAGATAAATGCAATTTGCTATGTGATAATTCGCTGAGTCGAAGTGCAGTACGATCCTGTGGTAGGAGAGACATTTTGCATTGTGTGGGCGATCAATGTCATTTATTTCCACTACGCATGCTTACAAGTTTGTATAAAATTTCCTACACGTGTTTATTTATGTAATACATTCCATGTGTTATCTACAACATCCAAAACCTGATTTCTAAATAAATGTTTGGTTGATTTTTTTTAAAAACATAGGAAGTCCATGTTCTGTAATAAAAAGGAGGATATTGTCAAAAAAAAACAAGAATTTCTGTTGTGTCTTACGTATTTATATTTATTTAAATCTTCAGGAAAGTGACAACGTTAGAAAGGGACAAGGGGCAGATGCCCTTGGTGGGCACTTCTGCCTTCCAGATAAACTGAATTGTAATTAGGATTATCAAGATTACGCAGATGATGGGTCCTGAGGGTTTAGACCTCCTCTCGAAATCCAAACTTTTAACATTTTAGGGGTGATTGTACAAATTTTAATGTAATTCATACTCATATTGAATTTGAACCCCCAAAGAGCTTTGGATCAATCCCGAAATAAATTCTTACGTACGTGCCTGAAGATTACGACCTTTCAAAGCACAATGTAGAGACGCTTCATGCAGCTAGTAGAGTGGGGAAGGGTAGATCAATCGTCCTTTGCATAATAATGTAATATAAGCCTTCCAAGTATATTATATGTTTAATTGATAAAAGGAAAGTGAGACAATTTAAATTATATCATATATTAATACAGTAAAAGTAAAGATAATAATCAAAAGTAGAAATTAACGTAAAAATTTAATTCAATAATAACAAAAGCTGGGATATTTCAAAGCCCCGACAGAGCCACATCGTGACTTGAGGCATTTCCTCTGAAATCGAAACGGTTGGTGACCCTAACGTAGATCAAGTAATATAAAACAATCTTTTTCGGTTAAAAAAAGAAAGAAAGAAAAAGAATTAACTGTCCCCAAAAGTTTCCGTCCCTCCCTCTGTCTGACTTCCAGGAAATTAAACCTGGTGTTGTCACTGTTTGAGGTAGAGCCTGCGATCGCTGGAATCACAATCAACAACAGTGGTGGATAAGGACAAAAAATCAGAGCATAAACTTAAAAGTAGCACATCAGCACACTTTGTTGTAAGGATGTAAAATCTGGAAAACTCTCAGTCAAGATGGTCGATCATCTATATCGCGGATATGTTGTTAACGTATACGCTTTTCGTGCGAGAGACCAGAATTCGTTTCCTGGTACGAGTAGGCTTTCTTCCAGAAAAGAGCCATGGTTTCGAATCCCTTATTAATGAGTTGATTGATTTTGACTTCAACGTCTTTTTCAACAGCAAGGCTATGAGACGGGACCTACTGATTAATGTGGCATCCGAACCACATGAGCTCCTGCTGGAGAACAAACCCGGGTCTCACACGCCAAAGGCGCGTATGCGAACCGCTTAGCCACGAATAAGCTCGAATCCCTAATTAAATTGTAAGTCCATGACTTATGTAGTCTTTGTGGTGAAAAAGATGTTGAACTCCAGACCAACAGATTTGATTTCGGTATTGTCCGATTCGAAACCAAAATAGGCCTACTGTCAACAGGCTACGTATGTTCAGTATAAGATTTTAACAGCTCAATAATTATTGAAAATGCCACTTTATACAGTAAAAGCTTGACAATTTCAAAAATTGATCTGGGAATTTTCCTTACATTTACGATCGTGATCAACATTATCTATAAATTAACAAGGAAACAGTGAATAAGTTTTAAAATATTTTCCTTTCCGGAGTTGTAAGGATGTTCAGGAGGATACGTAATGTGTCATGAGAAGATGAACACATTTGCCGGGATCTATAGAAATACTGTTCCATTATTCTTATTCTTATCCCTATTCTTATTATCTCAAACAATGTATTCCCCGAAATGCTTGAACTTGTAATCATGCACATAGAAAGTAATGAGTTGTTGGGAAATCCAATTTAGTTTTTCATTGTGCATAGAATAAGACTTTACAAATGCGCATTGATTAATCCTAGGAACACTAAGGGGGGGGGGGGGATATCGCAGGCCCACAAATTATTTTTGTTACATTTTGTAACCTTTCTAATTGCATTTAAAAAATCTGAAAAAAAAAAGATATTGTCAAATTTGAACCCATTCATCATAAACCATACTTGCTTAGTTTTTAGTGATTTGTTTTTTCGATTTATAAATAAAGAAAATGCTGTGAACCTTAGAGGTCCCCCCCCCCCCTCGTTGATAGTACTAAAGGGTTATTCACCGCATACGCTAACTGCTATATTCGAGTGTGTTGGCTATTTATTTTATTTTCCTTTGAAACAATTTTGATATGACAACATGCAGGGGCAATCTGAGCTATTATTCTAGTGCAGTGTTGCCAACTGCACTTATAAAAATTTAGTATATACATTTTTTCTAATTATTTTTGGGCACCTAAATATTCTGTTCCTATTAGTTTATCCCTTGAAACTAGCAAACACCTAAATATGTCACTTTATATTATAATCACACACACACACACACACACACACACACATATATATATAAAGAAAGAAAGAAACAAACAAACAAACAAAGAGAGAGAGTCAAGTTTCAATAGTGAGTGGAAAGAACAGCATGCAACACTGACTGAATACTGATATTTCATAGGAATTTGAAAGTTTGTTATTCTGTGACTGTGACTGTATGTGGGAATCTGCAGCAGCATTGGAACAATGGCAAATCGTGCTCTTCGCCAAAGTTCAATTGAGAAAGATCTTAAAGAACTTTTAACTTAATCTGACATAGAAGATAGTGAGCTCCAATATAGCAAGGTGGAAATAAGCCTGTCAGATTTGGGTGCAAAAGACAGTGATTTGAACATTTTATTTGATAAATAAAATGTAACAAATGGAAGCAGTAGTACGTTTCTTGCAATGAATCCCTTGTGATATTCATGATGTTGTAGTGGTGTTAGTTTACAAAACTGACTGACAGGTCGAAGCTTGTTTGCTTACATTTTACATGTGCATTCCATAGGCGCAAAATCCTGACATTGTGCTACTAGAAAAATTGTAACTTATGTTGAGTTGGCAACACTGCTTCTCTGGTGACATCTCCTATAGTGTCCAATGAATGTCCCTCACACTGTCTATCTTTTTGCGGACACAAAATTTGAAAGAATTTCGCCATTCCAAGGATAATCGAGATGGAAATATAAAAGACTAATCTTGAATTCATTGGAATACTGAAGTATACCCCACTCTTCCCTATTCTACCCTACTTTACTGCACCACCACCAAAATGCTTTTAGAAGCCGCCTTTGTATATATACTACACTGTATTAAGTTGCTATTGATCTGTTTGATAGTTTTTTTCTACACAAACAAATAAAATAAATAGGTCATAGTTACTGACATAAATAAAAAATGGTAATATAACAATTACATATATATAGTTGGCAACACTGTATTTAGAAACCTAGTAACTAAAACTTAGAAGAAGTGGCAAGAGCAAGTTGTGGCTTTGTATTAAATAGAATGTGGTTTGGTGAAAATATTTGTAAGTTAATTTCTGGTTTATCGTCGACTCCGAGTAGGTGTGTTTATGGATTGCAGTTTTTAAGAGAGAAAAGTCAAAATGTTCGATAATTGAAGTGTGTGAATCAACTCAAGTCCTGGCTGAATGTGCATCTGTACAGTGGGCTAGCAGACACGCTGTCGTTTTTGTTTCTAGCTTAATAGTGTGAAGAATGTTTGTCAGTTAAAGTGAATTGTGTGAATTGGAGAAATTTGTGTGTATAAATTGTGTGAAGAATGGTTGTGAATTGAAGTGAATTTTTCTTGGAAGGCAGGTTTCCGTTATTACTGGTCAGTGTTATTACTGTATAATAGTGGAACTTTGTGCACACGAGTTTATACAGTACATAAGGAAAAGCAGCGATTATCAACAATCTGAAATTGGTGGTTAAACGATATAAGTGTGTAAGTGGACAAATTGTGCCCTTGTAGTTATAAGACTTACATAACCAAAACAAGGTTTATCAAGAAACTGAGTGGCCTACTTCAGAAGTAAATAGTGATATCCAAGAAACATAAACAGAGTATAGGCTTCTTGAAAATTCTTCCACAAGAAAAGAACGTAAATTAGGTGGTAAAGTACATATATAGATTTATATAAAAGGGTGTAAAAAAAACATATAGTACCAGAGGTATTGCAGCATGTGCATCGGGTGTAATTAATACTTTCCGATACAGCTAATAATATATTATAGAAAATTAATACTTTAGTAGATAAAATAGTGCATGTTTTTTTTTTTTTTTTTTTTTTTTTTTTTTTAATAACAGGAATTGGGAAAAGAGTTACCATATTTTAAGGGTAAATTTAAGTAAATATGGATAAAAGTTAAAATACTTTTTTGCTTTCAAACATGTAAATACAAAGGAAAGGACAATGGAGAGAAAATGGTTGCTTGTGATCTGTGTGGTAATTGGTTTCACCTACTCTGTATAGGAATAACAGCTGATGAAACAGAAAGTAGAGACATAAAAGGAAGAAAGTAAAAGGTAAAATAAAGGAAAATGAGATAGAAGGCTTTTGGAGCTGTGAAAACTGCAAACGGGAATGGATAAACCAGGCACGTAGCCAGGATTTCGTAATAGGGGGTTCATGACATGAAATACTGTGGTTATCACACCAGGGGCTGGATCATGTTAAAATATTTTACTGGCAACATATATGGGTTTGTTAGGACAATATAATGATGATATTTTAGTATTTCAATAACAAAATATGAAGAAATCTCGAGTAAAAGAATATTTAAAAAAAGTATTGAAAATTTTTTTGCAATATCTAAGTTCCTTCATCTGTTCATTAAAATATGACAATTTCTCTTTCATTATGACCTCAACTATCATAGAAAGTACGTATCAGCTATTATAAATAGTACATATCCAATAATATCTTTAAAATATTTTACAATAGCTGTGTTCCTTTCTCTGTTGAATCAAATCTTACAGAACTTTCTTTCCACATAACTTTTTGTTTTTATTATTCCATCAGCTACTGTTTGTTCCAAATGACAAGTTAAAGGACCAGTAGAAAACTATTTCTGAAATAACATGTTTGATACTGCAGAGAAGAGATGACGAAAAATTATGATTAAAAATGTCAACACCATCACAGAACGGCACTATGTTCTCCAAGGCTTGAAATTTTCATGACTAGTAGCAGAAATTCTGAGAATTCCGTAATTTTACTTGAAATTTCAAATTCCCTGACTTTTCTAAGATATCCCATTCATTCGCCACCATATATTGCAAGTAATTCGGGTAATGTGTTTCTAGTAAGGCTGAAGTGGAGAGGAAAGAATGAAAGGGGCATATGCCGACAACCTGTGCTCAAGTTTGCGTCTTATTGGCTACTGCTTATTTAATTTGTGATTTGGAACAGACAGAGAAAAACACACATCAATAATTTTCTCATTCAGTCTGACAAATATTTACAAAAGTAATCTCATTTTCCCTCTTCGTGCCATTACATTTAACAACTAGTCAGGGGTGAGGGCACAGGCACAGATATCAGAGCCTTGCTGTAGTTTTTTATTTTTAACGATTCTTCTTTTTGTTTCATCCTTCCTTATTTTTTTCATTTCTGGTTCCGAAGATACCTGGATAGATCTAAAGAAAGGGAAATATAGTAAAACAGAAGACGCACAAAACCTATTAACTATAATATGGTAAATTCAGACAGAAATAGATGAAATGAAGAAAGAAATACGAGAAAAGTCATGTACATGCGAAGATGAAACCAAACAAACAAACATAGGTAAGTACTTAGGAGATAAGAAATCAGATACGGAAGATGATAAGAAACAAGAGAGAAAACAGAAATGAAGAATCGAACAAAGGAGGCAACAACGTCAAAAAACAACGAAAAAAATTTTAAAGAAGCCCCGAAGTAAGTAAAAATGTAAGTGAAGAGAATACATACCTGCAGAGAGAGAGAGAGAGAGCATACCTGGAACAGAAACATGTGAAAAATTCAACACCAAACAGAGTAATCCTGAGGAAAGAATATACATAGAGACAATTAGAAATAAGAAAGTGAAAAAGGGGAAAAATGAAGTAAAAGAACAGGATAGAGAACAAAAAAGCAAGGAAGAAAAACAGCAAGTTACACAAAACAATAAAGAACAGACAGTAAGTGTACAAGAAGAAAAATACTGGAGAACAGTAAAAAGAGGAAAAAGATCAAATGCAAATATAGGAAATAAGCAACAAAATCCAAATATTAAAAATATTTTACAAGATGGAGTTGTATTAGCAATAGGAGATTCAAAAGGTGCAGCGAAATTCTGTGAAAAACATGGAGTAAAGACTCAGGTTTTCCCAGGAATTAGAATAAACAAATTAGGGAAAATGTTAGAGAGTAATAAAGAAGAATATAAAAATCCAAAAGTAATAGTAGTGCATGTAGGAACAAATAATATATTAAGAAGAAATGGAAAGCATCTAATCAAAGAAATGTGGAAGTTCCTAGAAAAAGGGAAGGAACTATATCCTGAAAGTGAATGGGTTGTAAATAGATAAATATATAGAAATGATATTTATGAGGATACTATAGAAAAGCTGAACGATGGCATAAATTGGGTCTGTAAACAGCTAGAGACGGTATATGTAGATGCAAATAGAAGACTAACCATTATGAAGCAGCAAGTAATGGAATACACCTGAACTGGAGAGGAGAGTGTTTCTTAGGACAACAAATCTTGGAAGAATGCGGAAAAATTCTTAAAATAAAAATTATGGACCAGAATTACTGACTGAAAGAGAAAGAAAAATGGAGTAAGGTTGCCAGAAATGAAGAAAATAAATAAAAATAATTCAGTAAATAACATAAAAATAGGTTATTTAAATATTCAGGAAGGGGGAAATCAAATAGAAAAATGGGAGGAAATTATTGATAATATGGAGGAATTAAATATGAACATAATGCTAATTAGAGCAACAAACATGAGGGATGAAATTACCCCACATTTGGAAGATACTAAGTGGGAAGGAAGCAATAGAAAGACTGGAGATATTAAAGAAGGAGGAGTTGGAGTTATAATAAATAAAAATATGTGTTATAGAAAATAAATTAAGATGCAAAACCAAGGCCGTAAAGATCATTTATGGATTAAAGTAAAATTGGGAAAAAAGGAATTTTATTTAGGTGTAATATATTGGAGACCGGAAAAAATCTAGGGTGGAACACGGAAATATATAATTGTGTAAATGAAGAATTAAATGAAATACGAAAAGAAATGTAGATTATATAATAGGAGGAGGTCTAAATGCACATTTGATAGAAACGGAAGGAGAAAGAAACAAAAATGGGCAGCTTTTATACTCACTAGTAAAGGATTTTAATTTAGAAATAATGAACATAAGACAAACACCAGTTAAGAAGACACTTCAAAAGAGAAATAGCTACTACTATAGATTACTTTCTTGTTAGTGAAAAAAGCAGGAAAATGGTTAAAGAATTTCATGTTGATGAAGAGGGAATTTGGAGTGTAGGAAGCGATCATAGATTACTAAAAATGGAACTATTTGATCAAGAGGGCAAGAGAAATTACTCAAGAAAAATAAATAAAAAAGATCAAAACAAACCTACTATTAGAAAACTGGAAAAAGAAGAAGACAAAGAAATATAAAGAGAAGTTAGAAAAAGAATACATAAATGAACGAATCTCTAGAAACAAAAATTAAAAGTGCTGCAGCTGAAGTCTCAAATGTAAAAGAAGGTAAGAAGGGTTATAGAGAAAGTAAGAAATTCGATTGGACCAAGTGGGCCGCGGTGGCTCAGTGGTAGAGCGTTCACCTCTGGTGCTTGGGGTCCCGGGTTCGATCCCAGCCCCCGCCAAGTGAACTTTGTGGTGGACAAACACCGTGTGCGTGGGTTTTCTCGGGGTTCTCCCGTTTCCTCCCACTTTCTTCATTCCACCATTTCATTCATTTCTCATTAGCCTAACCGGCATAACCGTGGGACGTAAAACTCAAAGATTTCATTTCATTTTCGATTGGACCAAAGATACAGAAACAAAAATTAATATAAGAAAAGAAAAAAAAGTCGAACCCATAGATTAAAACTAAAGAAATTCAGGAAAGGAGAAATTGGGAAAGAAGTAATTCAAGCATGGAACGAATAGATCTATATAAATAGCAAGAAAGATGCACATATACATAGCTAAAATAAAAGAAATAAGAAGTTTCAATGAAGAAATAGCAGAAGAAATTAAGCCAGGATGGAGAGAAGCAGGGAAAAAATTTTGGAGATATGTTAGACAAAAACGGAATGAAACAGTAAAAAACATTCTTAGAAATGAAAAGAGAGAAATGCTGAAAGAGAGGACGGAAATTGAGGCGTACTTAACAAATTCAGCGATAAAGCAAAATTATGAAGCACGGATAAATGAAACAAATAAATTAGCAAAAATAAGTAATAAGAGAGTTAAAGAAGAAAGTAAGGAATTAACATATAATATTGAAAATATAGAAATAGAGAGGGCTAGGAAAAAGCTAAGAAGAGGGAAAGCAACAGGAACGGATGAGAACAAATAAGATGTTAATAAACCTAGATAATAAATCTTTGGAAAGTTTAAAGAATATAATGAGTAATATACTTGAATCAGGAACCATTCCTCCAAGTTGGAAACAAAGATTAAGTTAATGTATAAAGGAAAAGGAAAAGATAAAAATGACATAAAAAATTAAATTATAGACCAATAGTTATTACCAGCTGCGTATATAAGTTCTTTGCAATTGTTCTAAGAGATAGATTAATGAACTGGCTAGAGAAAAACAAAATATATTGAGTGAGTTACAAAATGGATTCAGAACAGATAGAAGAACAAAAGATAACATCTACAGATGGTGATCAGAAGAATGAAAACACCTGAACTAAATTGCAACTTACCAGATTAATATGGTGTCGGGTCACCTTTCGCCTTCAGAACAGCCTTGATGCGACGTGGGATGGAGGCATAGAGGTCGTGAATGGTAGCAAGTGGAATTTTACAACATTCCTCGTGCAGGACATCGGACAGTTCTGTGAGAAAGGATGGAGGTGGAAATCGTCGCCGGAGTCGTGTTTCCAAGACGGACCACAGATGTTCAATTATGTTGAGATCTGGGGATTGGGCGGTGTTGATCTTCATCCCGATGTTCCTCAAACCACGCTGCAACAACGCCAGCTGTGTGAATGGGTGCATTATCATCCTGGAAGATGGCGTCATTGTTCGGGAACAACATCCGGACCATAGGATGCAAATGGGCTCCTAAAATTGCGACATAATCGTTGGCAGTAATTCGTCCGCTAAATGTGACCACAGGACCCAATGGAAACCATGATATAGCGGCCCACAGCATCACCGAGCCGCCGTCATGTTTCACAGTTGGGCGGAGACACTGCAGATCATAAGCTTCTTTGGACGTTCTCCCCACATAAACACAGCCCGTGGTTGGGAATAGGGTGAAGGATGACTCATCCGACCATATCACACGTTTCCAGTCCTCAACGGTCCAAGTTGCATAGTCGCGGCACCATTTGCGGCGTGCGAATGCGTTATGGTACCTGATGAGCGGTTTGGCCCGTGCAACACGACCCCGTAAGTTCATGTCATGTAATTCGCGGCGGACTGTGATTGTCGAAACAGGAAACAGGGTGGGGGAGGTGCTGATTGAGTTCCTCCGTCACTTGCTCCGCAGTGGCACGACGGTTCTGCGTGACAATGCGCTTTAATACCCGACGTGACCTGTCACTCATGATTTTCTTCCGCCCACTGTTCCGCTTCCCCGATGTGGTTTTCCCGTGTGTTGTGTAGGCCGTCATCACCTTCGACACTGTCCCAGGCGACACACCTAACACAGTAGCCACTGTCGTCACACTCACTCCACATAACCGCGCACCAACAATTTGCCCTCTTTGGAAATCTGAGAGGTCTCCCATTTTACACTACCTCCGTCTGCTGCAGCTACTGGACACTGCTGTTCCACTGCGCCTGACGTAGTATGGAGACCGACCTAACACACCACCACCAGCGGTCCGGCGCTGCGGGCGCCACGACACCACTGCCAACCCACACATCTGACGTGTTGCCAACTACAGGTGTTTCAAGTTTTCTGATCACCATCTGTACATTATAACACAACTGATAGAAATATGCAGAGAAACGAAAGATTTCATGATAGCATTTATTGATATTGAAAAGGCGTATGATACAGTCAAGAGAAAGATATTATGGGAAGTAACGGAAAACTTAGAAATCCCAAAGAAATTTATTATGCTCCTTAGGGAACTATATAAGGATAAGAAATACAGATATGAAATGGGAAACATAAAATCAAAATGGATTAACAATAACAAATGTTTGAAACAAGGATGTCCTCTATCACAAATTCTGTTCCTGATATACATACACGAAGTGGAAGAAGCATTAGTCGAAACAAACAGAGGGATAGAATTAAGATTGCAAGCGAAAAAGTAAGAAAAATCCCTTGTACTCTATTTGCGGACGATGTGGCTTTGATGAGTAATAATACTGCATATATTAAGGAAATGCTAGAAACAGTAGTTAGGAAAGGAGAAGAAATTTGTTTAAAAATAAATGAAGAAAAAAGAAAGTTCATGGTTTTTAGTGGAGACATAGAGGATCAACATATAGAAGGAGGAAACATAGTAAGTGACAGGACTGAGGAAATAGATTTTTTAGGAATTACACTGGAAGAAAGAGAACAATACTTACTTGAATACGAGAAAAAACTGAAAAATAAACTACAAAAATATACAGCAATTATTAAAAATAAAGCAATGTGGTTGAGGTGTCAAGAATACTTTGGAAACAAGTAGCAGTACCAGCGCTAACATATGCAAATGCAGTAATAACTTTAACGGATAAAATCAGGAATATTTTACAAGCACAAAATCAAATAGGAAGGTTTGCCCTAGGAGCAAATAAATTAATTGCAAATGTAACAATAACAGGAGAGATGGGATGGAGTGATTTTGAAAAAAGAGAAATTACGAGTAAAATAAAATATCTTGGAAGATTAAAATTTATTTAAGAAACAAGATTAGTAAAACTTGTGCATGAAGCCACTAAACATATGAGAAAAGGGAACACAAAATGGTTTAGGAGAGTTAGGAAATTAGAAAGAAAATATGATCAAACTACCCGCTGGCACAGAGAAGAGAATTATAAAAACGGAAAAATCATCGAAAAACAGTTAAAGAAAAACCACAGGAAAAGTGGTATGAAAAACTAGTTAAGAATAGCAGTTTGAAAGGAATATACAGATATAAAAAGCGTTATGAGAAAATAAATTATATGGACAATGATTTACGGAGCATTTTACTTTTCAAAGCCAGGTCAGAGAGCCTTAAAACAGGAGTAAGATTGAAAAAATTTAAAGAAGTGAACCAAAAATGTCACCTATGTTTCAAAGAAGATGAAACACTAGAACATTTAATTTTAAAATGTGAAGAAACCCTAAAAATAAGGAAAACATGGAAATGGAACGATGACATGGAAAAGGAAGGGAATTTAGTTAAATTAGTTTGGAGGCTAGGCTTTAATGTAAATGGGAAGGAATTAAGTGAGAAAGAAATTAAAAAAAAAAGAACTTCTCGAATTTTGGTGGAAAAAGAAAATGGAAAATGTTAAATGAAAAAAAGCAGTACATGTTCATTTTTTTCTCGTAATTTTATATTTTTTTTCAGGAACCAAACTACCGAAGAGAAGGAAGAAAAATACCTTGAACCTGAATCTGAAGTAATAATAGAGAATAAAAATATATGATGGGGGCTGCGGTGGCTCAGTGGTAGAGCGTTCACCTCTGGTGCTTGGGGTTCCGGGTTCGATCTCGGGCCCCGCCAAGCGAGCTTTGTGGTGGACAAACACCGTATGCGTGGGTTTTCTCTGGGTTCTCCCGTTTCCTCCCACTTTCTTCATTCCAACATTTCATTCATTCTCATCATCACTGTCTCCTTTAGCCTAACTGGCATAACCGTGGGACGTAAAACTCAAAGATTTCATTTCATTTTCATTTCAAAAATATATTATATCTTAGACATCCCAAGTTAATATTAGACAAGATAATTATTTACCGTGAGAAATAATGACATTTATGCTGTGGCCCTTAGAGCTTTCCCCCCCCCCGTTGGTGTTCAATGTAATCCAAAAATACCTTGGTGTTCCTAGGGTTAAGTTAAATTTAACATTCTTTTCGGAACCCAGGCCATACGAGGCAGGATATCGGCTATATAAAGTGGAATTCAAACCACTATTCTTAACATATTATTAATTTTGTGTACCATCTGAAATGAATCTGAGTATGCATACACAGAAAGCACTTGCAGTAGCCACTGGGGCAGATCAAAATATTTAACATGTAGAGAAAAATGCTAATGTGTTACAAATTTACATACTATTAGCTATTCTTCATTCATAAAGTTGTGTGAGTAGCAATCACTTGAATGACTATATGGGCCTTTTTCCACAATGGTTTGCATCAAAGCAACGCACAATCTGCGTTTTAGTTTTCGAAAGTGGACGTAACAGTTATAGTTGATTTTCTTAGATTTTGCGTTGCGAACTTACCAGCAACGAATGTTTTACATTAATTAAAAGATGATAATTATACTGACTATGAATTTAGAGATGTGTGCGTATCTTTACCTTATGGTCCAATAATCAGGAATTTTGGATGCGTCTTTAACACTCAGTTACTCGCCTGCCTACGTTTAATGTCATTCGCTTCGATTAATGTAATTTCCTGTGGGGTCACGAAACAAATTCCCTTCAGGAATTGGAAGCAAACCTAGTAACTTTTTTAAAATCACTTTTAGAATTAACTTTTAGAACTTTATATATATATTAGATTTGGATGTGGTGTCGTCTTCTCAGGCCCGTATCCAGGGAAGCAAGGGGGGCGGGTCCCCCTTAAACTTTGGCTGCCCCCATAAAATTTCACGGTAGGCTTGCAAATAAACTATAATATGGTGATGAAGTATAATATGATTGGGTCGGGCTCCCCCTTTCTTCTAATTATAAGAAATAATGGCTCCGTTGAAGTGAACTACACTTTCTGCAGGACAGTTTCCACTTGCCACAAAGGAAATTTATGATCATATAGAAAAAGCGCGTCATTTCGTGCGGGTTTGCGTCAACAGCACGCAAAATGTGAGTTTTCTTTGCGGTAGTCGGCATTGCAGTTGTAAATAATTGTTATATTATTTGCATTGCGTTAGGGTCAGCATTTTAAGACGGTCGTTACGTGATGAAGAGGTGCAGAGTTTGGAAATTTTTACCATCAATATTCTTATTTTATTGTGAACACTGGCGATTTGAAATCATAAAATAATAATGCTCTGGGAAGAATGTCAGTTTATGTTTGCTGTACTAAGCCTCATAGGCACTGTCACAGTAAAATGTGAAACTGTAAACACGTGAAGTTATCCATGTGGTGAAGTGTATAGAGATTTAAATTGAGAGTTAGGCTTAAGATTTTTAACATTGAGAAGCAAAGATAGAGTAGAAACTGTTTACCTGTGTATATTTTGTTGTATTGAGTGTACATCATGCCTAAATCTAAACGTGACAAGAAGAGTAAGTACATTTCCTAAAATAATACCTAATTGACAAAACAAGCAAATGTTTTCGTGTTTGTTGATACCTTGTACAAATTAAGAATATGGTACCGAGTAGATAGTACATATTAGTACTTTGCATTTTTAATATAAAATATTGTTGGTACCTCCAGCTGTCGTATCTTGTGGGTGGTTTTACATTCCGCAGCACAGATTAACTTGAGGTGGGTATAATTGTAATAGGAATAAACACGGTGTTTGTGTTAACTGCTGTATCGCCGGACCAGATGGATTGAAGAATCATTTTGGTTTGTAAGGAAGGGCGAGTCAGTCAGGTGAGGGGAATAGTTAAAGTTAAATATGTACTTGTTTATAATGTAACCGCTCGGCGCTGTACGTGAAGGCGGAAGGGCCTATTCGGCGTAGAGGCACACTTGTTAGATTTATGGAAAAGGGACTGTGGAAATCGTGCGTAAGTAACAAGATTGTCCCATATCGTGTTTGAGTTTTATCGAGTTATACAAAGATAAGGAGTGTCAGTCGTGCAGATTTGGCATTTATTTCGAAGTTGGTCGTCCGCTTAGTCTTTGGTTAAAGACGTAATAATTGGTTCCTTTGCCGAAGTTTACTATTTAATTCACATGGTATTCCCGAGCGAGCGTTAGCGAGTAAGAGGCCCGCAGGGCACGTTGTTTTCTGTCTTCATTACAGATAAATGGGAAGGAGGATCTGTGTTCTAGAACTTTGCCGCCATGTTGGTTATGTTAACCGTTCCATTGGAAAGTATACCTTTTTCCACGTTTCTTAACAGTTATTTGCTTACCGCATTATCTACAATTTATTTTTCGACTTGTGTCTTACGTACTTTTAATAGATTTTCCTAATTATTACCAGCCATGTTTACAAAACAAATGCTCATAATCTTACCATGAAGTAACCTTGCGCCAAGTAGTTCCCTTCGCTTGCCGAATAGTTCAATGTTTAGAACCTAAAAGAAAATAAACACAACTGTCGCTCTCCTTATACATTATCAAGCACACAAACGAGCAAATTAAACATTTCCTCTCGGAAAATTTTTAAAATTTTGCTAGAAACGTACAACCAGCTTTGGGACCTAACCCGTAAATTGTATGAAAGGCATGGTGTACTAAAAATGCAGACAGATTATGGAAGTGTGGAAACGAATTGGAACTGCAGAAAAGAAGAGGAACATCTCTAATCAAACTTAATCGAATCTAACCTAATTTAGTACCGGTACATTTTGGTACTTTTTTGGATGGTATTTAGTATCCCCCAAAGTTGTACAACACAAAAGACATTCATTTTATATCATACAAAGTGTTTTTCCACTATCCTCGTTTAAGCATATACCCACTGCCGCTGGGACTCTCCTGCTTGACTCGGTTAGATAACATTCGTGCTTTTTAGTGTCCACCTAACGCAAGTTGGTTCGTGTTTTATGCACTGGTTTTTATGCCATATGTCCACATTGTATTTCGAACAATAATCATTACCAAGTGAGCGAGAGTCACAACCTATTATTTTGGGGAAGAAAGTAAATACTTTTTTTTTTCTTTCTTTCGATTTGCGTGTGGTCCGGCGATGCATCAGTAATGCTCGGCGTTTTATGAAATGAGAAGGAAGATCATTGATATAGATAGCACGTAATAACTTGTATTAATGTTTACTGTAAGATATTTTTATCCAGATTAACTGCAAGATGAAGGTGGTGAGCCTGGGTAGGATATATCCATAGGGAGCAGGCGCGAAGCTGTGGTGGGTATGAGTGTAAATAAACACCCGGGCGAAAGGAAGGCATAAGCTTTTGCTCTAGTTGGGACTACAAGTTAGCTTTGCAGTAGAAGTCCAACTTCTTACACTATTTGTGCATACACTTTTTCTACCTTCATAAATAGCTTAGTATAGGCTAATGTTGCTCTTTTGTTTTTAGTTAATACACTGCATAATGTTTCTCTAATGGAGGATTGTATAGTTCACGCTGTTCATTTCTTTGTAATTTTTCTTCACTGTTATTTACCTTATATATGTATGTTTGCTGCATAAATTAATTGCTTGTGCAATACTATTTATTTCTGATGTAGTACGTTTTACCTGTAAATTTTATATAAATTTTATAATTTATAGAAACCACATATAAAACATTCCGAGATGAAAGAAATAAAACAATTCACAGTAGTTTGTAGTTTCCGTATTGAAGAGTGCATCGTAGGCGGTGTTGATTTTGGTTATGTGGTTTCTAAATCCAATATCCTTTGCTTGTAATATAACGTATTTCGCCTGTAAAGTCTGCGAAACTTTGGCCCCATATATTTTTCCTTTGCATCCAAGTCCGTTCACTCATTAGTTCTGTAACCTTTTTGTAAAGGATTTGGATTGGGTTATATTTTTATATGTTTGTTTGCAGTCATTGTTTTCTAGTTTACCGAAAAATTTGTGAAGCGGACAACAGGCAAGTTGCACAGAATGTTGTGCTGGACGATGTCCAAAGTCTTGGTTGCTGTGCCCCCCCCCCCCCCCAAAAAAAAAGTCCTTAAATTTATAGACAGTTTCGCTAAAACATGTTATCTAATTTCTACTCAGTCAAGTAGTTGATCCTTTCAACTTTACCTAGGCCTATACTTTTTAAGAGAATTCATTAAAAGAATATGAGTGAATTTAGTATTTCGGAACAACTTACTGTAGTGTTTTCAAAACTAGAAACAAATTGACATTTGCAGAAACATGTGGTACGCTGTTGCCACCTCGTGCACATCCCGGTGGATCATCAGCTGGAACTGTCCTGAGTTAAAGAAAAGGAAAATCTCTAAATATATATAATGGATGAGAGTTTTTTTTTTTTTTTTTTTTTTTATACATCACTTCCACGCACAATGAAATGAAAGACTAAAGTAGCTTCTTTCCTTCTAAAATCACATGTTTATTAGCGGCAACATTGGAATTGAGGTCTATTATCAAGGAAACCCTCCACCCACTGTTGCTAAAATGACGTTTATAATTCGACCCTCGCTGAGTGACCGCAATAACTATGTGACGTAGATTCCCTTCCTCAAAACAAATCTGCACGTGTTTTTAAGCTGCCAATTTGTTTTTAGTTTTGACAGCACTTTAGTAAACGCTAGTGACTTGAATTGAATTGTGAGTTTACATCATAATAACAGCGCCCATTCTTAGATGTTAGGTGAACAATATTGCACTGTTGCTGAATAACTGCCACGTGTGAGAAATACCATTCAGGAAACGCAACATAGAAAACGGGAAATTCCTGATTTCACTTTTATCTTAACAGTACCTTCGTCATCATTTTCTTTACCTTCGAAACAATAGTGGGCAGAGTGAAAAAGTCATTATTTAAAAAAAAAGTCATTTTTGGTGATTTTTTAAAAAATTTAAATGGGTTTTTTAAAAAAATATCAAATCTTTCTCCTTATATGCGAACTGAAGAAAAACATTAGGAATTAGTATTAAATGTTAATTATGCCATTTAAGTGAAAGTATTGGGGTTAAATTTTGAACTAATCCCTGATCATTAACCTATTTCGATCGCAAACAATGTTTATTAAGTATTAAGGAAAACGTACAGCAGCGTTTATCAACGTGACACTTTTTTCCACGAAAGTTACTGATATTTGGCAGGGGTATACTTTTAAAATGTCGGAACTAGATTGTGGCATGAAATACATATAAAATACATAAATTTCTGCTAAAGTTATAAGTCTAGTTTAAATGAATCCCAAATAAAGTCTGGATAGGAAAATCATTGTCCACGAACTTTCACGTCGAGAATGGCCTGAAAGGAGGAGATGCGTTGTCGCCATTATTATTCAAATTATGTCCTGGAGTACGGTATTATGAAAATCAATGATAGCAACCAGGGCCTAGAGTTGAATGGTTTCACCAGGTTATGGCGTATGCCGATGATGTAAATTTAATAGGGAATGATAGGACAACATATAAAAAATGGGATACGAGTTTAGAAGTAAATGCAGAGGAAACTAAATAAATGGAAGTTCATCGGGATCGTAATATGGCAAACTATGGATGCGTTAAAATATCAAGTAATATTTTTGATAAAATGGATACTTTCAAATATCTAGGATCACTATTAACAGACGAAAACCATATTCACGAAGAAGTTAAATGCCGAATAAAAGCAGAAAATTCTGTTATTAATCAGTTCAAAATCTCTTGTCGTCGCGAATTCTGTTGAGGAATTTGAAGCTTAAAGTACATAAAACTATAATCATGCCTGTTGTTTTATATGATTATTTGCGAAACATGGTCGCTTACTCTGAGGGAAGCACATAGATTGAAAGATCCTGATCCTGAGAACGAGATCCTGAGATGGCGCAAACTTCATAACGAGGAAGTACATACTTTATTCAGTTTACCAAACATTGTTGGGGTCATCAAATCTTGGAGACTCAGGTGGGTAGGTCATGTAGCCAGAATGAAAGAAAGTGGGAACGCTTAACTGGAAGTCCAATCGAAAAATGACCGCTAGGACCTTGGCGCAGATGGGAGGACGATATTAAAATGGATCTTGCAGAAATAGGAATACAAAGTAGAAACTGGATCCAGTTGGCTAAGGACAGAAGTCAAGGGAGGAAGGGGGGGCTTTTGTGAACGCGACAATTGAATCTCCGAATTCCATAAGCTATAGAGTCAGTTAATTCTTTTAGTTATAAAATCTTTTCTTTAAAAAAAAAGGGGGGGGGAGGGAGATCGAACCCTTCTGAATACGCCCCTATTATCTGGGAGCAAACAAACAGACACGCACTCAAAAAAAAAAAAAAAAAAAATTCGTCTTAAATGTCCATGAGACTTCCCCGTTGGAATACAAAAACCTTATGTTACGAAGAGAAGAAAGCAGGATTCCCCCGTTACC
Organism: Thermobia domestica; assembly: GCF_964235325.1. NCBI lineage: Eukaryota > Metazoa > Arthropoda > Insecta > Zygentoma > Lepismatidae > Thermobia > Thermobia domestica. Next base: position 248,511,156 of record NC_137457.1, on the reverse strand, counting down.
CGTTCAAAACGGAATTTTTCCTGATCATTCTCTGCATGACACTCGTTTTCATACTGTGCTGTACATACATTTGAGTCACATTGTATTATAATTATTATCTTCCATAATCGAAAATACAGAACAGAAACGAAATTTTATTTGTTTTCACTTTAAATTAATTTATTTCAGAATTTGATTTAAATCAACGGTTTTTATTTTTAAAAATCAAGTGATTTTAAGTCGTGATTTTAAATCAAACTGATTAAAATCAATCCACCCTGATAGTGGGACATTAAACTTGGGGAAGATCTTAACATGGCACTCCAAAATCCTTCCCACTTCTGTTTTCAGTGACTTCAGTTCAGAAGTATAAATAATGCCCCACTATATTACTATTCAAATGAACATACTGGTACGCAATCACCTGGACGTACGAGGTAATATAAAACACGAGACTCATACTTTCCATAAATCAGTGAAAGTCGCAGCACAAGCAACTTACGACGATATACCGGTGAACGGGTACAACACGAAGTATGATATGAAATTACTTAATGACGTGATAAGAGATTATATTGAATAAGAAAATTTTGAACTTACTTAAGCACCCGTGGTTTTAACTTGTCCGTGTACGTATCAACTACTACCTGTCGTTATCTTTGCTTTAGTACGAATCCATTAAGAAATTTCGGTACGTGACGTTTGGGCGCGGACGTTTGGGCCCCGCCGTTTGGGCGCCAGACGTTTGGGCGCGAGTTAAAAAGTCGTTATGTTAGGCGCTGAGTACTAAGTTCGAATCAAGATATCACAAGGTGTCTACTGTAGTGGAAGTCCTTGAATTATACTGGATTTTGTTTTACATACTAGAAATACTGGAATTTCAAAATTATAAAAACTGAATTAACAATTAAATTTTGTAAATTTAAGTTTCAACGAAAGTTAAGTGTGCTTTTTATTTGATAACTTTTCAAGCCAAATGTAAGTCGACCAGACTACATATGATTGACTGCATTACATACATAGTGAGCCTATTCCATTAAAAAACTTAAAGCAGGCCTTCTACTGTAGTTACGCAATAAGTGTGAATGTCAAACACATTTCTAGTGGTTAAATGACCAATATATGTACACTTAACTATTATTTTTCACTTTGAAATCGTTGTTTTTTTTTTCTGTCGCCACTTTATTTAATGCAGATTAAATGCTTACAATGGGACGAAAAAAATTTGTGTTAAGTTTTGATTTTTATATTGGAATGTTAATAAAAAAAAGTGATACCAGAAATACGGCATACTACAGTTCCTAAACTCAATGTGTTAGACATCCTGTATGCAAAATATGTCTTAGACACCATGTATGCAAAACATCTTTCCCTCAACTCGATTAGGATATAGGATTTTTAGATTTCTGGGCTCTCGGCATCTAAGGCCATTTAGCCCGTCACGTTTGAGGGAGCACACTATCCGGGGAAAGGGAAGGAAGAAAGGATTGGGGAAGGAAGGAAGCGGCCTGGACCTATAAATTAGGTACCACCCCGGCATTTGCCTGATGTGAATGAAGAAAACCCAGGAAAACCTCATTCAGGGTGGCTGGCCTGAAAGAACGTGTTACACTTTTTCGACCGAGTGCCCCCACCGGGAATCGAACCCGGGACCGATCGCACCGAAGGCGAGAGTGTTAGCGACTACGCTGCAATCTTTTATTGGTAGTTCTTTATTGGACTTAAGGAAGAGAAGAGTTTGGCAAACGTAATACGAAAGAAAACAAATTTTAATATTCATAAATATGTAATTATTAACTTTCTTTAAAAAAATAAAAAATTAAATCAATATGTTTTAATTAACATTAAGAAAATTAACAGTTCGTCTGATTCCTTTATTTTCTAGCTTTCTTATATAATACAAAAATTAGATCAGAAGTACAAGAATCGTGAACAAGCGAAAAATCAATCCATGACGAGGTTAGGCAACAAATGCCACAAACGCATTAAACTATTTAATTTAGATGAATAAATAAGATAGAGATAGAAAATATACAGATAAATGAGGTGAGATAAAGATAGAAGTGTAGGAAATGTATATATCTTGATTGGCGCTTAGTTTTCAGTGCCTAGCTTACTTTATATGTCGTAAATTGTGATTTTTACTATGTACCTCGCGCCCAAACGTCTGGCGCCTAAACGGCTTTGCGCCCAAACGTCCGGCGCCCAAACGGCAGCGCCAAAACGTCCGCGCCCAAATGGCGGCGCCCAAACGTCCTGTCCCGAGAAATTTTAACGTTGGTATGTGAAATCACATCAGTGGTGATATTCCTTTACCGGTAAAAATTACTGTACTTCGTTAACCCCGAACACAATACTGAATTTACTTTGGAAGACCCCACTTGAATGGTTAATGTACTTCACTATCGCCAAAATAAGTGCTATCCTGTTCAATCACGGGGATGAAGACATAACGTTTGGAATCTGTGACCATAAATCTAAGACTTACATGGCTAGAATTTCAGAAAAACAAATTACAGTGAAACCTCTACTAACGGACACCTCCCTTAACGGACATATTTTGTAATCCCCAAACACTGTAATAGGAAAAAACATATTGGCAAACCTCTCTAAAGCGGACACTCTCTAGTACGGACACGGACAGTCTTTTCTGTCTTTTATAAGTATTATTTACCTCCGTATTACGGACACTTTCTCTAGAAATAACTTGAAAAGTGTAGTAAAAATACATTTTTAGTAATTCATACATGTGTCACCAAGGATGCATTGTGACAACATTTTGCCTCCTCAACTGTCTGCTCAGCAATCCAGATGAAGCGTCTCTGTTTAACAACACTCTTATGTCCTTTGCTTGCATCCAATTCCTACCCAAGCTGTTTTAGACACAAAAGTGATTGACCATTGCCCACCGTTAGGGATGACACGTTATAGCTACTGTCCGTTGGAGTCTCTAACCAACCAGAAGACAAGTTCAGTATTTTTTGCCCTCAGGTATATATATATATTGTCTCGAAAAGGACACTTCAGGACTGCAATTACCCCACAAATTATAGTGCCATACTGAAAACGAAGGAAGTACTGATAAGTGTAAAGTGCAGAGAACTATAACATGTTATTTCCACGTGTGGCCCGAACATAGAGTATTGGATGACAGGGGATAATGCATGTAATATTCGTAAATACGTGATTCATGCAAAAATATTTTTTTCTAATTGTATATTACCTTGCTCACTAATTTACATAACAAAATACTGAAACCTCTTGAAGGCGGACACCTCTCTATAGCGGACAATTTTTGATTCCCCACGGCTGTCCGCTTTAGAGAGGTTTCACTGTATTAGGAAGTAGGCTTACTCGCTGTTACCAGTAAATGTGAATGTATATGCCAACGTAGAAATTTCGTAAGAGATACGTACTGAAAATGATGACATACATTCGTTGAGACGTATACGAATAAGTTAAAAGCATGGGTATTCAAATACGTTCAAGATTAATATTTTATTATTGAAGTATGACTTTCTAGCCGATACATTCCAGCTATATGAATCTTTCACTAGTTTATCTCTATGCCCTTTTGAAAAGATTTTCACTGGTTATGACATTACACTTGCTTGGTAAAGGTAAAGTTCTGGACTATGACGAAGAAATGTAAATATGTGATTCTGATTTAAAAGTTTTCCTCATATGCTGTGGATGCTGATACTCTGTTAGCAACTTCCTAGTTTTAAAATATATATAAGTAAAGTTGAGATGTTCGTGCACTTGACTGAGCATAAGTTAGGTACTTGGTGTAACTTCTGTGAATTTAGGGGTATGTTCACCTATACTTTAGGTCACTCAAGAATTCAGATAGCACTTTAACTTCTTGTGCACATCATATATATATTTCTTTATTTAAGAAGATTTTGTGGATCAGATTAGGCAAGGAACATTGTGGATGTTCGAAATATGTTGCAGTATTTATAGCATATATGTATAGTCTGAATATTAGTACCTGATTAGTTTCACTGTAATTTTAATGTTTTCCTTTGTTAATTTCAGTTTCCTTAACTCGAACAACCAAAAAAGGACTTCAGTTCAAACAGCAGCTGGTCCAAGATATAAGAGATTGTGCAGAGAAATACGCGAGAATATTTGTTTTTTCCGTTCAAGATATGAGAAATGGAAAACTGAAGGATTTACGATCTGAATGGAAGCATAGCAGGTAACTAAATATATGTGAACGTTGTGGAAGATTCAGGAAGTTCTGACAAACCATAAAATGGAGAATTTTATTTAGGAGACGTTGCAGTTTTATAACACCGGAGATATGTAATTTCTCTTATAGAATACTTCGATTTCATAGCGCTTTAATCTACAATGTAAAAGTTAACAAGTGCTGTACGTGTATGGTTATATTTGTTTTCATTGGACTTCTATACTTACCAGCAAAATAAGTGTTTCATTTACTGTTAGACCAAAAGTGCATCAGTTATTATCTTCAATCAAATACTATATGCTGTGTATATGTATGTCATAAAACGACTATATACGTCCGTTCGTTTTATCATCTGATATTAGAACAAAGATGGCAAGAAATAGGAAGAATAACTTCTTTATACTTATTCAGTGTATTTAGAAAGTGTTGCTAGAATATGTTCCATTTCCTCCCTTACTTCCCTTCTAAAACTGTAAGGCTAGAATTCCCAACCAAATAAGTGTTCGCAGGTTCTCTTGGGGGAACAGATATAAGCATTGCTGTTGAAAGAAGGGTAGGACAGGAGGACCCATTGAGTTTAACTTATTTAACTTAGTGATGGATGTCGTGATTTGTAAATTGTTTAATACAGGAAAAGGGTCCAATTTTAAATATGGCATAATACCGGTGATGGCTTACGCTGATAACATCCTAATAATTTCAGTTTCGAAGGAAGAGTTAAATGAGCTATTAGTGTTTAATGAAATGTTTGAAAACTTGAATATGCAAATATCTGCTACAAAATGTGTAACTTTTAGAGTGAGACACTATAGAAGGTCCGGGGTAGTAGATAATTGTGCAGTTAATGTAAATGGAGATGATATTGCCAGCTTGAAGGTAGATGAGGAGTTGGATTATCTTGGTTGCAAGTACACGTTGGAGAAAGGAATAGAGAATAAGTATCATCGGGAGGAATCAGTAAAAATGTTAGGAGTTGGAAAATTAGATTTGAAACCTAGACAGAGGATTATGTTATTACAAACTTATTTAATTCCTTAATTTTTTATATATGGATAAGAAGCTTCGCCACACCGGATTTTTCTTGATTTTGTGGATGAACCAGTACGAAGATATTTAAACCAGTGGTTATACCTGCATACTGATATATTTCTTTTATATTAAAAAACGGGATGAAGGCTTAGGTTTTCCACGTGTTGGTACAATAATAATGCTAACGCAGTTAAAATTTATTTATACACTTCGAGCGATAGAAAATGAGCTTTTGTTAACTTTAGTAGGAGGGTCAAATTTGAATACATTTGAAGATAAATTACTAAATAAGCTAAATATTGAAAGACCATACAACCTTATGCTTTTAAATAAAACTAAAATAATCTGTAACGATAAACACTTTGAGGAATGGTGCCCAAAAAACGAGCCACTGGAAGGAGATCGAATATTTTAAAAACTACCCTGTTAGTGATTTTTTTTTTTTTTTTTTTTTTAAGATGAATTATTGGTAGAAGATAGATTCATTGATGTATTAAGAGTCAACACCAACACTTACGGAGTAAAAGCGACATTAGCTGAGGCACAGAAAGGAATTGAGGTTAATTATAGAGCATGTGGAAAAATGGTGGAAATAATGGCGCATGTAGTAGGAGTTACAGACATGATTTTATGGTTAATAAGTTAAATAGGCATTTACAATTTAATGAGTTTAAGACGGGATATGAGTAAGAGTTTTGTATATATATAGAGAGAAGTTAAAACCTGATTTCGTTGTGGAGGATAAGACTAACAGATATTGATGTAACGATACGCATGGAGGATGAGAATATGGAACAAAAGGCAAAGGAAGAGAAGATTAATAAATCTACTTAATTGCGTACAATATTTAGTGATAAAAAAGTCTAAAGTGTTATCTTTAGTAATAGGCTCTAAGGAAGCGATTACTAAATCTACAAGAAAGATGTAAATTTGCTATACCTAAGTTCCTTCAGAAACAGCTGGTGATGATTGTGCTGAGATCTACTATTGAGATTCTTAATGCACACATTAGTTATAATTAAGATAGTCTGCCTTTGTATCCGACATGAATAAGATTTTTATAAATTTGTGTATTAAATATACTTGACTACGTAGTTGTTGAAATTCTAATACTCTTAGAGTTTCTGTGCTAGATTAATTTAAAAGAAAGAAAACATGGCGAACAGGGAGTATTTATTATAACTAGATAATATTGAATATGTAAAAAGTTATTACTACTTTGATTTTATGTAAAATATTAATGTTTTAAATAAGATTTTCTTAATATTGTCTAAAAGGGTTAAAGCATTACCTGTTAGGGTTGCTCTTTGTGGTTTTAAAAATAGCAATGTGAAATTCGATTTGTAGATTCTGAAATAAGAATAAGGGAATACGTGTTTCAGTGTTTTCAAAATTTCTTCTCCCAAGGTGTGGAAAGGGCAAATTTATATGGCATTGAAGTTTCCCCTCCTTTCTTTATTGAGAAAGTGTCCAACTTAAAGATTTGCGTAAGTGTGAAATTTGAAAATCGATATATAAACACTGAAATACAAATTAAATACGTACGGTATTTCAGCATATGCGAAAATTTCGCTTCTGAAAAGAGTAAGGAATCGATTTCTGTAATAATTAGATTACTTCCTACTTATTCAAAAAATGCTTAATGCAAGAATTCACTTAAGTTCGTTATGTAAACCCTTAATTGAAAATGAAGGAAACACGTATTTCAAAGTTTTCGAAAATTCCGCATGTTGAGGGGAATGAGGCAAAATGTACGATTATATGGAAGACTGAAAACGATTCACTGAAAATTCAGGCCATACTAATATATGTAGAAACGTGATACTTGGACAGAAAACTCCTTTTATTACGAGATCAATGAATAAGAAATATGATTTTGTTTCTTTGTTTTTAAATAGTTATGCTAAGGAAAAAAAAGCGATTTAAATGTTTTACCCAGAATAGAGTATCACATAAATTCCAGAAGTTAGGGAGATGAAACTCGGCATATAAACTCCTCATTAAAAATAAGCGGACGTGTATCCTGGCGTTTTTTTTTTTTTTAATTCGTTTTTGAGAGGAAAGAGACATTGTCTGTTATTTCTAATTTCCGCATTGAAAGCAATGATGTTTGGTTTTTGATCACATCACAGGAAAATGGCTGAAAACTTCCAAATTAATTTTGAAGCATACTGTATTTTCTCGAATATAGGCCGCACCTAAACTTTTGACACGAAATTATAGAAGAAAGTAAATCTCGAATATAAGCCGCGGTACTAAATTTACGAGAAAGTTCAATTACTTAGTACTTCGAAATATCTCTCTCTCTCTCTCTCTCTCTCTCTCTCTCTCTCTCTCTCTCTCTTTAACTCTCGCATAATTAAGGGTGACTCATAAAGATTATCTTCTTTGTGATAGTGACTCTGAGCAGCATTCTGGATCGTCTAGCGAGGGTAAGAATCAGACGTTGGTGATACTGAAGTGGTGGGAAGTTATTGTGTGATTTTGGTGGGTACAAACAAGCTGACACAGTTTTGGGAAACAAAGTTCATTTTGTTTTTTCAAGAACAGCTACTGTATATAGATATTTCGTATATATTGTATATACTGTATAACAAAGATACATCTTCATGTTAATAGAACTATTAAGTGTACAGTGCTTTTTGTGCAAGTGTAAGGTGTTACCGGTAGCCACTGAAGGTGGCAATTTTTGCAAACAAGGTATGCTTTTGTGCTAATTTCTTCTTAAGTTTTTGAAGGTTTACAAGCGTAACTGCATTAACTTGTAATGGTATTAATTTCAACCCACAAGATACCTGTACATGTCATTTTGAAATTGACGATTTATGATCTGAGAGAAAATCGCGATTATAGGCCGCACCATGATTTTTCAAGTCAAAATTTATGAAAAAAGAGTGCGGCCTTTATTCGCGCAAATACGGTATTTAGTATCTGCCTTCGGCTAGGTTTCGATCACTTCTTTGATTACTGGCATATCCTAAGGGGTATGAGGTTCAAAATTAATTAGGTAAATAGAGTGTCTCATGAACCCCGTCCGTCTCGTGAACAATTAAACAAAGATAGCTTTTAATTTAAACACGAATGCAATTGTAGATTTTAGTTTAATATTGGTTTGCCTCAGAAAAGCAAGTGCACGAGAAGCAAACGTGCAAAATTTCTTACTTATTTTCATGGGCGCAAATGGGATAGTTACTAAGTGCGAAGTGATGTAAGTATACACAAGTATAAGCTACTGAAATTCTAACAAAGAATGTTATAAGAATTTTTTTCTTTCTTTCAGTCGTCAGATATTGTTAATTTAAAATGCATAATGGTTATATTAACATAGTGGAACATCCGCATTAATCTTGCATTTTAAATATTCAAATTTCTCTTCCTTTCGAAACATGTAATTGCAATCAAATTTAGCTTAAAATATTTTTTTGGGGGGAAAGTCTAATTTAAAAATAGAGGAATATTTTTAACATCTCATGATTATACATGGAGGCTGAAGGAGACGATGATAATGAGATGGATGAAAATGGTAAAATGAAGAACGTGGAAGTGAACGAGAGAACTCCGAGAACACTCACGCTTGTGATGTTTGTTCAGTGCGAAGTCCAGAGACTATACATACACCAGAGAGAGAAGTAAGAAACAAATCAAGCTGTTTTATCACATAACTGTAATGGTATTATTTTTTTAAAAAACAACGGATTGGCACCTTGCCGTGCTGGCAAGGGTGGGTTATTAAATTTAACGTACTTGTAGACATCTTTTGACTTATACAATTTTCCAGAAATACTAATTACAATTTTAAATAAATGAGCTGATAATTTTAAGTAACACACCTAGCATAAAATTAAAATTTCAAAAAAAGAAAGAAACTGTAGTAGTGCATCAGAATACTTCGAGACGGAGAGGTAATAAACATGAATTTTAACAAATTTTGGTAAATTATTTCTTGCGGGTGTTTTTTATGTTTTTGTTGTAAATGATATTTCATTTTTGACAAGGAAGGAACAATTGAAGGGTTGGATGCAAGGACCAGGTAAGTCCACTTTTAGAAATTTTTCCGCAGTTGCCTGTTTCTTGCTCTAACTTCACGATGAACACTGTATGTAGATATCTTCTTTGCATTATAACACAGTATATAATCAACAGATCCGCATGATTCTTCCACACAATGTAGAATGTTCTTTTCCTACTGGAACATGTGAAAATCTCAAATTCGCTAATAGAAAATGGATCTACCTGGTTCTTGCATCCAACTCTTCAATTTTAGTCTTGATCTAATTGAATGTCTGTGTGTGTTTAGGAATATTACCACTGAGTGTTGTTAAATATTTCCTGTTCATTTTAGATTTTTCTTCGGAAAGAACAAAGTGATGGCTTTGGCACTAGGACGAACCCCTGAAGAAGAAATTCAACCGAATCTTCATAAAGTCTCTGAACAGCTGAAGGGCCAATGTGGGATGTTATTTACAAACAAGACAAAAGATGAAGTTGTGGAGTAAGTTTATTATTAAAATTAGTATCGTATGCTATTGCCCTATGTTTTAGTTGTTACCTTGATATCATTTGCATCGTTGGCTTAGTATGGTATTAGTTTTAAGGTCAGTTTTAATGTCATTTGATAAGCCATTGCTTAGGAATTTTTAGGTCAACAATATCGAGGCCTAAGGGGACACGGTGGCTCACTGGTAGAGCGCTTACTTCTGGTGCGTGGGGTCTCTGTTTCGATACCCGACGAAGTAAGTTTGTGGTGGACAACATAGTGTCCGTGGGTTTTCTAGGGGTACTTCCCTTTCCTCTCACTTTCTTATTTCACCAATTCTTCCATTTCTTTTAATAATCGTTTTCCTTAGCCTGACAGGCATAATGGTGGGACGGTAAACTGGAAGATTTCATTTCATTTCAATATAGAGGCCTTGCTCGTTACCAGGTTTATCATTTTAGGGCGGTTTTCGTAGGAGAAAAGAAGGGGGAAGACTACTAAAATAAGGCGAGAAAAAGTCAGCAAAGGTGCTATTTCTAACTATTCTGACAACTGCTATTTTATCTAATTGAAGACAACTTATAGACAACATTTCTATACAGGGTTGGCTGGTTTAAACCAGCTGGTTTTTTCAAAAAAACCAACTGGTTTAAACCAAAAAGCAAAAAAAATGTTCGTAAAAGTGTAAGTGTTTGTAAAATCTTGATGAACACATATTTGTGGGTTATCACGTTTCACTCCCGTATATTATTCGTATTATATTCAAACCTAAATTCCCATTCATTACTCAAAAAGATTATATTACAAAAGCAACTTTTTTTTATAAGTTTATAAATGTTTATTTTGTGATTTTTTGTAGTTATTATTGTTATGTAATTGCAATCGAAGAAAAATTCTAAATATTGTTTCGTTTCAATGTTTACTATTGATAAAATACATCGAAAATGCCATACTTTTAGTGTGTGTGTGTGGGGGGAGTCGTACAGACCCCACGAGAGGCATTTAGTGAAATAAGTATCTTTGGTATCTATTTATGTATAAATGAGTCTGAGCCAAAGTGGACTCAAATAATTCGTATCTTTATTCACTTTTCTTATTGATATGCAGATTAAGTTAGTGTATTTCTTTAATTTGGACCAATAAAAGTCGTTGGTAACTAACTTGAACTAAATTAGTTCTTCTGTACTCCGTAGTACTTTGAAATTGTTCGTATGTAATTCTGTGTAATGGTTTCACTTGTGCAACTGTTTATCTTTTTGTCCTTCTGAAATGACTCTTGACAGTTATATTAAGAAGCATGTAAAGATCAGTACAACTTTTTTTTTTTTTTTTTTTTTTTTTTTTTATCATCATCAGGATTCCTTCGTGAGTGAGTCGGCAGACGTATCGCATTTGTGGCCAATTAATTCTGGTTCCGAGTTTAAATGGAGGACAATTTCTCTCGGATGTAACTCGAGAAGCGGTTTTTATTCCGCTTTAAGCTTATGTGACCCCTTCCAGCATAACCCGGTTGTTGCATAATAACATCAAGGCGAAACAAACTTATTTTTGTCCATATATGATATGAATATAGAGAGCAAATTATTTAAACCATAAAAACCTGTTTAAAAAAAAAAAAAGTTTTTTTTTTTTTAATAAAAACCATGGTTTTTGCCAATCCAGTTTCTATATTAGGAAAGAAAAACATAAAACTGTTGTGCTTAAATATAAATATAATATTGTGTAAATTGTTGCTCTGTTGTTAAATATAAGTGCATTTTTATTTGTAGATAAAACATCTTTTTAGACGCTAAAGCTTGTTTTTCCTTATCAATTGAGATCAATGGGGCAATCTTCGTTTTCATTTAAGTGACAATTCTTTTGTTGTTGCTAATTTGGTAACATTTGGATTCTTCTGAAGACTAACGTCAAACTTTTCTTTTATAAAACTATTTAACTTTTGTCTGACGGAAGTAAATAGACGACTGATCTTTATCCAAACGTTGTTCCAAGGTTTATAATGGCAGCCGTCACAGCCTTGGAAATTGTGGAAATTGCAGTTACGTCGTTTAGATCTAGACAAAGTGCAAATTTTTTGATCTTGGCAGAATTCCCACATAAGAAACAGCATACACATTCTCCATGATGACCAGAAAATTTGGAATAAAATTTTAAACTAGTAGCAGTGAAAGAAGAGGAAAGGGATTTGGGGACAGATTAATTGAATAAAGAGAGAAAAAACTCTAAAAGGGGAAAAAGATACTGGAAAATTATTTCTCTTCCCGATTAGAAGTAACATTTGACATCTCGGATATTACGGACAACTCGTTTATACCATAAAAGATAAACTGATAACCTTAAATTCCTAACCTTAGTCATTTTTAACTATAATCGTGTATTATAGATATTCCTTTTAAGTTCGCAATATATATTTTCTTGGAAAACTAGTCAAAACGAAAATAGGCTTAAATAGAAATAAAGTTAAGATTTTTAGATCAAAGATGGTTTTAAGATTTTCTTTAGTTAAATATAACGTTAAAGTAAATGGTCTTATTATTTGTTTTTCTGTTAAAGTATGTAATTTCCCAATTTGGTTATATGGCCCTACAGTAGATATTTTCCATTGACTGTTGTGTGACGTAGGATTGGGCTTTTACGATGAGACCCAGGACAGAGAGAATAGGTTAAACAAAGAAGGGGAGGAACGAGGTAGGCGGAAAGGTTTACAATGTGCAATTAGTCATGAATCAGCAAAACAATTGACTTACGTCTTACTTGCCTCTCACCACTGTCTCCTATGTACGCCGAGTTGCTGTCACTTTCTTGATCTTCCTTTGTCATGGTTGACTGAGAATACGAGCAGCAAACTGTGACGTCATAGAGCATCTAGTGGGAGATTACTGCTCTAAGTAACCAACATCTGAAAGATTTATCATGACACAATTTTTCATTTTCTGTAACGAGCGTTTAGTGTAAAGTTTTCAGATCTTGACAACTTTTGGACGTTAATAAAGCTAAGTAAATGCATTTCAACCGGTCTTTGTGCTGAAGACAGTAAAGAGGCTCAGTATTATTTGGATCGTCGTTTTCTAACATCCACCATGCTGTGGCGTAATGAATGAATGGTTTATAAAAGTTGTGAAAGAGAGTGGTTGCCTTTAAAGCTGTTACGTAGGCTTTTAGTATGTAAATACGTATCAAAGGCGTTACAGCAAACGCGCGAAACCACTACTGAGCGAGTAGAATTCTGACTACTGTCTTGTGTGTGGGCTTGTACCCTGAAATATCGTTCGTGAGCCGAGGGAGAAATTGGTCACAAAATTTGTTTGCGAACCGATTTGTTTGCGATTAGAGCAGATCGTGAATTGTGGGTCCACTGTATGTGAATAAAAAGAGTGTCGTAAAAATTGCTGCGTTGTCCATTATGATAAGATACGAGTTCTGTTTATGTCATGATTATACACACGAAGATTTGGCTATACATCAATACTCCCACTACTTCGTAGCACGATAGAAGTATGCCAGTTTTAGACTAACGTAAGTCAGAGTGTGTATCCCGAACCCTACTTCAGTTAAACCAACACTCTTCTCTTCCTATTAAATATATAGATATCTATATCGTTTAGTATAAACATTACTACAATCAGATACATACGTACGATATAGCGGGACTAATGTCCAAGTTATCCATTTTTCCTGTGAATTTTATAAGTATTTGTACTTCTCTTCACTATGCGCCCTAAATTGTCTCATACCGCTTTCGTTATAGCTTTGTATATGGAAGACGCACAAGAAATAATCCTTTCTCATTCCCTGTTGTCATAGTAATGGGAGTGATGTATATACATTTATAGAAAACTGAAAAAAAAAAAAAAAAAAAAGTTCGTCAGAGTGGCCTGGATGCAAAAATATCATGCAAAGTAGTTCTGAAATTGAAATTTGTATCTTGAATTAGTTTCCCTTAAGCATATGGAGTTTATTAACTTCTATAACTTCGCTTTTTTCTAGTAGGACATGAAAAATATATATATATATATATATATATATATACATTAGAAAAACAAATATTCAGTATACAATTTAAATTAAATAACTCAGTGGTAATAGAAACTTACCTGTAATAAACTATAATGTATAAGTTCTAATTCTCGTGAATTCAAATACACATTAATCTAATTATTTTTAGGGAACCTGAGCACAGAAATTACTCAGAGAGCAAAAAATATTTCATTATCTAATATCAGATGTACAAGCATTGTTTTATTTTGTTGATGTATGGGCAAAAAGATTGTTGAGTGCCCAAAACGTAATTGTGCAGTGCGTTGGCAGTGGTTAAGTTTATAGAATCAATGCGGAATAGAGTGTAGAAAAAGCCAAAGTGCAGAAACGTATCTACACGAAATACTGATACTCAACAAACAGCTGAACATAAGTGAGTATGAAAGTAAATAAAAGGCAAATTGCATTAAGGAAAAGGCAATGTATTGTATATCCTATTATGCTATTCACTGTTTTACCTAAATTTAGGTTAATTTCAGCTGTTGTAAATGTTCACTTTACATGAATCATTTTACTGTATTTTCCAGATGGTTTAATTCGTATTCAGAAACAGACTTCGCTCGTGCTGGAAACACAGCGACTGAAACACACATTATTCAACCTGGACCGTTACCGCAGTTTCAGCATTCGATGGAACCATATCTGCGTAAATTGGGATTAAAGACAACTTTGAAGAAAGGTAAGCACCAAGTGTAACGTTGTTTTTAAGCTTTGTCGTGCTTTCAATAGACTGATTCGGATAAGAAAGCACCGACCGGTACTAGTGTTGATATATCTTAAATGCTCATTTCTGTTATTCAGTATCATTGTGTTTGTAAATGTTATCTTGATAAATAAAAATGAAAGTGATTTTGTTTCTAATCCATCACGGGAAAACGGCTAAACCGTTTAAAGATGAATGTTTGAATATAGATAATACTTATCTCGAACTGAGTTTTTGTCACCTTTATTAAAATATGTATCCTAAGGAAAAGAGAGAATTCAAAATTTATGACAATAATCAGGGTGGAAAAAAATCATGATTTTTTTCAAAAAAATCATTTTTGTTGATTTTTTTGATTTAAATCGATTTTTTTGATTTAAATCAAATCTTTTCCTTCGTATAATACAAGTCGCGAACTGAAGAAAAAGCATTAGGAACTAGTATTAAATGTTAATTATGCCATTTAAGTGAAAGTATTAGGTTTTAATTTTGAATTAATTCCCAATCGTTAACCTATTTCAATCCCAAACAATGTTTCTTAAGCATTAAGGAAAAAGTACAGCAATGTATATCAACATGACACTTTTCTTTTCACGAAAGTTGCTGATATTTGGCAGGGGCATATTTTTAAACAATTGGAACTAGCTAGCGGCACGAAATACATATAAAGCACACAAATTTCGCCTAAAATTAACTAACTCACTCTATGACCTATGGAACCCGGAGGTTCAATGCCATGTTCACAAAAGCTCTCCTGACTTCTATCCTTAGTCAACTGAATCATCCAGTTTCTATTTTGTATTCTTACTTCTGCGAGATCCATCTTAATACTGTCCTTCCATCTGCGCCTGGGTCTTCCTAATGGTCGTTTTCCGATTGGGCTTCCAGTTAAAACTTTGAAAGCGTTCCTACTTTCTTCCATTCTGGCTACATGTCCTGCCCACCTGAGAATCCAAGATTTGATGACCCTAAAAATGTTTGGTGAACGGTATAAATTATGCAATTCCTCATCATGAAGTTTTCGCCATTCCTCATTTCCGTTCCTTTTGGTTCCGAATATTCGTTTCAGGATTTTATTCTCAAATACTTTCAGTCTGCGTTCTTCCCTCAGCGTAAGCGACCATGTTTCACAACTATACAGCACAACAGGCATAATTATCGTTTTATATATTTTAAAGCTTCAAATTCCTTGACAGAATTCGCGACGATAAGAGATTTTGGACTGAATAATAACACGAATTCCCTGCTTTTAGTCGATATTTAATTTCTTCGTGAATACCGTTTTCTGATCCCATATATTAGCCGATGGCAGAACTCTCTTTGTCTTTATGCGATGAGCTTTTGTAAGTCAAAAATTTTCTGCAGGAATTCCAAAATAAAAAAATCAAGATGATCAGTTCAAGCAGAAGAAACACTTGTGATTGTTAAAATATCCTTTATGTGACGTGAAAAACAGTTCAAATGCAAGTTGTCCGTGCATTTAAGACATCTATACATAGCAGGCACGTTTTTATACTTTTCTGTTGGCTATTTTATTTCCTCTGACAATTTTTCGTGCACAGGCGCGGAAAATTTTCTGCGATCACATCTGCAATGGGGTCAAGTATCCACTTTATCAAAAGTATTATTTGATATTTTAACGCATCCAAAATTTGTCGTATTACGATCCCGACGAACTTCTATGTATTTAGTACATAAATTTCGCCAAAATTTTAAAATCTATTTTTTTTCGGAGAGGGGATCGGACCCCTCTAAATACGCCCCTATTATCTGGAAACAAACAAATAGACGTGGACACAAAAGAGTCTTCATCTTAAATGTCCATGGTGATTTCCCCGTTGGAATAGAAATTTTAAAACCCTGTGTTACAAAGAGAAGAAAGCAGGGTTCACCCGTTACCCGCTCAAACGGGATTTTCCCTGATCGTTCCCTATATGATACTCGTTTTCATACTGTGCTTACATACATTTGAGTCCCATTGTATTATGATTATTATCTTCCATAATCGAAATAACAGAACAGAAACAGGATTTTACTTACTTTCACTTTAAATTAATTCATTTCGGAATTTGATTTAAATCAACGATTTTTATTTAAAAAATCAAGTGATTTAAATCTTGATTAAAATCGTGATTTAAATCAGACTGATTTAAATCAATCCACCCTGACAATAATACAGTATCTCACGAGTCCTTCAAGTTAGGGAGATGAAAATTGGTATATAATCTTCTCATAAAAAGTAATTGAGAACGTGTTGCAGGATTCTCGAAAAATTATGCTTTCTGAGGTGTTGAGAGGGAAAGGGGCTTACTTTTTATATTCTCCCCATGCAAATCCATGTTGTTCGTCTCGCGTTACGGGAAAACGGATGAATTGTTAATTTTTGAACAAAGTTGGCACTTGAGTTTTTGTCATGTTACTTTCATTAAAATGGGTATCCTAAAGAGAAGGAAGGAATGTAAAATGAATGTTGGGGCCGCGGTGGCTCAGTGGTAGAGCGTTCACCTCTGATGCTTGGGGTTTCGGGTTCGATCCCAGCCCCCGCCCAAGTGAACTTTGTGGTGGACAAACACCGTGTGCGTGGGTTTCCTCGGGGTTCTCCCGTTTCCTTCCACGTTCTTCATTCCACCATTTCATTCATTACTCATCATCACCGTCTTCTTTAGCCTCACCGGCATAATCGTGGGACGTAAAACTCAAAGATTTCATTTCATTTTCATTTAAAATGCATGCCAAAAAACACAGTATTTCTCGAACCCCTCACGTAGAGAGATGCAACTTGATGTATAAAATCCTTATTAAAAATCAGTGGACGTGTACGTCAGTTTCTTTTGAAGAAAAATCAGCTTTTGAGAAAGGAGGAAGAAGAGGGGAAATTTCTATATTTTCCATAAACCCGTTCTACCCGAGCGAAGATCAGGCATTTAAAATAGTATCGTATAACTAAAATTCATATTAGATGGTGAAACAATCTTAGTATGCAGTTTCATTTCCAATTAGTAGCATTAAGCAGTTAGGGTAAGTAAACGATGTTTTTAACTCATTGCAATCCCATTGCAGAGTTTCATTATATTGTGAATTAATTTGTGGTAGGGGCCGCGGTGGCTCAGTGGTAGAGTGTTCACCTCTGGTGTGTGGGGTCCTCGGTTCGATCCCAGCTCGCGGCAAGTGAACTTTGTGATGGACAAACACCTTGTGCGTGGGATTTTCTCGGGGTCCTCCCGTTTCCTCCCACTTTCTTTATTCCACCATTTCATTAATTTCTCATCACCGTCTCCTTTAACCTAGCCAGCACAACCGTAAGACGTAAAACTTAAAGATTTAATTTTTGGTAGCTCGTCTTTTAATAGTGCTTGGATTTTATTTCATTTTATTGTATTTTATTTTTGTAAAGTTCAAATGTGAATTCAGATGAGCGAATAATCCCTATTTCTTTCACAGTAGCGTACACTGTTTTCTTTGCTTCGATTTTGATAACAAGTTCAGCACCGAGTACAAGAACTGTTGTGGTTTTCGGAGAGTGTAAGATTTGTAGGATCCGACGAGACAACCGTGAAGGTCTGATAGTTCTAGAGTAGTTCGTTCTCACTGAAATCAGTAATAATGTTGACTGTGAAGAAATCGAATAGACTATAGATCTGTATTAATATTATGGCTTTAACTGAAGGCACAGTGGCTCATAGGCAAAGCGTTCATTTGTAGATGTAAGGCTTCCTGCTTTGATCCGTTAAATATCTATCGTGTTCGTGAATTTTCAGGAAGCCCTCCCATTTCGTCTCACTTCCTCATTCCCAGTCATTTCGTTATCGTTCACTTTCACCAATTGATTCCTTTTAACCTACACGGGTAACCTTCGGACATTAAATAAAGATTTCATTGTAATAATCATTACATTATCTTCCATAGTAGTGTACCTGTGCTCTTCTCTTAGGTAAAGAATTTTGATGCATGTGGATACAAAATACCTTTAAACGTACCATACCAAGCGAAAGAGAATATTTCAGTGGCTTTTTGTGCTATGGATTCTGATGATGACTAGCGACAGTTTGTATGGATAAAGTGAGGCCTCAGTGTTTATAATAATAATATACGTGTTTGTGGTTGGATGTGAAGAAGCTAATGTTTGTATATCTATAGTTTAACGTTTCACGATTATACTGCAAGGGAAACGGCAACAATATGATGAATGATAATATTGGAATGAAGAAGGTGTGAGAAACCAGGAGAACCCCGAGAAAATCCACGCACATGGTGTTTCTTTGCCACTAAACTCACGTAGCGAGAGATGAGATCGAACCAGGGACCTTAAGCACCAGAGGTGAGCGCTCTACCATTGAGCCACCGCGTCCCCAAATGTGATTTAATATACAGTGTTGTGTATATGGGTTGTGAGATTATATACACGGAATTATACATGTAAAGAAGTGTTTTGCAGTTCCAAGTATAGTGTTTCTGGCTGATGTTGTAATTAATTATTTGCATTTATATTTCGTTCCTTTTAGCTTACAGGGTATAACTGCAGTACGTTAAACTAAGTATGCCGTTTTGTTCGTATTGTTTAATGAAAACTCATATCTTCCACGCTTACAACGTACATATAAAAATTGACAAAGGAGTATTTGTATCGCGAATTTTCATGTGGCAGTTCTCCTCCACGTTTTCCAATTCGGTGTATACGTTATTTAGATTTTAGCAGTATCATGGCCTTGTTTTTCTGTCGTTAATAAAGCAGCGAAGATAATGCCTTTTAGAGAACCCTTTTGGAGAACAGCAAGAATAAAATGCAAACTAACCAACTCTATGGCCTATGAAACCCGGAGATTCAATGCCGCGTTCACAAAACCTTTCCATTAACTTTTGTTTTCAGCCAACTGGATCCAGTTTGTATTTTATATTCCTATTTCTGCAAGATCCATCTTAATATTTTCCTCCCATCTGCGCCTAGGTCTTCCTAATGGTCGTTTCCCGAGTAGACTTCCAGTTAAAACTGAAAGTTTCTACTTTCTTCGATTCTGGCTACATGACCTGCCCACCTGAGCCTTCTAAATTTGATGACCCTAACAATGTTTGCTAAATTATGTAGTTCCTTGTTATGATTTTCCCGTCATTTTCCATTGCCGTTCCTCTTGGGTCCGAATATTCGTGTGAGGATCTTGTTCTCGAATACGTTCAGTCTACGTTCTTCCTTTAGAGTGAGCGGTCATGTAAGGATAGAATGCTATTTATTTTAGTTAGTTTGTCCTTCGCATGAAGACTTGTTACATGTTTATATGTGAGTAATCCAGGAGAATGGTGAATGACGAGTTCGTTTTGGTGCTTCTTGATATTAAGAATGTTACCAAACCTTTAATTAAAATAACATAGCATTCCGAGAGCTCTTTTCTTATTAGTTTGTTCACACTGTGCCAAGTTCTATTAAACCACTATATTAACATGTGCTCCATGCTGAATACCCGGTGCCACCACCTTAACATGTGCTACAAATTTCTAACTGAAATAACTTAATATCTAAGAAACTTTTATGCTTGGGGGCAGAGCATAGCTCATCAGAAATTTGTAACACCGTGTCTGAAGACAAGTTAAGGATGTATTTAATGAATTTCTTTGGATATTTTCAACATCACACCAGAAGCTGTCAGGACTCGAAATTATCTTAATTACAAAATCTACTAAATTGTAATGGCACAGAAACTTAACTATTATGTCTATCGCAACATCGTAAACAGATGTAATACTCACTGGCTAATTCAGCTTTGATGAATCTCCTAACGCTGTCTTCTCACTCTCAGATCTTAATTCGAACTCCTCGACTTAATTCCCCATTTTCAAGCAGCACCATCCTCTTCCGGAATCCAGACTCTTCCTTGTTGTAGCGAAGAGCGTAGCTCAGACCTTCTTATGATATTCTTTATTCTTTTATTTCCTTATAGGAAAACTTCCAATAACTATGGTGTGGTGCCTGCGTTACCTGTTATTTCCTTAAACAGATAGCTTGATTATCGTTTTCTTATTTTACAACAAAAATAAATTTCCAAAATATGTGTTTGAATTTTGTATACTTGACAGTATAGCCTTTGAACACGTTAAAGTAAATTCACATAGTTGTGAATAAGATCACACATATTTAACAAACAATTGAATTCGTTTTGCGTTGTAAAACTGAAACTGTGGTAGACTTCTAAGTTATAGAGATCCAGTATCTTAAACAAAAGTTATAGATTTTATCAGTTCCAGTTTTAATAGAGGAGGAAAAGGGGGATAGGATTTTCGATATTTACTCGCGTAATAGTCGCACTTTTTGTACCATTTTTTTTTAACGCGAAAATCCAACTGCTACTAGGGTAACTGTCCCAATAATTGACAGTGTACCAGTAATTGACACTGTCGTTTTTTTTTTTTTTTTCGCCGCAACAAGACTGCGAGACTAGATACCAGCAAATGCTGCCACCTGTTATTCCTTTGTGGTGTTGTCAATCCTACACTACTGTTAATATTTGTCACTAGGTGGTAGTACTCCAAAGGAAGCAGAACATCGATGGACAGTGAGAAGTCAACTGTTTTTTCAGCCTTCTAGTAACGGTTACGCTTAAGAAAAGTTGTTTTTGTTTCCGGCGCATATCAAATAGACCATAATAAAGATCTTTTAATGCAATTAAAGGACTAATAGATAAGACTAAACCAAAAATTTTAGCTTCTTGAAAGTTAAACCAAGTTTTCAGGGGGGATGTCAATTATTGGTCACAGGTTAGCTGCAATCACCAGTAATTGACAGCCCTATCAATTACTGGTGATCTGCCTAAGCTCAATGAATATCAGTAGAAATTTGTATACCATGTATTTCAGTGAAGTTCACTGGTAGAGTTAAAAACATTATTTCTTATAAAATCCCAGTAGTTGACAGGGGGTGTCAATTACTAGATCCAGGGTTGTCAATTACTAGGATACTGCAGAAAAATTGTACAATTTACACACCTTTGTGATTAACAGAGAACCGACCTCGCTTTTTAAAAATAATTACTTGAAGTGGTAAATATCCCCTTGATACGGAGTTAAGTGGACCTAGCCCTTTTCACTTATTTTTCTTTGTCTTTCTGAGCGTTCAATATGACTTTAAGCAAGTGTCTTCCCTTAATCTACAGTACGTACTACGTTATGCGCAAGATCAAAAGCTCATACCGACAGATGAAACTATCATAAAGGTTTTCTGGCATCATTAGACCATTAATTCTTGTTTTATGCGATGCTGTTACATTAGGGCCGAGGACATTTCAAATAAGATAATATTTCACTGATAGTATTAGAAAATATTTTACTTTTCCATTATACAATTATTAGTATTTAATTTTTGTGTCATATGTCAACTGGAAACAAGACTATGTTATCAATATTTGTATTATTTTAGTATTAACATCCGCTGTATGCAAAAATAATATCTCAAAACTGTTATAAATTAGCTTGATAAGGTGGTAGAAAATTATGTAGTTCATTCGAAGTAAGATATTAAGAGATGTCAATTACTGGGTCACGATGTGTCAATTACTGGTGATTCTCCCAAATCACAGTGTCAATTTCTGGTACAATGAACAACTTTTCGTATATATATATATATTTAAAAATAATAATTATCAGTCTATATTTTTTCCGGTGGTGTGTATGGATGAAGGAAGGATGCCTTCGTACCTACACGAGAGTTAAGTAAGTTAGACTAATTTGAAGGGTAAAAAAACATGCAATTTGTCAAATACTGCTCTTATACTGTCAATTATTGGGACAATTACCCTATTACGCGAGGAAAACGGCCATTCAATTATCGTTATGACCAAAACAATTTCAAATTTTGATACATACAGCATTGTGTTAACATAAAATGAAGGGTGAAAGTAGTATGCTTGATCTCTGTTGACAGAAGGGTGTGTCGTTTCAGTAAACAAGAAAAATTCTTTTACTCGGATTCGCGCAAGATAAGCAATTTCGAAGTAAGTCTCGTTCATAAAGACAAAAGTCCCGCAGACTGCGATTTTTATGCGGGATATTTTTTTGGGCGAATATTTTTTACTTGGAACTTAAGGTGCGACTATTACGCGAGTAAACACGATACTATTGGGACTCTATATTTTAAGAAAAAAAATACTTATTATCTCTTATCAGTTTTGCTCTGAAAATCCGATTTAAAACTGGAAGTGACATTTACAACTTAGAGTTTCGGTAGAAATATTTATAATGAGAAATTGAACCTCTTCTTGAATCACTAAATTCATATGAAAAGAAAAGGAGTTTCTTGACATCTGTTATCCTTTTCATCCTATTAGGTTTAATATTGAAACCGGAAGTGGTAGAATTATGCTACTTTGGTTACGATAGTACAGTAGAATCAAGATTGTATCTGGGAGCCGCGGTGGCTCAGTGGTAGAGCGTTCACCTCTGGTGCTTGGGGTCCCGGGTTCAAACCCTGCTCCCGCCAAGTGAACTTTGTGGTGGACAAACACCGTGTGTGTGGGGGGTTTCCTCTGGGTTCTCCCGTTTCCTCCCACTTTCTTCATTCCACTATTTCATTCATTTCTCATAATCACGGTTTCCTTTAGCCTAACCGGCATAACCGTGGGACGTAAAACTCAAAGCTTTCATTTCATTTTTCAAGATTGTAACTATTCTATGGAGACTATATTCATTTAGAAATAACGTTTTCCACTGTTACAGTGGTTGTTCAATGGATGTGAGGATCAACGGTGGGGACACCCGGTCGAAAAGTTGTAGCAGTTTTTCAGACAAGTCATCTTGAGTGAGGATTTTTTAGATTTTCTCATTCACACCAGGCAAATGTGGGGATGGTACCTAACATAAAGGTCCCTGGCCGCTTCCCGCATTCCCCGGGTTGTGGGCTTACCGACAGACATCATCTGTCATACGTGCCGTAAGTGCCGGTAATGTCCAGAAATATGTATAAATAAATAAAATTGGGGATCAGTATTAAAATTGGTGGATTTTATCACTTCTGGTTTCAGTAGAGTTGTAATGGAGAAGAGGGGGTCTGTTTTGAAGTCGCTGAGTCTATGTTGGAAAACCTCTGCTTGCTATTTTTAAATGCTTTTTCTCTATGGCGATCAACATTGGGAACTGAAACGATAGATTTCTGTTACTTCTTGTTTTAATAGAGGTGGTACAATTAATCAGCTACTATATGTTGTCATATTTTTCTTGTACGCAGGTTTTTAATAATCTACCTTAGTTAATAACAGTAGCATTGACAAATGAAAATTGCATTACTTTTTTTTTTTTTTTTTTTTTTTTTTTTTTTTTTTTTTAATGGCCTCATATCAGTGTTAGCATTTTTCTTCTTTCTTGTAGGTGTTGTAACGTTGTTAGAGGAGTTTCAACTTTGCCAAGCAGGTACCATACTTACACCCGCAGAATCTAGGCTCTTGGTAAGCTGTAATTAGAGTATGCTAGAGAGAATGATTTTTATAAATTGGCTCTTATGTCTATGAATACAGGGTGTCCCAAATGTAATGGTAAAAACTGAAAGCAGAAATTCCGTTGCACCAAACCAAGACAAAAGTTTACCTCATAAACAGTCCAGAAATGGACAAGGACGGAACTAGACACCGCCAAAAGTGTGGGAAAAAGATACTTTACACCTGCCTACCATGATGGTGAATTCAACTAGGAACACGGTACACAGGTACATGACACTTAAAGAAAAAGGCTAATGTGATGGAAAGAAAAATTAATTCTAATTGATACACAAATATATACTTTGGCTATTTTTCGACATAGTCACCATGAATCTCTAGACATTTCTGGTATATCCTCTCTGTAAACATCTGCCACCTGAGAGTGCAGCCAATGTAGAACTGGTGTCTTGAGCACTTCACTGTCGTTGAAACACTTCGATGCAAGCCGCTTTTTCAGGTGAAGAAACAGAAATAAATCGCTAGGGGCAAGGTTGGGTCTGTAAAGGGGATGATTAAATAGTTCCCATTGAAATCTTTGACTTGTCCAACAATACGAGAAGTTGTGTGTGGGGCGGGCGTTGTCGTACGTCACAAGAATTCCAGAGCGTAGCATTCCTCTCTGTCGATTTTGGATGGCATGTCGCAGATTATTCAGTGTTCGGCAATACATATCTACTGTACTTGTTCTTCCTGGTTCAGGGTGTCTATCGGTCACGACAGTCACGAAATCAAAAAACGGTCATGAAAGTAGAGATGCAAAAAAGCCGGCTTTTTTGAATCGATGTTTTTTTTTCACATAAAAAGCCGGCTTTTTTGGAAAAAAAACGAGAATTTTGGAAATTTTGGCTCTTTTCAACTTCATGATTTTTCTATCTAAATAGCTTTCTTATAGTATATTCTATAGTTAGATAAGAATTCCATGACCTGAATGTGATATTTCGCTCTGAAATTCACCATCAAGATGGATGGAGCACATGTTTTACGAATTAAAGCTAACATGAAGAATGTAGTATTTGAGGGTAATTTTAGAGGCTATTTAACTTTATTTTAACTTTTGAGTTATCGACATCTTTTTTCTTCTCTAGTTTGTCATCCGTGTTTCATTTCTAAGAGCTTTTAGTACTCTAGCTTCTAGCGCAAAAGTTAAACTTGCCCGTTTTTCTATTTATCCGTCAAAGCGTACGTTTTTCAATATATCCGTCAAACCGTACTTCCACATTTCTGTTATACTGTAGCTGTGAAGTGATTTTTGATATTGTGAAGTGGAAAGCAATAATTTTCCGGACACAACCTTGAATACCAATTTATACAAATAATCAGTAGCAGATTTAGAAAAGTACTTTAGGAGGGTTTTTTCTGATTGTTTCGTTTCCTAAAAAGTCCTAATTTTATTTGGGAAGTGCTTGAAGTTTATGAGTACAGGCATAACTAATATTTCGTTTCGTTTATATGTTTAACAATAATCTTCCGGATACAACTTTAAAAATCATTTTATACTGAGAATCAGTGGCGTATTTAGAAAAGTATTTTGGGAAGAGTTTCTTACTAATGTTTAGTTTTTTTAAACATTCGTAATTTTTATTTGACGGGAGCTTAAAGTTTATGAGTAAAGACATAAATAATAGATATTTCGTTTGTTGCAGACATTTCGTAACTTTGGGGAACGGGCTTCAGTCCGAAAGACCGCCCCCCTAACCTTCGCAAAACCGTCACTGCTGGTAATTTAATAATAACGATTTAAAAACAATAAAAAAGGAAGTCGCCCAACTCACAGTACACGCACTATTTCTACATTCACAGATGGAATGAAGAAAAGCTTTGTCAGAATGGTCGAATGCTGGTTGAATCCCGGACTTCCCGATAGAAGCGCAAAAGCTAATCACTCAGTCATGTTTGTTGTGCAGTTGTATTTAGCTTAACTTAAATATATTCCGTAGTCTTTTTTTTTTTGGGGGGGGGGGGAGTTCCGTAATGATACGTTGAATCCCTCTTGTTAAAAATTCAGAAAACTTGAGGATTGGGTAAACTGTGATGGTGGTTCTATAAAACTTAACTGTAGAATTTCAAGAATATACAGAACCAAAAGCTCTAGATGTGCAGCCTTTAAGTGTATCATATAAATCTAAGTATTTCTCTTATGTTTTATTTTAATTTTATTTTGTTTCAAAAAGAGGGTATGGAATATTTTGGAGTAAAAATAATACATACTATTTTGCTAGTTATTTGTGTATTCTTTAAAAAGAAGTGTTTACTTTTAGGGTTGGCTGATTTACACCAACTTTTTTTTTTTTTTTTTTTAAAATAACTGGTTTAAACCACAAAAATTAAAAGAATGAAAAATGCGAATCGTGTGAACTTCATGGTAACGTTTCCAGATATCAAACCACCTGCAATAGTTTTATTTCCCTTTCACCTTTTAATCAAGGTGTCCCATGTTCAATTCTCGGTCGAACCACAATCCTTCTTTGATGCGTAACCCAAGTAGCGGTTCGGATGTCAGTTTAAGCGAAAGTCTTCTCCTTGATAACCTCGGTATTTCGTAAGGATGTTAAGCCTAAATATACGAAACAAACCAAATTGTATATTTCTACATGCCTAAATGCGTGTTGTTTTATAAAGAAGCCAATATTGCTTAAATATATTGATAGAAATTGGCAAAATTTATCGATTGCCTACGTAGCTTCCAACATTAGCTTGGATTGGACTTTCAATGATATCTACGTACTAAATTTGTAATTTAATACCTCAGTTTTAGCGTACTGATTATGATATGTTGGCCTTTAAATTTTACATGCAAAGCAATAACAGGATTTTCCCGTTATTGTCTTACATTTCAAGTAATGACGGGATTTTCCCAATGGCTAGGGCGGGAGATTCTCAACTTAAGAAATTTACTGACCGCACTTCTTTAAGCTTATGGGAGTTCTTCCGGCATAACCCCGCTGTTGCATAATAACATCAAGGCGAAACAAACTTAGGCTATTTCTGTGAATATGTAATATAAATACATAAAGCAAAAAATCTAAGTCAAAAAAGCCTGGTTTAAACATCCCCCAAAAAACGGGTTTTTGGCATATTCAAAAACAACCACGGTTCTTGCCAACTCTGCTTACTTTTGTATATAGGAGGTTAAAAAATTCTTATTATATACATTGGTTAATCCTGTGGAATTCATAATGTAAATATGTTGAAGAAAAATTGTTTGAAATATTTTTTCGAAATTCATAGTTTATTTTCGATGTTTTATATTATTATCAGCATCAACCACTAATTAAATGATTTTTTGTGTTATAGAGAAGCGATACAAAGTCTGTTTTATCAATTTAAAGCAGTATTTTGAAAAAAGCCCAAAATTTCCGAAGCAAAAAAGCAAAGCAGAAAACGAGTTTTTTTTTTTTTTTTTTTTTCAAAAAAGCCGTTTTTTTTCCGAGCCCTTGCATCTCTACATGAAAGTCATGAAAAAGTCACGAAACAGTTTTTGGGTCACGAATTTTTTTTTTATCTGTACAAATATAAGTGCAGATCGGAAAATTGTGTTCTATAAAACGTCAAAATTCACCACCAAAAATGTCTATGGTCGGTTTTAGACGCTACCAAATCGAAACCAAAGTATGTTTCTATCGCATGTTTGAAAATTCGGCCTAATTTGCACTTGAGAATGTTACGATATTTTATGGTTTGGTAAAGAAAAGGTCACGAAAAAGTCACGAAATTTCATTTTGAAATTTTAGTAGACACCCTGTGGTTCCAAGAATTCTACAGAAATCACACCCTTTCCGTCCCAAAACATAGTTGCCATGATTTTGTGAACTGATCATCTTTGAATTTCTTCGCTTTAGATAACAAAAGTGCCGCTATTGCATTGACTGCTGATTCCTCTCTCCAGTGGCGTACGATATCCAGGTTGCATCCCCAACATCCCTCCAGCGGGAAAAAAACTCATGTGCAACTGTCATTCTTTGCACTTGTGGTCTGTCAGCATTTTTGGCACTCAACCCGCACACAGTTTATGATAAACCAACTTACCAGTCACAATTCGATGCACTGTTTTCGCAGACATTTCTGGAAACTTTGACGAGTTTAGTTATTGTGAACTAGCGATTGGATCGCACTTTCTCGTTAACATTTTCCACCAGAGGTGTATTCCACCATTGAACTTTGCAACTTTTCACGTTGCAAAATTTGAGCTCCACCATTATTTTTGAAGAACTTTGCAATTTGATGTTCTGCAAAGTCTTTGCAAAGTTATTTACTCATGAACAGAAAAAGAGTTTCGAGATATGAATGTAATTGAAACGTGAAGAACAGTGTTTAGAGTCATAAATTATAGTGTATAGTGGGAATTTTATTTTAGAGTCGACAAACATGACATAAATGCTTCCCTCAAAATCCATGTGTAATGAATAAATAACGTTTCTGGTATGAAGTAGTAATTATTAATTGACTTAATTCATGTGTTCCAGTAAAGTACGTGTTCCTATTATTTCTTTAAACTGAGTTCTTTTACGTCCAGTATTTAACAAGTTAGTGGTAATTTTTACTATGAAGTGTTATGGTACCGGTTCCATAAATGTTATCCTATTTATTTTGAATCATGTTTGTTCTTAAGCAAATATTTATGCAAGTAGGTCATTTCGCAATCGCCTTCATGACGCACATATTACTTTATTATGAACAAGTACAGAATAACTTAAAAAGGGTATGTTTACTGAATGCATTTTATACGAGAATTTATTTACTTTATACTTCCGTAGTTGGTATCGTGTCTTGCAACAAACCTAATAAATTATGAGTTTAGTTGGGTCTCAGTGACAATTATTGTTGTATAGTAAAATGTATATACAAATCAGTTAATTAAAAAATAGGAATATAAAGTCGAGGATTTTGTCAATTTTTCCTGTGCTGTGGACTTGGAGAGTGTTTCCCCTTGTGTGTTTGCCAAGCGTGCATCTGAGTAATTATAGTGTTAACTTGGTAATTGTTCTGCATTGGGCTCCAATACGAATTCTACTTGCTCACTTGCCAAAGGAAAGCATTCTTTAAACTGAAATAAATTCATGCCGTGAAAGTTGATTCTGTTTTTATACACTTTCTTAGAAATCTTATCCTTACTTGATGGATGTAATAACCTCCGAAACATTTTCAAACGACAATGGCTCTTATTCAATCATTCAGGCAAAGCAAACCTTCTCTTTGCAAAATACGACACAACTTTGCAAATTCTTCCTTTGCATTTTTCAGTTTAAAGATGACGGTGGAACAACAGTTAGAAATTTCTGCGAAGTCTTGGCAAGTTTTCGCTTTGCACTTTTCACTTTGCAGAAATATATTTTCGTGGAACATAAACCTTGCTGCAAATTGCAAAGCGCAAAGTGAAAAGTTGCAAAGCAAAGTTCAATGGTGGAATAGGCCCCAGATCGTCCGTCTAAACACTAGGCCTTCCGCTACTCTCATCGTCATGAATATTTGAACGCTCTTCCCGAAACTCGCTGCACACTACCTGACCTTCCCTTCAGTGATTATTGTCGGTCTGTAAATAACACAAAGCCCGATGGATGACAGCGGCATTCCGTCCTTTGGCATTTAGAAATCATATGACATATCTTCACATTTGGCGAGGGTTCGTATTACGGCAGCTATTTCACCTTGCATGCACATACGCATTTCCAATCGTACGATTCTATCTCTGTTGGAAGTACAGAATACTAGGGCATGGTCCTGCACATCCTCAACTTCATCAGTGTTGCAAACTCCGCGTAATCTCCGTGTACTTAAAAAGACACTTTATCTGCTTTACATGGGAAATACATGTCCAAATCTGTGACTAAATGTGCAAGAGATTTCCCATACGACGTCTAGGGATTCACCAAATGAATATACTGTAGGGGGAATGAAACGTATAAGATGAATTAAGATGAATGCAAAAAAAAGTTGAGACATGTATGACAACACAGTTGCATGCACATTTAAAATGACGATCAAATCAGAGCACACTGGCCGTAGTTTCGTAACCCCAGGGACAATGCAATGTGGTATACCCATAGAGATAAAGTGGTTGTAGCCAGTGGCGGCTCGTGCTACTTATACTTAAGAGGGCTGCATAAAATAAAGCACCTTATTTAGAAATTAATTCCATACGATGGTCCTTCCTTGTAGCAAACTTTTCTATAACTCTATCATTGAAGTTAGGGATCTTTTCAACCATTTCCTTTACTATTGATAACATGGCAACTATCGTTAACCATTCTTCTCCCATTGTATTTCTTAGAAAGGTTTTCACTCTTTTAAGGGTAGAAGAGCATCATTCAGGTTCACTTGTAGTTAGGGCCAGCGTTATAAATATTTTCAAAAGTTTTAACACTTCAGAAAAAGTGGAAACAAGACTATTGCTTACAATATACTGGAGGAAATTCACAGCATCACCAAGTTTTCTGATCTCTTCTCTTGCACTAAGTTTAGTATGAATTTCATCTTTATCAAAAACAGGAAAGAGCTCTGTACACTTAAAAAAGATTTTTTCGGGAAAGGAAGCACTAAATTTATCAAACTTAGATTTCTGTAGAAGTGAAGATATAGATAAGTAGTCTGTAAAATGGAAGCGCAAGTTTACGTGGTTTAAAATAACGTCACACTTCTTTGGCTGCGTCTGCTCTTCACTGTGTATTTGAAACAATTTTCTTGTGGTTATGATTTTACGTTTCGGTATCAACTAGTCCTATTGATTCCCTGATTTTATTAATTTCAGTAGTGAAAGCAAATAAATATGACTGAACTTTTCCTGCATCTATATGATGACTATGTAGTTGGTTATGTAGAATATCTAGATGTTACGTAACCAAGTAAAAAAAAAAAAAAAAAAAAAAAAAATCTTCAATTCAGTAAGCATTAAGGTGTCTCTCTCTCACTACAAGGCAGACGCTTCATTTATTGTAGTGCTTGAGGTCTCGAATACTGACAAAATTTGGAAACATTCTTTTAGTTCTTCCTGCTTTTCGTACACCACATTAACAGTCCTAGATTTAAAATTTTATCTGGTTGGTCCACCACTGGATATCCGCTTTGCAAAACAGGAATCTAAAACTGCTGTTCTGTTATGAGAGCGAGAAAAAAACGCGATAGCAGCAAGATTAGAAAAGAATATTATGGCTTTAGTGTTTTGTCTGGTGGCTCTTTCCATTACAAAATGTAATTAATAAGCAAAACAGTGCACAAAATAAGCATTAGGATACACCTCTCTCACTTTGGCCTCGACTCCATTTATATCCCCACTCACTACAGGTGCGCCATCATATCTTTGGCCAATAAGAAGGTCACTCATAAGAACGAGACAGACCATTCTAAAAGAACTGCAAAAAAACTAATTATATAGTTTCATATTTCATAAATTTTTTCACTTGTCTTTTGGAAACACTGATACAGAAGATAAAAATCACAAGTAACACCATGCAAATACTGAAAAAATTAAAGAATTAAATATAATCGCATTTTGAAAGAATTAAATATAATCGAATATTGCACAGAATAAATAAGTTGCCTACTAGAAACACCCCGCCAGCAGACAAACAAACAAACCCCAAACAACATACGTATATTCAGCGTTGCTAATCAAAGAAAGGGGGATT
Organism: Thermobia domestica; assembly: GCF_964235325.1. Taxonomy (NCBI): domain Eukaryota; kingdom Metazoa; phylum Arthropoda; class Insecta; order Zygentoma; family Lepismatidae; genus Thermobia; species Thermobia domestica. The sequence goes on along the minus strand of NC_137457.1, from coordinate 248,479,658 downwards.
ATGCCACTCGAAGCTAAAATCAGAAACTAAAATTTTGTATAGGATTGGCTAGGGGATATTTCCCTGGAGTTGCAAGCCTGAATATACGTACTCATCCATGTACTCATCGCTGATCAAAGCAGACGAACACAAAACAAGAAGAGCGCGCTTGCGCAAACTCTCAAGCATCCGAAAGGACTGCATGTGAAGCAGTCCACACATTACCAGTATAAACATGCTGAAAAGAGGAGGAAGTAGAATCACAGCATCGTAAGAAAGGCCAGGCGAGATTGTACTGACAGTCCAAGGGGGTGAAGTGGAACAACAAATTTGCTTCAAGGAAGTGAAAAATTGAACAACAAAACGCGCGTAAAAAGGGCATAAATATAAAGATTGATTATTAAGTCTCGAATCGGAAATATGGAATTACGTTGGGGGGCGGGGAAGGCTGCAGTCCTGCAGCCTTCCCCCACGGGCCGCTGCTGGTTGTAGCTGAAGCTGGAAGTGCCAGGAGATGCTGGCAGAGCCTAGAATGGCATGACTTGATTGACCAATCACCTTGTGATGGCAGCAAGCAATAAATAAATAAAATACCTAACATATTAAGTACTAGAGACAGTAATCAAAGAAATAAATACATGATAACGTACGGGATGGTAAGACACGTCCGCCGACCAGTATCAGTGTCCCACATATACCAGTAACGGTGCGACTCCCAGGCTTGGTTTCAACGTGCACAATAAGAATGGCACTGCCTCTCTTGCCCAAACTGCCCAGGCTTGGTTTCAACGGCACTCCCCCTTTCCTCTTGTATACCGGACAGGAACATTTTTCCCGTCTGCTTCTTGAGCACCATAGGTAGTGCGTGTGTCTGTTCCAATATTCAGTGAGCTGCACACTGCACACAGTACTACGTAGAATGCTGCACGGCGAGACAATCTCTTTTGTAGTAGTTTAGTGTTGTTCAAAGAGCAAAATGACGCACCATTATAGTAAAGAAGAGTATGCAGAAATGTATTTCTTTTATTGAAGAACAAACGGAATGCGGGAATGGGTGCTGCAACGCGTAGAGGTGTTACCGAGTAGTTCGACGAGGGAAATTCATACAGTATCCAAGAGTGACGTGTGCCGCATTCATCGCAGTTTGTTACCTTTAATGTGTTCAACAGGGTGTCTATCGGTCACGAAAGTCACGAATGACACGAAAAAGTCATGAAATCAGAAAACGGTCATGAAAGTCACGAAAATGTCACGAAATTTAGCTTTTGGGCCACGATTTTTTTAACTGTACAAATGTAAGTACAGATTGGAAAATTTCGTTCTATAAAACGTCAAAATTCACCAGCAAAAATGTCTATGGTCGGCTTTAGACGCTACCAAATCTCAAGCAAAGTACGTTTCTATCGCATGGATAGAACGGCTAATTTGCACCCGAATTTGCTCTTGAAAATGTTAGGAAATTTTATGATTTGGTGAAGAAAAGGTCACGAAAAAGTCACGAAATTTCATTTTGGAATTTTAGTTCACCCTGTTCAAGGACTTAGTGAGGCGGACCTAGCCCCAAGAGTACTTTTTGTGAATGGATGAGAAACCAGATTGCAGTGCATCCAGTTTGAGTAACTTTTGTTTACGAATGAAGCAGGATAATTTCTACAATACACATATTTGGTACGACAAGAATTCTCATGCTGTGCTTAAATCGCAATACCAGCAACGGTTCTCATTGAACGTATGGATAGGGGTAATAGGAAACAGTACTAGGATCGCACATACATCCAAGAAACATTAATAGGCCAGGATACCTTCATTTCCTTCAGCATGAACTTCCATGTTTTCTCGTGAATATTCCTCTTCAACAGCGGAAAACTGTGTGGTTTATGCATGATGCAGTACCAATCATTTTGCTGTATGTACCTGTTAGCCGGTATCGTACGCGACGCTGTGGGCATCGTGAATCGGCTGCAGTGGCCCTGTAGTTTGTTCTCCCAGATCACTTGATTTAAATGCTTTGGATTTTTATGTCTGAGGACACCTCAAAATACAGGTCTCGTATCACACATTTGCCGACTTGCAACACCGCATTGAAAACGCACGTGAAGAATTGCACAACATACCAGGAGTGATGGAACGAATTCGGAACATTTTCTGTAGGAACGTTTTAGTGTTTGCACGTACGACCTAATAGTGTATAGTGCTGCTTAATGTAAGACGTATTTACAAGTACAGTATGTTATGTATTTGGCCTGTTCTTAACTAGACATTAAACGAAAAAGTGCATTCCGTCTTCTTTCTGCGTGCACTCTGTTTGCTGGTTTCTGTTTTCTACACTACTTTCGATTGCCCCTGAAGTTATGCAACCATCCTTAGTGTGCTTTCCTTTCATCGCCAATTTAAATATGCATGTAATCGTGTCATCATCCACGGTTCACATTTTTTTTCTTTCTTTCTTAAATCTTCACTGCATCGTTTCATTCCCCCTGCCGTACATTCATTCGGTGAATCCTCAGACAACGTGCTTGGAAACCCATGCACATTTATGACACAGATTTGACTTACATTTTTCAGATAAAACATATGTTTCTTTGTAAGTACTTAAGTACAGACTTCATAGCTCTTACCATAATAATAGCAGGCAGGTGTGAAGTCCTTTTTTTTCTTTCGTAGGTGTCTCGCTCCGTCCATGTCCATTTCTGAACTGTTTGTAAGATACACTTTTATTTATTTATTAGCTGAACCTGCGCTCTCTACACAGCGCATCATTCGCATATGAGCATAAATCTCCTTCTCATTCCTCACAATATATGTACATGTCCCTTTACAGACACAAGTGAAAGACGTCTTGATAATAATAATAATAATAATAATAATAATAATAATAATAATAATAATAATAATAATAATAATAAAAAAAAGGCAAGGGGTATCATAAAGGGGAGATTTTTTCGATTATTTTTTCTCAATATCTCGCACCTTTTGCAAGATTTGAGCCTACTTCCGGTTGGAGTTTCTAATTCATGTATGACCAGTGTTTTCTTTCTTCTTGCATGCAGTATGTAATAAGCAAATACATCACATATACAATTAATTATAATGTCAGTTATATATGGTGTTCATTGGGCAAAACACTCAAAAAATAAAGATTTATCTTAGACTCGAGAAATGCTTATCCTTCCTTTTTCATTATTATTTGGCTATGAAACATACACCTGAGACATATACAACCCCAATATACAACAATGTGGTGTTGGAATGTAAAACGCGTTGGATATGATGCTTTAGTTGTTTTTTTTTTTTTCCAACGCTTCCACTGTACCCTAAAAATGTAATAAAGAAGTAATGCCCATGTACTTTTTAAATATTCAATTAAAACTGGACAATCTACGCAAAATTTGCAATCGATCAGTGAAAACGTCATCTTTCTAGAGCCTGTAGTTTCCGAGATCTCATTGTCGAAAGGGTTGGCCACAAACATATAAATTTCCAGAAACATATAGTTTAAAAGAACTCCAAAGATGGCAGCATAGTTCATTTGCATTCATTTTGGAGAAGGCTTATTAAAATACAAAGGTTTTGAACACTAATTTCATATCATAAACTATATGAAAAAGATATAGTTAACTAATTTAGACTATTTAAAGTACAAATACTTAAACTATTTGTTTCTGTTAAACGTGAAATCACACATAACCGTAAATGAAAGATTTGAAAGCTAAGGTTATAGGTTGGAACTCGGGCACTTTTAATTGCTATTGTAGCATTTTAATAGATAGATTTTTGGTGTGAGAAATCTTAGGTTTCAGCTTTTACCATTACTTTTGGGACACCCTATATAATGTAGTCGTCAAGAAAAATAGATATCTTACCCCTCTGCATGTTGTTTTGCCAGGAACTTTTGTACTAAAAGACGAATTGGGAATACAATGCTTCTTTGTATAAAGAAAATTAATTCTATTAGCTCACTGAAAACTGTACTTAAATTGAAAAAAATGAAATCTTTAAGTTTTACGTCCCACGATTATGCCGGTTAGGCTAAAGGAGACGGTGATGATGAGAGATGAGTGAAATGGTGGAATGAAGAAAGTGGGAGGAAACGGGAGAACCCCGAGAAAACCCACGAGCACGGTGTTTGTCCACCACAAAGTTCACTTGGCGGGGGCTGGGATCGGACCCGGGATCCCAAGCACCAGAGGTGAACGCTCTACCACTGAGCCACCGCGCCCCCTGTACTTAAATTGGCCTATTCGTTGCGTCATATCGCAGTTTGGTGTTTGTTTTCTTTTGCTGGTGACTGCACCTTTAATAGGATTATGTTTAATATCTGGCTGTTGAACCGTTAGTTCTTACGATCTTGACTGCCGTACATGTGTTTTTACAGACAATTCAAAACTTTATAGCTTGGTATTTTCAGCTATGGTGAGTTGAAGGAAGAGAAGGAAGGGGGAAGCATAAGTTTCAGATTTACGCAACATGACTTAGGTCACTTAAGAAATAAAAACATTACAACAAAACTTAATCCTGGCGTTACGGCCAACGGTTGAATCCCATTACGAAAGAAGTCTGGAATCTGAGACACGAAGAAGTTCGCAAACTGCATGCTGTACGCCCCAGTCTCAGGGAAGTTCTTCTGTGTCAGAAAGTGATCAGACAGATGTCAGAATAGGTGGTACTTAGTGGAGGAAAGGTCACGAGGATACGCAGGATGAGGGAGAATTTGTTTTGAACTGCAACTCATGGAGAGTCTACATCGCCCTTTGAACAACATTGTAGCTGTACATTTTTATACATGAAGACAACATGTCTGCTGAATATTGCTTCATGCTTGTAGATAAATTTGCTACACATTTCATGAAGTACCGCTCTGTAATTATCCACAGTAATGGTTTCACCTCGATGGATCACCTCCATAGTAGACCACTATCCCAGCAACACCTGTGGATAGAGGCTGGTTGTGGAAACTATCCCGAACGTTGGTCACGATCCAACCATTGTTCATAGCAAGCCTGCAGTCTCAAGTTAAAAACCTCACCCGTTTTTCTGTTCAGGCATAATTCAATCTATATCTTTAAAACAAATGATTCTATCGAGAAAAGTCTAAGGATCTTGTGTAGAATTTTTATAAACCACAATTTTCCTCATATCTATTTTCTTCGAGGAATTGATAATTTTTGGGATAATTGCGAAAAAAATAGAATGCCACTTTTCTCTCTCTCCGAAAAGAACAAAATCTCATAGTTCAAATCAAGGGAACGTTTCAGGATATGTTTAGAAGATCAGAATAAATGTCTCCACAGAAAGCCAGCTAGTTTGGCGAAGTTTCGCTTTTTTTTTTCCTTCTAATTTTACTGGGCTAATGCGTATGATTAGAACAGGAATTCTAGAAATCCCAGGCTTGTAAAGGAAAATAAAAATAATTGGTACATCTTTTACAAGATGATCTAGAATAATGATGGGCATACTGTGGTCCGCGGCCTCTTGAGAGGTTCTATCCAGCGTGCTACGTGATACCTGATCTGACGAATTTAGCTTTATGTGTGGTTTTTTTTCGGGGTTGCAATTTCCTCTCACTTTCTTCATTCCACCATTTGATTCATTTCTCATCATCGCCGTCTTCTTTAACCTACACAAAATAACCATGGGACGTAAAACTGAAAGATTTCATTTCATTTTTGCTTCTGTATATCAGTCTTTCCCAGTCTGGTCCCCTAGGAATATTTGGAAGATTTTGTCGTATAAGTTAAAGGAGGTGATGAAAACAATAATTCAGTCCATCCCCATGTAAAATCGAATGTAGATCTGCCGCACCAAAGCCACGCTTTGTACTAGATCAAGCATATGTAGTTTGTAAGGTTTACAAAGAGAACAGCAAGTGAAATTGCAGTCCTGTGTTGTAGATGATGACTATATCTATATATAGATGTGCAGATCAGAATGTTCGTTATAATTCCCAGCTACTTTTATACATAGATAAGGAATATTTTGCACTTTTATTAATAAATGTAACCAAATAAAATCAGTAAATAGCACCCATACATGTATAGATGGGAAGTCGAGTTGAGTATTGGCTTGTGACATGACAATATTAACTACAATTGAAGAATTGGTCCACGATGGCTCGGTAGTAGAGCGCTCACCTCTAGTGCGAGGGGTCCTTGGTTCGATCTTAGGTAGTTTGTGGTGGACAACATTATATCCATGGATTTTCTCGGGGTTTTCCTGTTTCCCCCCACATTCTCATTCCAATATTTCCTTTGATAATCATACACTTTCTTTATGCATTCTCTAATTTAGTCTAAAGAACATAACTGTAGGACTTAAAACTTAAATTTTTCATATTGTATTTACAATTCAAGAAATATGTACAGCCTTGTTGAAAGAGAAAAAAATGTCAACTCCCTATCTCTGTAAAAAGCCCTGCCCTCTTGCGTACAGTTGGAATTAAATAAAACAACCGTGGCTTTTCCTTGGCCAATTGAAATATATTTATTTAGAGCTATAGTAGTAGAATTTCCTACGTACTATTGCCACTACCGTGTATAGTTTTCTAAAGCAAGATGGGTAACCAAGATTTTTTCAAGAAGACTGAACGTATTTTTAAAATTAATTATTGATTTTCTACAATTTTTGTGTGTTTAAAAGGATTTTCTGTTCTATGCAGTTCGATTATTATTTTTTCATTTTTGTTTATTCATTTTTTTTAAATAAATAAATTCAATTTGATGCCGTTGCAAACAACGAAGTTTTACGTAGACGTTTCATGCAACCAATTAACAGCGATACGCAAAGTGACTTCTTGACTTCTTTTCCATTTTATTAATTCATTTATATATTTATTATATGATTGATTGATGTTTTTTTGTTTTCAGAAACTCTTCGGCTATGAAATGGCTGAGTTCAGAGTGATTCTTACCTGCGTGTGGTCTAATGATGGCTCATTCGAGATTCTTGAGGATCCTAAGCAAATTAAGGAGTACAATGGAAGACCGAATTCAGATAAACACGCGGATGATGACATGAATGGTAGTGACGGAGAACAGAAAGACGACGATAGTGAAAATGATTAGTAATACAAAAGATTTTAAGTGTGTTAAGGACATGAATGTATGCACATGGAAGATGTTGAATATACTGTACATATATGTATAGAGCGGAATGACTCCTCAAACAAATTTTACTCAATGGTTCTGAGTCTAATATATTGGGCTCCAGAGTTGAAATCGTACGAGTGTCGATTAATGGATATTTAGCTCAGTGATGAAGTGTAGTCTCAAATTCAAATCCACGTCCTGCGATGTGAATTTGATAATAGACCAACTCTGTTGTATTTTCATTTTTTAAACCATTAATTCATCATCATTACGCCATGCAATACGCTGCGTAACAGTTGTTATGGAACACACACATTGATCCATAGCTTTTTGAAATATGATCCGAGTACAATTGACCAATTTATAATGACAAATATTAGTTTAACTTTATTGTCAGAAATAGTGGCTGGGATTCCCAGTCATATTAAGAAATGGTGTGATAAAAAAAAAAAAAAAAAAAGGGAAAGTAACATGGAGAGAGAAGGATACGGACAAAATCTCGCGTCCGAAACATCGCCGCCCTAAATATCGCGGGCCAAAACCTCACGTGGCCAAAGCGTCGCCGCCCAAAATGTGGGCCAAAATCTCGCATGGTCAATATATATTTCCAAAGCACGCATTAGAATTTTCTTCTTGTCATTATTTTAATGCAATTATGTGTTATTACCAAATATATACATACAGCATTATATAAAACATTCTATATCGAAGAACTCATCGTGACGTGGTACTGACGACATTTCTTCCCAGACAAGATTACGTTTCATGTAGTTTAGGCTAGGCGAGGTTTTGGTATGCGAGCTTTCGTGGAGGAAGGGGTGGGGAGGAAGTTTTGGCCAGGCAAGGTTTCGGCCCGACTAGATTTTGACCTGCGAGGTTTTGTATCTAAACCGAAGAGAGAATATGAAGTGCAATTTACCTTGAGGACAGACAATTTTCTAACCATATCAGTGAGGCGTATGGCCATCTCGGACAGCATAGTACTTTGGATATCTGTTGTCGATGAGTGTGTTCGGGAGAGCCTGGGATATATTGTTCCATTCTTCCTTAAGGGCAGTTTTAAGAGTAGAAGATCCGAGGCGGTGGAGTTTTCTGTGCTATTTGTCTTCTTAGAACATCCCAGGCATGTTCGATGGGACTAAGATCTGAGAATATGCTGGCCAATCCATACGATTGGTGTCCTCACTTTCCAGTGTCCCAGTAACTTGGGTGAGGACTTGTACTACGGAAGAGACGAATGTGTCCTTTCAGGATCTCGGTACTATACCGTTCTCCAGTAACGTGTCCTGCATCGAAGATGTGCAGTGGTGACAGGACCTCCATACCTGTCACATACATTGATGTATTGTGGGCAATATCTCTGTTCTTTCCATAGATGTGATCGAACAGAACTGTGATTGATTTGAGAACACCACATTGGTCCATATCATTTAGTCCACTATAATATACTCTACCACTGTAATCTGGCATGACAGTGGGCGGGGATAATGAAATACGCTTCACTGGCTCCCTTGCTTAAACCTAACAATGTTCAGTCGTAAAATTTTTTATGGTAACACATGAACACCAGAAATATCGGCAAACACGTGACCAATTTGAACTGGAGTAGCAGATCGATTTTTCTTGCACACTTGTGTATCCTGTCGAGCCGTTGTACACATTCCAAGATAACCATGCACACGCACATTTGTTCCTTGGAATGACATCCTTTGATACTCTCTTCACATCTGCAACCTTTGTGACACTTTGACCTGCCTCAAGCCGACCAACAGCTCTGTCATAATCATAATCACTTAGATGAGCCCTTTCCGACATGTTTCAATAGACCATTCCTTTGCACACAAGTATTGCACTGATAGCGGTTTTTCCGTTGGGTACCACTCTCTCACTCAGTGTTTTCTTGATGATGATGCACACCGAGCACACTTTCTTTTACTGATGGGCGCAACGTGTCACTAAGGACCTTTACTGGAATCTATATACAGACGCGGAGCAGATCAAACCAAAAGCGTGGTTCAATATGTGTTTGTTCTCTAGAAGTGTAGAGCGGTGTATTACTGGTATATAAGGCATAAGATTTCATTCATGCAGATTAGTATGTTATGACTAGGTGTTCCAGACAGTAAAATATGAGGACAGTCTCAAAAGTTCTTACATGAGATTGTATCATTGGGACTTCGAGACTAATTTGCTAGGACAATCATAGCTCCGGAACGAACGTTCTTATTACATTGTAGTAGGATGATTTTTTTTGTAATACTACAAAAATGTAAGTGGTAAAGTTTGAACGGGGAGTCACACCGCATTCTTTATATTTAAAATGAACTTACATATATATACATAAATCTTCTTTCCGACGAATAAAACTGTTATTGTTTCTAAGTAGTGTTATGTATGAATTAACCTAAAGCTGAACATCGTTTGTATGTGAAATAGAAAACTGAAGAGAAAGGAAGAGAAGAATTTAAGTTCTTTAATAGAATGCAAATAGATTTCCATTTAATTTTCCACAAACAGTTTTGTTTTCTGAATATTTAACTTGGTTACTAATACTGTCTATTGTAGTGAAACCGCGGTGAATGAATGAATGAAAAAATATATACAAGGTGTTTGAGAACAACACCGACAATGTGTGGGAGGTGATTCCTGACACCAAGATAAGACAAAAAATATAGACCAACCTGGGCGCACAAATGTTTCCTTTCGGAGTTATAGGCTACCGAAAACATGGAAAAAAATAAACTTTAAAGGCCCATAGCCAAAACTTTAAAGGCCAAAACTATGGGACTTACCATAGTCGGGTCAAAACTTCACTTAGGAAATAATATGTGCCCTATCAAAAATTCAAGTTTCACAATCCTGCGGTACTTCCGCAACAATTTTTATAGAGGTAGTTGGTGAGCATTTCAAATTATATTTCCGTAGCCAAACTCCCTCTTTGAAAATTGTTGCGTGAGTACCTTATTATTCTGAAATATGTATTTTTGGATAGCGCACATATGAGTTCCTAATTGAAGTCTTGACCCGACTACTGCGGTAAATCCCATAGTTTCGGAGCTATAGACCTTTTAAAGTTCATTTTTTCATGTTTTTGGCAGCCTATAACTCCGAAAGGAAGCATTTGTACACCCAGGTTGATCTATACTTTTTGTCTTATTTTGGTGTCAGGAATCACTTCCCAAACGTTGTAAGTATTGTTTTGAAACACCCTGTATATAGTATTCGAATATGTTTTATGATGTTCTTATGACGTGGATGGTGAGAATTCCGTATCTTGTTTTTATAAAACAATTTAGAGAATGTTATTGTCCGTAGTACGCCACAAGCTCTGTTTTTGTGATAATAACAGAATTAAGACTATTTTCAATTCCTGTAAAATGCATTGTTTATCGCTCGCTCTTCGTATTGATAGAAATGGAATTTTAAGAAAGTACTATACTTGTTACAAACTAAATATTGGTAGTCCTTTATTTTTGTAGATTTGCTTCATCTGCATTATTATTAATTAACATTTATGAATAATATTTAATTGTTTTCATTCATTGATCACGGTTTCATTACACTATTACTCATTTTTTTTAATGATATACGTGAATCAGGTAATCAATTAAAAATAATTAGAAAATGCGTAATTTTTGAGATATTTGTGGATTTTTGTTCTTACCGTAGTAGGGTCTTACCTCTCACGGTTGTTTTATGTTGAGTTTGACTTTTTGTGTGTGTTTTACATCCTCATTCAACACTAAAGCTATAAAGGTAAGCACTTACTATTGACGTGGACTTTAAACCACGAATAGGACTTTAATCTAGTGCGTAGATCTAGCTCCCGTGTGGTTGAGCCGTTAACACACGTGCCTTTGGCGTGCGAGACCTGGGTTCGATTCCCGGCGGGAGCTCATCTGGTTTGGATTCCACGTTAAACTGTAGGTCCACGTCTCATATAGCTTCGTTGCTGAAAGAGATGCCAAACTGAAAATCAAGTCAAATCAAATCAGTGCATAGACCATCAAGCAAGATCTTCCCCTTAACAGTATAGACCAGCGTTTCCCAACCGGTGTGCCGCGAGGAAATCGAAACAAAATTATTAATTCTATAGCAACCAAATTGCAAGACATAGGGGAAAAAATGTACATTTTAGTATTTCACATTACTATGAATTTCTACCATGGAAAAAATTACTGTAATTGTAATATATTTCTACATCTATTACTGTGTAGCAGACTGTATTTCGGCTCGTACACATTTCCACGGTTAGCTGCTATGTTACGCTTCAATTGAGAGTCATACTAACACCGAGAAATAGAAGCACTTGTACGGTACGCGTCAAGGAAACGTTCGTAGAACACACTTTGGCACGTGAATGGCAGAACAACACTTTGTTCAACAGCTGTGTTTTGACTTCGACGCATCGCAAGCTCTGTGATTGCAATAATATGCACCGGTTTTGGTTAAAACAGCAAAGTTAAAAGTACAAGACATTTGTTTGTTTGTTCGTTCGTTATTTAGTGATATTCGTTCTTAGTGAACGGTTGGATACTGTTTCCAAAAAGAGAGCGTATTTTTAAAAATCTGAGTTCTGTATTTCATTGTAATTGTTAAGCACAATGAATTAGCATAGGGGAAAACCAGTAATCGAGCTTTCATCTCTGTGGAGAAGGAGATCAGTAATCACAAAAAAAATTATCATGGTATTTTATATTTGCAAATAATAATAATAATAATATCTATGAGTGTGCCGCGAGAATTCAAGTTACACCCATAGTGTGCCGCAAGTTGAAAAAGGGTGGGAAACGCTGGTATACTGTAGATCATTTCCTAGTACACTAACTTTTCAAGGGCTAGAGCTGGATTAGAATTACGTCACCACTCCTGGCTCCTTTTTATCTTTCATTACGTATAAGAATTTTCCAAACTTCCGATTAAATCATGAGTTTTTAAGTAAGCATAGCTCTGTGTCCTATGAGATGACCAACGGTGTTAGTCGGGTATCTATGTTATTAGAACAGCTGGTCGCAGTATGTGGTAAAGTAAAGGCTTATATATAATAATTTGATAGTTAAGTTATAGTGATGAATTATAAAATAGAGAGAATAATGAAGCATATATTAGTGAAACCAATTTAGACCTACGGACCAAATCTTCTGTAGGTGCGAATTTAATAACATACAAAGAGTGAAAAAGTTATTGACTCGGGACTCGAACCCGGGATCTCCGGCATACCGTGCCGTTACGTTAACCACTACACTCCCCAGAACAGCCAAACACCCTCTCAGTTCGATAAAAATAAGTCTAAATCGGTTGCTTCTCCTTTTCATTAATATATTAAATGATAACCGTCAAAAGGTGTTCTCAGTATATGGACATTGAATTGTTCAAGCACAGCAGCTATGCTATGGTATAAACCATGTGATGTGATTAAAGAGCACCAACTACAAAAGTAAAAGGGTGTTTGGTTGTTCTGAGAAGCGGACTGGGTGGCATAGTGTTTAACGCGTCATATGCCGGAGATCCCGGGTTCGAGTCCCAATCCAGTCAATCACTGTTTCACTCTTTGTATGTTAATAATGAAGCATGTTTAACTGAAAATTACAGTAGTGAATTTGTCCTAAAGAGCTAACGATCATGCCACTTGTCCTTGCTTACATAAAATTCAAATTGCGCTTTTAGTACTAACTTGCGATACTGAATCCAGATAAACTATTTTTGACATATCCGATCATGGAGTCACGAGATTTATATTGATATTGCAAATTTAAGATTGCTTTTCTGCACACTCCATGGACGCTTATGTTTAGAAATACTTTCATTGAATCTTGTGGTCTAAAATTAGTACTTGTTTTTATAGAGTAAATAACGTACAGTTAGAATTGATCAAAGCGTTAAAAAATGGCGAAAACACGCCTTTAAAAACAGAAGATGCAAGAATTTGTGAATGACTATTGAACGAAGGCAATTTCAAACTACGTTCCATGCTTTTTGGTAATTTGTCGGTCAATGAAATATAAAAAGAAAAACAAGAAAGAAGTGAAGAAGAAGAAAAGATTAATGACACTTGAGAAAATAGGTATTTAGGTACACTTGTAGGTAAATTAATAGTTTAGGAGAAATATTGCACTGTATATGCCTTATGCACAATCTTTTTTAAATAACCACCATCTTGATAACACGTGAAATGTGCATTCTGCTATTATAGTGTTTCCAGTTTAAAAATAAAATATGACTAAATAAACTAAGACGTTAAAACTGTGTCCAACTACTTATAAATAAAATCGTCATTGAAATAGAAATGGAGCTAAATAAAGGTCAAGAAAAGTAAATTATATAACAATACATTTTTATTTTAGAAAGAAAAATACAACAAAAAAGTTCTTCGTTGGCGATGCTGATATATTGTATAGCTGGATGATCATTTCCGGTTTGCCATAAGGACCAGACTGTCACGTGATCAGGTCATGTCACGTTGCGTGCTAAATCGAGTGTGGAGATTTCAAATCCAGATTAGATACTTCAGGCACATAACCTCTGCGTGGGGCGCCCTGGGTAATTCGCAGAAGATGCATATACTTTATCATTAGTATTGATTTTACTCAAAGAACTTGACTTTTGACAATGTTCTATCCATATTTACTCTACGTGCTATACATAGTTTTTAAGTTCTTCATTATGTCTTTGTAATAAGCTTTCAATTAGCCATACCCTTAGTAAAGTTTTTGAGATAAGGGGACGACTTCATTCTTTTCATTAATTTTCCATTGACCTTAATGTTTTTTTTTTTGTTGTTGTTGTTGTTTTTTTGTTTTTTTTTAAAGCCCGTTCCATCTATTTTTGAACAATTTGCTCTGGAATATAGAATTTACATAGTCTCTTCTACATTTGAGCTGAATATGAGCCATCTCTCCCAAAATCTGTTCACGTCATTGCAACTGGATAGGCCCTTTGATGTACCAGATAGGTGTATTACACGAAGATCTGATCTCAATGAAAACAAAGTGTGTCATCGCTTAATGATTTCTTAAGATGAAATGCTCATTACTAATCAAAGCTGTGCTTATCAGAAACACCCAGATTACAAATCTCACCGTGAACGTTTCGGCGAAGGGTTATTGCCTTCCTTCCTTCGGAAAATAGGTTAAGTTACAACAAAGTGCATAAGTTATTATATACACTAGAGATTAATCAACAGTGCTGTAGTTCGTCTTGCAACACTAGTTTCCTGAAAGGATCCGTGCTGAGGAATGAAATAATTATTTTCCTAAATATTCACAATGAAGACACCGTACAAAAAGCATTGCATTTCCTTGTCTGTCCGATTTGGGTGAATTTGAGATATGTTGTAGCTGAGGACCCCCTGGTCAATTATTTATGTGGGACCAACTCTCTATGACCAACCTTGTGACCTCCAGAGGTTACCAAAGGTCACACCGTACAAACAACATTACATTTCCTCGTCTGTCCAATTTGGAAGATTTTTAGATATGTTGTAGCTAAGGACCTCCCGGGAAATTGTTTATATGTGGTCAACTCCCTATGACCAACCCTGTGCTCTCCAGAGGTCATGAAAGGTCACACAACGGGTGTTGGTAGAACAGGTTCAAATTTGGCATACAAAAAATAAATGTGTGTTATACTGGGCTACGGCAAATGAGGATAGTTCACGTAACGGTCCTAAGGTACTCATGCAACAATTTTTATAGAGGTAATTTGGTTTCGGGCATATAATTTGAAGTATTCACCAACTACCTCTATAAAAATTATTACAGAAATATCGCAGGATTCTGAAGATTGGATATTTGGATAGGGTACATACTAGTTCCTAAGTGAAGTCTTGATCCGACTACGGTAGGTGCCATAGTTTAGGAACTATGGACCTTCAAAGTTCATTTTTTCATGTTTTCGGCAGCCTATAACTCGGAAAGGAAGCATTTGTGAACCCAAGTTGGTCTGTACTTTTCGTCTTATCTTGGTGTCAGAAATTACCTCTCAAACGTAGTCGGTGTTGTTTTGAAATACTCTGTGTATAGATGTGAATATATATTTAGTCTCTTACCTTATCATTTGGACAATGTAGCTTCAGTTATAGTATTTTATTTCCAGGTAGATCTTTCCTAATTTTGCTTTGACTTACTGTTCTAATTCACTTTATCGCTTATGTTCTCTTTCCAGTCATTGTTCCTCGTAATACTAATTTCTCTTCTTGTTAAAGATACGGTAAGAGACCCTTCTTTGGTAGTTCTTGCACAAGCGCTGTTAGATCACATGACAATCCTATGCCAACTGTTCACTTCAAGAAGGTAAAGAGAAACTTTTTCCTACCTTGAGAATTTCATCTTGTTACCAAATACGAACACATTCGGAAGGCTCCCGCTCCTGTATAAAATACGAGCAAGAATTTATTTCCTAGACTCTGAAGGTAAAGAAAAATCCAAACGGACACGAATGATTGTGTTTCAAATGTAATTAATGAAATAATTCACAAATATCGTCGTTATGCCATAATTGAACGAGTCAAAATTATGTTAAGTTGGTAATAATTGGGGAAAGATGACTACCTCCATTTGTGCCGCAGATGTACAGAGTTCCTACTGGTCAGGGAAAATGGTGTAGGTCAAGGAACTCAGGGAAAAGACTGGAAATCAGGAAAAAAGGAAGAATTAAACACTGCTGATACGAGGAAAAGAGAGAAGCAGCAGCTTCCCTAAACGATGAAGAAATTAGAGAATGAGAAAAGGCGTATGATAGTAGAAACAGCCGTAAAGCAAAGGGATATTACAACTCAAATTGATGACATTAAAAACGAGATAAGCAATATTGCACAAGTCACACATCTTAACTGAAACGAAATGTGGATATTTTAGTGCAGTCTTGCCACTTTATTAGTGAATGTATAAGATCTCATATGTAGTATGTGTTTCAGTGTCAGATGTTTGTAGGTAATATAATAATTGCAATACTGGATATGTAAGAGATCTTTATTAAAACTGGATATGAATACTTTAAAAGAGCTTTGTCATTATTAAATGAATGTATAAAAAGTATCGTATCTTCAAAGTAATTGATTGTCAGACGTTTGTGGATAGATATTAATGATCACAGTATGGGACGTTGCTTAGATTTTTATGGGAGGTAAGTGGAATGTACGTATGAACAATTGATTACTATTTGTCTCTACAGAATCAATGTTCTCATATATATATATTCACCGTTATTTATTCCCTATTTATATGTAAACGTCATTCGACACTTGTCATTAAAGTCAGGGAATATCCTGCCAATGGTTAGGGAGAAGTAAGGAAATAGATTTCTCTACATCAGTAGGAATCCTGATTAAAGCATTAGGGTAAGGGGAAAAAACAAGGAATGTCACAAAACTACATTTTCGAGAAAACGGCGTTTTAATATTGAAAACCGCGTACAAAGAATAGGCTTATAAAATCTTTTGCCACTTTTTACATGAACATTTCTACATCTACGCATGCATGGCATAGATAGTCAAATAGTGCCAAGAGTCACCAACAGATAGGACAAAGCACCCGATAAAGCACATACCTGGACATTCCTTGTTTTTTCCCCGTACCCTTCAAATATAGTGAGATACAATAAAATACAGAACTTAGTTTTCTTATCCAGAATTATTTTTAATCGCACTTATATTTTCAACAGAATACATAGAAGGTCCATTATAATATTTAGATTTATTTCATCGACACCATGACTACAAACCAGTCGAAAATTTTGTTGAGAATATATGAACAAACTTTGATCATATCATGCCTGAATGCGGCCACATCCGTAACATTTTTGCTTATTTTAAAATATTTCATCACATAAGCACGCAAAAATTTGTTGAATAAATTCACGTAGGTACACGCTGGATTGTCTTTGCTTTGGTTGAAAGTGATGTTATCCTTTAGCAGAAATGATTCTATTGATTTGCTGCAATGACCTGTAACTAGAAAGTTAAATTGTAAATCAGGTCAGAATAGCTTGTTTCTTGTACCTTTATCTGATGTAATAGATTTTAAATACGAGCCTTTTAACAGTAAATAAGCAAAATCTTCGAACAGTTTCGAGGCACTCCTTAAGCTGATTTTGAGTTTAACGCCCCTTTCAGCAGCGAGGCTATATGAGACGTGGCCCTACTGATTAACGTGGAATCCGAATCACATGAGCTCCCGCCGAGAATCGAACCCGGGTCTTCCACGCCAAAAGCGCGTGTGCTAACCGCTTAGCCACCAAGGAGCTTTTATTTATTTATTTATTTATTTATTCACAAATCTTATTACACACCAAGTACTACTAGAGTGCGTATAAAAATTTGAAATTAAATAGAAAATCTGTCAACGTATATTAGAATATCATCAGTTTGCAAAATGATTCCTAGTTCAAGACTGCTAATTGAATGTTAGTTCAAGATCGACAATTACTCGAATGTTGGTTATTTGTGATCTTACGTAGCAATTACATGGCAAGAACTTTTCGTTACCCATCAGTTAGGAAGAGAAGTAAATCTTACAACCAAACTACACATTTACTCCATCTCTTTTTTAATCTACAGGATAGACAAGTAGAATATTTTACGTAATTACAAGTTATTTAGATATGCTGAAGAAGAGCTGAGGAGTGCCTCGAAACCGTTTGCAGATTTTGCGTGTTATGGATTTTTTATCGAATGAATATTTTTATTTATTGTTGATGGATATGCTCCCTATCGTATAAACGGTTTAAGACGCCATTTCAGTATATTTTTTCTTCAAACTGAACTGCTTTGCAATATATTTTATTGTAGTATCTTTACTATTCAATGTTGTGTATACTTCATTTCACAAAGCAAAATCTCGCAAATGTATATTGGACTAGCGAATATTCACAAAAAAATCATTTAGTTTACGTCATTTTGAACTTCGTAATTTAACTAATAATACTAATAATAATAATAATAATAGGCGTATCTCTATCAGAAAATGTCAGGCTTAGTCAACGAGTTCAACGAAATCGCATGGTACTTACATTCTTTTGACTTTTGTGTAAAGTGGTTTTCTGCTCCACACTAGTTTTTGTTTATTTCGGTACGACTGTAAGTTTTCTATAAAGATTTTGGCGTTGCAGGTCTTGCAATGTATAAAAGTATTTTCCGAATAAATCATATTCGATTGTACGTCCTAATTACTTATATAAAACAGTTTGAATCTTTGAAATGATTGTTGTTAGAATGATCGTAAATATTTTCATAGGAGTCTGGATATGAAAACCCGCTTAACGCAAGGATTTACTTATGTCATGTGAAATATGAACTGTAGAGAGCTTTCAATGCATAGGACCCGGTACCTTAAAAAGGTTAAATAAATACGTAGTTTGAGGTGCTTCCTGTAACACATATTCCATCGAAAAGAGTGAACCTGACAAAAAGCTAACCAAGTGCCTTAAAGGATAGCCTATAAAGGTGAAATTACGTTATTTGGAAAGTATAGTTTTCTCTTACCCCATCTGCAGTTTGCAACGTGTTTATGACTTCACTTCACAAAGAGCAAATAGCACTTTACCCACTTATTCGATTTAGTACTTTTCATGGCGATCACTTTGCTAACGCTTTGACAGGTTCACTGATTTTGATGGAATGTCACTCTTTATTTATTTATTTCATTTTCCGCCGTAAGAACTTAGCGTTCATGGCTTCGTCAAGAGATACAGTTACTATTACAATTAATAATAATAATAATTACAAGAGAAACGCTACAATTAATAATACAATTATTTAAATATATATATATATATATATATATATATATATATATATATATATAATAATACATTATATATAATAATAATACAAAACATATACGTAACAATAAAAATAAAAGTGCATTTTTAGAGAAAATATAAATTGTATCTTGTTTTATATATTTCAAAATTAAAATAAATCTTAATATTTACATTATAAAGAAAGATCACACTGAAGATATTCATCTAAACAATAGAAAAGATGTTTAATTAACAGTAACTTGAGGTGCCTTTTAAACTGCAAGTTTGGCATTCGTTTGACACGATCTGGTAATTTATTATAAAGTTTTATTCCTATGTGATGTAACGAATTTTGAGTTCTTGTTAGGCGGAAATTTTGTATATGAATATGATTGGTTGTTCTTGTGTTGTATTGGTGTAGGTCCGAATTGAGTTGAAAGTTACTTTTATTCATATGTATGAATGATGATGTTTCGAGAATGTATATACACGGCAATGGTAATATTTTAAGTTTCTGAAACAGTGGTCTACTTGGTGTATGAAACGGAACTGATAACATTATTCGTAATATTTTCTTCTGCATTGTAAATACTTTCTTCGCATAACAGGTATTACCCCAGAAAATGATTCCATACGATAGAACTGACTGGATCAATCCGAAATAAATTGTTTTCAGGGTTTCTGTAGTTAGAATCTTACTAACTTTACGTATAAGATATATTTTCGCGCTTAGTTTCCTCAACAAATCATTCACGTGATCATCCCATGGAGTCTAATTTTAACCCTAAAAATTTACAAGTGTCAGATACCTGTATGAGTTCCCCGTCTATACGTATTTGATGTATATTTAGAGTGTTCAGTTTTCCTTCATTGAAACTCATTATAGTTGTTTTCGCTGTATTTAAGTTAAGTTGGTTTGCTTTTATCCATTCTGTAATTTTATCTGTCGTGTTCTTAAATATGAAATCCTCGGTGCAAATGTTATTTGGAATTTCAACTAAAATGTTTGTATCATCCGCAAAAAGTACGCTTTTGTTTGGAACTATATAATCGGGAAGATCGTTAATGTATATAAGGAAAAGTATAGGACCTAATATTGATCCTTGTGGAACTTCGTGCTTAATGTGTCTTACCTCTGACTTGGTTTCACCTATTTCTACATATTGCATGCGGTTTGTCAAATAGGATTGGAACCATAAATTAGCATGACCTCTAATACCATAACTACGCAATTTATTCAATAAAATTTTGTGATTAACAAGGTCAAAGGCTTTTGTGAGATCCAGAAAAATTCCATATATTTTATTTCTTCTCTCTCTCGCTTTATATATATCACTTAGAAAAGCAACTACAGCATTGTTAATTGATTTGCACTTCCTAAACCCGAATTGGCTCTTCGTGAAGATATTACTCTTTTCCAAAAAGGGCACCAATCTGTTATACATAACTTTTTCTAAAATTTTGGAGAAAACAAATAGAATAGAGATAGGACGATAATTTCCTGGGTCAGTAGTTGATCCTTTTTTGTGTATAGGTCTTATTTTTGCAAGTTTAAGATCTTCTGGAAATGTTCCCGTTTCAAGAGAGGAATTGCAGGAATCTATATATATAAAGAGAACGTACAAAATCCTTTGTCCGCTCATCACGCTAATACGGCTGAACCAATTTCTTTCATTTTTGGGGGGTTGTTAGGATTTGGACCCTAGATGGTTTTTACCATATCACTTTAATTTTCAATTACCAGTGTCTTGAGATAATTGACCATTCAGGTGTCCATACGTACAAATCCTTTGTTATTAGTTCATCATAGGTAAAAATAAACGTATTTATATGCAACCCGCATGACCGTGCGACTCGGCGGGTTAACATAAATGACAGGCGCTATAATGTTAACATTTACTGCAATTTGAAAGCGAAAAAGTAAAAATTATCTAAGTAACAAAGTTTATTGCGTTCCGGGGTGACCGCAGCGAAGAAGGGCGGGTTAACATAAATGACAGGCGATATAATGTTAACATTTACTGCAATCTACTATGGTTTTTATCATATCACTTGAAAGCGAAAAAGTAAAAATTATCTAAGTAACAAAGTTTATTGCGTTCCGGGGTGACCGCAGCGAAGCGGGGTGAACGCTGCTAGTTGCATATATCAGTGAACGGTATAAGAAAATATTCGGCACACATTTTAAGCAAATAATAAGGAATATCGTCGGGCCCAGAAGATCTTTTCATCTTCATTTTTTTAATAATGGATCTTATTTCTAACTCTGTGGTAGGTATTAAGTATATAGATACAGAATTACTAGATAATTTTATGTTGTTCGTATTTTCAGACTCAGAGTTTGAGTATGTTTTCGCAACGTTGGGAAAAAAATCATTAAGTAGGTTTGCAATATGGTGTATATTGGTTATTTCTTGGCCATGGTGTATTATTTTTTTTAATTCCTATTTTTTGCGGTTTTGATGCGGTTGATTGTTCGTTTACTACTTGCCATAGTGTTTTGTTCTTGTTATCAGATTTAGATATCCTATTTGATGTGTTCATTTTCTTTGCTTCTTTTATTACTCCTTTAAGAATACTTCTATATTTATTAAAATATTCTTTTAGTTTCCTATTATTCGTCCTTTTCACAATTGTATGTAGTTGTTTCTTTCTCATGCAGGAATTAACTATGCCTCGTGTTATCCAGTTGCATCTAGTTTTGTGAGAATATACCTTTATCTTCGTAAGTGGAAAGGCTATTTCGAAATAGTGCCTAACGGTATTAATGAACTGTCTGTATTTATTGTTTACGTCATTTTCTAGTAACGTGTCCATTCAGTCTTCCTTGCTAAGAAGATATTGGAAGTACTTAACGTTCGTTTCATGGAAGTTTCTTGCCCACTTACATTCTTTTCTATCAATTTTCCGATCTTGGGGTTGAAGTGTTATGTCTATTTGAACTGCATTATGGACGGAGAGTGATGTGTTAAGATTTTTTGCTTTAAAGGAAGTAGTTTCATTATCTATTATAATTTGATCTATACAAGATTCTGAGTTTTCTGTAATGCGAGTTGGAATGTTTATAGTGTGTTGTAGGCCGAAGGATTTCAAAGTGTTTGATAATAATGTTAGGTGATTTGATGGTGTCAGGAAATCAATGTTTAGGTCGCCACATAATACGATTGGTTTACTTTCTTTCTTAACTAGAGTTAACAGCTGTTCTAATTTTTCAATAAAACGGGGAAAGGAGCTGTCAGGTGTTCTATACATGACTATTATAATGAACCTATGTCCTGATTTTTCGATTTCTATTACTGCATGTTCAAATGTCTGTTCCTCATTTAGATACATGCTGTTGTTTTTACCTTATACTTTAATATTTTTCTCACAAACATTAAAGCACCACCGCACCTACTGAATGTCCGGCAAAATCCACCAACACATATATAATTTGGTAGGACTGTATACTCTATTTCACCTTCCCTCAACCAGTGTTCGGTAATACAAATTACATCTGGGTTCATCAGCTCACTGTCGTTTCTAATTAGTATGTCTAGTTCATCTATTTTATTTCTAATTTTGTAAGCTTGTAACGGCATTTTGTTGATTTTCATGTTTATTTAAAGCCCTTTTCCAAACCGAAAGGCAATGAATGTTTAGATCGTTTTTAGAGAAGCAAGATGACCTACCGTGTATATCGTTTTTGAATGCTCCGTACTTCAATTGAGAATTGGGTTAGTGGTAGAGTGGTCGGTTGTCCTTCCAGCTGTCCCTGGTTCGATTCCCGGTCACACCCCTTCCTTTTCTGTACGAGTATAATAGACGCGTCGTATTTGATTCAAGATAAAGGAGTTTGGTATTTTGTTTTTAAAAAATCTGTAATGTTGATAATTTAGTGAATGCAGTGATATACATAGTCCATAATTACATAGTCCTGCTTTTTGCCGATCAATATGTCCATTAACAAGCAACTGTTTTAAACGAACAGAAGAGACTCTTTATTTAGGCAAGCTACAATAAGTAACGCTTTACATGAGGGGTTAGCGTTGTGGTTTCCTAACCCCACGGTCCAGATTCGATTCTCCGCACCTTCACACTTTTTAAAATGTTTCATTTACAAGGCTGAGCTCCAGTTGGATGCTTCTAAATGAAAGATAATCTCCAGTGGAGACATTGAATGATGATATAATCCTGATAATAAAGGAAGAACAACGAATGGAGAAAACGAGTTACAGAGTTAATTCTGTCAATGGTTAAATATTTGATATTATTCGTTAATTTCGCATATTTTAAAATTGTTTATTGACACTATGTTCTCTCCTTTTCTCTGTGTCTCAATGTGTAAATTTTCACAAATATTATACAAAACAGGAACCCTCAGTTATATTTGCAACCTAAGGGTGAAATACGCTTAGTACGGATAAGTTCTCCAACTCGTTTAAGTGTTATCGAATTTTGCATTTTTAATATTTACAAATAAATTACTGCATACCAATATTTAGCATTTTCAAAAATCATTTAACGAATAATGAAATCGGACAATTTCTTCTTTCGAAGTAGTATTGCGTATCAATCTGTGGCACTGGAACTTAGGAGCTCAGGCCCTGTTAGACCCCCAAAATTTTCATTGGGGGCTGGGTTCTTCCTCCCATGATCCATACATACTTTTAATTGATTTGCAGTAGGACTTGTTAATAATTCAAAACTCAGTGCAAAGCTTTGAGTTCACTTTATAAAATAACCTTCTACATATACTGCATAATCTATCCGTATATTATTTGATACGCAGATATGTATCGTTATTTGAAGTAAGTAAACTTGTTTATATAATCCCTCATTTGAGTTAATTATAAGATTAGCTAAGTCCTCTGACTGTTATCTTCTGTATCCGTATGTTTATTTTCCAAGTGTCTGTATAATTTTACGTGTGTATTATACAAACAAGAAGTAGCATCTAAAGACTCCATTTCGTCAGCTAGCGTTTCACCCCACTCCTGCAGAAAAGCACTCTACGATTACGATTTGTTCTTTTAACAGGTGGGTTAACTTCATGCTGCTCTTCGAGCTACTACCAGGCGTAATTAATCTTGAAGCGGCGTTAGTTGGGTTGCTTATCTCACGGATTTTATACCTCGAAAATTTCTGTTGCCCACTGTATAAGCAGTGGCGAAGGGTGGTAAGAGGCCCAGCCTACCCATTTACGTTCAGAAATTATAATTTTTAATTCATTCGTTTTCCTTGCACAGAATATAAGATAATTTTCTAAGTTGAAAATATTTTCTTGTCCGATAAAAAATCGTGGCTAGCCCACTGCTGTGAGGCTCTCCGAGCAGTGTCTCAGGAGGCAGTAGAATCAAGTAGAACTACCGACAAGCTACTCAAGAAATCCGCAAGAAGACGTGTTGGTAATAACTAGGGCTCGGAAGTTGAAGACCTAAAAATTGCCTAAAAAGGACCTATAAAAAGACCTAAAAATATCTAAAAAAAAAAAGACCTAAAAACTGGAAAAAAGGACGTAAAAATAAGATCCAATTTAATTAGAATTGCATATTTAATGAATATAATGCTCAAGAAATATAAGCTTCTATTGGTATACAATATACAGTTGAAAGAAACTTTATCAATGAAATGCTTTGCTCCGTCGTTCAATTTGCATCTTTGTTATATTGTTTCTGTTGTCCATGTTAAATCCTACATTTTGAACACTTTTGGAAGACAACTAGAAGCCGGACACTTTTGGAGAATGCCAGGATACCACATTGGCCACTAACACTCTGAAATTATAACTGATCTGTGTATCAGTTGCAGGTAATAAAAAAATATTTTATGCTTTAAATTGAAGGTAAAGAACAAAATTACTTCCCCGCCGAACGTAAATTCGGCAGCCTTGAGCAGCAAGACGTACGAAAATAAAATTTTATTAGGCCTTTTCCATGAGCGGCTCAAGGCAAAATTTTCACCTGGACAAAGATATTTGTTGCTCCTTTCGTAGTCTTAACATATGGTTTACATTTTATTACAATAATTTTAATAATTTAGAAGCCATTTTTCAGAAGGAGGTAGGGCGGGTTTTAATGCGATTTCGAGTTGCAAAACAGTCTCAAGCAGCCAGTGGCGTATTTAAAATTTTGTTTGGGGGATATATGCACTACACAGGTCATAAAATCTCTATTTGCAGATGCGCGAAAATGATTTTAAAAAAGTAATTCGCGGAGGTCTTCAGCCCAATAGTCTCCCTAAATACGTTACTCCAAACTGCCATTACGGTCTGCGCGAAGTTCATGCCATTCAGCTCTAAGCATACAACACACACCGTAGTGCTACGAAATTCCTTTTTTTTTTTTTTTTCGTGGTGGAAAAAGATCAGCAACTGTTTAGAAAAAGTACAAAACTTTCTTAATTTTTTTATTCCTTCCCCCCTGGCAAGAGCGTCCCAGGCAACCTCCCACCCTTGGGTCGCCCTGGCCTTTCCGTACAAGACATTATTTAAATTCAGACACAAGTTGACACAACAAAGAAGTTTACTAGGCTTAATTTTAGGCATATTAACGGTCTATCCTTCTTCCACAAACTGAAGTCCAAACTAAAACAAGAACACTTCTCCACCGTCACCTAGAGGACATTGATACGCCTCCTTATCTGACTTGTGATTGTTGTAGATCTGGTTTTATCAGTCCAGTCGTTGAAGATTGTCTTATCTTTTGAATTTTCTTTATTAAGGGGGCATATCCGTGTTTGGGGTCAAAATTTTCGAGTTTTGAAAAGTATCATTTTCAGCATCTATAGTCTTTGAAGTTTCATTGCTGGAAGTTTCATGTTGATACGACATCAGATTCCCTTCGAGAACTGCAAATTATTGTGTACTTCCGTTGTATTTTCAGGCTTAAATATATCTATTTTCAGTTTTCAGTTTGTTTGATCATCCTATTCTTCTGTAATGATGTAGTAAATGTATTTTTGTTTTGTCGTTCCGAAAATAATACACACTTCATTTTGCTTACTGTTATTTCTGCGTTCACAGTTCTTTGTTTTCCTTATTAGTCTGTGTTAGTAAACTTAGCCAATAGGAGGTAAATGTATACTGAGTGCCAAAGAAATTGATAGCTTACAGGTATATTATGGAGAAGCAATCAGGGAAAACGTTGACAACCTTTAGAAGATGGAGAATGCAATGTGAGCAACGTACTTTCATAAATATTCAACTGACGAGAAACCAACGCATATGCTTTGTCCCAAAGTAGAATTTTCCTTTAGTAGGTATAACAGATCCCAAGCAACTAGAGAACATTACGAACATAAGCACTCGTTGCCTGCTGCAGTGATGGATGCTATCAAACTTATCTACAGAGGTCTTGCGGATCCCCCTTTTCGGAAAAATGTCTGCATAGGAAAACACAGAACCCCAATGAAAGAGGACTAGCTCAGGAGAGTAATGTTCCCGGTAGGGACGAAAAACACAGTTCTGATTGGTTGGCGTTATCCATTTCTTGCCACGTTGCATTCAAATAGAAGAAATCAAACTTCGTGGCCGAGTGGGCTAGCGCTATATGCTAATAACGAAAATCTTTTTTAGCGTGAGTTCAAAGCCGGCCCGAGTAAAGTTTTTTTTTTTACATTTTTATAACACTTTTTAAATTAAAATAATATGAAAATAATACTCAAAAAAGTGATTTACTTATTTTTGTGCAGATTAGTAGTAGTAGTAGTAGTTGTTGTAGTAGTAGGAACGGGTTAGAAGCCTTGCAGGGCTCGTTTTGTTCCCCTTGCACTCCATGATATAAATTTTGTGACCAACTTAAAACAACTGACTAGGATAGCGCGTAAAATAGCTGGCTAGAGTAGCGCGCGAAAAAACGTACTTCCGGGAGCATTACTCTCCCGAGCGGGCCGTAAAGAAAGTTGCAATGCACTGATATGGCAACCATGTCAAAAAAAAAACTACATTTGCGAGTTCTAAATCGTACAAATTGCAGTGTATGATGCTGTTTTGTGTTTTAGTAGCGTACGTGAATCAAGAAACAGTGTTCTGGAAAAGATGGGAATTTCAAGCAGTGAATACAGCTCGAAACTACTGCGAGACATGGACAGAAAACTATAACAGAATCTACGTTGGGAGTCCTGAAGCTTATCAAGAAATCAAGAATGAAGAAAAGAACGTATAGGAAGGGTGAAGAAAACCCAGCCGAAGACGAAGAATATGATTATGATTCTTTCTGAATGTTGTGATGCGTCTTATTGCTGAAAATCCATTGTAAATTTTAAACTTTTAATTTCTCAAAATTGCATTTTTGGACATACATGTACCATTTTCTCACGAACTATGAATGATAAAGTAATCAAATTTTGCACAAATCTTACTTATATGTACCTCTATTTACTGAACTAGACTTATAGTATAGATCCTGTATTTCTCTCAATCACTCTTTGGGGAACATAAAAAAATGGCATTATTAAAATTCTTCGAATTTTAAAAAAATAATTATTGGCTTTGTATGTAACCTAGAAAAATAATCCTAGTTCGGTTGCATTGCCAGCTATTGTAGGGTGCGTGGTATAAAAATTAAACGAATCCATTCAGTAGTTTCCGAGAAAAAGATATAAACACTTTTAGAGTTGTGCTAAAACTTTGGGACTATGCTATATGCGTAAAAGGCAAGATAGAGGAACAAAAATTAACCTAGAGATGCTGAACTTCTATATACATCTACCAACCAAAAATTAAAATTCTGCAAGCAATATCAAAGCGTGGGTTGGCAAATTTCTCGTAAGCAGTCAAAACACGGACATCCCTCCTTAGAGAAAAGCCGTCTTATGCAGAGTCGTTTTGACACGTGATTAGCGTCATTCTAAAGGCTTGACTACTGCAGGAAACATATGTTAGTCGATCTCTTTAGTATGTCACTAATCACGTGTCAGAACGACTCTCAATGAGCCCAAAGATGTTTAAGAAGTGATGGTGATTCGACTTAATTGCCAGTAAATTTCGAAAAATAAATTGCCAAAAAAGACGTTACGACCTATAAAAAGCTTCAAAAAAAGACCAATAAACAAACCAAAACAAAGAAACGCCGAAAAAGTCAAAAAGGACAAATAAAATCATCCACTTTCTGGCCTACAATGTCCAAAATGAACATATATTAAGTTAAGCCTTGTCTTCGGGCACTCGTAAAAAAGAGGATTTTTCTCCAACTTCCGGGCCCTAGTAATAACCTACGAGAGAGACCGGCCTCAGCGCTTTTCGACTATCGTTCCTACATACGAATACAGTGTTTATTTGGAGTCCTTCGACTATCTTCGACTTCGATGCGATATGTCGAACAAATAAAGAGCAAAAACATATGAAGCTCCATTCCGTTCCAACTTTGCTTAATTTTTTGCGGCCCGGAACGAAACGCAAAAGCTAGAACAAACAACCGCGAACTAATTCCTTTTTTTTGCGTTACGTTGATGCGAACCCGTACGAAACAAGATTCTTCATGTTCATTAGAATTGATAGGAATGTGTGTTTCTGAAATATTGCGAGTGACACTTCTTCTTACATTTCCAAAAATGAATGAGAGAAACTGCTAGAGTGGTTGAAGAATATGACTTTAATATAATTTTTATTAAAGATCAACAAAAAAGATCTGAGCTATTGAAAGGACATGATGTTTCAAAACAACACCGACAACGTTTGGGAGGTGATTCCTGACACCAGTATAAGACAAAAAGTATAGACCAACCTCCAGGTTTCCTTCATATCCAAAAATCCACGTTTCAGAATCCTAAGGTACTAACGCAACAATTTTTATAGAGGGAGTTTGGCTACGAGCATGAAGTACTCACCAATTACCTTTATAAAAATTGTTGCGAAAGTACCTCAGAATTGTGAAACAGGGATATTTAGATAGGACACATACAAGTTCCTAATTGAAGTGTTGACCCGACTAGGGTACGTCCCACAGTTCTAGAGCTATGGATTTTTAAAGTTCATTTTTTTAAGTTTTTGGCAGCCTAAAACTCCGAAAGGAAGCATTCGTTCTAGCCTTTTTCTAAAACGTTTTTCGAGTCTATCTGAATTAATATCTTGTTTAAATTTTTCTCTCTTGTTTTTCGTTTCTTTGTTTGCACATTTTCCTCACCGAAACTAACACAATCATCTTTTTTTTCTTTAAGCACTTTCGTGAAACGTTTTGCGACATTTAACAATTGCAAAGTTAGTTCTTATTTCGACACCCTGAACACATCTAACTCAAGCAACTCTTCTGAACTTCTCTAATTGATCAAACATTAGAGATTGCTCTGAGATAGACACATGCTACAAGTCTTTAATGTTGTTTTCCACCCTCTCCTTTTAACAATTTTCCCTCAAAGATTCATCTGAATGAAACCAAAACAACAAAGGAAAATCTTTATTTTTACCCCTCCTTTCTTTTTATATTTCCTTGTAGGTTAAGGAAACTAACTGCTGAGCATTTATCGAAATCCATTGATCGCCGATTTCTTTGGTGTCAATTGCGACTAGAAATTGAGGAACCGAGGTTTCCTGTACTAGTTAATCCTATTGGGAACGGCGGTGAAGGATTCAAAATAAGCGATGACAGGTCACGTGTTTTGTTATTTTTGTCGAGGTCAATGATTTCTTGTTCTGTCAAATATGTCAATTCACTCTTAACCCTTCAACTAAGTGTATGGCTACTTCAGAATGCGTTTTTGATGTTGCGGGTTGTGATATGTTCTCTTGACACGCTGAATCGATTGCAGAAAAACGCTTGTCGTTATTTATTACTATTTTTGTTCTATGGCGATAAATGTTGAAACCAAACTTTGTTAATTTGATCCACTTCCGGCTTGAATAGAGGTTTAAGGGAGAGGCGGAACCTATTCTTGGAAAGCTAAATCAATTGCAAAAAGCATATCTTGATATCTCTGACCGTTTTTGTTCTACAGAAGTCAGTATTGAAACCGGATTGTAGTAGAAAATTTAAACCACTTGCGGTTTTAGTGGAATATTCGATATTGTTATGATACGTCGATTTGTGACGCTCAGTCGTTTGCAGAATACCGCTTCTCGAAAGCTAATTACCATTTTGATGTATGGCGATAAACGATGAAACCGAAAATGATAAATTTGAACCATTTGCGATTTGAATAGAGAGTTAACAGAGGAAATGAAACCTATCCTTGGGACGATGAAACGATTGTAAAAAACCATATCTCGGTATCTTTTACCATTTTTGTTATCTATCAAAACACGGACAAACGGACGGACGAACGGGCAAAGCCATTCTAGAAGACTTTCAATACTTATGCATAACACAGTTTGGAAGTCTAATATCAAAAATGAATTTGATTCCCTTGTGCATTGAATGTATCAACTTTCAGTATAAAACACTAGCTTCTGCCACCAATCAAATCTTCATAACAGAAGTTCGTTTGTAGTGCATGGTATATGGAAATAATGTCTTTTCTAAAGACATTTTCCTATACTTGAGTAGTATGATAGACTTCATGTAGGAAGGAGAATTTGGTTTGTTAAGTTAAGCAAACTTCAGAGCACATAGTCACAGGCTACAACTTAATGGTCAAATGGTGTCATGAACAGCTTGAAGTAGTAGTAGTTGTAGACGAAGGATGATCACAAACAAGCGTTGACTGTTTGAACAACCAGAAAAATACCACATTCAAATTCGCGTCAACTGCGTCAAGCCACTTGTATGCATCTGGTAATATATAACACAATCACAACAACTGACGATTGAGACGATTACATCACTGGAAAGTATTAAAACGGAATTACTTGGTTTAACGTTTTACGTTTATGCTCTTAAGATTAAAGATGACGAATAATTAATGAGAATAAACGAAAAGGAAATTATTTCTTTTGTTTCCCTACCGGGAATAAAACTCGAAACTGCAGGCACCAAAGTCACACGTGCTACTTGCTAGACCAACATAAAGGGCTTGAAAGCTAATATTTTGTCTGAGAGTAGAATATTGTATTCTCATTTATTTGCAACAGCTTCCTTACAGAGAATAACTTAGCTACTTTCTTCATACTTTTGTAACAGCTTGTAATAGTATTCGTTAGCTTCAGTATAGCACACAATCCGCTATCGAGGCACAGTGATTGAATTATAGATAATATGTATTTTATTTATTTATTTACATAAAAGATTTCCAATACAGAAAGTATACCATTATTTTTTGTAAAATATTTGTTATTTTCATGAAGCAAAGATGGAATATTCTATTTGGGGTGAAAACTATCCCTAGTATACTTTTAATAGACAACTAATAGTTCACGTTTTTATTATTTCTGTCCATTTGCTACATATTGCTTGCAGAGACTATTCGCAGTAAAAGTTTTATTTTAGTATTATTTCATTTAAGTTTAGTCATATATTAATTAACATTTCAAATATTTGTAAGTTCTCCATTTCGGTCATGATAATGGTTAGGAATGAAGTTTTCTCTTTTTACAAAATTGTTTCCGATTTTAATATCTTTAAAGACATAATTCTGAATTATTTGGAAATATTTACATAAAATAGAACGAGGAGGATAATACTACAGAACAGTATTAGAACAAAACATTGTTGTTTAATGAATTGACAGAATGAAGCTTTTCTTAAAAAAAGTTAATGTAGGGTATGGGTTTGAACTGATGATTGTGGAAAAAGTAAAATGGCAAGGAGGACGCGCTAACCAACTATTCTACACAGTTAAGTTAAAATTCGTGTACTTCGTAGACGTATATAAGGAATTTACTAACACAAAATGCCTAATCGCTTCACATATTTTGTGGTTTATTTCTATTTAGTCATTTATTTACGTGTAAAATATTTAATACCTATGATTATTAGAGCTGTGTAGTGGTTGCGAGTTCGAGTCCAGATCAGGTAACGAGGGTTTTTTCTGATTATTTCTTGAAATAGAAATATAGAGATGTTTGGATGGTGAAATAAACATACTAGAATATAAGAAAAGAAAGATAAATTACATGTTTTCTTTTGCAATTTTTAACTATATTTTCACCTTTCTAGGACGTTTCGAAAAGTTTAAATTTCTAGATCTCTTACGTGTATTTTAACTTGGGTATTATAATTCCTATAGTTCCTTACTGAATCACATAGATATTACAGGTGTCGTATCTCTTCCTTTCTCTTCTCTCTACATCATGTCTAAAGATGAATGTTCTGACAGACTACAGCAGCCATTTTAAAAAGGTAAGACGATGTACGATATCAGTCTGAAAAGGAAACGAGTTTTTAACAACAACAACAATAATAATAATAATAATAATAATAATAATAATAATAATAATAATAATAATAATAATCTCTCTTTATCTTCCATGGGAGGCCCGCAAGTCTGCTAAACCACTGGTGTTCTTTATTCTGTTTGTCTCTCCGTTTCGTGTGGATATTTGTTTTTGTGCTTTTAGGTTTTTATATTAAACCTTTACATTATGTAGCCTTTTTCTATTTTTACGAGATTATTATTATATTTTTTGGAAAAAAAAAGAGAAACTACTTTCCTCTGATATCTATTTCTTACTATTCATCTTTCTTTGAACTGCTTAAATAATATCATTTTGTAACTTTTATATCATCCATTGCCCTCACGATAATAAAATTGCAATTCTTAACAATTTATTTTATTCTCTTATTTGCAGTTTGACACACTGATATATTTGTAACAAAATTGAAGTTTAGTCCAACGCCTTTCTAATTCTCAACCACCCCAACGACCCTGTTTTTTGGGTTGTCTACTATTGCAGGAAAGGGAGAATTGCAGGTGTTAATGTACTTTTGGAGTCGTGTATACAATATTGAAACTTATAGGTTTAGTATGAGTGAAATACAATAATGTAGTAGAATAAGCACTGTACTGTAACATAAAACTGAACGTAAATAGAGGTAATGTACAGTACTAACGGAAAGATTTGTAACTACTGTACGTGGAAAAATAAAGGTTTCAAGTTTTTCCAACATTTTCAACATTTTTCCAGTACAGTACATATACTGTAGTCAGGAAACGTGTTTTGAAATACTATACACGATGTGTTACAACACAATAGACCCATTCACCCTCTTTAAACCGTGATCTTACTGTTATTCCGGCTAATCCGAACAATCACGTAACCCGAACAGGATTCGGTCCCAATTAGTTCGGATTAGCGGGACTCCACTGTACTTTCCAGGATAGATGAAGTCTGTACAGAGAGGAAGAAATCTTTATCCCTGGTTACGACGACATTTGCCAAACCAGAAGCCGGGATGATTTTTCCAGAAGTGAGGGAGAGGGAGAATCCCAGGCATTCCTCCTATAAATCAAACACCGATGTGTCAACATGTATTTAATTATTTTACAACTAGAGGTCTAAAGGTATTATTGTACCTCATGTGAATTTGTACTTTGCTTGAATAGACTTCTTTAATAATAATAACGCACAATTTTCTAATTTGTATATTGTTCTGTTATTTCGAGTTCATTCCAAACGCTTTGCTTTCTTGACTTTCTAATAACACCATTTTTCTCCAGGAAAAATTAAGAAATATATTTACAAAACAGATTCCAGAAGTCTTAATCATAATGGAAAACCACTTTAAAGACTTCTCTTGAGTCAAATTCTGTTAAAGGATAAAAATAAGAATGAAAGTGCATGTAGAAACACTGTAATTGCACAATGCTGAAAATGTTTGATATTGGTAGAATAGGATACTATGAAAACAAAGAATCAATATCATTTAAAAAGAAAAGTATTGTAAATAATGTACATTCATTAAGCTAAAGTTGACGCAATGTCAAATTTTATTAAAAAGTTTCACTAGATGGTTGCTTGTATTCTGTTTTCTTTGTAATTAATTTTAGTGAGTATTTTAAAAATCTATCAATTTTTTTTTGAAGCCGCAATGAAACGTTTTACAGTTTGTGTACTTATCTATACAAAGTTATTTGAAAGATCATGCAATCAATTAAATAGAATGAGTGTAATCAAAAAAGTAAACATTTCATGTTTTTTCTGTTATCAGGAAAGGAAATATTTAATATGCTGATTGATATTTCAGAGGAGTGACAGCTACTTTACTTGATTAAAATTTGATGTAAATTATAATATTTAAACTTGAATATGTATATAAGAAGTTGTGATACTGGATACAGTGCACGTAAATTCTAGGAAAGGGGCTTGTCTTAAATTTAAAGAAGTTAGTGGACAAAACAATACAAAAAAAAAAAAAATGTCGACACAACAAGATATAATTTATTCAATATCTCCAGTTTTACATTTTGCACGAATTTTGGGCCAACTTCCTTGCTCGTTTCATTCAAACAACGTGTCTCCTTCTTCTAAGTGGCTTATATATTCTATTTTGTCTATAAGCACTCTGTTTGGAATGCGTTCAATTTTCCTATTTTCAACTTTTAGAAAATACGCCACAGTAACAAATCTGGGATTCTGTATAGAATATATAGACGAAACTATAACAACTTTTAGTGGTATACTGGTAGCAACATTATCTTTGAAACAGACTTCTAAGATTCTTGCTGTTTTTCAGACTATTAAAGGAATTGATGATATGAAAACACCTAACAAATCATTAAATTCAATTATACTTCGCAAATGCAAACTAACAGTGGCTTTGGTTGTATTACTAATTACAATTAAAGCTTGTTTAGAAGCCATTCAATACTTTCCTCTGACGAGGTATCTCATTATATCATTTTCAATAGTATTATACATAGAGGCTTCTTTAGGTATCTTGTTCTCCGGGTTATGTTTTGCTGTTCAACAAAGATTTTCAGAACTAAACGATACAATTTCCAAAATTTTGGACAGTTCATCATCTTTTAAAACCTCACATGAACCGACCTCTAAAATTCATAAGCAGTTTATAAATACTTCCACTTCTGCTGGAGTGACTCTTGAAAGGAACGAAGTCATCAAATGTGCAGTTGACGAATTAGAATTGTCACGTGTAATTTTTGATATGTTATGTGACGCAATTGACCAATTAAATTCGGCATTTGGTGTTCGTTTATTAGTGTGCATTACTCATAAGTTCTGTGAATTTGTTTTCAATCTGTTTTACATTATATTTGCTATCGATGTTCCAGCCTGGAATGAATTGCAACTGGCTATATATTGTTTGGCTTGTTCATGGTTTATGGGATTGCTACTGCTTTTGACAGTTCCAACTGTTTCAATTACACAGCAGGTATTTCAAAATATGTTACCTAAATATATATATATATATATATATATATATATATATATATATATATATATATATATATATATATATATATATATATTGGTTAAAAATATGTTAAGTTTCTAGACTTTCGAACTAAGCTATATATAAATATGAAAAGTCTTATACGAGGAATGTTCAACAATTATTATTCTTAATATAGGCCTACCTAGATGAAAATTTATCGTTTCACAAAATCGCTTGTTACAGATATGCAATTCGTCCCACTTATGTTCTAGAATCGTGTAAAAGAAAAGAAAAAAAAGGTGACAGGTGGTCATCAAGTCATTGTCCCACAGCATGCGTCAACACCGCATCATTTTGAAGTTTCTTCCCGCGATCAATTTTTTTATCACTTGGTAGGAAGAAACCTTATCGCCCAATACACTAACCATATCAGCTTCGTCGGTGTTAGGCTTTTCATTTGGAAGTATTTGATCACAGCACTCACTTTAGTATTCTCCATTTTCACACAACCAGTAGTATCAATGACATTGCTTTGTACTTTGGCACTGTATATCTAAATATTTAGAGTACAACATATTATGAACATAATATTTTTTGTTCCACTCCTTCAATATCAGGGACAATAACTGTTGAAGACCTTTCTAGACCATAACCATTCATTTGTCGTCAGGTATCAGAGAAAAAACTGAAAGAAACAAAGAGAAAGGACTTTTTGGTATGGATTCAGCATCTTAAGAGTAAATTTTTATCTTGATCTTTACTCATCTATTCAAATCAAAAGTGATGGAAATCAATTACGGTATTTTCGGTTTCAACACTTATCGCCAATGAGGAAATGGTAATAGATAGAGAGAAGCATGATTTTTAATAAATGGATGCAGTATACCACAGCAACAGGTTCTATCCCTGACTCCATTCTTTTATTGCGATCAGTAATGGTAGAAATTTATCACAACTTCTGATCCCAATATTGACATGAATTCAGAACCCCAAGAATAAATTTTATCTTAGTTTTTGCTCTTCTTCTGATACGAAAAGTAGGAGAAACTAATAAAACTTCCAGTTTCAATACTGAGTCCTTTATTATAATAATTATAACACAAAAGCAGCTACTTTACATTATACATGCGAAGAACAGGTTCTATCTCTGATGCTAGCGAGCTGTTGGAACCTCACACAGCAAACGCTGCTGGTGTTAATACAACTCAATTTTAAGAGAGGCCAGTGGTTCCAGTATGGTTACGAGTTTTATTGTGTTATTTCAATATCAAGGATCAACTACAACTTTAGCGTGTTAACCGTGACACAGATTTGTTGTTACCGATTTGATACAGAGCGGGTGTTAAAGAACTAGGCATATGGTAGCTTATAGTTTTACTTCAGGTGAATGTGTGTTTGTGTGTGAAGGGGGGGCACTTTATTACTCGCTAACTACTGTGTGGATCTGAACCAAATTTCATGAGTAAATAGCCTATGGACAAATGAATAAAAAATGTGCCTGAAATAAAATCTGAGATATCTTATAATAAGGTGTATTAAATGCATTATAAAATACATGAGACAATATATATACTACTTTTTGTTATATTTGCTGTATTTATCCTCATTAGGCTTTCTCAAGTTGTTTTATATTCCAATCCCTTTGCCAGAGACCGGCCCTATATGTAATTTGCGGTTTGTAGTAAGCTTTTCGATTATTGCTGTTTAACTGATCGCCTTTGAAGCCTAGTGAAGTCACACCAGGTTCAGCTTTCACGTTAGCCTTCATTTTGAATTGTGTTTCAACCAGATTTTGTTGTATTTGTATTTTTTTCTTGTAATTCAACATGCAGTATCTTACAGTTTCAGTCCTGTTTCTTAAAATTCTTTAAAACAATTCTTTCTTGTTTAAAATTTTGTTTAATATGTTTGGCTGTCTTTGACAAGAAGTATGCATATAAAATTATGTCTATCAAAATAAGAAATTCAAAATAATCTTTAAAAATATATATTTCTGATACTAGATCCTAATTACATTTATGCTTTACACCTCCCTTCGCAACTCCGCCTATGTATTCCTCACCCGACTCTTCTAAGATTCCCGACCCCTAGCTTTAGAAACCTCGATTTAACAATTAAATTTCTTAGTGCTTAATCCATAGATATTAAATACGTGTAGAAAAGAGTTACTTTACTTGCGACGCTGTTGGTTGTAAGTTTTTCTAAAGTGTGGATTAATTGCAGGCTCACCAAACTGGAATTCTAATACACAAAATTCAGAATCGAAAACTTGAACCTGAAATTAAAGAAGAGGTGCGTAAGTACTATACTGTATATACATATAAGTCTTTGCAAAATACCTCTGCTACTACGAAATTGCTCTAATGATTTTATGATTTTACTACACAATTTTAGTAATTTATTATTATAATGTGGCCCACGAGACGAGAAATAAGGTTGTCTCGTCTCATAAATTTTATAAAAGACGTTTCGTTTCGATTCTCAAGAAGCTTTTCTTACCTTGTTTTGTATATACCATAATTTATGTACAAAATTCATATCATCTAGAAGTTATCAAAATCCTTCTGCGTCACAAACGGTCTACTAACATAAGAGTGTGATTTAAACTATATTTATTGTTGGAGTATATTGTGATGGGAAGCTTAAAATATACAAAACGATAATCATGCCTGTTGTTTTGTATGGCTGCGAAACATTGTCACTTACTCTAAGGGAAGAACATAGACTGAGTGTATTTGAGAACAAGATCCTGAGACGAATATTCGGGCCCAAGAGGAACGGGAATGGGGAATGGCGGAAACTTCATAACGAGGAACTACATAATTTATATGATTTACCCAACACTGTTAGGGTTGTCAAGTGTAGGAGACTTAGGTGGGCGGGTCATGTAGCTAGAATGGAAGAAAGTAGAAACGCTTTCAAAGTCTTAACTGGAAAACCAATCGGAAAACGACCATTAGGAAGACCTAGGCGCAGATGGGAGGACAATATTAAGATGGATCTCGCAGAGATTGGAATACAAAGTAGAAACTGGATGCAGTTAGCTAAGGATAGAAGTCAGTGGAGAACTTTCGTGAACGCGGCATCGAACCTCCGGGTTCCATAGGCCATAGTGTTTGTTTGTTAGTTAGTTAGTTAGTATATTGTGATGGAGTATATTTATAGCGTTTATGTTATAAATCATGTAACACTAAAACTGTTTGAGATTGAAGACGGTTGAATTACTGTTTCCCAAGAGACTCATGAAATTTTCCGTCTTGTCTCGCAAACAAGACAAAAATTACCATATTTCTCGTCTCGACTCGAATTTAGAAAGGTCTCCTTAGGAGAGGACAAAATTCTAGTCTCTTGGACAACACTAGATTCTTGTAATCTTATTTCAGCTGATGTCCATTCTCCTGTGAAGTCTTCTAACATGACGACAGAAAAGAAACCATTTCCACGCTTACACTCACGCAATGGACCTGAATTTCAAATAAATTCTTTCCTAATTGAATGCAGCCTTGGTTGAACAGGTTTTTCTTCTATAAATTATATTTCGTATGTAGTTTATTTTCTAATTGCTAACTATTTAAACTATTTCCGGAATTTTTCTAAAATGTATACTATGCTCTTTCCAATATAAATGCTCTTGTGCGTTATGGTATAGTGAATACGCTAGAGGGGGCCAAGGGAGGTAAGCGCTCTTCCGTGCATCATGTGTCACTCGACTGCCTCCAGACATGTATTGTAATGTCTTCTTGTTTACTTCAATTATAGGTTGGTGGGCAACATGGGAATTTTAAAACTTTTCTCTCCCTTGGTAGAACTGTTTTATACTTTTGATATGGTCTCTTCTTCGCAACTACATCTAGATATTCTATCCTTGGTCTGCCTCTTCCTGGTTTTCCTTCTGACTTTCCCTCTATCAACACGGTAATCCAATGGGAATGCCGAATAAGATGACCAAGCATGCTGTTTCTTCTTTTCCCTATTATCTTCATGATCATAATCTAGTATTGTAAGGTAGATCAAATAATATAAAACTATTATTTTCGGTATTCAAAAAAAATAGCTGCTCCCCAAGAAATTAATGCTGGCGCCATCATTGTGTGAGTACTTTTGTAATATGCAGTGTGAAAGTATTGAGAAAGTGCGAATGAAATCTCCACCTTAGGAGTGTCATTTACCACCGGAAAGAAAGTAGTTGTCATCTTCAACCACATACTATCACCATTGCTCAGCCAACGAATAGATTCCGTGGCGAAAGAAGTCTAAAATCTGTGAAACAAAGAAATCCTGAACCGCACGCTGCAACGTCCAATCATCAAGGAAGGACTACCTCTATAAGTGATCGAGATCGATTTTTCGTCTGAAGTGACGAAGTTATTGCTTAATCTCTAAGAACTATACACTTCCAGACGGTAATTCTTGTTGGCCGCTAACAATTCATGTGGCACTTATGATTACAACCTTTTCACCTTACCCTTTGTATGGAACCTAGTGTGGTGTATACTCAACTTGTCTGTAATAGTATGAACATTTTGCCACGGCGTTTCCACGGCGAACATCTGCTTCCACGGTGTTTCTAATATAAGGAACTTCTATGAGCATGCTGTTGGTTAGTGCCTATGGGCATATTTTTTAATATTGTATCATCTGAACTAAATTTGACAAACCAACGGCGCATGATGCATTTATTCGCCGTTGCTGGCCCGAATGCAGTGGTAATGTGCATCAAGAATTGCTGTGCAGTGTCCTAGTTTGAGCTCGTAAAGATAAAACTATTCATGGATGTATTCTCTATGATGTACCTTCATATGGCTCTGTTTAACAACACAATAACCCCTTGTGTCTTTGAGTACCCCCAGCCTTTCGCTGGACGTGCACCAAGTTTGTGGCGTTAGACGTGTGACAGGCCATTTTATGCGTTTTTCTCTTGCAATGCATTTCTGGGTTGTATTGCTGAGATGAGTTTCCCACCAGACACCAAAGCGGATATTTGATTAGCACGAACGTAATATCATCAAATTTAGAACTGTGTATGCAAAGTCATGTGGCGTGGATTATTCCAATATTAGTTTTAAAATATAGACATAGGATGATACGTGAATCCTTCTGGACATTTTTAAAATGATCATAAAAGTAAGTGTTCTACACATAACTATGTAATTTCTGTCCTTGTTTGCATTCGAAAGACTTTTTTATTTAATGGAAAGTGTGATTATTATGATTTTTATAAGCTATTCTGCCATACTGCCATGTAACTTACCGCAAACTTAAGACTTTCCTCAGCTAACTTTTTCGAGTTGAGTTGATTGTGAGTTTAATGTTCCTATTAGCAGCGAGGCTATATGAGACGGAATTTACTGATTAATGTAGAATCCGAATCACATGAGCTCCAACCGGGAATAGAACCCGGGTCTCCCACGCCAAAGGAGCGTACGCTAACGCTTAAAAACGAAGAAGCTCGCTAACTTCTTCGTCTTCACACATGAATTTTCTAATTTAATACCATTTATCAATTGTAGCTTCTTTCAGACCTTCATTATACAGATAATTCTCAGCAGATGTCCGAACTAGTTTCTTTTTCTTTTCAATTACATTTCTCTTCTATTATTCACAACACTTCCTTATACCTTTTCTGTTCGACCTAGCTAATTTTATATATTCTTCTCCACATCCATATTCTGAAAAACCTCTAATCTTTTTTTTTTCGCTTTTGCAAAGCGAAGCATCAATGTTTCTTTCCCATAATATATAATACTCTATATTTAAAACAATTTATGTGCCTTTTTCTTAGTTCTTTATTCAAAGACTCACAAAATAGATTTCTTTTCTTATAATAGTACTAAAGGATAGACTTGTCATTTTCCCTATTTTTCTATGATCTTGATATGAAAACTACTTCACCTTAACAAAAGAGACACTGACCAAAGCTTAAAACCCACTTTATCTTAAATTATAATTTGTAACTGTTTCGGATATTTAGCATATCCTTCTTCAGACACTATCGAAAATAAATGAAAGTACAGACATATATATAAATATTGTTATGACAAAGTTTAAATTCTTTAACCGTCATATATATATAGTCATTGTTATGAAAAGTTTAAATTCTTTTAACAGACATATAAAAGTTAAAACAATCAATCCAAAGCCATGAATAGTCTTACTTCACCTTAGCATTTATTTCCCCTGTTTGACCCAGGTATGAGTTCAAGGATAAAGAAATAACTTGACCTCTTGAAAGGGAAAAAAATCAATAAGAATATTGTCAGACAATGAAGATTTTATTCCTAATATCGTATAATAAAGGAAGACATCAAGTAGCTGGAACGCTAAAAACACAGAAGGTAAAGTTATGTGAGAATCGGTAGTATGGTGAGTAAAGGTAAAGGGAGTAATAAAAGAGATGTCTCCCGCATCAATCGACACTTCATATTTAACGATGACTATGAAAATTATCATTATCCCTTTTGCTGTTACACAAATATTGATACAATCATCAATTACAATTCAAACCATTGCCCATGAACTGAAGGTTTACTATATTATTAGGTATTCTATTCATTTCCATTTGAGGAAATAAATTTTATTAAACTTACTTGTTTGGTAACGAGCTAATGTCATGTTGAAAGCCACTTGCACTAAGTTTTTGCACTCTAACAAAACCATTGTGAGAATTACAAATTACAATACCTTAGCTTTATAGAACTGTTGACTGTTCAAGCTAATGTCTCAAAGCAGAGGCAGAGTACCAAATGCAAGAATCTAGTGGCTGGTATAAAATCCAGATGCTTATTATCTATGGAAATTAACACACTTTTTAACTTGATGTAAGTGTCCAATCCGGAAAGTCAATATACTGTAACATGACATGTATTGGATCTTAGATGTATGTGCTTTGTCAGACATAGAAACACATATTCAGCTTGCCCAGTTCCTAGTCGATCACGATTCGTTGACAAATAATACCTCTATACATAGCCAGAAAGGCTACAATATATATATATAATCTTTGTTTTATTTTCTATAAAGTGATATTCATATTTTCTTTTTAAAGGAATACATTTTCCATTCTTTGGTAGATTACAATACAATAGAAACCTTTCATATGTAGCAGTGATGGGATTTTGATTCTATTAAATAATTGATGAATTTATTATATATACAAAACATCCCTATATTTATAATATATTACAGGGTGTCCACCCACCGGGAAAAACCGGGAAACCGGGAAATAGCCGGGAATTTCATGAACCGGGAAAAAAGCGGAAATAATTCGTGAATTTCTCCAAAGAACCGGGAAACACGACGATAATAGCCGAAGAAGGCCGAAAGTTAAAAACGCAAGGCGTAGCTCAATTGTTTTCTACCGATAAGTCACTGGGCGCTTCTGAATTCATGATTCGTTGGGTCGGTTCCAGCGTCATCCTGTCGATATCCACCGTTTGGGGCGTCCGAATTCAGCATCAATGGTGAATCGCAAGTGAATGTGGCAACGGTGAAACAGGTGTTCGCTTGAATCCTACGTTGTGGTTCGCTGATCAACCATGTTTTGTATTTTAAAAAAAGAATCGATTAGT
Source organism: Thermobia domestica (assembly GCF_964235325.1). Lineage (NCBI taxonomy): Eukaryota > Metazoa > Arthropoda > Insecta > Zygentoma > Lepismatidae > Thermobia > Thermobia domestica. The sequence goes on along the minus strand of NC_137457.1, from coordinate 248,437,100 downwards.
GATGCGTCAGAGGGGGTTGTTTGAAACCTGAAAGAGCGCTGTGTTGTAGTCAGCAATCATGTGTGCGGTCTTTTGTTTTGGCCTTGGTCTTTTAAGAAAAAAAAATATGAATAATTATTTAACTATAATTCAACTTTAAGTAGTACGAATTGTTTCTTTGATATATTCTTTATTATTTTTTTTGTTTAAAATGAATAGCAATGTAAAAATGAATGCGAATAGTGAATGGCGGGAATGAGATAGTCTAGTTGGCAGTTATGATTGCTTGTTTAGTAATAGGTCTGTTTCTACAATCTCCTGATATCTTTAACCACCAGATAAGTTAGCAAGATGTTGCTGCAGTAGTTATTATTTTACGTAAAATAACACATTAGTACTGTGGTAAGTGGTATCATTCCATTATCTTATCTGACGATTAAGAGACTTCAGGAAATTGTAGGGCTTGCCCTAAGGGAATATTTATTGGTATATAACTTTATTGAGTAATTTAAAACTTTCATCAAGATGTTGCGGCAGTAGTTCTCATTTTACACAATATATATTATATTGTGATCACTTATCATCCCGTTCTTATCTGACATTTAAGCGACATCAGGAGGTTGTAGGACTGGTCCTCATAAAACATTTATTAATGGCGTACAAGTTTATTGAGTTTCTTTAAAGCTGGTTTTAAAAATACTTCAAATGTACGGATGTGAGCAAATATGTAAAACGAAATCAGTTTTCAGGCGCGGAAAGCCAAAATAAAGGAGGGCATTAATTTTCTGGGTTAGGCAAAAGTTACTTCTGCATCACGAAGTGACTAAAAAAAAAAAAATAGTCAGTAAGAAAGTCATTAGTCCATTTTTTTAAAATCACGTGTGGTAACATCAGCACAATAAGTACAAGGGACCATATTACGCCTTGATGGTCATTATTCTCTTAACAGTATGGAATAACAGTAGAAAGGCTTTTGTTACAGTGATTCCACACCACAGAAAATAAATAAATTGTTCATGAACATGTATGAAACAGCGAGTGTGGGATTGCGTCTGATGAGCAATCGGCACTCCCGTCCCGGCAATAATCCACTTTAATGTAAGCGAAATATTGAAGTTTCTTGCACAAATTCTTGAGGCCAATCTATACAAACTGTGATAGTAAGTACAAACATAAATAACGAAACAAATCTAACCTAACCAGACCTCACCTAACCCAACCTAACCAAAACCGACCTTATCTAACCAAAATTAGGCATTTTTTTTTAAAGCAACTTTTTGGATAAGAAATTCTGGCCCCTACCAGGCCGACATATGCCGAGATATTATTATGCTTTCTTATTATTTTTTATTGCCTAATACAGTGGAAAAATCAGCTGGAGGACTTTCATTTGCGTTGTGAATGGATTAACTCATGTTGCGTTTTAGAAGTCGTCCAAAACTAATAATCATCAAAGTACATCCACCGATCATTGTTATAAAAACTCGTCCGACACTAATATTAAGCAAAGTTCATCCACTGATCATTGTCAAGCGTCAACTTCTGCTTCTTCGATTGAGAATGACACATCTTTTTCTTGTCAGTCAGGCAGTATTCATTCTACTTCTTAACCGACTATTAAACGTTACCTATTAGCAGATTCAGTTACTGAAGCTGAGGTGCTTTGATGTTTACAAATTGTGATGAACCATATGTCTCTCCGAGAAGCTGAGCGTGGTGCATCAACATTTAAATTGATGTTTTCTGACAGTGATATTACAGAAAAAATTCAATAGCATCGAACTAAAGTGGGGTACACAGTAGTGTTTGGATTAGCACCCTATTTCGAGCGAGAGCTTCAGAGGTTATTAAAAGACTGCACCTACGTTGTGATCTGTTTCGACGAATCATTGAATAAAGTTTCTCAGAGGCAACAAATGGATTTACATGTACGATTTTGAGATTCAAATAAATCTCTTGTTACAACAAGATTTTTACATCTGTTTATCTCGGATACTCAACAGCGTCAGATGTGTTAAAAGGTATCAATGAAAAGGTATCTTCGGACGTTTTAAAGAAACTCATTCAGGTGAAACTTATTCAGGATGGGCCAAGTGTCAATTTTAAACTATTGTCAGATTTGCAACTTGAACTGCAACATACGCCAGAAAGTCCAGTGTTGTTAAGCATTGGTAGTTGCGGTCTTCATGTAGTTAATGGGGCGTTCAAAACCGACATGCAAAAGACAGATTGGGACTTAGTGGGGTTTTTACGTGCTTTGTCTTATTTATTCAGAGACTCGCCAGCACGAAGGTCGGACTACTCTTATTACACTGAATCTGATGTTTTCCCAAAGAAGTTTTGTGCTGTTAGATGGGTAGAAAACAATGACGTTGCATCTCGAGCCTTATTAATGTTGCCACATTTAAATATATATATATATATATATATATATATATATATATATATATATATATATATATATATATATATATATATATATTTCGTGTGTCAAGAAGGACAAGAAAACATCTAACTCGACAACGTTTTCATTTGTAGATAAAAAATTTGCACGACAAAATGCTAGCACCAAAATTAGCATTTTTCTCAACTATTGCTTCAATGGTGGAACCATTTCTGACCGAATTTCAAACATACTAACCCATGGGACCCTTTTCGCATGAAAAGCACACTTGTTTCGTACAAAGATTAATGGAAAAAATAGTGAAGGGTGATATTCTGAATAAAGCAGGTGCATCTGTTTAAAAAATAGATATATCAGATCCAAACAATCTTCTTCCTGCTAAAGATGTGGACATACGCTTTGCAACTAGGGATGCCATGTGTGGAATAAAGGAAATAACGGATCTATACAAGCTAGCACTGCGACGAACGTGCAGAGAAGCTATCGCAGCATGATTAGTAAAATAATGGATAGGTCACCATTGAAATACAAACTTACTCAAGCTATTTCGTGTCTCAACCCTGTGCTTATTGGTCACAACCTGACACTAGCGGAAAAGCGTTTGACATTATCTTTGGAGGAGATGGTAGCTAAACAATGGTTTACGGAAGCAAAGCAGATAAAATTATGGGACAATATTGGAAGGTATTTTCGTCACCTGAATCTATTCATCAGTGCAAAATGTTTAAAAGAAAGGAGAAGCGTCTGGATGCATTTTATGTTGAACTTCTTAGCGTATTCAGTGAGGACAGTGTACAAGTACTCAATGATTTTATACAATGTATTTTGATACTGTCACACGGAAATGCATCAGTAGAGAAAAGATTTTCTGTAAATTCCGAATGCATTTTTGAGAAACAAACAGGAGAGCCTTATTGCCATGAGACAAGTGTATGATGGTGTAAGTGCATTAGGTGGATTGGAATCAATTAAAATCAACAAAGATATGATACATGCGGCCAGAAATGCACATGCTCGGTATACTGAACATTTGAAGAAAAAGGCGAAGGATTTGAGTGAAAAGGAAAAGATGGAAAGAGAGAGAATACGTGTGACGCGAGAAAGACTGGAATTGGAAGCTAAAAAGGCAAAGGTAATTGCTGAGGCAAAAAAAGAAGCTGCTCTTCTGGAAGAAAAAATCAATGCACTTATCGGGAAGTAATGAAAACAGGTAAGAAAATATAATTTCTTTCGATGGTATAATTTTATGTTGTTCGGGTGGGAACTAAATAATAATCCTTCCACCTCTTTCGCAAAATATTCGTCTTTTAGTGCCCGTTATAACGGGAATTTATCTAGTAGAGCCGGGAAAACCGGAAATTAAACGGGAATTTCAAAACGCTTTGAGAGTGGACACCCTGTATTAGTACCTGAATTTTAGGGTTCTTACAATATTAGAATTTAGTGAAGAAAATACTTATTTTTGGTCTCGAGTCTGGAGTTCTAGCTACTGTTCAAACCTGTATATTGAAATTCATATTATTCGGAAAATTTCAAACAAAATGTTTTAATAAGTTTTTTCTATAGAATACGCGTTCATTTTTCTATTTTCCTTCCCTAATTACAGCTTCAATTATTCACAAACCAATTGCAGTTTAGAAATGTTGGATTCAGTGCATGCGGCCTTTTCCCTTTGGATTTCACTTTATTGTACACGGTAAGTACAATTGGATTGATGATCACAGAAAGGACATGATTCCATTTTCTGTAGTTTTGAGATATTAAAGAAAAACTAAATCATTTCAAGGATATCTTTGTAACATACAATAAATTTTCTTACAAAGAATACCTAAGTATACATTCTTCAAGTTAAATTTTCATCACTTAGTAATAAAGTAATTACAGTAATTGTTTCAATTTGTAATTGTTTGTTTCAGATTCTTACTCCAATCTAATCTAATATAAATAAAATAAAAATTTTGTTTGTGTGTTTGTCTGTCTGTCTGTGTGCGGCCTGGGGACCAGACGAGTGGACCGAGAGTTACCAAATTTTGGTCAGGGGTACCTTGGCCAGACTCCAGATCAAGACGAAGCCCTTTTTTCAAATTTCGAACCAGGGGGTCTCAGGGGGGCATTTACCAGAACCGGCTTGGGAACCAGACAAATTGACCGAGAGTTACCAAATTTTAGTCACGAATACCTTGGTCCACGCTCCAGACTAGAGTTAAACATTTTTGTCAAAATTCGAACCAGGGGGGTCTCAGGGGGGCGTTTACCTGGACATGTAAAAGTAGTAGAAAATGACCGATATTAGTGTCGAATTCATAGTTTTCGCGGTCGCTGAAATCATTGGTGAAATTCCGTTCGCATTAATTTCCAAATTCATGCTATTCTACTCCGGACCGAGGGTCGCCGGGGGGGGGGGGATGAGATACCGAGACATATAAAAGTAATCCAAAATGACCGATATTAGTGTGCCTAGAACATTTTTCCTGAAAGAAACACTGGTGATGAGTAGAACTGAAATAATGGTTTTGAGCCGATTCTGAACAGAAAATTTTAATTATTATTAATTATTATTATTTGAACCCCTGTTCTGTAAAATTAATACTAAACTCGAAACAATTATTCACAATCATTCAATAAATAAGAAACATCATTCAAAACTGACTTCTGCTTAGTTAATCTTAATCTTAAAATTAATCTTAATCTTAGTTTAATCTTAAAATACTTACGTATTTAATTTCGAGAGGTGGCAGAAAAGATAATCTTTGTTTCTACTGAAACAATACTCTTTAATAATCGTTTCAAAACTAGAAACGCATTTTCTAGTTGTAGAGAATAAATCTACTAGTTGAATTTTCTAACTATTACTAAAGCGCCCTTTGATATCGGCCATTTTCGATTATTTTTATATATCCCCCTCCCCTTTCCATGTTGCAGGGTACGGCATCCGAAGGGTCGTTGTTCATCTCAGCGACCCCGAAAACTATGAATTCGACACTGATCAATATCGATATTGGTCATTCCGATCATTTTTATATCTCCCCTTCTTCTCCCCAAGTTGCGGGGCTACGTTTGGATTTAAACGGCATCAGAAGTGTCACTGTTCCTCTTAGCGACCCCGAAAACTATGGATTCAACACTAATAACGGTTATTATCGATCATTTTTAAATGTCTCTCTTCACCCCCACCTTTATGACCGATATACCGATAAAAACCATCCCAGTTTTAAACTTCATCTAGGTTGTAAATTTGATCGAGATCAGTCCGATAGTTTAAGAGTTATTAAGATATATATATATATATATATATATATATATATATATATATATATATATATATATATATATATATATATATATATATATATATATATATATATATATATATACCTACTGTCCCCCTCCCCTAAGTTCTATTTTCAAAGTGAATAGATAAATACCATTCCAGGCCTGAACCTCATCTATGTTGCAAATTTGATCGAAATTGGTCAGGTTGTTCAAGAGTGATGGTCACAAAGACAGACACTTTCATTTTTATTTTCTACATATACCTCCCACTCCTCCTCTCCTACGATGCGCCATCAAATGACAAAAATTGATCAAGATGGTTGGATGGTTCAAGAGTTGTTTTATTTATTTTTATACGTAAATTCCCCCTTTCTTTCCCCTCCCCTAGGTTCTACCGTCAAAGTAAATATATATATATTCATATCTCCCCCTTCTCCCTCTCTCCTACGTTGCTCCGTCAAAGTGAAACGATAAAAAACATCCTAAGCCCGAACCTTATTTATGTTGAAAGTTTGATCGATATTGGTCGTACGCTTCAAGAGTTATTAAGTTTTATTTATTTTTTATGATTCCTCCCTCCTCCCCTTACCCTAGGTTCTACCGTCCAAATGAATAGCTAAAATCATTCCCAGGCCAGAACTGCATCTACGTCAAAAATTTGATCGAGATCGGTCAGGTGGTTCAAGAGATTGAGAGTGACAAACATAATCACTTTCAAGTTTATATATATATATATATATATATATATATATATATATATATATATATATATATATATATATATATATATATATATATATATATATATTAGCCCACCTCCGCTGACTCCCGGCTCGCATACAATTGTAACTAAATTTGCAAGTCACCATTGATTTCAGCGACCGCGAAATCTATGGATTTGACACTAATATCGGTCATTTTGGATTACTTTTATATGTCTCGGTATCTCACTCCCCCCTCCCCCCGATGACCCCCGGCCCGGAGCCGAATAGCGTGAATTTGGAAGTTAATGCGATTGGAGTTTCACCAGTTTTTTCAACGACCGCGAAAATTATGAATTCGAAACTAATATCGGTCGTTTTCTACTACTTTTACATGTCCCGGTAAACGCCCCTCTGAGACCCCTCTGGTTCGAATTTTGACAAACGTTTAACCCTGGTCTGGAGCCTGGACCAAGGTATTCGTGACTAAAATTTGGTAACTCTCAGTCAATTTGTCTGGTTCCCAAGCCGGTTCCGGTAAACTCCCCCTGAGACCCCCTGGTTCGAAATTTGAAAAAAGGGCTTCGTCTTGATCTGGGGCCTGGGCCAAGGTACTCCTGACCAAAATTTGGTAACTCTCGGTCCACTCATCTGGTCCCCAGGCCGCACACAGACAGATAGAGAGACAAACACACACAAACAAACTCTATTTTATTTATATTAGATTAAGAACTTCTATTACTCTATTTCTATTTATCATAGTCGTCATAGATTTTTCTCTACGTCTTGAAATTTCCCTCCTGCATGTATGATCTCCATTAATCCATATATCTTATTTTCGTATTTATTTTGTATATGCATTTTGTATTGTTATTATTCCTACGTGCAGTTGTTCTTCTCGTTCAATGATCTCATCCAAAAGGTTAATCGGATTTATCTACATGATAGCAGTGTAACTTTCCTTATCAACTTTATAACAAAATACTTTGAATAGGTTAATAATTACCTGTACCTTGGGCAGAAAGTGCTCATACATATGCACTATACTTCATAGAATGTTAATTTAATAATAACAGAAGAAGAATGTTTCTAAGATATGTAAGATATTATTATGGGATAGTTGTTGCTATGTAAATTTTTATGGATACCGAGTCAGCAAGTTTGTGAGCTTGACGGTCTGAAGGAAAATATATTATAAAGTATATCAAATAATAAACCATTTTTTAGCACCGTTTATCTACGTTATCATTCTTATATAAAAGGTGAGAATTATAGCATATAATTATTAAAGATAATTTTTTTTCATGCCAGCAAATACTACCACTCAAGATTTGTATATCTCACTTGGCCGAACCAGGTTGACGACTACCCTCAGTAAGTCGTTATAAAAATTTTGGTTTACCTCACCCGGGAAATACTGTAAATTCACATCCCGAAGCAGAGTAAGGTTGAATTTACTTTTTGTCATATAGTTAATGAATACAAATTTGACCATATTACGAAGTGGTAGAACAATTATAAGAAAAATGGACAATGAAACAATGGAAAAGGAATCCCATAATAGTGACAATGGTGAACATAACGTAGCACCAGAAATGACATCATCATCAGAAGATCGAATCTTGCTAGTCTTACAGCAGCAATTGATGCAGATGTCTACTGAGTTAAAGCAGACGATGAAGCATAACTCTGAAGAATTAAGTAGACGAATAGAACAGAAGTCTGATGAATCTAACAAGCAATACGAAGAATTAAAGCAGACAATAGAACAGAGGATAGAACAGAACTCCGAAACATCCAACAAGCAATACGAGGAATTAAGCAAACGAATGGAACAGAAGTCGGATGAAACGAAACAATTAATTATCCAGACGATGAGCGATATCACCTCGCAGTTCGAGGAAAAGTTAAAGGGAATATCGGAGGAATGCCAAGGTAATCACAACCACCTGAGTCAAGAAATCAGTGATATAAAAAAGGATTTAGAAGTAACCGAATCTTCTGTTCAACAACAAAAGATCCAGGTCATCAGTAATGCTAACAACATACGTACAAATACGCAATTGTTAGCTACGTTACAGGAAGAAATTAGAATGCTACAGGTTAAGGACAACACATACCGCAATAACCTGTGTGATGATCGCTTGGAGTTTCCACACTCACCAGAGATGAACCCACCTTCGCCGGTATCTGATGAAGATATCATTTTAGAAGAAATTCATCCGAAGACAGATGGACGAAACATAGATGGTGTAACGACACATCACGTCATGAATAGGAACTGTCACCCAATGGGTACATGGAATGATAAAAGGAAGGTAAAATTAAGTGTTAAGATGAGTGAAATACGAGCCATGAGTAAATTCAGTGGTAAGTGTAACGAGAATGCTACTTCTTTCTTAGAGAAATTCCAGGACGAGTGCAATATTATGTGTATAGATAGATCACAATATAATATGAAATTAATCCCTCATGTATTACTCCCACCTTGTTCATTATGGTTTAAAGCAGTACGTGATCACATCAGTACTTATGAAGAATTCAAAGCGGCACTAATCGCAAATTATGAAAATGACTTTTTGCTGGCAAATAGAGATGCCACCATTAGAAATCAACACTTCAATCCTCGATTGCATAAATCTGTTGTAGAATTTGTTGTCAATACATACAACGAATTAAAGGTTGTTAATCCTTTGCAATCGGAATCAAGAATAATAGCATCGATTCGAAATTTGCTCCCATTTAAGTTACAACAGATCTTATTTTCCACACAGTGTATGAGTTTCAACCATTTATTAATGCTTGTCCAATGCTATGAAACTCAATACCATGCTATGAATCAACAAGCAGGAATGGGTAAAAATAAGAATAATTCAGATCATTTTGTGCCTGTTCGGAATTTGAATATCCGAAGTGTGAACAATACGGAACATAACCTAAGCCGAGTAAATTCTAGCAGTCAAAACGAGCAAAATAGGCAAAGTTATGTAGGGAATCCGCCTAACCTAATTAATCGTAGCAATCCATATGTTAGACCATATAATCAAAATAGGTTTAAAAATAGACGGAATGTATGGCGAAATTACAGGAATACAGCGAACTACGTGGATAGACGTAATTGGAGGTCAAGAGATGACACTTCATATCAAAATCAGAATCACGACGTAATACATGTACAAAATAGTACAGAACCTAATCACGATTGTGCAGTACAATGTACTTTATTAGAATCGTATGCAAGTACGAACGTAACCTGATTACCGTTAATGAAATTAGGTTAAATTCATATCAGTTATAGATTCTTGTGAATTTTTATTTTTAAGTTTATGTGTTAATATCAATAATGAAAACGATTCTTATAAATACTTGAAGTGCTTAAATAGAGTTTTAGGTAGACTGAAAAGCTAATTTTCAAATGATTTTTATTCTTTCTTGTTAATGTTAAGAATCATAATTCGATTTATAATTAATTAAAAGCAAAGGTTATTTATATTAGATTGACTTGCGTTGAAAACTTAATTGTCAAAGATTATGTTAAGAAGAAGATCTATTCTATAAAACTAATTATTCGACGACTGTTTTTATGAGCTATCCTATATATTATTCGAACAAAATTCTTCTTTATTTATGACATCCTAGTGCTACGATGTATACATTAAAATGCAACATCCAACTTATTTGTTATTCAATGCGCCCTGAAAGAGCAAACATTATTTGTAACATCACCGTTTTAATAATGATCAAAACTATTAATCATGGTAATTTGTGTTTCACCCTCGTCAATTATATTCATAAGTGTCGACGTTTTTAGTAATAAAGGATAAAATATAATAATAATAATGTAATGAATGATAATAAAAGAGATATAATTAATGTAATAAAAAAGATAAGTATTAATAATGTGAAAGATTTGCTATAAATGTATTTATATATATATGAAATGTAATGAAGATATATACGAGGTGTGATCAAAATATAAAGAACATATGTAATTTAAGAACATTATTGTAAACGGACCAGTGGTTCTTGAACATAAAAGCCAAACTCGCTTATGACTTTTATATTCAGTCCATTTGTCGGGCGACATTTTTATATAACAAAATACTTTGAATAGGTTAATAATTACCTGTACCTTGGGCAGAAAGTGCTCATACATATGCACTATACTTCATAGAATGTTAATTTAATAATAACAGAAGAAGAATGTTTCTAAGATATGTAAGATATTATTATGGGATAGTTGTTGCTATGTAAATTTTTATGGATACCGAGTCAGCAAGTTTGTGAGCTTGACGGTCTGAAGGAAAATATATTATAAAGTATATCAAATAATAAACCATTTTTTAGCACCGTTTATCTACGTTATCATTCTTATATAAAAGGTGAGAATTATAGCATATAATTATTAAAGATAATTTTTTTTCATGCCAGCAAATACTACCACTCAAGATTTGTATATCTTACTTGGCCGAACCAGGTTGACGACTACCCTCAGTAAGTCGTTATAACTTCTGTCCTTCCTTTTCACATATATGTTATATATCCTCACATAGCAATGTGACCACTGTGCCCTATGATAAAACAGCATTGTAAAAACTAAGAATCTGAGTCTTTTTCCTTTTTTTTTTATCGAATCTGAGTTTAAGATTCAGATTATGGATGAGACTCTGAATCTGAGGCCAGAATACAATCCGAGATCCGGATCTCAGATCCAGATCCAGATCCGAAATATTTTGCCCACTGTAATGTCAGTATGTGAGCATGAAATATTTTTCCAACGTGAAGTGTATACATGCTCATATATATTAGTGATTGTATTTATATATGTATGTATTCATATGAGTCTATACATATACAAATAAGTTAATACAATTCAATTGACTTGGAAAAGTATTTCACACTAACATTAGAGAAATTCTGTAGTCAGAAAAGTTACAGATGGAAATACTGCATCCTTGCAAATTGCTTAGTACCTTGAAAACGGCATTTCTTGGTTTAACCTAATGTCTACAGTTACTGCATTTAGGAAAAATCTTTGTTGAGTGTAGTATTAGTGTTGTTACGAATGTGATCAAAATATTTACATGTAAATTCCATACAAATAAATGACGTACAGTAAGTTCCACTGACTTAGCGTTTTTGCACAAAAATTTTAACGTAGGATATATTTTTTTCAAAACAACCATGTTAAAGAAGCGGTTATTTTTGTGTGATTTTACACGACAGATAGCATCACTCTTTGAGGTGATGAGAAGGTGCTTCATTGTGACAAATGCTTCAACAGTATTTAAAATTGCGTCGAAGTAGTGTTTGGTAAGTAGGTACTACATAAAATGGCAATATGGATAGTCACTAACCCTTTATTGCCTGTCGAAACTTACTTTCTGCATAGCCCTTGTGCTAATAGTAAATTTTCTTTATTTACTTACAGATTGCTGGAGCAGTAACAACGTATTTGGTCATTTTGATTCAATTCCAAATGTCAAGCAAAATTTCTAGTTTTGACCCAACTAGAAATATGAACTATAATGACATATTAAATGAAACAGAAAATCTGGGAATTAATACATAGATATTATTACTTAATACCGTAGAAATATATCTGAAGAAATTAAGAGTGTTGTAGTTAAAATAATAGTTACAGTCTACAAGTGTGAATAAAATGTAACAAGGCAAAAATACTATCAACACTTTAAACTTAACGAAATTTCTTATCTAGTAAAACCTGTTAAGTTGGCAACTCTCTAAGTTGGATACCTGACGAACTTAGCCTCATTTTAACTTGGTAAGTTTGCCACCTGGCTAAGTTGGCATTATTTTCAACTTTGCAACTTGGCCACCTGCCTAATTTGACCTCATTTTAATTTTGTAACTTTCTAAGTTGGATATGCTACTAACTTGGCCTCATTTTAACTTGGAAACTTTCTATGTTTTGTATGTAGATAGAGTTACCAACTTAAAGCTAACTTGGTCTCATTTTAAATTGGTAGCTCTCTAAGTTGGGTACGTAGCTAACTTGGTCTCATTTTAACTTTACAAGCTCCTAAGTTGTCCATCTGCATAACTTAGCCTCATTTTAGCTTGGCAACTTTCTAAGTTTTCCACCTGCTTAAATTGGCCTCATTTTAACTTGAAAACTGCCTAAGTTGGCCACCTGCTTAACTTGATCTCATTTTAGCTTGTAACTCTCTAAGTTGGACACTTGCCTAATATCACCTTATTTTTGCTTAACAACTCTGTAAGTTGGTCACTTGCTTAACTTGACCTTACTCTAACTTGGCAACTCTCTAAGTTGGCCACATTTCTAACTTGACCTAATTTATATTGAAGCTGCATTTTCCCATAAGATATATGTTTCTTATTACTCGATAAATTGTAATTGGTAAATAGCTTGGTCATATTGAAGCAATTTTGTTTCTACTGCTAATAATACATAGGTGTAAATTCGCTGATAATGTGTTTGATGAAGGCAGTGATGTATTTTGGAAACTGCAACACATATTAAAATACTAATAAGTGTTTACTTTGATCAGAATTTATTTTTATTTAAGTTAAATTTACCTATTAAATTCACCTGCACGTATTAAACACTTAGGTGATCTTCATTTGTTAGAAACCCTTTCAGAATATATTTATTTTACTGTCGTATGTGTCAGGAGGTCAATAACCCCAAGGGAGAAAGAAGAAAATGTTGTTCACTAACTTCTCCCAGAAATACAGTAAGTTGTGGTACATTTTATTTACTTTCGCTTCTATTGTTGGAGACTGTATCAACAGATGTCCACCATAGAAATTTTCTAATGAGAATCTACTTCTATTGCAAGATTATTTTGCTGTTCAATCAAGACAGATTTTGATGTCTTGTTTTCGTTACGTCTTTCGCAGCGGCGCAAATCTGTCTTCACCATTGGTGCGACATATAGGACCTTTACTTAGGTTAGGTTATGAGGACTAACGGAATGAAGGCCAGTCAACTTTAAAAAGTCAGCTTTCTTAGAGAGGAAATGGAGTGACCCGTACCAGGCGATCTCATATAGTGTTGTGTACAGCGGATTCTAGACCTGGCATATTTTAAGTCTACATAAATAATAACCTTCGTGTTTGCTTAAGACTATATATATAAATATAAATATAAATATAAATATAAATATAAATATAAATATAAATATAAATATAAATATAGGGTATTTCAAAACAGCACCGACAACGTCTGGGAGGTGATTCCTGACACCAAAATAAGACAAAAAATTATGGACCAACCTGGATGTACAAATGCTTCCTTTCGGAGTTACAGGCTACCGAAAACCTGATAAAATTAACTTTAAACATCCATAGCTCCAAAACTATGGAACCTACTGTAGTCGGGTCAAGACTTCACTTAAGAACTAGTATGTGCCCTATCCATAGACCCAAATTTCAGAATCCTGCGGTACTTCCGCAACAATTTTTATAGAGGTAGTTGGTAAGTACTTCAAGTTATATGCCCGTAGGCAAACTCCCTCTATAAAAATTGTTGCGTGAGTACCTTAGGATTCTGAAACATGGATTTTTAGATAGCGCACATATTAGTTCCTAAGTGAAGTCTTGATGCGACTATAGTAGATTCCATAGTTTTGGAGGCATGGACCTTTAAAGTTCATATTTTCATGCTTTTGGCAGCCTATAACTCCGAAATGAAACATTGATGCATCGGATTGGCTATCTATTGGTACTTTTTATCTTATCTTGGTGTCAGGAATCACCTCCCAAATGTTTTTGAAACACCCTATATATATAAAAGCAACTATTTGTTTACTTATTAATTGCAATCCTTTTTTCATCAAAATGCTCGGATGTCCTATTCATTTCATTTCATATCTCTCTGGTTTAGTTCATCTGCACTATATTTAACACGGAAGAAAATACAACACTTATATTATCATTATTATTGTTAATATTACATAAAAGAATATATTCGGCATCACCAGAAAGACCCCGATGATAGATAACACGTGAACTACTTTGCTAACGGTCAGTATTCAGATGTTTCTATCTCATATTTACAGTGAAAGAGAATGAATCTATTGGATGTTGTCCAAATGACATATTGATATCGTAAACTTGGCCATTAATTACTTAAGATACTTTGGGTTGCTGCTATATGGTATGTCACATGATAATAATTTTTAAGTCACGGTTCAGCATTTGCAATAGTGCTGTTTGACGGAATCTTAGAAGACAAAGTGTCCTGAGCTCTTGAAAAAGAGAATCTGCTTTTACAATTTTGATATAATTACTTTAATACGTTGTATAAATATTTCTTGTGTGATTGGTGCACCATGGCAACTGATACTGAGAGTGGTAACCTGAGACAGGTACGTGGATCAAAACAGTAATATTCTCTTGCTTTTGAAAATGCATCTTTTCTGCTGTAAGTTTGCGGGCTTGCATGATAGTACATACAGTATAACTAAACACAGTTTGAAAGATGAAAATAATGTTCAAAGGTTAGCCTCGAGTGAATGTATTTCCTAATATGGAATATAACATTCAATTTTCATCTCTAAGGCTTTATAAGAGTAGACTATTGGATCAACCTTCTAAGAACATCCCTTTGGAGGCTGTTCTCCACCTTTGGTTTGGAATGTGAAAGTGAAAATAGGACGATGACAAATTCAGAGTTGTAAGGCAGGCATGTCAAAATCAGTATCATGAATGGGCCAAAAAGTCATCACTGTACAGGAGTGTGAGCTGCAAGAACAAAAGAATAGCAATTTTCACACTTAATGCTGTATTTTTAAAGTTAACAATACATAAAATCTGATCTAATACTGTAGTTCAGTAAAAAACAATTAAAAATAGAAAGAACACAAGGAAATCAGTGTTTGGCACCTGGCATCTTTCACTTTCAACCAGCTTTTGAATCTCTGGAGATGGCGATATGATGAATTCTTACTCTCAGAACAGGGATAGGATGAATCTCTGTTAATCTGCAACTCGCTGGAGACTTTTTTCTTTCCGGAAGTAAAAACAGTTGTTTACACTGTAAATTATATATTTTTTGTTATTTTATGTCGGAGTGAGCCGAGAGCCAGAGAAAAGTTATTCGTAAAGTTGCGACAAATTCGCACTACAGAAGAGCTACAATCCCATTTTACCTCTTCAGTTTCGCCCTATAATGCGGCGCTCCGTCACACAGGAATTGTGTGGTAACCTGCGACAGTTCGCCTGTTTCACAGAAGGATGGTAATCTATTATGCAAATATTTTAATGCATCTCGCAGGATTGATGCGCATATTCACAAAAGTAAGATTACTATGGCAACTTTTACAAACTGAACACCTTATTAGGACTCTTACCACTGGCGGATCCACATGGGGGGTGGAGGGGGCGACCGCCCCCCCAAAAGTCTTTTTTTTTTTTTTTTACTTCCAACATTTATCGTTGGGAAATACAAATAAGGTCTCTTCTCGACCGATCCAATCTGTGTGACAAGCCTAGCAGAGCCTAATCAAAATGTGTTGTACTCAATAGTACTTAATACAGACATATTTGAATTGTGAATACTTCTGTCCCTAGTTCCTTGAGACGGTCACCATTAGTCCCAAAGGGATGAGAATGTGATTCATTCGTTGGACGAACAGCTGTAGGAAGAACGGTAAGACGGCTCACTCTTTGAACTAAAAATATATATTTTAAAATTGTGTTCTAGAAAAAGATATGGAAATGGAATTCGGGGCCCGAAACTTCAATTACCTTTACCTTGATTAAATATATAATCTTCAGCGTTCCTTATCGAAAAGCTCTCTGAATCTGAGACTTCTCCGTTGGTTGATTGGTTGATATGTGTTTACGTAGTTTTTCAAAAGCAATGCTTTACAAAACGAGAATTAGAATTTAAAGCTGGATCTGGAAAATTGTAGTGCGTTCCATGCTCACTCACCGGGAATCAAACCACAGAACTTCATGCATCAAAGATCAAAGGTACACTCATGTCCAAAATGATTGTCGCATATCTATAACTCTCTTCTTGTAAGAATATAATTTGATAATTATTTTGCAGGATATTTTTAATACTGATACTATGTGTATAATCGGGAAATGTATATTTGTGTTAAATTTCATAGGAAAAGAATTATAAATACGAAAATTAGAATGAGTAAAACAAAATGTTGCTAAATGAGCAAGAAAGTTCTATTTTTGTTTTATTGTTGTTATTTATTGCTCTTTTAACATGAAATTTGCCACATACATGTCTTTGCCGATTATACACCTACTAACATTATAAGAAATACCGGGTGAATTCGTTATCAAATTATATTCGTACAAGATATTTATAGACATGCGACAATAATTTTGGACATGAGTGTACATTTGCTAGCTATTAAATCAACAAAGAGAGCAGTAACTTTTGGAGTTTAACACGGAAACATTTGGAAGAGACTAGGGATTCACTGGACTTTTAATGGCATTTCATCTTTTCTTGGGAAATAACACAAACTTTATTGTAATACATACATAAAAGATGAAGTCCTGATGGAATAACTGATCTTCCTTCGCACTGGCCAAACCGCTTAACCCGTAAGTAGTCGCGTCCTTTTATGTGACAGCAGTACTCGACGGGGGTCCAATACACCCCCAAATTGATAATAGTTTTTTTTGCAATAATATACTTTTTAAAAAATAATTAAGACAATGTAGCATAACTCTAGACAAGTTTTTAAAAGTATTTGCTGCTATTAGATTTTTGTACTCGTTTTGAGAATTAAAAAAAAAAAAAATCATCAGGACTTCTGACTAGCAACACAAAATTTACCTGTTTAGGGGTCTGTGAAAACCCGCGCGAGTACTTAAGGGTTAAGCTAGAAACTTGAAATTCGGATAGTAGATCAGACTTGTGACGTACGGTATCACTAAGGAAGTTTTTTTTCTGGGGGGGGGGGATTCGATGAAAGGAAGGGAGATGGGGTGGAAATTATTTTAATAAGATGGCCATCTCTCCGAATCCCTTAAGGTTAGAGATTTGAAATTTAGTATTTGGATTTCTTATTTAAAACAATTTGGAATGCGTTTGAACGTTTTTTGATACTTTAGTATGTAGGGCAGCGTTTCCCAACCGGTGTGCCGCGGCACACTGGTGTGCCGCGAATGGACCGCTGGTGTGCCGCGAGGAAATCGAAACAAAATTATTAAATCTATAGCAACCAAATTGCAAGATATAGGAAAGAAATGTATATTCTTGTATTTCACATCACTATGAATTTCTATCAAAAAAACTACTGTAATTGTAATGTCTTACTCTACATCTATTACTGTGTAGCAGACAATCGGCTCGCATACATTTCCACGGTTAGCTGTTATGTTACGCTTCAATTGAGAGTCATACTAACACTGAGAAATGGAAGCACTTGTACGGTACGCGTCAGGTGAACGTTCGTAGAACACTCGCACGTGAATGATAGAACAACACTTTGTTCAACAGGTGTGTTTTGACTTCGACGCATCACAAGCTGTGTGATTGCAATAATATGCAGCGGTTTTGGTTAAAACAACAAAGTTAAAAGTACAAGACATTTGTGTTTTCGTTCGTTATTTAGTGATCTTCGTTCTTAGTGAAATGTTGGATACAGTTTTCGAAAAAGAAAGCGTATTTTTAAAAATCTGAGTCCTATATTTCATTGCAATTGTTTTCTATTTTAAAATTGGAATAAAAAAAAAAATAAGCATAATGAATTAGCATAGGGGAAAACCAGTGATCGAGCTTTCGTCTCTGGGAGAAGATCAGTAATCACAGTAAAAAATACCATGGTATTTTATATTTGCAAATAATAATAATAATATATATGAGTGTGCCGCGAGAATTTAAGTTACACCCGTAGTGTGCCGCAAGTTGAAAAAGGTTGGGAAACGCTGATGTAGGGAAAAAAGAGGTGGAAAGAAAAAAGGGGCGGGGATTGCAGTTATTATAATAAGATATCAATATCTAAGAGTCTTTGAAGGTTAGAAACATGGAATTTGCCAGGAATAAGAAAGGACGTGGATTTGAGTTTGTGCTGTAACTTGCATAGAGATGATCGGCAAGGTGGCTATAGCTGTTGTGTGGTTTCCGCCTGTCATGTTTTTTTTTTTTTTTTTCGTAATTATTTTTTACTCTTGAGTATTCGACGAAAGTCATGAGTCTGAGTCTCAAGTTGACTCCTTGGATGAATCTGAATCACAAACAAAATCAAGAAAGATGAACGAACTCGAAAGAACTTTTGAAATTGCTTTTTTAAATCTTTAAATGAAACAAAAGGGCACAACTACAATCGTAAAAAGAGTGTATATATATTATATTTTTAATCAATAGTTAATATATTATACATATGATATTTGATTTGTTTGTTTAACGTCTCACGGTTTACCAGGACGGCTAAAGGAGACGTGGACCTACTGATTACAGTGGAATCCAAACCACTTATTTTCGTTCAACTGTACTCCCACCGGGAATCGAACCCGGGACCACACGCACCAAAGGTAAGCGTGTTAGACATTAGGCCAAACGGGGTCTATATTATATCTGAGATGAAAGAAAAACAAGTTAGACCCCCTAAACGTACTCTCTATTTATTCTCTATTGGTAATTTTGTTTAAGGGTGAGAATTTTTCAATATTAAATTTTAATTTGAACCTTTTTCAGATATCTGATATTGTCAAATAATATCGCCACTCGGCATGTTAAAGAATATATAGTATGTGCATGGTAATAAACGGAAACATCACTTTGGTTTTACATTTCTGATTTTCTTTCGTTCATTTTATTATAGATTTTTTAGATTTTGCTAATCTTTCAGAGGGTTTCATTTTTTTTTTTTTTTTTTTTACTATTTATGCATTGACTTATATTGTGATTCTATATAATTTTAATTCATGTAAAATTTATACATATTTCGTGCTAGATCTGACAAAAAATCTGTTGAGTTTGTGTAAGAGAAAGTTTAGTATTGGTATTTTTGTTATTACGTTATCTGCAGTATTTTATTGATATAATCGGAAATGAAAGCAATATGATAAGATTGCTCCCCTATATTTTGGGCCATTTGGAACACTGTGTCATATACTATTAAACATCACTTTATAATTAATTATTGTATTATTTTTAAGCTACTAAAAATGCACATAGAAATATCATATCTTCTGTTATTTGTTGACATTTTGTATTATTCTTTATGCATATATACCTTTCTTATCTATTTTAGCGTAGACCGAGCCTGTCTTGTTTTCAACTCTTGTCCCTTAATTGTTATAATAAATGATTAAAGCAAATTGTACACTCTTTCGTTAAAATGAATGCCATCATCAATACAGTATTTTCTTTTGTACAAGTACTATGAGAGACAGCGCATCCGATATATCGCGATAAATGTGTGTTAAGTGAATCATGACACCACCACGTCTCCGAGACAGAAGTGCGTATTTAATTTAAATCTACAGAAAGAATATACTTTCATTTAAAAAAAAAAAAAAACGAACAAATTCGGGTCCCAAAATGATATCTGGGAATTAGGTTTGCACCCCCTTCCAGCCCCAAATTCATATGCGTCCCATTCTTGCAAATTAATCTTCTGGTCACCTTGAGGCTACACTTATCTTCCAGGAAGCAAACCGCCCCCTCCAAACGATCCTTCTGGATCCGCTAGTGACTCTTACGCCACTGCACTTCACTACAGGATGATTAAAATGTGTTTAGTCGTGGTCTATGAATCGCTTCCACATCAACTGTCGACCGTTACCCAGGAACTAGCTAAACCGATTTTCATCGGAGAATTTAATATGATTTCAAAAGTGTTTTGGCTTGTTACACGATGTGGTGCTCCAAGTTTGTTTCCTTGTTATTTTGTGGTTTGTTTGACATTTCGGTACATCCCCACACCACTCAAATACTATTGAAGAGTCCATGCTGATCTGCCAACTTCAGCTGTGATGTCATTGTCGGGTTTAGAATCATAGGTCTTTGAACTCCTAGGTCTGTATTTTTCAGCCGTGGCGTTTGCATTGGTAACCGCGATCTTGAGTCTATGAGTGTCTTTCCGTTTTATTTGAGCTGCACTATGTTAACACATAATACGGCACTGATGACGCGATGACTTCTACTACAATCCCAATATCCGATTACGTGACATCGAACAAATTTTCTTAGCTCCTCGCAGCCATGTCTACGCGTTACTATTTGTAGTATGGGATCCTGGGTTCGATTCCCGGTGGATATACTCGGTAAAAAAAAGTATAAAAGCTTCTCATGCCAGCTATCCTGAGTGATGTTTTCCTGGGTTTTCCCCATTCACACCAGGTAAATACATACAGGTCCCAAGCCGCTTCGCCAATCCTTTCTTCCGTCCCTTTCCTTGGATAGTATGATCATCGGGGACGTTATCCCTCATACATGACAGGCTAACATGGTAACAGATGCCGAAAGCTCAGAAATCTAAATACTAATCCTAACTTGTTGTATAGAATACGTACACTATCATCTATGTTATATTCATCGGCTGTTAGCATTCGTTCGTTGTTTCCATCAAATCATATTGTCCTGTAGCTGTCTGTTTACCTAAGTCAGGACAGTGTGTGTGTTCAGTTTGTTATTCTGTAATAGCCTACCATGGACATAGTCACCGACTTACGGGAGCCCACTGAGTCCAAACTCTCCCTAAAACTTCGTAACCCTTACTTGTGTTTTACCTGCGGCAGGATGTATAGAGGAGTGTGTGTCCACTAGGACCTCTCCTATCTTTTGACTTTGGAGTTTCAACAAAAATTTCTAGGTATGCGCCAGTAACTTACGGAAACGTAATAAATACCATGCAGAAAATCTGAGTAAAACTAAAGAAATATTGTGAGTTGAAAATGATTACTTCCTCTCCCTCCAAGGAAAAAAGGTTTAAGAAGAAGGCAAATATTTTCCCAAGCTGGAAAAATATTATACATTGAAGGAAAGAGGATAAATTTAGGAAAAATAAATTTCCTAGTTTATCTCTAAAAATAGCTGGAACTGGTATTAGTATTGCATGGTTAATCCTCGTACAACATGAAGTGGCTCCACATCCTATCTGAATTCACTGTAACCTCAATTTTATAAGTCGAGAGTAATTGTAATTGAATTCTGTAATATTTATTAAAATATTAATTCCATAAATTAAAAGAAAACAATCAAAAATCTAATAGCAAAGAAAACTATCATTACGAAAATTATCCTAATTCGACCACGCAATCATCTCTTCTTTGCCATTTCCCACGTTTCAGTTTATTCAAAAGTACTTATATTTTGGCGCAGACCATTATTTGTATCACCACTTCTAGAGATATTACTTTCGCTTATTTTTGATTTATTTCTTAGTGCAGATATTTTCTTATATAATTATTTCTTGTTCTTTACATTTTTTTTCTAATCACCATAACAGCTATGTACTATTAGACTTCAAGATTATCCTATGTACCAAGGTCGGAAATCTTATAGAATGGCTGTGTCTGTCCGTCGACAGGTATCAAAGTGAAAGCGGTTAGATATATCGAGAAGCGGGTTTCTGTAATCGATTCAGCGTCCTAAGAATAGGTTCCAGTTCCTCCGTTAACCCTCTATTCAATCCGGAAGCGGTAGAAATAAACCATTTCCGCTTTCAGTGTTTATCACCATAGAACAAAAATGGTAACAGATAGCGAGAAGCGGTTTTTGCAATCGATTCAGCGTCTCAAATGAACATACCATCACCATCCGCAACACTCTAACAAAACCAGAAGTGGTTGGAATTTACTATTAGTTCCGATTCCAATGTAGATTTCCATAAGAGCAAAAACGGTCAGACACTTTGACGATTTCAAAGGATTGTCTCCGGGAGGAATTTCAATGCATTGGGGATGAAAACTCATATCACGAATTTACTGGGAATCTACATTTGAGAACGAAAGGATATTTCTCGATATTGGGGGAAATATCGTAGCTTTGCAGGGAAATTCTCTCCGGGTTACCTCCTGAAATTATCACTGGTTAGAGATATCGAGAATGTCTTTTTCTTTTTCTTTTTCTTTTCTTTTTTTTGTAATCGATTCAGCGTCTCAGGAACAGTGTTTCTTTCAGACATAATTTTGTGGGACACTGCCCCCCGGAGCTCTGAGAGTGTCCCGGAGATAACCAAAATAATACGTCTATAATGTAATAAATACCAGCAGTGGGAGATGTGCCAGTAACGAAGTTATGTGGGGGCAACTTTGCATTCATTGTTGCATTCAAGCTTGACAAACGCGTTTTACGCTGGCAGCAAGTCAATATCCAATGAACGGCCAGTGATACTATGACGCTCTGCGAAGGACTTAAAGTATTGCTTACAAGTACAACAAAAGGCACATTGCATGAAAGCACGCGGTTGAAAGGGCAAGAGTAGAAAGCCAAAAGTCAAGCACGCGCCAACTAGCCGAAAGCTTTTTTGCTACTTGGGTGTCAAGCGGTTTTATTCAATGAATTCTACGTCTAACAAGAACAGACCATCGCAACCCATAACACTATACCAAAATCGAAAGTTGTTGAAATTTTCTAGTAATTCTGGTATCAATACTTATTTCGATAGAGTACAATTGGTAAGAGATATTGAAAAACATTTCTTAAAAAAAAAAATAAAAAAAAATCAAAGCCCCGAGAATAAGTTTTATTTTGAGTTTTATCTATCTGTTTCGGAGGTATGAAAATCTGTGATTTCCGGTTCCATAGTCTAGTGAATAAAACTGAAACAGATATCGACAAGCACTTTTTTTTATATAAAAATTAAAGAAAATGGTTTCACCTCTGATTTTGTTACTAAATTGTAACCGGAAGTGATAAAAATGAACTAGCACTTCAAATTTCATTATTAATATCCATAGAATAAAAACAGTAAGAAATAGTGAGTAATTAACTTTTGATATGTAAATCAAATTTTGATGTAAAAATCGGCACACGCTATTAAAATTTACATTAAAAATCGGTACCCTAGGCATTAAAATTTATCCTAGGCATTTTGCAGTATATTCATAGTTACACATTTGCTCTCTGCCAAGATATTAAAATTAATTAATTAAATCAAAGGGCAACCGTTACCGAAAGTAAATGACAAAGAGATATTATTTCTATCAGCTGAGTATCGATGATCAATAAAAGCGGGAGCTTTTTATCTCACGAATGACATCGACTTACGTATGTTTCACAGGAAAAATCAGGTCATTTAGAGGTTTTAAGAATTTTAGGGTGGGGGATACGAAATATAAATCCAGGACTGTCCCAGCTAAACCAAGCCCTACACATTTGCCAATCGATTGATCTTACTAAGCTTAAAAAAAGGAAAAGTTGAGTTGATTTTAGTTTAGCGTCCCTTTCAGCAGCGAGGCTATATGAGACGTGGACCTATTGATTAACGTGGAATCCAAACCACATGAGTTCCCGCCGGGAGTAGAACCCGGGTCTCCTACGCCAAAGGCGCGTACGCTAACCGCTTAGCCACGGATGAGCTCGGAAAAGGAAAAGGAAAAGGAAAAGAAAAGGAAAGGCAGGTGTACCAAATCCTTACGTGTAATTTTTCGAGAAAAACGATTATTTTATTCACTTGATATTGTACAATAACTACACATCTATTAAATTGAAAGTCATACTCTATTATCTTTTGATTTTATATGTGAAAAGATTAGCTTTCTCGTTGCTAAGCGGTTAGCGTGCGCGTCTTTGGGTGGGAGACTCGGGTTCGATTCCCGCCAGGAGCTCAGGTGATTTGAATCCCACGTTAAGCTGTAGGCCCACAACTTATATAGCCTCGCTGCTGAAAGAAACGCTAAACTCAAAATGAATCAATATGTAAAATGACAAAATTCCTGGAATTCTTAAAACACATATATTATAATTATATATTTTTGAAATATGTAAGTTCAATTATAATTCTTTGCTTTTCCTTGAGATACACTGCCACGCGCTTCAAAGTGCTGATCTTTGAAGACACATATATTGTTGCAAATTAAATTAAAGTTTGTAATAGAATTGAAAGATAATTAGCTGTTTAGCATAATTGAGTGTTAACACATCTGAGAAAGATTCCAATACGCACGTTACATGAATGTAAGGAATGCATGGAATTCCTTCGGAAAGAAAGGCCATTGGTTCCGTATGCAAATAAACAATTTGCATTAGGCTAAAGAACACTTGTTGAGTTCCGTCACTATTTAACATCCTATTAATAGATGTAATTATAACATGTAGGTTAGATGCTGTTTTTGTAACAAAGAATTTTCATAAACTTACTGACATTTTCTGAAATGGATTGAGCCTCGTATAAATAGCTTCCATCTTCACTCTGATTTCTCTACTAAAACTGAAAGTAGTAGAAATCTATCATTTCCGATTTCAATATTGATCCCCCACAGAACATAAACGATAAGGGATTGGGAATTTTTGTATTTAATATATGGATTTAGAATCCCAAAAATGGTTTCCATCTTTTTTTAAATCCTGTATTCAAACCGGAAGTAGTAGAAATCAACGATTTCCGGTTTCAATTTTGATCTCCATTAGGGTTGCCAACTTTTGAAAATGGAAATGCCGGACACCCTCATGGAGGACGTATATTCTTAAAAATGGTGACGTCATCGCTCGTCAAAAATGTGAACAACCCGAAAATGGTTTCTTCACATAAAACTGAGCAATTCGAAGTTTAAATTTATTAACTTTAATTACTTTTGAAGCATTTATTTAACTTATTTATTCCAGTTTTGGTTGAGTCGGCACATGTAAATTTTTAGACTACTATCAACAATACATAATATTTAAAACAGAAAAGCAAATATAATTGACAATATAATTATGGCATGCAGAAAATATACTTGAAAAATAAGTCTTACCAGCTTCGCTTGGGCTGGTAATGTCTCATAACGCCCACATACCTTTACTGGATCTGGATGTATTATTTAAGAGGCTTTATCACTGCGAAATTAAAATACCGCTAATTTTACAGTAATTCTGTGATATCTTCAAATAGACATAAGATAATCGAAATGTGGAACAAGAGCGCCCTAGATAATATTATTTTCCATGAGGTACCGTTATTACGAGTCACCTAATAGATTTCTGTTTGCAGTCATGTAGAAACGCGAAAATAAATGCCGGGTTTCTAAATGGCTGGAAATCGAAAGTAGATAAGTGAGTGGTGATAACGGTATCTCATGTAAAATAACTTAATATTGTGTAGGGAGGTCTTGTTCCACTTTTTGATTATCTTTCATCTATTTGAAGATATTACAGAATTACTGTAAAATTAACGGTATTTTAATTTCGCCGTGATGGGGCCTCTTAATTGGAAGATGTAGCTGAGGATGAAGCAATGCTAGCTCCGCTCTTGAAAATGTACTTTTGTTGACCTTTAGTAGTTTTGATAAATTCATTAAGTTTTCCTGCTTTTAACTCTTCAGCAAATTCCGAGCACAACACGTCGATATCAAACCGTATTATAAGATCTGCTTTAACCGTGTTCATTGACAAAGGATTTCTTTCATCACTTCAAAATAATATCAATAGAAGAAAGAATAGGTGTAGTAAGAGGAAAATTTTGCTGACATGTAACGTACGGTTTTGAGGTCGTACCGAACACCGGACAAGGAGGTCAAAATCCGAACTGTCCGGTAAAATGCCGGACGGTTGGTAACCTTAATCTTCATAGAGCAAAAACATTAAGAGACAGGAGCGTCGTTTCAGATTTTGCTTGGGGGGGGGGCAAAACCCCTTGATATAAGTAAAATTTCGCGTATTTCACTGATTTACTACTATTTTATTGATAAAATCTATAGAAATCTCAAACTCAGGGGGCCCTGCCCCCACTAAATGACGCCCCTGTTAAGAGAGCGAGAATATGGGTCACGGACGTTGTTAGCGGAGGGTCGGGGGGACGCGTAACCCCCAGATTTTAGCCAAATGTATTTAAAGAAACTAAGACAACTTTGCGTATTACACTTTTGTCGGAAAGAGGATTTTGATTTTGATTCATCTGACCCCCCCCCCAGATTTGAAAACCTAACGACGCCAGTGTATGGATGCACCATCTCCAGAATAAGTTTCTTTTCAACATTTAAGCCTTTATCAACAGATGTGGAGGAAATCTGTAAATTTTAATTTCGACATTGATTGCCATAGCAAAAACAGATCATAAATAGAGAGAAAATGTTGTTTGCTATCGATTCAGAGCCCAAATAATTTCCGAACCTATTCCTACCGCCATAGAAGAAAAAATGGAAGGAAAGCGAGGAATAGGAAGGACAGAACTGATAGATGATTGGGAATATAGAAGAAAATATTGGGATTTAAAAGAGGAAGCAGAAGATCGAAAAACGTGAAAGAAACATTTCCAGAACCTAAGGCAGAATAATTATTAATAATAATAATAATAATAATAATAATAATAATAATAATAATAATAATAATAATAATAATAATAATAATATCTACTAAAAACAGAAGTAATTGAATCGGGGCAACGGTGATCCAATAATTAAGTGTGCATCTTTGGTACGAGGGGACGCTGGTTCAATCCCAAGCCATGTGAGTTAAAGGTGGACAACGTTGTATCAATACGATTTTTTCGGGTTCTCCCATTTTTCTCCCGCAGTTTCATTCAAGCAATTCTTTTATATTCATTCACTTTCACTAATCATCCGTCTAGTTTAGCGTGCAGAGTAGTGATGTCAACCGGCTCGGCTCAAATCCTGAGCTATTGACTCAGCTCGAGCTCCAGCTCGACTTGGCTCGGTTCAACTGAACCACCAGCTATGGAGCCGACTCGATTGCAATGAGCCACCAGCTCGGTTCGACTCAGCTTAAGTGAGCGATCGGCTCCAGCCGGTTCGGTTACGATGAGTCACTGGCTCAGTTCGGCTCAGCTCAATTGGAATGAGCCATTGGCTCGGCTCGGTTCGGGCCAGCTGAGCCGGCTCGGTTGGGTAAGCTGTTGATTCTGCTCGCTTCTCGATTCGGATCGGTGGTGACTGAGCCGTGAGCCGAGCCGTTTCTTATCTGAATTTATATATATGTTTAAAATGTAAGTATATGTGTGTGTTTCAGCATGAGTCTGGAACACTTGGAGCAATTTTAACCAAATGTTCTACACATATTACTTAGTCTGGAAAAGAGCACTGTTAAGAAAGTCCCTTTAGCTAGTGGTGTCAAAAGGCTCTGCTCGGCTCGATTATAATAAGCAGTTGGCTCGGTTCGGCTCGGCACAGATGAGCGATCGGTTCGAGCCGGTTCCATTGTCATGAGCCACCACCGGTTCGGTACGGCTCAGCCGAGCCGCTCAAGCCTTGACAACATTAGTGCAGGGCATGTAAACAAAGGCTGTAAAACGGAAAATATAATATTTCATTTCATTTCTCTGAAGTAGTGGACGGTTTTAACTTTTATTCTTATAGAGCAAAGACGGTAAACGACGAACATAAACGTTTTTAATATGATTCATCGACTGAAGAAGCGGTTTCATCTCCGCCCTTATGTCTCTATTGCAACCAGTAATGATAGATCTACCACTTGCAGTTCCAATATTAAATGCCTATACAGTGGGATACTGGTAACTCGAAGCTGAAGAAAATATATAAAAATTCGAGTTATCGAGTATGTCGAATAATCGAGGTTACAGTTATCAAGGTGGCCACAACAAAAATTCGAAATACTGCCCGCATTCCTCATTAAAAAAGTGACTATATAGTCTAGCAACAATGACAATTACGTAAAAGCATAGAGCTATAGCTTCGAGTTACCGATGTCACATCAAGATAAATTCGACTTAGAGGTAAATTTTGACTTATAGAGGTTCGTAGTTATGAAAGTTCGAGTTATCGAAGTTTTTAAAAATGAATATGAAATCCTTAAAATTCGATGAATCGAGCTTCCAATTTTTAAACATTCGACTTACAAGGGCTATTTTAACATTAAGTCTTATGGAGACTTCAAGGGAATGTGAAAAAATTCGCGTTATCGAGGTTCAAGTTATCGAAGTTCAACTGTAGTTTGAAAGAAATGAAAAATGAAATGAAATCTTTGGGTTTAACGTCCCACGATAATGCCTTTTAGGCTAAGGGAGACGATGATTAAAGCAAGTACAACGGTATGTTGTATACTTGTATTGCATAACTTGTATTGTATACTTGTATTCGAGCAATAGTTGGTTTATAAATAGGTACAAGCCAGTTCATTTTATAGAGGAAGAAAAAGAAAATAATATAAGATTAATATATGTTTTTTAAGAGATATAATTGGAATGTTGATATGTAACCAGAACGACGAACTGAAGGTTGTCATAGTAACAAACAAACACGATATTATGTTATGTAATGATATAGTTTCGATGTTACATTGTGAAGTGAGTTAATGTTTACGAAGCATCTGAAGATAATAAAAGATTTAACAAAGTAATTTAAGAATCGGTCAATTTACTAACCAGTGAGTTATATAGTTTGTGATTGATAAATATATAGTTTGTTACACAAGTGAATGATGGAAGAATTGGTGGAATGAGAAAATGGAGAGAAACGGGAGTACCCTGAGAAAATCCACTAGCACGATGTTATCCACCACAAATTTACTTGGCCGGGATCATACCAGGAACCCTACGCACCAGAGGTAAGCGAAGCGCTTTGCCGCTGAGCCACGATGCCACCGATGTAGGTTGAAAGACTACAGCAGCTTCAACATGAAAAGAAACTCGATTGCTTTTTTTCACTTAATGCGAATACATTAATCGCATAAAAATATTGTAGACCTACACACAGTGTTCGAAGTGGGGAAAAAAAGCAGAGGCAGTATGTTTTATTACGATTTTGAATCGACATACCGTCTATCTAAATGTTGAAATACAGTGAAGGTATGCTACCTAAAAAATTACATTTCTATTTCATAGAGACTGGAAACCATTGGAGAGCTTCCCTGTAGCTAAGGGGGAGGAGAGAAACATCCAATGATCCCCCGCCAATAATTTTGTGAAAAACAAAACAAAAAAAATCTCCTTATGTTGTATTATAGAGAATTATATACGAAAATGCTCAAAAACCGAGTGAGGATATTAACAATTACCTGTGAGGAAAGTCCCGAACCTTCACTCGGCTTTGGGGAATTCCAAACCCCTGGAAAGTCCGTCCATACAACAGGCAACCCCTAAATCCGCCCATGCGCAAAACATGGCATTTATAGATATGCATTAAGGCAGGAAGACACATACATACATAAGAGAGAAAGGATTCGATAAACATATCAAAATACAAATTAGGTAAACTTTTTTTTGAAGACACCTGATTTTAAAAACAAAGAAAAAGAGAAGAAAAATGTCGGTGTTGTCAACTTAGAAAGTATTTCTACATAATAAATAAAATGCGAAAAGCTATTCGTCAGTTACTGTGTATGAAGAATTTATTAAAGATATCTACTTTCCAGTAATGGTATGTCCCGATCACTGAAAAACCAGAGGTGGTATGCCTTCATCACTGAAAAACTAGAGGGGGCATGGCATACCACCGCATACCGTCTCACTTCGACCACTGCCTATACAGTAACACTCAAATGTATTTGCAAATTGGTAATAAAAGATTTTTTTAAAAAAATAGAAGAGTTATAAATCCTGGTGCACCACAAGTATACAAAGTATTAACGAACTAGACGGACAAACTGTAAGAAGTAATTTCTTATATCAAAATAAGAGGAAAAAAGAGTTCATATGAACTTGTGGGGGAACGGCACACAGTCCAAACATGGGTGTTTGTGGAATGTGCAATAGATGCACAAAGACTTCTCCAGAGTGCATAAAGGATTCCATGACACGCTCAGACGTAAAGATAGGTCCAAAGTAAATTAAGCCTTGACAGCAATGAGCACGGAATGCGTTGGCGGGAAATTGATATTACAATCAGTGTTTCTTCCAGACATGTTTGGGGGGGCACTGCCTCCCCGGAGCTCTGAGAGTACCCCCCCCCCCCCCGAGGAGACCAAAATACGTCTTTAATATAATAATAAATAGAATAGTACCAGCAGTGCCCCCCGGAATAGTAAGTGTGCCCCGCCGGAATATTTTCTCTGAAAGAACGACTGATCGCAATTAAAGGCAAGACGAAGGACATTATGTATGAACTGTGTGCATGGTCACATAACAACACGAGAAGAAGACAATTTACCGATTCCGACTGAGAATTTCCGTTATTTCATTCATGTCAGTTACACAAACAGACTAAACCTAGTAGTGTTTCCTGAAAGTAGTGTTTCCTAGATTTCCTAGATTTCAGATGAGAGGGACGAAATCTGAAACTCTGAAGAAATACTATGCAATTCATCACCTTTTCTAGTTTTTCTACAGCTTAAGATACAAAAGAGAAAAGTAACCATGTACTGTACGTTATGCAAACCATATTTTATGTTCATGTACCTAGCTACATAGGTCTATTTATTTTTTTATTAAAAATATTTATATTTCCCCTTGTGGAGGAGACGTGCGCCCCATTCTAGATGTACTACTGACTCATATAAGAGTATCACTTTGGTTCATTAACACCTTGAATATATAGGAGATCAAAATCTACAAGGAATATGATGATTACAGAATATGTTTAACTACATAAAACGTTAGACCCTGATTTTGTTATGGACATACTGTGCGTACAAAAAATGACTCCATTATCATAAATTTTCACCTGCCAGCCATTCCAAGCCTAAAAACATTCAGCTGTAAGATATGAAGAGGAAAACATATGAATCACTCTTTACCTTTAAAACAGGAAGTAATTAAAATGCTATTTACAAAATTAGGAAACTACTAACCTTAAGAGAGTGAACAAATATCGGTATTATCCTGCTTGAATTTCTTCTAGTCGAAACCAGTATTTTATTTATGTTTACAATATTCTTATGTTTAGAATATTCTTATGGTTTTGACAAACCAAGGTGTTTGTGATTTATGCAATATGTGGTGCTAATTTGTATCTGCATTGACACGTTATTCTGTGTAGGCCTATAGGATAATTAAGAGTTTATCCGCTCTCCCATTGCTATAGGGTAAGCATATTGGCTGCACGGTGGGAAATCAAGAGTTGGATTCTCGGTTGGAGCTAATGTAATTCTGATCCTATGTTAAGCTCTAAGTCCATTCATGCCTTATATAGTGCTGAAAGGGATGTTAAGGCTGCAGACTACTAAATATTTTTGAAAAAGTAATATTTTTTCTTTTGCCCGTTTTTCGTAAGTGGAAAGACGTAATAAAATGTAACTTGCCACAGTAATAGATAACGTTATTCTACACCCGAAAATACGAATCGGAAGAATTTTCAGTGTTACCATCCATAGAAATTACAGTGTGACCAGAATTTGAATCATTCAAAAATCTAGGTTAAGGCAGCGACTAGAAAAATGAACTCAACGATAATTGATGACTTATCATGCTGTCTATATTCCTTGTTTACTACTTTTTAAATAACATTTTTATTTATTTTATAAACCTTACATAAATTATTACAAAATAAATAAGTCATTACAAAATAAATAGAAACATTATTTTAAAAGTAGTAAACAAGGAACATAGACAATATGATAAGTCATCAATTACCGTTGAGTTCATTTTTCTAGTCGCTGCCTTTACCTAGATTTTTGAGTAATTCAAATTCTGGTCACACTGTAATTGCAATGGATTGCAACACTGAAAATTCTTCCGATTCGTATTTTCGGGTGTAGAATAACATTATCTATTATTGCGGTAAGTTACATTTTATTACGTCTTTCCACTTACGAAAAACGGGCAAAAGAAAAATTATTAGTTTTTCAAAAATATTTAGTAGTCTGCCCCCTTAAGCTGTAAATCAATCAAGAACCACGAATTTACCAAATGAAAACATTCAATAACAACAAAGTATTAAAATGTCTGTAACCATGAAAAATGCATTAGAAGACGCGGTCTGCTGCATATTTGATTGTTGCTATTGTTTGATCGTCACTTCTGTGTTTCCAATTTTACAGATTTTCTTAAGATTGTTTTATATAGACCTACCAGTCGCTGGACTAAAACTTAAAAGCACTAGTTTACACAAGCTTTCACGCAGAATTTTCAGGTAGAAAATACCGTAGAAAAAGAAGGTAAAGGAGAGTGGAAGTATTAAGGTTAGTTTAAAGATACAAGTTTTGTCGATAGATGTCACTACAGTCTTCGTATCTCTCTCATGTATTTTTTACCTTTCACGAAATTCACGATTTCTCTTACAAATTTCAACCTAGGGACTTCAATTTTTTTTTTTTTTTTTTTGAGAAGGAACTTCATAACCTATCGAAGGCAACAATCGGTGACAATTTTTTATTTAGAGCTTTCTACATTGTTGAAGTGGCGTGATTGTTGAAATGGATATTCAAACCTTTAACAATATAAGTGTTTCAACACAGAAGAACATTCTAAATAAAAAAATCGACACGGATTGTTGTCTTCGATAGGTCATGAAGTTCCTTCTAAAAAAATTTGAAGTCTCTAGGATGAAATTTGTAAGAGAAATTGTGAATTTTCGTGAAAGGTAAAAAATACATAAGAGAGATACGAAGATTGTAGTGGCATCTACCGGCAAAGCTTGTCCCTTTACACCAACCTTAAGGAAGGGCGCACCCACCGTAGGGTCCACCAGGTTCAGCCCTCCCCCACAAACTTCCTAACTCAACATACATTTATATACTTTCCCAATAAAACTATCCTTGTTTAACAGGAAAATGATTTATGTAGTACGAAAATTTGATCTTACAATTCATCTGTACTTATTCTTTTATAAAAATAATTTAGTTCTTTATTTTTTTCTGAAAATGTAGGTGGTGGAAGTATTTCACAATTAAATACCATTTTTTCGGGCGCAGAATAATACCCTTTCAATACTACATAGACTTGTAATATTGGACAGCCAACGCTTGGACCTCTCCTAACAAAAATTTCTGGGTGCGCGTCTGGTATTAAGTCAACTATAAAGTATATACTAGGGATGGCCACAAAGTTCCGGTTCCGGCGTAACCGGTTCCGCGAGGAACGGTTGTTAGAGATCCGCTTTTCAGAACCGGTTCCGGAACCGGTTCCAGACCTGGATCCGAAAACCCGGTTCCAGAACAGGATCTTGGGAACCGGTTCCAGACCTGGATCCGAAGAACCGGTTCCGGAACCGGATCTTCTAGAACCGGATCCGTTCAGACCCCTCGGAATTAAGTAGGAGGCGTCTGGATATCTCTTGTCCTGTTTTTCGTTATGTTTCTTACCAGGTCGTATCTATGGTTACGGCTCTATTTACATAGACGAAAATTTTACATTGATGGGTGGAAAGCGCCGCTATATTGAAGCGGCAAAAGTAAAATTCTGTTAGTTAGTCAATAAATTCAAGTTGTCTTCAAAGCGACTACATGTCAGAAGGACCCGGACAAAAGGGCGACGACAGAAAGACCCGAGTCAAAACGGTCCCGTGTCAAAAGGGCCCAGCTTCAAAAGGTTCCGGGTCTAGAGAGCCTGGTGTCAAAACCCCGCGACGAAAGTGCCTCGCGTCAAAAGGGTTCGAATCAAAATAGCTTTGCGATGAAATGGCCCCAATCAAAATAATCCGGGTAAATACGGCCCCACGGCCACAAAGCAGGAGTGGAAATCCAGGGGCCACGGGAGGATGGCATCCTTTTAGTAAGTTGAAGTGTTTGTCCAAAAGAAGAAAGAATATCGATGGTTATTTCTAACAAATGGAAAATTTGAATGATGATATTGATTTTTTTTTGTTTTTGTTCTGCAACAATCGCTATCACGTATATCGGTTCCCCATGAAAATTTGCTTGCGCCTCCGCCTCTCTGGGCTTGTATTCTCGTCACATATATACCGATCAGGCTATATCTATTAACGACTATCCCCTTAGTTTTGGAGTTCCATTTGCATTCCTGGATCAAAGTATAAAATTATTTATTAGTATGAAAGGTATTCTGTGGAAAGCGCCTGTTTAATTTTGTTGTAAGAATATACATGCGGATCTGTATATAGGGTTAGTCAAAAGTATTGGAACTGTCCAGTAATAACGACACGCGTGGAGGGAGGAAAAGCAAATTCTGCAATTGGTGTTATTGCAAAAGAAAAAAACAGAAAGGAAAGAAAAAGACAAAAAGAAAGAAAAGAAAACTGCATTGCTTGATAGTGTGATCACCATGGAAGCTATCTTGAATTCCTCCATATTGTATATCAATATTTCTTTTTAAACAGAATATTTTTACACTTCAATTTAGGCTTGAACATTCCTACAAATGAGAATGTAAACTCATTTTTGACCTATTGCCATTCATTTATGAGATAGAGTTGAGTTGAGTTGATTTTGTGTTTAACGTCTTTTTCAGCAGTAAGGCTATATGAGACGGGATCTACTGATTAACATGGAATCCGAACCACATAAGCTTCCACCGGGAGTGTGCCGTGTTTGTCATATACAGTGGCGTATTCAAGGGGGGCTTCCCGGCATAAGCCCCCCGAAATCTTACTTACTATAGTAAAGTAAATGAGAATTTTCACATTTCCAGGCAAAGCCCCTCCGAAAGTTAGCAAAGCCCCCGAAACAAAATCGTAAATACGCCACTGGTCATATATATCGAATGAAAATAATATCATGACAAGGTAGTAGTAAAGAGACGCGCGAAAAGAGGAAAAACAAAAATTACGAGTTGATGTCGGTGTAAAAGCTGCGTTGAATGTGTGTGTGTGTGTGTACATCATGGCAGCCATCTTGAATTCCACATTTTGTATATCGCACAATATTTTTAAATACAAAGAGGTATGTGTGTCAATACATTTAGGCTAGAATCTTCATACAAACGAGAATCTGAACTGATTTTTGACCGATCGCCATTCGTTTACCACATATGTTAATACTAAATACAACATATTTTAATAATGAGCATATTGCTTGTTAATTGTTGCTTTACGACTATAAAACAATAAGAATGCTCTTAATGTGCACAGTTTTAAATATTCACAAGAGCTCAACGACTTCCTTTAGTAACGGGCTGTGATAATATTTTGTCGAGTCACTGTATTTTGTTGTGTGGAGTTAGTATGTGAAGAGTTAATAATAGAATAACTAGGCAGAAACTATATATTATCAAAATTAAGAAATATAAGATACTTGAAGTTGGTAGTTTCCTTAATAAACAAACAAACAAAAAAAAAAAAAAAAAAGATGGGAATACCGACGATTTAAAATTGAATCTGCATAGATATGATGATAGAGTAATAGTTTTTCGACAACTAAACACAGAGCTAAATATCAAGAACTTCCAGCTTACTGTAAAACATGGATGAGAAAGTGTAATTGTTTGGGTTATATACAATAATTTTCAGTTTCTCTTTCTGACCTTTAAACATGATTCACTTTAACGGACATTTCATTTGTACGACTCTAGCAGGTGTAATATGAAAATAGAGAGTTAGTTGGGAGCCACAGTATAACTTCATTGAAGAGCTCTCATCTCTTATGGGAGGGGTCCTTCGTTCGACCCCAGTTCATGTGAGTTTGTGCTGAATAACCTCGTGTTCATGAGTTTTCTCGAGATTTTCTCTTTCGGTCCCTCATTCTCATTCCACCAATTATTTCACAATGATTCACTTCCATTAATCTTCAGTCTCCTTATTGGCACCGAGGACGCAAACACTCTCCTCTTTGCTGCGAGCGGACCTGGGCTCGATTCCCGGCGAGGACACTCGGGAGAAAAAGAATATAAGATTTTTCACGTCAGTCATACTGAGAGAGGTTTTCCTCATTCACAACAGGCAAATTCCGGGATGGTAGCCTATCTAACATATAGGTCCTAGGCCGCTTCCTTCTTTCCCCAAATTATATCACTATTACATTTATTCTCCAAAACTTCATTAATTATACTGTTCTTTTTCGGTTGTTATAGCAACGTTTTAAACAAATAACTACCTGCTGTTATGATAACTACAAATGCAGATTACCTATAAAACCAACATATACTTCAACTATTGAGATTAAATCTTATTTCTTTTTTATTTAGAATCAACAACATATATTTTTTCCTCTTCTTCTACACGACAGATTGTGTACTTTTATGCACCGTTGCCCAAAATCAAGATATAAAAATAGAAGAAATTACAAAATAGATATACTATATCGTTGTATAATCGCCGAGGAACGTCATCCCTCACACCTGATGGGCTGACATAGCCATAGACTCCGAAAGCCAGAAAATCTAATTCCTAAATCCTTTAGTCTTCTTTAGCCTATAGGTTATGGGACGAAGAACTAAAATATTTCATTTGCAGAAAGGTTCACTAGCCTAGTCTAATCTATTACCTAATGGGTCGTTTACACTTAGTCGATTTGCGTTCGATTCAGTTGAATTGACGTCACTTTCAACTTAATCGACCGTGTAAACGGGACTTCAACTTAATCGCTTGTTGATCGAAGGCGATTAATCGACTGGCAACTGAATTGAAAGACGTTCTATTTTCTGTGGTTGAAATAATTGAACACATCCATCGATCTGATTCGGCCTAGTTGCTTTGATTTAGTGGCAAATGCAGCGAGTCGATTTAGTCGTGCGGCTAAATCGACCAAGTGTAAACGCCCCATAACCTGACCTATAAGAAATGTGTGTTAAAGATGCATGGGAATAAATAGAACAATACAGTTTTATCATATTGTCTTATAAGGGAAACTATTAGAAGCACGAAGATTAAAATTAGTAACGAAGTACTGTTCTATTCTTGTGACAACGTTCCTCTGCCTGAGCGTATGCTAATGTCGGAAGATCATAAATAATCCTTGCAAATAGTATTACCATCTAAATAACAGCGTACGGTTGTGGATGTTTGTTGAGTTTTGAGCTTCATCCCTAGTCAAACATTCATTAACATATTTACACAACATTGAACAAACTAATTATTAGGCGCATATAGAGTGTCTGCTTGAACGTGTTAACTGAAAGCAAAGTTAAGCTGTGATACACCTACCGGACGAGCCAGTAAGCGTACAGAATGATATTCTGGTAACACATATCGTTGTCCTCACCTTCAATATACTTACTCAAGATAAAATTCATTCTCCTTGGTGTATCCTTGAACTAACAACTAAGACTTAAAGGCGATCCTAAGAAATCTAGAGCACTTTTCTAATGAGGTTTCTTCATACAGGGTGATGAAAAAATCACGCAACCCATAGACTCACTACAAAACATGCTGAAAATGGCCACAATTTACTGCTTTACACATGTGCACTCTCCCGACTAAGTGCCAGAACACCCTCTGAAAAAAAAATGAAATCTTTCTGTTGTACGACCGACGGTTAAGCCAACTAGCCTAAAGGAGACGATGATGATGAGAAATAAATGCAGTGGTGGAATGAACAAAGTGGGAGGAAATGGGGGAAGCCCGAGAAAACCCACGGACACAGTGTTTGTCCACCACAAAGTCCACTTGGCGCGAGCTGGGATCGAACCAGGGATCCAAGCACCAGAGGTGAACGCTTTACTACTGAGCCACCGCACCCCCCAACACTCTCTGGAAGATTACACGAATTACTGTCTACAATTCATCGAAAATGTTGGTCTGTAGTTGTTACAAAGCTTGTGGATGGTTGTTGTAAGCTGCTGATTTGAGATGTTTCCATAAGAAAAAGTCTGTTGAAATGAGGCCGGGAGATCGGGATGACCACAGTGGCTTAGAAATGATATGTCGTAGTAACAGATTTCAAATACTATTTTATCATATAAACGGTATGGGAGGTTGCACTTTTCTATTGAAACCAGGTACTTTCCTTTTCCTCATTAAACAGAGTAGCAAAAATTTGTCTGACCAGCTCAAGGTAACCATCACTGTTGATTGTTATGCGGAAGAAAAGAATAAAAATTCTATTTCGAGACGTGGCACACAATACGCCGATCAATTAATACATATTGAGATGAAACCAAATTTCGTCTGGAACCAAACTCCAGTTATTTTACTCCTCTCTATAAGGCGTTTCATGAACTACTGACAATACTCGACCCCTTTGAGGGAATCTCCTTACACCAACTCTTGCAATACATTGATTTTGTACTGAAACATTTATAACTTTTTTTTTCTTTTTAGTGTTGTACCGTAGTATACACAACGCTAACAAGCAATTTTAACAAGGACACACGTTCCCGGACTGCCTTCCTTCTGCGAACTATTCTTCATTGCTGTACTGATATCCGGCAATTTGTTCTTGATGCGAAAAGTTGTTCTGCCACTTCAGGGGACATCTCGCATGCTCCGTTTTCTTGACTTTGAGCTGCAGATGATTAATGGTTGATTTATTCGGACACGCCTTCCCGGGATGTGCCTCTGTATAGCGTGCCGCGCTGACTTCGTAATTTGAACTCCTTATGCACTCTTCCAAATTGAAAATTCGTTCTTCCAATGTATACATTATGCTGCTGTGGTATTTTGCCTCAATTATCACCATCTGTCAACTGCATCCAAAGAAAACAGAAGAAGAAGAAAAAAAAGATTAAATATTTGCACCATAAGTTGCGTAACATTGTGATCACTTTGTAATTCTAATCAGTGGTGCTACCGACTTTTAAAAACAACTTATTTTCTCACACAATTAAAAAATTCTCTCTCCAATGAGTAGAAAGGAAGATAAAATCTGAATTAGACACGCAAAATAGGAGAACTTATTATACGAGTTCAAATTCATACAACAGTTAAACTCACTTTTGGTAGTGGAAATACTATCCTAGTGCTTTCTATGGGTTTTTCTTTTTCTTCTTTTCTTTTCTTTTTCTTTTTCTTTCTTTTTTTTTTTTTGAGCATGCTTACATGGTCTACTGGGCACAGGCAAAGTAAAGGGGTATCTGAAGAAATAATTGATGAAAATTATAAATACTTTCACTAATTATCTTCTAATGTCTTCTACACTATGCCGTAATGACGACAAATGAGATAAACAAGCACAACAACCTGTGTTTGATGGTCGCTACAAGCTAACTTCCTTTCTATTAGGACTCACGGCAAGGTAAAGATGGAGATGTTACGTGGGATTGCGTCAGTAGGGGTAGATATGGGAATAAAAGAAGTACAAAAATTCGAACCAATCTGTGTTGTGTCCCTACAAATTAGCATTGAAGTACATTTGCATAAGAACGAACCATACTTTTTGATACTGTTTGTATGCTCACAGATGAGTTACATGTTTAGCAACTCCTACTGTTCCCTTTCGGGACGAGATTTTTGTTCCGTCTCATCTCGAAATGATGACACGAGAGACACGAGAATTTTCACGAGCTCATAAGCAGGATTGGTTCACTCAAATCTTAGATTTCAAACAATTCTTATACAATGATAATTCATAGCATAAAAACTATAAATTATTAAAGTGCTTTTAGATAGAATGATAAAACTTCTACCAATGTTAAACATACGCACGTCGTTACACAGTATAGCTATTTAAATTATAAATATGGTTTAAATGTGAATCTTTCAATTTAACACATTACAATCGTATTCTACTTTTTAAATATAATCTAAAATAGTCTGAATATATATTGAATTCTGAATCCCTTCTCAAAAATAGATTAGATAAGAAATAACGAAAGGCCCTACTTAACCCCTCAAAAATATTACTATATGATTTAGTGAATTAGAAATTACATTACTTAGCTATGCTATTGAACTATATATTTCAAGGAGAGAGGTTTTTTTTCGGAATTTCAAAATATTAAGATGTTAGAAAAGTTGAGGAAGGTTTGCGAATTATATGGGAGGAAAATAAACGTTAGAAAGACGAAATGCATTGTGATTGGAAAGAAAGGGTGAGTGGCAAATACAGAGGTTGTTCAGCATATGTTTGCCCGATTTCGTTCCTTCCCCCTTCCGGGCAGAATGGACTCACCCAACCTGGTTCGTGGCGTCCTGCAGTGTTGTGCAGTGGCTTCCTGGGGACGGAGTTGTTTTTTACGCGCGGACGACAGCAACGCACAAAACAGGACCATTGTTGTGAGTATTGTGTTAAATTTGTTTCCAAGTATGTGGGTTTCCGCTCTGTGACCAAAATGCCGCCCAAACGATGTAATATGCCATTACAGTCTAATGAGATTATGTTTTTAATAGGAGGGTGCCCGAAATTTTTTGTACCGACTGTACTTGACGTTTAACAAAAAATTTCTGGCTGTTCATATAATTCGTAATTTTGTTTGTTATTCTATTTCAAATTAACATGGAAAAACTGTAAAAAATTCATTACGGATTATAGTTTTGGGAGTCAATACCTTTATTTATATTTTAAATTAGTTATAAGTCTTGTATATGGATGTGTAAATGGATTATTACAATTCTTACGGTGTCAGTGCTATCTGAAAACATAGGTCCACTATTGGACGGAACTTTTCAGATTAAATAACCAATCTAAAATTCGACAGAATTTTCAGGACCACCCTTCACCTCTCTTTTAGATACCTAGGTCCTTCTAAAATCTAGTTTAATCCAGATTTTACCAAATTTTATTCGTTTCAAAGCCCCACCGCCAAAAATGCTTTGTTTTGATTGGAGGATAAACCCACGCTATGATATTAGGGCGCGATTATTCCCATTCCCTGCAAGAATTTCACTGAAGACGCCGGACTAAGATCTTCCCAGCTCAGAAAGTCGAAAATGAGCTAGAAAAGCTGCAAATAAAGGTAACATTTGGATTTTATTAACATGTAAAATCACTGGAGGTCTCAAGGAGCCATAGAACTATTAAATTTTCAGTAAAAAACTGGACTAAAAAGCTGAAATAGTAAGTGCAATATAGTGACGCCATGATTTCATCTACCGATTGCTATGGACAGGATTCAGAAGTAGTGTGATTTCCGTTTTTCTTTTCCTAAAACCGGTTCTGAAGATCAGTGTTTCCCCTGATATTTTCACCTTCCAATTTTCCTGCTAATTGAGGGTTATAAGACCTGTCCATATATAGATTTGTTTATGTAGGTAGCGAGTGATTCTTTTTTTTAACATATATGGCGGTATTTAATTTCTTTATAGTTAGAATAGTAATCATAATGCACGTGTAAATTTACAGTAAGGGCTCCTATCTGACTCCCAAATTGGGAGTACGGCTTCCAGCGGGATGAGTTGAACATGTAGTTTGTTCCGGGTTCCTGCCCCTTCAGGGCAGGGGTCCTATTGTTAGTCAACACTTCGATATGTCCCCTCGGGGGCATTGACTAAACAGCTTAAGAATGTGATTTAGTGAATACAAGGGCCAGTTGGCCCTGTTCCTTTCTTTCCCTTTCCTTTCGAGCCGATTTAAAATGGTAAAATCTGAATGTTGTCTGTGTATATTTATTAGTATAACATGTATTAATGATAGTGATGATTGGTGTGTATTGGCATGATGTGTCTTGTAGTTTAAGTAGTATGTGTATATTTGTAATGTAGTATCAGTGGTAGTGGTAGTTAAGTGATGAAAGAGTGTGTGAGATAATTAAATATGGACAGTGTAGTATTTACTATGCGATAATTTTTTTATTATTCCGTCATTAAGTGAACTCATACACAATATTTAAAAGTGAACGTAATATAGTACAATAATTCCGTGTACAAGGTCACATTCAGTTGTTCAAGGGTTGATTATATCGTCGCTAGCCCCTAGTGTCAAAAGTCAGTACTAACCGCCATTCGTATGTCGATGTTCTTAGTGATTTAGTTTCCATGAAATTGACCTTTCTTTTCGAAATAAAACCTAGAAGGTATAATTCACAGCCCATATGGATGTATAGTTAGGTCAAGTGACCCAAAATTAATATATCCTGAAAATTACAACATTCTGCTTAGTCTAGAAATCGAAATATTTAAGTAAATAAACAATACGTAATTTTTTAACAGAAGTCGGGCGATATGATGCTAGTTCTTCGCTTTGAAATTATATTAAATGTTCATTTCTTTCTTTGTGGTTGCAGAATAATGTCATTGTTGTCAGAATTTCGTAAACATTAAATATTATCGCAGATAATTCTATTTTCAGTGAACATATGTAGGATTTTTTTTTCGTTCTTAATAAAGCTACCAGGTATTACATAGTATTGTGTGTGTGGTGAAAGAGTCTTGAGTTCGAGTGAGGTTGTCGTGCGGTGATCGGAATGGGAAATGTTTGTAGTGACTATAGATTTTAAAGTGTTATGATGAAATGTGTATATAGGCTGGGCGTAGATAGAGGAGACAGGGTGTTTGTAAAATATAGCGTCGTAGCAAATGAAAAGAATGATGATATGAATATTATATGAATATTAATATGAATATGAATATGAAAGTATATGAATATTGTAGTAAATGAATATAGAAGATAGGACACCCATATAGTTAAATATATAGTAGCCCAGTGAATACTTCGCCACGTGTGGATATATATATATATTGAATAGATACGTGTAGCTACAAACATCTCAGGTTCTGATCCCTGCACCGGAATATCACGCGGACCGGAGGGCAATATATAGTCGGACTATGGTAATACTTTGTAGTTTAATGGGTTATAGTAATAATCAACCATAGTAATACCATCTGATAGAATGGGTAGCATCATATAATCGCTGACTAGACATATTGAATAATAAATTATGAAAAGACAGTATTAGTTATACAACAGGGCTGTAGTGAATTATATTTTCTGGTCGGTTTTAAAAATAGAATATCCTGCTCCGTGAGATTTTTTTTCTTCACGTTACCTACTCGGGCTAGCTTACAATGTTCATGGAGGCGACAGCTCTGACAGGGTTACAGAATCAAAACAATTAATTATTAAAATTTATTATCCCGTACCCGGGCATCGACCTCTCCCCCCTTGAATATTTTCGTTTTCTTTTCTTAGTTTCCAAACTAGATAGTGATGGAAATTAATCGATGCCTCAGAATTTAGCGCATTCTGCGAAGGGGAGCTATCGGTGAGGTTTGGCAATAGAAATCACCGATCCAAAATTCAGTTTATTTAATTTTTTTTTATTTTGGCAAATCACTAATTAGGGATATCTTAGCTATTACTCTAGTTT
This sequence comes from Thermobia domestica, assembly GCF_964235325.1. Lineage (NCBI taxonomy): Eukaryota > Metazoa > Arthropoda > Insecta > Zygentoma > Lepismatidae > Thermobia > Thermobia domestica. The sequence continues at coordinate 248,393,706 of NC_137457.1, read as the reverse complement.
CATTACTGTCCTAGAACCTTCTTAGTTCTTCTGAGGGATCGAATGTTTTTTTCCTTACTTAGAGATTTCAAAATTGGGGACGCAGTTACCTGGTCCCTTCCCCCTCTCCTTTTATCCTGCTGGTCTGGGCCGGATACGGGGATCGGATTTCAATCTTACAAGCAAATTCTTGTGGGATTGGGATCTGATGGACACAGAACTTGCATCCTTGGCAGCAGGGCCTCCCTCCTAGTTTACGTATTTAAGTAAACTGCCCTCTTTCGGCATATGTGAATATTTTTGGCTATGAGTTGTTATATATTTAAATTCGATCACTCTTCTGTGTAGTGAGTAGTACTTTAATCTTTCTCCTTTCGTTGGCGTCGCTTTCTCTCTCTTGTCTCTTTCTTCCTTCTTACTTCGAGATATTTTTTTAAATTTCAACCTCCCCCCCCCCGATTTTGAACTTGTCGCTTACGATTTATTTAACGTACAACTCTGATCTGAAATTATCAGCTGAGACGTTGCAAGACACGATTCATGGATAAAGTAGATATTGATTGGGTCCTCCATCACATTTTGACCTATCGCCGAAATGAACAAAGACTTCATATTTGACGACACTTCAATTACGTTCTTTCACCGTCGTCCCCTTAAGTTTTTTTTAATCCATTGGTCACTTTCCTTTTCTGTTTTGGTTTTTGTTTACCTTGTAGTTGACCTGGGCCCAGAAATTGTATTTTAGGTTATCTAGTTATATCTTTAGGAATGTTCTGTGTTACGTGCCTGCCTCACAAAGTTTTTATTTAATTATTTAAGCACGAATTGATTATATAAAAGTTAAAATTTATAGACGCGCGGTATCAGGTGAAAAAATCAATTTTCTTTTTCATATGTAATGTCGGAAGTCATTTGTTTTCTTGTACTTGCAACCTTTTCAAAAATTATTGTTGGGGTGATTAATTTAAATGTGTGCGCATTTATAATAAATATATATATAGAGAGAAATGAATACGTCGAAATGTATATGTACTTAGTATGTGAATATGATTTTAAAGTAAACGTATGATATTAAATGTATTATATGAATATATGTAAGAGCGCTCGTGTCTGTCCCTCCCCCCAAACGTGTATTGGTTGCTATAGTTTACCAGTAAGTTTTCCGACGAATATAAGAATGTAGATTTTGTCAAGAATACCGCCGTACACTCAAGTAATTTTCCTTTTCTTCTGAATCGATGTAAATGATAACCTCTGTAATTATGTAATGGCATGTATTGAAAAGTAACGGCAGGTCTAAACGTAACCCACATCATAACGAATATTATCCCTGAACTACCAACCTAAAACCATTGTGGAAAGTGCACCTTGAATCCTTCTCACCTGCATATGTATCCTGTGACTTGACCAGTTTTTTTTTTTATCCTCAATTTAAACCATCATACTACGTACACCTGTGGAAGATCGTTTTAAATCCGAACCATGTATACATATATACGAAAGTGATCCTAAGGAAAGGTCTCATGACGTGTCCCAGTGTTGAACAAATAACTTGAAATTATTCAATTAATAAGTTTGGAAATGGACTGTCTAAGAGGAGAAACATCCTCTGGCGAAAGTGATTTTTTCGAAATCCCTAGATGGGTATAACCATCGCAGTGTGCGAGTGCAGATATAAACTGCTAAGAGTTACAAACTAAATATAGTCGATGAATGGTTTTTGTAAACCAATAGTTTTATATATATATATATATATATATATATATATATATATATATATATATATATATATATATATATATATATATATATATATATATATATATAAACACAAACTAAGTTAAATGGAGCGAAATGTTTCTGGACACTACGAGTAGTGCGTGATTTGTGATTTGAACGCTCAGAATTATTAATATTTTATTGCTCAATGTGAGGTAGAGACTCTTATAAGTTTTAATACACCTAAAAGTTTTTTTTCTTTCTTTCCTCTTTGTCCAATTTTTTTTTAAAGTGAAATAAGTGTCTCTTTGCGTATGTCGCAAATCATAATTTTGCTTTAGCATGCCTAAGATATAATATATGTATTTATTTTTATTTGTCAAGATGATTGGATATATAAAAATTTACTAGAATATAACACTATGTACTCTATTAATATATAACCAAGAACTTGTGCTTTTAAGATTTTCTTTGTAATTATTTTTTCCTTTTCACTATGAATGTAATAAACTATTTGTACCTTTGTAGTTAGTTGGTTTCCTTTAAACATATATACACTGTCCTGAGTGAGTGAGCGTGTGAATGCATGATAGATTTAATATAAGTAATTTTAGTGATATCATTTGTCATATTAACATCTGTAATATATGTGTCATGTTTTAATATATGTGTTAAGGTAAATAACCTAGGTCATGAAGGACCGCTACTAATGGTTTAAATCGGCTCTAGGAGTGAAACAAAAATAGCAGGATGAGCCTAAATACATTTTTCTTCCAGGAAGTTGAGACTCCTATTGATACGATACATAAATTTATATTGAGTTTATAAGTTTGATTTTTTTTTTCTTTCTTTCTTGGCTAATTCATATGTGTGGTCGATCCTAGAGAACAGAGTTCAGATGCTGGATGGTTATCAATCACCGGTTGGAATAACAGTACAAAGAATGATTTCACTTTTCTCATTTCCAGGTCTAGGTCTGGGCAACCCCACGATCGTGGTGCCTGGAGCTAGGTCTGGGTGGTATGAGGGAACATGTGTCTATTCCGAAGCATTTCAAAATTGATTAGTCGTTAATAACATTTAGAATGATTCATCTTTCAACGACTTTCCCGACCTTTTACTATATTTCCGGAATTATCCAGTAATCTGTTTCTTATTAAAATACCCTTTTTCTTTTTCTTTCTTGTTTTTCTACCTCCTTCTTTTACCCTTCTACTTTCTTCTCTTTCTTTTCTATTTCTGAATGAAAGAAAACGGAGTCATGACTGAGAGTAGTCGCTATTGGCACGGTCAATAAGTTGTTTCGATGAGTTTTCTTCGGGAGTCCGATATGGGATAATTAACAATGAGATGAGTATGCATTGAGGGACGAACAATAACAAGAAAGTTTATTGGAATTTACTTTATTGGAGAATAATCTGGATTTCAATTAGTAGGTGTTGTTTAGTAATCGCCCTCGTTCAAAGAGAATTAATTTTAGCGACTCCTCTACATTGCTCTTTTCTTCGTTTACTACTATTTTTTTCTTCGTTTACGTTTTCTTTCAATTGGCTAACCGTGACAGGACCTGTTGCCCTGGAAACGGCGGTTTCTATGGCAACGGACACCGTTTTCTTTCAACGAAGCCGGTTTTGGGAAGGCAATGTTGCGGCTCTTTATGACGCCCACTTTAGTGTTTCTGTCATTAGAAAACAGTGCAAGAAGAATGGTTGCAACATCAGTTTAAGTGGAATAAAAATTATTAAAAAGTACAAGGGCAACGAAGCTTCACCATATGGATCACCAACGAAGTTGCCTAGGAAGCGGGAATGCACCAAGGCCACCTCCACCATGCAGAGGAAACTTCGCAAAATGGCAATGCAAGAAAATCCGCCAACACAAAGGTGTATGGCTAATCGTCTTGACGTGTCTTTGGGGACTGTGAGCCGGACGTTACACCATCAACTCAAGCTGGAAAAAGTCATGAAAGCTAGCGGCCATCTTCTCACGGATACCCACCAAAAGGAAGAAAGTGTAACGCCCGGAAGATGTACGAACGGCATCTGGCAAAACAAAGGTGGATGTACGTCGTAACGCTCGATGAAGCATGGATTTACCTTTCCGACTGCGGCAAACCGAGAGCCATCATATGCCGAGAGAAAGGCGCCAAGAACTTCAGAAGGAGAGTCCGTGTCTGTAAAGAATCCTTCCAAAAAGGGTTCATGGTCGTTACTGGCTACTGTTACCGAGGTAAACTGAAGATTCATAGAGTGGCGAAGAAGTGCAAAATAAATTTGCAGTATTTTCAGGAGCAGATCATGCGGCCGATCTACGAGCATAAAATTCCAACAATGTACGGAAATGACGATAATCTGGTGCGCATTCACACTGACAATGCCTCATTACATACCTCACGACCGTCCCTCGCATTCTACAGGGAGATGGAGGAGGCAAGTGGTATACAGGTGATTACTTTCAATGAGGTACCTGTTAAATCTCCAGATGGAAGTCCTATGGACTGTTGTGTATTTGGATTGCTGAAGCGGGCTTTGGGAAAACGGCGTGTGACAACTGTGGAAGGACTTTGGAAAGCTGTGCAAAGGGAATGGGACAAGATTCCCCTCCCAGTTCTTCAGAGAAGCCTATTGCAGTGGAAATTACGCTGTCGGGCTATTGTTAGGAACCAAGGGAAACACATCGAGCACTTACGGACTTGGCGCCATGGATTCTTCTAAATTTTTCGGTTAGTCGAAATTGGCCAAATGTAGACTGAACAACCTCTGTATAGAGGAAGTAGAAGGAAAGAAAATAGAATAGGCGACGGGGTAACACGTATTAATTACTTGAGGACATGAAGTGCGAACCTGAAAATCTTTCAATTTAGTGTCCCACGTTATGCCTTTTAGTCTAAGGGAGAGATGATCAATACAAATGAATGAAATGAAATGAAATTTTTGAGTTTTACGTCCCACGGTTATGCCGGTTAGGCTAAAGGAGACGATGATAATGAGAGATGAATGAAATGGTGGAATGAATAAAGTGGGAGGAAACGGGAGAACTCCGAGAAAACCCACGCACACGGTGTTACAAGTGAATGATGGTGGAAGAATTAGTGGAATAAGAATGTGCGAGGAAACGGGAATAATCCGAGAACATCCAGGGATATGATGTTATAAGTGCGAACGTGAAATAAAAACAAGAATAGGAGTAGTGAAAACAAGCCTTTAGGAAGAAGAAAAATCTAGTTTGTGGGACTTTCAATAAAAGAAAAACTAAGAAAAAGACTCATAAAGTGTTTTGTGTGGAATACTGTACTCTATAAAGCAGTAACATCAGCAGCATCCGAAAGTGATGAGAAATAAGGGTGGTTTTTGAAATGTGGATATGAAGAAGATTGAAAAAAATTAACTGGGTCGATAGGAAAACGAATGAAGTATTAGAAATAATTAGGAAGGAAAGAACAACTTTACATGCAATGAAAAAAGGGTATAGGAGAAACTGATTAGAATATTAGCTGAGAAGAAACTGCACCGTGAAAATGTGCTAAAATTATTGTGGAAGGGAAAAGAGAGTGGGAAGAAAGAATCTGCAGTTAGTGTGTGATATTAAAACAAAAAATTGATACGTGAAGACTAAGAGATTAGCTGAAGATAAATGGAAATTTCTCAGTTTGTAGCAACTGGTCTGGCAACAATGGCAGAATATCTATGATGATAAGGGTTGATAACTATTAAATTGCTTGAACTATTCATGCGATTTTCAGCTATTTTTTATTTAAAAAAAATATTTCAATACTAAACTTCCCCTTCCTTTACTAGTTTAAGTAGCTCTAATTTTCATTTAAATTTATTTTGGTGTTTCGAAACAAAGTCAGTTAACTCAACCATTATGCAAAATTCCACTATTTACACAATACAATCTTCAGGTAGCCTATGCGTTTTTATCTCTAACACACGTTTATGGTTGCACATCAGAAATTAGCACATGGCATTCATCTTCGCAGGTCGTGTATAATAGTTTCCTTACAGAGGATTCTGTGTTTAACACCTCCTGTTTTCCTCCCTTACCTCCTCTATCCCCTGCACTGGGACACGGGGCTCAGTGGTAGAGCTTTTATCTCGGGTTCGTTGGGTCCCTGCTTCGATCCCAGGCCAAATAATATGGTAGTGGACAACAACGTGTCCGTTGGTTTTCTCTGGGTACTCTCCTTTCCTCTCGCTTTTTCATTCCAATAATTCTCCCATTATTATTCACTTGGCTTAATCACCGTTTCCTTTGGCCTAAAGGGTATAAACGTGAGACGTTACATTGAAATATTTCATTGTTCCAACATTTCCTGACTAATATTTTCCGAAATGACGATCCAGAATGTTCTGGTTAAACTAAATCACTGCGCTCATCCCTACTGATATAGAATTACCCGCGTAGTAACTTTCACAGACCGAAAACAAAGATGAAGACAAACCATATAGGTTACGCATACTTCACGAAGATTATTCTTAGTGTTCTAACACTAGTGGAATTCATTTGAACAGGCTAAGCTTGTGGAGTACATAAGTTTCCATCGTCAAAATTTTATTGGATCACTTTCGGAACATTGAAGAGATAAGTAAAGGTTTCTATATATTAGTATATAAAACCTACAGAATTCTCTATCTGAACAAGTAATTGAATGAAAAGACATTTACAAATCTGTAATGAAGTTTATTATTTTAATACATATTTTATTGTGTATAAGGCGTTAGATCAGACATGTGCAAATGGGAACAGGGGATCGGCTACCTCAGAGAAAATTTACTTGTGCCGGGAGACATACGAGACAATGTATAATATTTTCAAAGAATGTAATGGCAATATCAAATAGAGAGATTCGTTCATTGTACCCAAACATCACAGGAACACAAAAGCTTTTAAAACGGTATCCAAAATGTTTTTACTAAAGAAAAGCAGAAAAATGTATTTACTGTAGTTATCATTCTCTCAGAGTTCGGTGGTATACTGGCAGTTCGTCGCGAAGGATATTTTCAAGGTGAATCATTACCCAGAAAAAAAAAATCAATTCAGTTTAAGAGATTACGTAAGAAATATATTTTCAATAACGGGTCAGGCGGGCCTGATGAAAGGGTTCGGTGGGCATGAGTTGGCCCGGGGCCACCCGTTGCACATCACTGACTTAGATGCTCATCAAATTTGTTACTTCAAGCTTTCATACAAGAAGTAGTAGAGACAGTATATGATGGAAGAGTGTGATGCTGTTCAAGTGGCCTTATACACGTAAGCTCCTACGGCAGCGTTTCCCAACCTTTTTCAACTTGCGGCACACTACGGGTGTTACTTGGATTCTCACGGCACACTTATAGATATCATTATTTGTAAATATGAAACACAATGGTATTTTTCTACGATTATTGGTCTCCTTACAGTAAAGAAAGCTCTACCACTGGTTTTTCCCCGTAGAAGATTATTATGCTTATTTTTCATTCTAATTTAGAAATAGGAAACAATTGCAATGAAATATTGTACTCAGGTTTTTAAAAATACGCTTTCTTTTTAAAAACTGTGTCCAACCTTTTACTAAGACGGAAAATCAGTAAATAACAAACGAACAAACAAATCTCTTTTACTTTTAAAACACAAATGTAGGTAATTTGTCGAAAGGATTGAATGATTTTTTAAATTTTCAAGTTACGAAATAGTCTGCAACAATAAAGAAGCAATAATGGTCATAACAGTGATAACAAATACTTTTTCCAACATTAGAAATGTACAGAACAGTAACCCGGTATGAAACTTAAAATTGAAGATTCATAGTCGAGGATCATAGTAATGTGAAACAGTTTTTTTCGTACGTTTTGCAATTTGATTGCTATAAAATTAATAATTTTGTTTCAATTCCTCGCGGCACACCAGCTGCCCATTCACGGCACACCAGTGTGCCGCGGCACACCGGTTGGGAAACGCTGTCCTACGGTATCAAAGGATATAAGCAGTTGAATTCGAACTTTTTAATCTGAGAGATGGGTGGATTAGGGTGCAAATTTAGGAGAAGTGTATATATAAAACTGACATAAATTATTGAGCACTTCCTGTAGGGCTACAATGATTAAATTTGGCATGATTGTAGCTTTCCGGAACTAACCCACAGGAAAATTGCCAAATATGAATATTTTTAATTTTTAGGGGGTCTAAAAGCGGATGAAGAACTTCCCCATGTTATTTAAATGGGCCTTTTTTTGGACATATGATCTCATGTTTTAGGCACTTAGGATAGGAATAAAAACATGAAATTCGGTAAGCTTCCACGTTTTCGTTAACACTACCTAAGTAAATCAATAAACATTTTAAAAATTCAACTTTAGAGTGATTTTGTAGGGAACTAAAAAATCTTTCACATGTTATTTATATGGGACACCTTTTACACCCCCAAATTATTGAGCACTTCCTGTAGGGCTACAAAGATTAAATTTCACATGATTGTAGGTTTTCGGGACATACCTACAGGAAAATTGCCAAAAGTGAATATTTTTAATTTTTAGAGGATCTAAAGAGGGGATGAAGAATTTCCTCATGTTATTTAAATGGGTCTTTTTTATATATCTATAATACCATATCTTAAGTACTCAGAATTGGAATAAAAATTTGAAATTAGGAGTATGCTTGTACGTTTTCGTTAGCGCTACCTAAGTGAATCATCAGAAATAAAAATTTCCAACTGTAGAGTGGTTTTATGGAGTATTGGGGCGTAGAGCATCGCGTGATTGCGGTTGAGCAGTTCTTTAGAAACTGATTCTGTGGTCACGGCTCAACGTCTTTTCCGTCGAAAGTTTAATGTCGAACGTCGAGGTACAGTCCCCCAGATCGAAATAATATACTTCGATAGGTTGCAGCGCTCAGAAGTAAAAAAGAAACCACCTGATCTTCCCCGTTCAGTAGGACCTCTGGAAAACGTAGACAGAGTGAAAAGGGGAGTTCTTGCTAGTCCGAAACAATTCGCTAGGCGACAGGCTGTATTGCTGAGTAGGTTACATCGTTCGCTTCATCTCATCTTACATGATGATCTCAAATTTTCTTATACATCAAAGACCCAGTATTTCTGAACGTCGCAACCCAACGAAGTATAGGGTTTCAATCTGGAACTGCACCTCGACCTTCGACATTAAACTTTCAATGGAAAAGACGTTGAACTGTTACCACAGAATCAGTTTCTAAAGAACTGCTCAACCGCAATCACGCGATGCTCTACGCCCCAATACTCCATAGCGACTGAAACTGAATTATCTGAGCTGTCTTGCAACGGTCAGTCGAAATCAATACCCGTATTCGTCGCTGAGTATTAGCGGTTTAAAAAGCATGCGTTTCCTCTAATTCACTCTGTATAAATGACAACTTTTGGCATTGGGATGATAAGGTTTATTTTGTACTTTGAAGTCTGCTTTTAAAACATTATTAATAAAAATATATTTAAAAATATGAAAAAGAATTAAATAATAGTACTTATACAGCATTAGGTTAACTTTTACTATTCGTATTTTTCAGTAGATCTGGTCTTTTTTTTTTTTTTTTTTTTTTTTTTTAATCTTTGAATACAAATGGCCAAACTATCTTTACATATGAGATGTCTGAAATTGAATTGACAGTATATTTAAACTTAGGAAATATGGACAAATCAAGGTATTTCGCAAAATGTACAGGTGGAATTTTTTAAATTTCCAAATGTGGGACATGGAGACTCGGTAGCTCAGTGGCAGAACTCTTACTTTTGCTACGTGAACTCTCCGGCCAAATAAGTTTGTGATGAAAAATATCGTGTCCGTAGGTTTTCTCGGAGTATTTCTGTTTTCTTCCACATTCTCATTTCACCATTTTTTCCATCATCATTTACTTGTTTCATTTATCGTCTCCCTTAGCCTAAAGGACATAATAGTGGGTCGTTAAACTTAAAGACTTCATTTCAATATGCGGACATGTCCACTGCATAAATGCTAACATGTGTTAACTCGAAAAATATGATCGATTTTAGTTGTTTGTTCACAGAAGGATAAAAGGACACAGTAAATTTTTTTTTTTCCCCAAAGTGAGCGTGACTTTCTTGTTCTTCGATGTAATTAGAGGATGTCGTACAGTAGCTATTTTGAGAATTAACAGGTTTGGAAAAGACAGCGCAAAAAACCAAACAATTAGCAACCGACCTTCAATTTTCAGCATGAAAACTTGTGTTTCACAGCAGAACTATCTAAGCTATTAATACTACTAGTAGTAGTATTCGCAATAGAAACATGACTAGAAACGTACACTGCTCGTAACACTTGGTTTAAAATACTACTACCAAGTTATTCATATTCAAGTAGTTATATACATCTATGTGTCAATGCGAGAGAGAGAGTGTGTGTGTGAGTGTTTGTACGAATGAATCTGGAGATGTTCCATCTCTCTTTCGTCCAATAGGAACCTTATTACGTCATCACGTAAAGGAGGAGTGGCATTCGGTTGTATACTAATGAACTAAGCGGAAGGTGCACAGATGAAATAACGACAAATTGTGACTTGTATGTGATCACCGCTGCACGAGGCCGGTTAAAAAAATTTTTTTTGGAACAGGACTACCAAAAAAAAAATAACATTCACAAAATGGCTGGAGTAAGAAATAGGAGATACAGTGATGAGGTATTGTAATTTCATTGTTATGCTATAGATATCATTTTACAAAGGATCGTATTACATATAATGCAATTCTGTGGCGGCTTTTGAGGGCAATCACATCGGTAATAAATAAATAAATAAATTTTACCTCTACAAGCTAAGGGAAGGAAGGTTATCCAATAATTTAATTCTTGCAGTTAGCTTTCTGAGGATAGATAAAGTTTTCTACCCTAAGCTTACAGCGATAAAAATTTATTTATTCATTTATTAGTTTTTACCTATGTAACTTCTCTTAAAAGCTGCCAATGGTATATATATCTACATTTTTTTTTTTTTTTTTTTTTTTTTTACATGTATAGATTCAAATTTCTACGAAGTTTACACCGATGCTAAGAGATTTTAATACCCTGCTTGTTCACCATTTAATACCTTTTAACAGAGAAACCGAAAAACAAAAATTTTGCTACTCTAAAACGCATATTTTTACTTTTGCGACACGCGTATGCCCCCCTTTCCTCCCAAAATTAAGGCTGAGTAATTATTATTCACGTATTCTATCCAGGTTCAATACCAGGGACATAAGATTTCATATTAAACTGTAGGTTCCCGTTTAATATAGTCTTGATTAGGGTAGGAATGTTAAAAACTTAGATCAAATATTTATAAAATGATAATAGTGATTGTGATTCTGACCTTCCTCTCTGATCTAGTAACTAGGGTGTGCGCCTTTTGTGCACGAGGTCTCGGGTTCGATTCATTGCGGAAAAGGTGTTGAAGGCCGCGGATTTCACCTTAAACTGTAGATACACGTCTAATATAATCTCGGTGTCGGAAAAGAACATTAAACTTGAAATAACCAAACAAAATCAATATTGGTTCTGATGACAGGGATTTCAGGTTCGATTTCAGATTATTATATTTCTCGTGAACAACATCGTGTTCATGTTTTTTTCTCGACGTTCTTATCTTTCCTCCTAGCTTTTCATTCCAGCATTTTTTCCACTTGACTTAATAACTCTTGAACCACCCGACCGATCTCGATCAAATTTGACACATGGATGAGGTTCTGACCTGTGATGTTTTTTTAACATTTCACTTTGACAGTGCAACTCAGGGGATGGGAGGTGCATAACGTCCCTGATTTAGACTGTTCTTGCAGAAAAGTGGTATTCAAGACGCCATAGCGAATTAAATTGGACTAACTTTCAAAATCTTCCTTTGGGGAAAAATTACCATGCGAATTAGGTCAATTTCTGTACTGTTCAACACCTACTTCATCGATACTTTCAACAGAACGTTCTTGTGATAATTCATCTTCCCAAGGTTCCAGAAGCATTAAGCTTCTAAGTAACAACACTTCTTTCTGTTCTACTACCTGATAATGTGTCTCCTCTTTATCACTTTCATCTAAACCGGTAACTTTTGCGTGCTGCAACAGTTCATCTTGTTCGTCAAATTCTGTAAACTGTGTACTGTTTCTATTGTCCATCTTCATCATTAAATTAATTAACCAGCTGTATCATTCCTGTATCTTTTTGCTCTTCTAAAACCGCTGCATTACTCTTAGACGTTTTTCATTTTCGACAAGCTGAGAAAAAGTGCTTTCTTCAAACTACATGCAGAACAAACTTTACTTAATGCTGGACAGTTCTTGAATTTTTTTTTCTCTTCCGGGCGGACGACTGAACGGACAGGGTAAATAGAAATATATGTAAATAATGGAGTTCTGGGAAATCAAATTCGTTAAAAATCGAAAAGTTAACGTATTATACACTGGAAATTTTCACAAAAACACGTAAAAGTGTATTAAAATACTATTACTATTGGAGAATAAGGTCAAATAATGTGATTTATTATGTCTCGCACACTAGTACGTGTTCATCAAAGTGCTTTCATTTCTTGATTAGTTTAGTTTATTAATTTTGTTGATTTCACGGAAATCAACTGTTACTGAATTAAAGCCAAAAGAACAACATTCCTTTTTTAAAACACATATAACACGTACTCCAAGTAAATAGATGCTAGAAATGTTTGTGTGATAAATGTGTAGTTTTGAGTATGAACTAAATTACGAGTATATTTGGTTAATAGATTGCGATTTCCAAGTTTTTAGATAACACTGAAAACAAACACTAATTTTGACTATTCTAACTTCAAACATTCATACAGGCGTGAGAGGTTTCTTGTTCACTTTAAGGTTATGTAAGTATATGGTTAAAAAAAATGACGTCCAATAGTAAATCCATGTTCTATAGTATTATTCCAAGCTCTTTCATAGCTAAATATTTTGCGTTCTCGTCTTTGAGATGAGAAATCCGTGTTCGATTTCCAAATGCGATATTGTTTGTTTGCTGAATTTCAACACCAAAGGTATATGAAACATGGACCTACAGTTTAAAGTGGAATCAGTCATAATAAGATCATTTTTAAAATTCTCATCCACCGGGAATTGAACCAAGGTGCACGCGCTAGACATTACACAAATTATTTTGTTATTGGTTCAGCCTCGTAAAACTGATTTATAAGGTATCGAACTCCGATCTAAGAATCCATAAAAATAGCGATGGGAGGAGACAATGTGTTGACCATACATATAAAAAACAATCTGTACGGCAACGCTGAGAAAAAAAAAGCTAATTTATAGTATAGAAAATCCGAAGAGGTGAAATTTAGCAGGATTCTGTATCATACACAAGATTTTATGTATCGGAATACATACAGGGTTTTTGTTAAGCCATGACCAATCTGTACAACGAAATGAAATGAAATCTTTAAGTTTTACGTCCCACGGTTATGCCGGTTAGGCTAAAGGAGACGGTGATGATAAGTAATGAATGAAATGATGGAATGAAGAAAGTGGGAGGAAACGGGAGAACCCCGAGAAAACTCACGCACATGGTGTTTGTCCATCACAAAGTTCACTTGGCGACCAATCTATACTGTCGCAAATAGAAGGAAGTCATGTGTGTCCTCCATCGACATAAGAAGGATAAAGAAAATTATGGTTATGTACCTTGATAAACATTTATTTGATTGTGTACGGAACTTACGGCTGGAAATAAATATATGGGGAAAAATTGAGTATAAGTATTTAGTAGCATCTAGTAAATTTGTATAGACCATATGTACAAAAATAAGGAGCACGTATGCACCATCTAGGCTGACCTACAAAACAGATAACAGTTCTCTTGCCGAGACAGGAGCAACGCCAGGAAGTCGCCTGTATCCGGAATCTACAAATTTTCCTTCAACATGCGCTCGATTTTTCTCTTCGTAAAGCCACAGCATCAGTGAATTATACACAGAAAATCTAATTGCTGAATCGGGAGATACAGTCAGTCATTAGTCAAATGCTCACCTCTGACCCTTCTCGCTGGTCTAATAGCTAGCTCGCACACTTTTGGAAAAGCTGTTCGAGATTCGAAACAAGGAAAAAGAATTTTTCGAGAAGTGGCACTAGAAAAGCTAAAAATTTCCCAGGAAAATAGGCTTTGGGAAAACTTCGGTTTTTTTGCTTTTTTTTCGTTCAAAACAGTCCTTTCTCTCTCTCTCTCTCTCTCTCTCTCGCTTTTGCATCTCTAGAATAAAGTAATTATTCTATCTATATTTTTACATCTATTTTTGTCAAACGATCTATGTATTATCCCATATTTTCTCTACTTATTCTTCTTATATAACGATGAACCAAGCTGATGCCCCATTGTATCGGCAAAATTCTGGCTTTGACTCGAATTATTGGTGATTACAATGCACTTTGACTTAGGTCCGTTAACTTGGAGTTCGTCAGAAACCGATTCAAACAAAACTTATACCAAAATTTTGTGCACATTTTGTGCAGTTTGTGCACCTTAAGAAACCTAAAATTTTTCATATTTAAATTTTTCAACGGTATGCCAGACCTGAGTTCGTCCAACCGGAAAATCAGAAAAACATATATAAATTAATAGACCGAGTTTTGTGCAGTTTTGTGCACCACTTCCCGAGTTTTGTGCACCTCAAATAACAAAGATATAGCCCCTTGAAAATATTGAGTATGCCAGGAACTGGAGTTCGCCTAACACCGATTTCGGCAAAAGTTACATCAATCGTTAGCATTTGTTTTGTGCAATTTTGTGCACCATCTCCCGAGTTTTGTGCACCTCAAATAACAGAGATATATCTCCTTAAAAATAGTGCGTATGCCAGGCCTGGAGCTCGTCTAACACCGATTCCGGCCAAACGTACATCAATCGTTAGTATTTATTTTGTGCAATTTTGTGCACCACTCTCCGAGTTTTGTGCACCTCACATAACCGAGATATAGCCTCTTAAAAATAGTGCGTATGCCAGGTGTGGAGTTCGTCTAACACCGATTCCAACAAAAGTTAAACCAATCGTTACCACTTATTTTGTGCAATTTTGTGCACCACTTCCCGAGTTTTGTGCACCTCACATAAAGGAGATATAGCTCCTTAAAAATAGTGCGTATGCCAGGTGTGGAGTTCGTCTAACACCGATTCCGGCAAAAGTTGCATAAATCGTTAGCATTTATTTTGTAAAATTTTATGTACCACTTCCCGAGTTTTGTGCACCTCATATAACCAAGACATAGCTTCTAAAAAATAGTGCGTATGCCAGGTGTGGATTTCCGATAACACCGACTCCGGCAAAAGTTACATCAATCGTTAGCATTTATTTTGTGCATTTTGTGCACAATCTCCCGAGTTTTGTGCACCTCACATAACCGAGATATAGCCTCTCTAAAATAGTGCGTATGTCAGGGGTGGAGTTCGTCTAACACCGATTCCGGCAAAAGTTAAATCAATCGTTAGCACTTATTTTGTGCAATTTTGTGCACCACTTCCCGAGTTTTGTGCACCTCACATAAAGGAGATATAGCTTTTTAAAAATAGTGCGTATGCCAGGTGTGGAGTTCGTCTAACACCGATTCCGGCAAAAGATGCATAAATCGTTAGCATTTATTTTGTAAAATTTTATGTACCACTTCCCGAGTTTTGTGCACGTCACATAACCAAGACATAGCTTCTTAAAAATAGTGCGTATGCCAGGTGTGGAGTTCCGATAACACCGACTCCTGCAAAAGTTACATCAATCGTTAGCATTTATTTCGTGCATTTTGTGCACAATCTCCCGAGTTTTGTGCACCTCAAATAACAGAGATATAGCTCCTTAAAAACAGTGCGTATGCCAGGCCTGGAGTTCGTCTAGCACCGATTCCGGCAAATCTTACATCAATCGTTAGCATTTATTTTGTGCAATATTGTGCACCACTCCCCGAGTTTTGTGCACCTCACATAAAGGAGATATAGCTCCTCAAAAATAGTGCGTATATCAGGTGTGAAGTTTCGATAATACCGATTCCGGCAATAGTTACATCAATCGTTAGCATTTATTTTGTGCAATTTTGTGCACCACTTCTCGAGTTTTGTGAACCTCACATAACGTAGATATAGCCTCTTGAAAATAGTGCGTATGCCAGGTTTGGAGTTCGTCTAACACCGATTCCGACGAAATTTAAATCAATCGTTAGCATTTATTTTCTGCAATTTTGTTCACCACTCCCCGAGTTTTGTGCTCCTCAAATAACAGAGATATAGCTCCTTAAAAATAGTGCGTATGCCAGGCCAGGAGTTCGACTAACGCTGATTCCGGCAAAAGTTACATCAATCGTTAGCATTTATTGTGTGCAATTTTGTGCACCACTTTCCGAGTTTTGTGCACTTGACATAACATAGATATAGCCTCTTTAAAATAGTGCGTATGCCAGGTATGGAGTTCGTCTAACACCGATTTCGGTAAAAGTTACATCAATCGTTAGCATTAATTTTGTGCAATTTTGTGCACCTCAAATAACAGAGATATAACTCCTTAAAAATAGTGCGTATGCCAGAGGTGGAGTTCGGATAACACCGATTCCGGCAAAAGTTACGTCAATCGTTAGCATTTATTTTGTGCAATTTTGTGCACCACTTTCCGAGTGTTGTGAACCTCAAATAACAGAGATATAGCCTCTTGAAAATACTGCGTATACCAGGTGTGGAGTTCGTCTAACACCGATTCCGACGAAAGTTACGTCAATCGTTAGCATTTATTTTGTGCACCATCTCTCGAGTTTTCTGCACCTCAGATAACAGAGATATAGCTCCTTAAAAATAGTGCGTATGCCAGGTTTGGAGTTCCGATAACACCGATTCCGGCAAAATTACCATTAATCGTTAGCATTTATTTTGTGCAATTTTGTGCACCACTTCCCGAGTTTTGTGCACCTCACATAACATAGATATTGCCTCTCTAAAATAGTGCGTATGCCAGGTATGGAGTTCGGATAATAGCGATTCCGCCAAAAGTTATGTCAATCGTTAGCATTTATTTTGTGCAATTTTGTGCACCACTTCCCGAGTTTTGTGCACCTTACATAACATAGATATTGCCTCTCTAAAATAGTGCGTATGCCAGGGATGGAGTTCGGATAACACCGAATCCGGCAAAAGTTATGTCAATCGTTAGCATTTATTTTGTGCAATTTTGTGCACCACTTCCCGAGTTTTGTTCACCTCAAATAACATAGATATAGCCTCTTGAAAATAGTGCGTATACCAGGTGAGGAGTTCGTCTAACACCGATTCCGACGAAAGTTACATCAGTCGTTATCATTTATTTTGTGCAATTTTGTGCAGCATCTCCGAGTTTTGTGAACCTCACATAACGTAGATATAGCCTCTTGAAAATAGTGCGTATGCCAGGTTTGGAGTTCGTCTAACACCGATTCCGACGAAATTTAAATCAATCGTTAGCATTTATTTTCTGCAATTTTGTTCACCACTCCCCGAGTTTTGTGCTCCTCAAATAACAGAGATATAGCTCCTTAAAAATAGTGCGTATGCCAGGCCAGGAGTTCGACTAACGCTGATTCCGGCAAAAGTTACATCAATCGTTAGCATTTATTGTGTGCAATTTTGTGCACCACTTTCCGAGTTTTGTGCACTTGACATAACATAGATATAGCCTCTTTAAAATAGTGCGTATGCCAGGTATGGAGTTCGTCTAACACCGATTTCGGTAAAAGTTACATCAATCGTTAGCATTAATTTTGTGCAATTTTGTGCACCTCAAATAACAGAGATATAACTCCTTAAAAATAGTGCGTATGCCAGAGGTGGAGTTCGGATAACACCGATTCCGGCAAAAGTTACGTCAATCGTTAGCATTTATTTTGTGCAATTTTGTGCACCAGTTCCCGAGTGTTGTGAACCTCAAATAACAGAGATATAGCCTCTTGAAAATACTGCGTATACCAGGTGTGGAGTTCGTCTAACACCGATTCCGACGAAAGTTACGTCAATCGTTAGCATTTATTTTGTGCACCATCTCTCGAGTTTTCTGCACCTCAGATAACAGAGATATAGCTCCTTAAAAATAGTGCGTATGCCAGGTTTGGAGTTCCGATAACACCGATTCCGGCAAAATTACCATTAATCGTTAGCATTTATTTTGTGCAATTTTGTGCACCACTTCCCGAGTTTTGTGCACCTCACATAACATAGATATTGCCTCTCTAAAATAGTGCGTATGCCAGGTATGGAGTTCGGATAATAGCGATTCCGCCAAAAGTTATGTCAATCGTTAGCATTTATTTTGTGCAATTTTGTGCACCACTTCCCGAGTTTTGTGCACCTTACATAACATAGATATTGCCTCTCTAAAATAGTGCGTATGCCAGGGATGGAGTTCGGATAACACCGAATCCGGCAAAAGTTATGTCAATCGTTAGCATTTATTTTGTGCAATTTTGTGCACCACTTCCCGAGTTTTGTTCACCTCAAATAACATAGATATAGCCTCTTGAAAATAGTGCGTATACCAGGTGAGGAGTTCGTCTAACACCGATTCCGACGAAAGTTACATCAGTCGTTATCATTTATTTTGTGCAATTTTGTGCAGCATCTCCGAGTTTTGTGAACCTCACATAACGTAGATATAGCCTCTTGAAAATAGTGCGTATGCCAGGTTTGGAGTTCGTCTAACACCGATTCCGACGAAATTTAAATCAATCGTTAGCATTTATTTTCTGCAATTTTGTTCACCACTCCCCGAGTTTTGTGCTCCTCAAATAACAGAGATATAGCTCCTTAAAAATAGTGCGTATGCCAGGCCAGGAGTTCGACTAACGCTGATTCCGGCAAAAGTTACATCAATCGTTAGCATTTATTGTGTGCAATTTTATGCACCATGTCCCGAGTTTTGTGCACCTCAGATAAGAGAAATATAACTACTTGAAAATAGTGCGTATACCAATAGCCCAGGTGCAAACAGATCCAACAAAATCTCTTTGTGTGTCAAATGTCAGTATTACTTGAGTAGAGTTTTGTGCACCATGTCCCGAGTTTTGTGCACCTCAGATACCCGAAATGTTTCCACTTGAAAATAGTGCTTATACCAATATCTCAAGTGCGTACAGCGCCGACCAAATATCTTAGTATGTCAAATGTTAGTACTTTTGCTGTAGAGTTTTCTGCACCATGTCTCGAGTTTTGTGCACCTTAAATACCGGAAAGATAACCACTGGAAAATAGTGCGTATACCAATATCGGAAGTGCGTACAGCGCCGACCAAATCTCTTATTAAATCAAATGTTAGTACTCCTTCTCTAGAGTTTTGTGCACCATGTCCCGAGTTTTGTGCACCTCAGATGCCCGAAATATATAGCCACTTGAAAATAGCGTGTATACCAATAGCCCAAGTGGGTACAACGCCAACCAAATCTCTTAGTAAGTCAAATGTTAGTACTCGTTCTCTAGAGTTTTGTGCACCATGTTCCGTGTTATGTGCGACTCAGATACCAGAAGTATAAACACTTGAAAATAGTTCGTATACCAATATCTCATGTGCGTACTGCGCCGACCAAATCTCTTAGTATGTCATATTTTAGTACTCCTTCTGCAGAGTTTTGATCACCATGTCCCGAGTTTTGTGCAACTCAGATACCGGAAATATAACCATTTGAAAATAGTTCGTATACCAATAGCCCAAGTGCGACCGCGCCAACCAAATCTCTTAGTAAGTCAAATGTTAGTACTCCTTCTGTAGAGTTTTGTGCAACATTTCCCGAGTTTTTTTGCACCTCAGATACCGGAAATATAACTACTTGAAAATAGTGCGTATGTAAATAGAACAAGTGCGTACAGCGCCGACCAAATCAAATGTTAGTACTCCTTCTCTAGAGTTTTGTGCACAATGCCCCGAGTTTTGTGCAACTCAAACACCGGAAATATAACCACTTGAAAATAGTGCGTATACCAATTCCTCAAGTGCGTACAGCGTCAACCGAATTTTCTACTATGTCAAATGTTAGTACTCCTTCTGTAGAGTTTTGTGCACCATGTCCCGAGTTTTGTGCACCTCTAATCCCCGAAATATAACCACTTGAAAATAGTGCGTATTCTAATATCCCAAATGCGTATAACGCTGACCAAATCTCTTACTATGTTATGTTTTATTACTCGTTCTGTAGAGTTTTGTGCACCATTTCCCGAATTTTGTTGAATCAAATACCCGAGAGATAATCTCTTGAAAATAGTGCGTATACCAATATCCCAAGTGCGTACAACGCGGACCAAATATTTTAATATATCAAATGTTAGTTCTTTTTCTGTAGAGTTTTGTGCACCATGTCCCGAGTTTTGTGCATGTGAGATACCTGAAATATGACTGATAATAGTGCGTGTACAAATAGAACAAGTGCGTAGAGCGCCAACTTAACCTCTTAGTATGTCCAATGATAGTACTGCTTAGGGTTTTGTGCACTATATCCCGAATTTTGTGCAACTCGGATGCATGAAATATAAACACTTGAAAATAGTGCGTATAACAATAGCCCAAGTGCGTACAGTGGTGACCAGAGCTAGTGGTACGTCAAATTGTAGTGTTTATCCTGTAAAATTTTCACAGGAATTACGCACTTCACATAATGGTATACGCACTATATTCAAGTGGTTATATTTCGGGTATCTGAGTTGCACATAACTCGGGACATGGTACACATAACTCTACAGAAGGAGTACTAAAATATGACATACTAAGAGATTTGGTCGGCGCTGTACGCACTTGAGATATTGGTATACGCACTATTTTCAAATGGTTATACTTCGGGTATCTCAGTTGCACAAAACTCGGTTCATGGCGCACAAAACTCTACAGAATGAGTACTAAAATATGACATAGTAAGAGATTTGGTCGGCGTTATACGCACTTCCGTTATTGGTATACGCACTATTTTCAAGTCGTTATATTTCGGGTATTTGAGCTGCACAAAACTCGGGACATGGTGCACATAACTCTACAGAAGGAGTACTAAAATATGATATACCAAGAGATTTGGTCGGCGCTGTACGCACATGAGATATTGGTATACGCACTATTTTCAAGTCGTTATATTTCGGGTATCGGAGTTGCTCAAAACTTGGGACATGGTGCATAAAAGTCTACAGAATGGGTACTAAAATATGGCATAGTAAGAGATTTGGTCGGCGTTATACGCACTTGAGATATTGGTATACGCACTATTTTCAAGTGGCTATATTCCGGGGATCATAGGTGCACAAAACTTGTGACATGGTGCAAAAAACACTACAGAAGGAGTACTAACATTTGACTTAGTAAAAGATTTGGTTGGCGCTGTACGCACTTGGGTTATTGGTATACGCACTATTTTCAAGTCGTTACATTTCGGGTATCTGAGTTGCACAAACCTGAAACATGGTGCACAAAACTCTACAGAAGGAGTACGAAAATATGACATAGTAAGAGATTTGGTCGGCGTTATACGCACTTGGGCTACTGGTATACGCACTATTTTCAAGTGGCTATATTTCGGGTATCTCAGTTGCACAAAACTCGAGACATGGTGCACATAACTCTACAGAAGGAGTACTAAAATATGACATACTAAGAGATATGGTCGGCGTTGTACGCACTTGAGATATTGGTATACGCACAATTTTCAAGTGCTTATATTTCGGGTATCTGAGGTGCACAAAACTCGGGACATGGTGCACAAAACTCTACAAAAGAAGTACTAACATTTGACATAGTAAAAGGTTTGGTTGGCACTGTACAGACTGGGACTATTGGTATACGCACTATTTTCAAGTGATTATATCCCAGTTACCTAATGTGTATTAAACTCCGTTGATCCTTCAGAAAATTGCAAGTACTAAATGCTAACGAATTATATGACTTTGACTAGTGTCGGTGGTATGCAAATTCCAGTGCCTGGCATACGCACTGTTTTCAAGTGTTGATATATCTGTTATTTGAAATGCACAAAACTCGGGAAGTGGTGAACAAAATTGCACAAGATAAATGCTAACGAATGATGTAACTTTTGCCGGTATTGGTGTTAGACGACTCCACACCTGGCATACGCACTATTTTTAAGACTATATCTATGTTATGTGAGGTGCACAAAACTCGGGAGATGCTGCACAAAATAGCACAAAATAAGTGGTAACGATTGATTTAACTTTTGCCGGAATCGGTGTTAGACGAACTCCACACCTGGCATACGCACTATTTTTAAGAGGCTATATCTCGGTTATTTGAGGTGCACAAAACTTGGGGAGTGATGCACAAAATTACACAAAATAAATGCTAACGATTGATGTACGTTTTGCCGGAATAGGTGTTAGACGAGCTCCAGGCCTGGCATACGCACTATTTTTAAGGAGATATATCTCTGTTATTTGAGGTGCACAAAACTCGGGAGATGGTGCACAAAATTGCACAAAATAAATGCTAACGATTGATGTAACTTTTGCCGAAATCAGTGTTAGGCGAACTCCAGTTCCTGGCATACTCAATATTTTCAAGGGGCTATATCTTTGTTATTTGAGGTGCACAAAACTCGGGAAGTGGTGCACAAAACTGCACAAAACTCGGTCTATTAATTTATATATGTTTTTCTGATTTTCCGGTTGGACGAACTCAGGCCTGGCATACCGTTGAAAAATTTAAATATGAAAAATTTTAGGTTTCTTAAGGTGCACAAAATTTTGGTATAAGTTTTGTTTGAATCCGTTTCTGACGAACTCCAAGTTAACGGACCTCTTTGACTTGACCTCTGTATCTCTTGAAAGCGAGTCTACTTAATTCATTTCGTTTCCCAAGATTAGATAATAGGCTTTCCTTGATTGATATCGTCACGGAAACAAACGACTACGTGACTGCGTTTCGCTTCATTGAAAGATTGCAAACTTACATAATTATAGGTCATTCTCAAATGTTTTAAGCAAAATCTGAGGCGCTTTAGTGAGAAAGAGATTAGACCTAACACAAGTTTTTGTTTATTTTAGAGGTGTACGGGAAGCAGTGGCGTTAGCAGAATTTCATCAGGGGGAGGGATTGATTTTATTTGAGTTGAGTGTAGCGTCCCTTTCAGCAGCGAGGTTATATAAGACCTACTTCTACTGATTAACTTGGGATCCTAACCACATGAGCTTCCACCAGGAATCGAACGAGGGTCTCCTACGTCAGAACGCGTAAGAGGAGGGGGAGTGAGTTTAAACACTCAATGTCGTATCCTTTCAGGTTAAACATGATTTTTGTTTGTATTTCTCTTAATATAATAAATGTTTATTTTTCCATAATATCTTACTCGAGCAGGGAGGAGGAGTTTAAATCCCGAAAACCTTCCCATTTTGTACGCCACTGGTGGTCAGCGCATCAGCATTGTGAACTCCAAATTCATTTGCTCTGATTTAATAAACATGATTTTCTCACTTTTGAATTCTAAGCAAGTTTTTTAATCAAACACTGAAATAGAGTTCTTAATCAACACCAGAAATTACATGAGCCCATCCCTAACAAAAGGTCTCTTTTTGCTTCTCCATCACATATTCATTTTAGGTTTTTATCTCCGAATATAAAAGACGCAATCGCAACACAAAATTATTTTGCGTAAACTATAATAAATTTGATGAATTATTCCCATCCAATAAAAGCTTTCGGAAAAATTGGGAAAATGATATTTATAATGGGCCTAGCTCACCCTTGTATCCCTCAAGTTGCGTCTGTGACATTAATTAATGGAGCTATGCTCTGTCCGATTCACAAATGAGATATTTTAATCTTATTAATATTTAAGAAGAATTTTAAGTAAAATGTTATTGTTACTTGTTCCATTGAAGGTATCATGGTATAATGCTTTCTCAAAATTACTATCAACTTTGGTTTATATATGTACTATAATTCTCTTTTAAACAAAAACAACAAAGTATGTCTACACGCCTCGTTTTGAAGTCCATAGTTTCGCAACCATTTCATTTGATTCAATTTATGGATAAGAATAAACACCTTTACAAGGAGAGGGAGGTGGCTAGTTTTTTTCTTTTTTAACCGTGCTGTAAATTACTGGTTAACTCTAGCACATACATATAATAAACATATTATTTGAGCATAATGCCAACAATATCCATATGGACCTATATAGTTGCTAAATTCTAAAGGGTAATCCAAGCATGCTAAATCTTAAGCCATAACGGAAAGCATTCAGTGTTTCTTCCAGACACGTTTTTGGAGGGGCACTGCCCCCCGGAGCTCTGAGAGTGCCCCCCGGACGAGACCAAAATAATACATCTATAATATAATAATAAATAAAATAGTATCAGTACTGCCCCCCGGAATACTGTGTGTTCCCCCCGGAACATTTTTCTGAAGAAAACGACTGAAAGCATTACGAAATGTAATCAATTTTATCTGTTTCCAAGAACGATGATTTAGATGTGGAAATAACACACATAATATAAGAAAGATTGTGAAATTGTAAGAAAGTATGTGGTGTTCTGTGTGACCACTGAATCACAGTAAAGAATAACGGGATGATCTGTGGTGACCAGCAATGATATACGGAGCAGAAACATGGCCAATAAAGAAAGCACAGGAAAAAAGCTTGAACGTTACCGAAATGAGAAAGTGGAATAACTAGAAGAGACAGAACGAAGAATGAGAGTTTAAGAGGAACAACGAAGGTTGTAGAGATATTTAAGAAGATCCAAGAAAGAAGACCGCAGTAGTATGGCCATCTAATGAGAAGAACAAACTGATATATATATATATATATATATATATATATATATATATATATATATATATATATATATATATATATATATATATATATATATATATATATATATATATATATATATATATATATATATATATAAAGTAATGGCAATGGAAATGTATGGAAAGAGAGGTAGAGAAAGACCAAGAATGAAATGGCTGGATATAACTAAGAAATACTTCAGAGAGGAAGGTCTAAGAGGGAGAGAATTTCGGAACAGGAATTTATGAAAGAGACTCATCAGAAATGTCGACCCCACGTAAATGGGAAAAGACAGAGAGAAACATATAAGCTATATTTGCAATACCTCAGTATTTAGTGTGGGTGAGACAATCATATAAGTATTGTTGACGCCATGTGAACAATATCCTTAATTCTTGAAATACGTTTTGAAATATATTTAGTGTGGCTATTGGGGACAATTATACGAGTATTGTTGATGATATACTACCAATGTCGTTAATTTTTGCAGTACGTTTTGTATTTGTATTTCCATTATTGGTATGGCTAGGAAAACCTTATGGGTATTGTTGACCCTATACTATGGTTTTCGTTGTTTTGAAATATTTGCCTTTTTTTAGTTTAACGTCCTATAACTGTCCACCGAAGCTAACTAGGAAGGGAGACGGTGACGATAAAATGGATAATAATGATGAAATGACAAAAATGGAGGAAAACTGGAGAACTGAGAAAACCCCCAAACACGGTGTTTGGCCACCAGAAATGCCCACTTTTTGATTGAACTCCTCAGTGGCTATATGGTCAGCATACTTACTTTTTGTGCAGGAGATCCAGATTTGATTCCCGATGGGAGTTCATGTAGTTCGACTTACAGCTGCAGATCTACGTCTCATATGTTCTGAACGGAATGTTAAACTCCAAATCTACTAGATAGCATAATTTAGTACAGCTGTGACAGCCATATAAATATTGTTGATACTATATTACCATCAGCAACAGGTTTCAGGATGTTTGTGGGACATAT
Source organism: Thermobia domestica (assembly GCF_964235325.1). Classification (NCBI taxonomy): domain Eukaryota; kingdom Metazoa; phylum Arthropoda; class Insecta; order Zygentoma; family Lepismatidae; genus Thermobia; species Thermobia domestica. Next base: position 248,368,282 of record NC_137457.1, on the reverse strand, counting down.
CCCAATATGTTATTTTTTTTTAATATATAGAAATCCAGAAATCGAGAAAGTAATATCTGTTTTTAAGTAATGACTTGTATATGAAATAATATCGAATCAGATATAATATATCTGGACATAAGCAAAGCTTTTGACTCCGTAAATCTCTCACTTCCTTTACACAAATTAGCAAACAAGTTAAATGTACATGATACATTACTAAAGCTCATTTCAAGCTATCTTCCTGATAGACAACAACATGTAGTCACTTCTGGTGATATTTCCACCTTTCTCTCAGTAATAAATGGTGTGTCACAAGGGGATATCCTTGGTATCATACTTCTTTTCTTATTCATACATGACCTTTCCGACCACCTTCAAACCACAGGTAGAAATGTTCTCCTATTTACTGACGATTGCAAACTCTTCAGAGAAATCTCTACACAACAAGATTTCATGAATCTCCAAAATGATCTTGCACGATTTGCTTTTTGGTGTGAAACTTGGTGTTTGGAGTTAAAAATCCCAATGAATGTACATCTCTTACAATTTCTCTAAGGAAAAATCGCATTGCAAAATGTACTGGCTCATAACGATCTTGGTGTATCTTTGATGACACGCACACTTACAGGAAACTTATCGCTACTGTTACAAAAATATGTATGGGAACGTTAGGAATGTTGTACAGATTTACACAAATTTACACACACAGGCCTTCATTTATCCTGTAATGGAATACTGTTCACCTATTTGGTCTATGATTTGCCCCACACTTCTTTACAAGCTAGATATTGTTCCCAACTACCTTTTAGCCACTATTTGTTACAAAGTTCTAGAGCTACGTAGGCGCAATAATAAAACTATTATGAAAACAGTCAGTATAGTATCGTACACTACTCATTGGAGAAAAGCTGTTATTTTGTTTCTGCATAAAGCGACAAATGGAAAATTAAACTATCTGTCTCTATTTCACACACTTAATTTCAGAGTGTCCATTCCTACAACATGGAATACAACGTGTCTATTTCATGTTCCAAAACCTAGACTTACAGTAATTCAAAGGTTGTTTATATACAGGTTTCCTACTGATTTCAACAGGTTTCCTACTGCGTACTGATTTCCTCCAACCTTCTGAAAAAAGTTTCAGATTAGGATTGAGATAAAATAAGTGGTAAACAAGATTATGTAAATTTTTCTTCGTATTTTTTTTCTTGAATTACTGTTGTTGTTACGTATTTCTTGTTGAATTTTATTATTTTTCAACTGTTCTTACCTGTTTCAGTGCAAAATGGCCAACATGCTCTATCTGGAACTATACATGTAAATAAATAAATAAAAATAAAGAAATATTTGACCTAAGAAGGGTAGATTAAAACTCGGACACTTTTGCGTACGTTACAATTTAGGGACCCGTACGAGTATTAATAATATCGTTTGTGGTGTGGAGAACAACACGACTTCCGTCGATTTTTAATCATCATAAATTAATAGGTTACGTACGGCATGCACTATGGAAAGGTCATTGTTTCTATTCTTGACCACTGACTTTTTCTAATAGTTGCATCTCTATTTCAGATTTTTAGGTCATCTTTTTTTTGCAGCATTTTGGCAAGTGAAATGGAAAAAAGAAAAAAGAAAAAGAAAAAGCAATGAAAGCAGATGTGCTAGTGGAGAATGTGAAGAGCATTGAGTACATATAATTTTAGCTTTGAGAGGGCGGTTTCTTTCTGTCGGGCGCACAGATTGAGTAAATCAACAACATTTCTGTTCGATGTGAATGAATTCTCTATTGCGATATAAAGGTGAGAGACAAAACCAGATTTTCTGAATCTGCTCCAAATACTACTTCGTAATTAGGACAGATGACCTGTGACTTTTATCTGGGGGGTAAACACTTCCATTCAAAACACAACGTGAGCATTTCTATGAGACGGATTTCTTGGAAATGAGTCAATCTAGAAAACTAGATTAGATATATTAGGAATAACGAATATTTCAAGTAAAGACGCCTGCAAGAGTACATTCCTTGTCTATACAATAAAACTTGTTCAAAGTGAAAAGGATCTGAACTCTTTTTCCCAAATTGGACAAGTTTCTGCATAATACGAGGTACGCCCTCAAAATAAGTGTACTAGGGCCCTCGTGGGCAGAGGGAGTTTGTTGTTGCTATGTTGGTCGCAATGCCGTGTAGCTTAACTTCTACCTTTCCAGTAAGCCCAGTCACGCGTCAGTACCATCAAAATTGTGGCCACAGTAACGTTTCCTGCGAAAGATGTCGATGAAATTTGCCGCCAAGTGCGAGATTCGCAGCGTTATCCGTTATCTCGTTGTAAACGGAAAATTTTTGTCTGAAGTTTTTAACGAGATCAAAACAATTGGGAAGGGCAATTCAGAATAAGAGGGGAGGACTGCTAACAAAGGGAGTCCACTTTCTGCACGATAATGCCAGACCGAATAGGGCCAAATCAACAAAGCATATTTTGGAGTCATTCGGATAGGATGTTTTGAACCACCCCGCCCATTCCCCTGACCTGGCGCCTTCAGATTATCATCGGTTCACCTCCGTGAAGACGCACGTGGGTGGGAATTTTTTTCAATTGACGAAGAATTGAAGGTGGAGGTGAAGAATCGAGCAAAAGAGGTGTCGGGAGACTTCTTTGAATAAGGCATAAAAAAATGATCACTCGTCTCACTAAGTACATAGAGAGGGATGGCGACTACGTGGAAAAATAATTCATATATGCACTGATGTAACCACGTAAAACATTTTTTAAATACATTTTTTTGAAACCTACAAAAATTTAGTACACTCATTTTCTGAACGTGCCTCGTAAGTTGCATACAGGTATTATTATAGGTCTGAATAAATTTACTAAGTACATACCTACACGTATACCTGCGCTATCACTCGCCTCTCTAATGCTAGTAGATGTCGCTACTTGCGCTACCACTTGTCTCTAGTGCTAATAGAGTCGCTACCTGCGATATCACTTGCCTCTCTAATGCTAATAGATGACGCTACCTGCGCTATCACTCGCCTGTCTAATGCTAATAGATGTGGCTACCTGCGTTATTACTTGCTTGCCTGATGCTAATAGATGTCGCTAGCGTACAGACAATTTGGCAATTCAAAACTACTAGTTGTTCCCCAAGTCTCCAGCTCATCTACAAATTGCCTGTAACGAATTACCGTGACTGAGAGACTTTTCGTGACTTGCGTTTATAATAATAATTAAGAATATCTAATTTATTTCGCATAGATATTTATGAAACCTGTAACTCTTAACTATTTCAAAATTTTAGCTTTACTGACAAACTGAGATCTTTTATGACGTTTCAATTGTAATATAAAAACTAATATTTCAGTTTAATAATATCTAAATACAACAATTGTTATAACCATATTTGGATTTGATCATTGATATTTGTGTAACCTTTGTTGGGTAACCTAAACAAAAATTAATTAATTAATTAAATGTAAAAAAAAAATAATAATAATTTTAAATTCAAGAACTGAAGGCTCAGCGGTACAACTAGTTAAGAGCCTGCCTTACTAAAAATAATGTAAAATTTACCATTTTTCTTTTGCTTGTTTATTCATAAGTGAAAGGAGATAATGATATGGAACTTACCGCAATGATAGATAATGTTGTTCTACAACAGAAAATATGAACCTGAAGAATTTTCAGTGTTGCCATCCATAGAAATTACAGTGTTGCCAGAATAACAATTTCCCTAAAATCTAAGTTAAGGCAGCGACTAGAGGAACGAACTCAACTGCATTTGATTACTTATCATGTTGTTTTGGTTTCCTGTGTACTACTTTTTAAATAATAGTTGTATTTAGTTTGCAATAAACAAACTAGTTTTAATATACAGTTATTAAAACTAAATAATAATGCTATTTAAAAAGTAGTTCACAGCAAACCAAAACAACACAATACGTAACCAAGTGCAGCTGAGATCGTTCCTCTAGTCGCTGCCTTAACTTAGATTTTAGGGAAATTGTTATTCTGGCAACACTGTAATTTCTATGGATGGCAACACTGAAAATTCTTCAGGTTCATATTTTCTGTTGTAGAACAACATTATCTATCATTGTGGTAAGTTCCATATCATTATCTCCTTTCACTTATGAATAAACAAGCAAAAGAAAAATGGTAAATTTTACATTATTTTTAGTAAGGCAGGCTCTTAAGGTAATTAGCAGACAACATTAACGAATAATCTTTTCTGAAATAGTTCTTTTATTTAACAGCAATATCGCTAGGATTCACTACAACTATAGTTTGAATAGTCCCAATGTAACTTTAAAAAAACATTCTTGAGACTAAGTAAGCTTTAGAAAATAAAATATACAAAAAAGAAAGACATTTAAGTAACTGGAGCAACGGTAGTTCATTGGTAGAGACCTCACCTTTGGTACGAGGAGTCCCTGTTTATATTCAAGACCAGGTGACTTTCTGCTGGACTACATCGTGTCTGTGAGTTTTCTCGAAGTTCTTTCCCACTTCTTATTTCACCAATTCTACCATAATTACCCATTTTAATTACCCATTTTCATTAATCATCCGTCTCCTTGAGCCTGAAGAACAACCGTGGGACGCAAGAAAAGAAACCAGAAACTACAAATATTCTGCATCCTCCTTTCCATCACTCCTTTCCGTTCTTCATATTGAATTCATGAACGTTGCCATTTACTCACGTGGTATTCTTACTTCATAAACTCTTGCACAAGCTTGTATTTACACGGCTGCATACCTAATTAAGGATACTCGATTGCAAGCTTGTTGCAGACTTGCCAATAATATGCAATTTTAGACTAGCCTTAAAAATCCCTTGTCAAGCACGACTTAAAATTTACACTTGATAAAGCTATGCACGTTGAGAATCTCTAAGGCTAAGTCTACCAAGAGAAATTAAAGGCAAAGTTGGACTTAGCTAGATGTGCTTCCTTACTGGGCATGCATGCATGGAATGTCACTCATATTTTTTCTTCACTGTAAATGAGTTTAATATAATGATGGTTTAAAGTTATCTTGTTCGCCTATCATCAGATAGTTTGCCTTTGAAAGCTTAAATAACCACAAAACAAAAGAAATATGTATATATACACACCCCACCTCACAGACCCCTACTATCCAGTCATAGTACACACGAACGTTGGCTTCGAATGAGGCAAGAACACTTGAAGAAGGGAATAGTACTTAACTTGTTCGTTGAAGACTGCAGATAAGGGATTGGAAGCAGCAGTATACAACACTGCCATCTATTGATGTACTGCTTAATTAACTGACGTTGCCTACGCATATCCGCAATCTAAACATGTTGCAGTAACTTGATTCATGTTACAGTGAAACGACCACACAAATAAAAAAAAAAATATGTGATAAAATTGTATTGTCATTGGGTTTATCTATTTGTACAAACTTCCAGAGCTCTTAGTTACTATGGAAGTGGACGAAACTTAAGTTTCAAGATTTGATTCTAACAAATAGCAAAATGAGCCAATAAAAGAATTCTGATAATCAAAATTTAAACTATTATATTAGGTTGACGTGCTTAAGCTTACTATCAGACTATTTTAACATCTGCCGTACGGCAATTTCATTATAAAGTCATTTCACATACTTAAACAACACATTCTATAAAATCCTCACCACTTGTTTGACCAGCTGCACATCGTGTGTCCAAGATTGCATATTAAACATTTTCTTATCTCTCTTCAAAAATTTATTTTCTTCCTATTTCAGCTCGTACACTTTCTTTCCAAACAAATTTACAATTGCAATAGTGTTAAAATAAGAAAGATTCAATGATAACATTTGTGAATACAATCACACATACAATAATTTTTATTCGATTAAACAGTTATGTTTATTTTGAATTGTAACAGCAATTATTACTTTTACAAAACTAGATATTGCAAACTCTAATTAGCACGGTTATTATATTATCGGTAATAGTAAAAATCAGTAAATTTGAAATGCAAATGCGTTTTATTCTTTTCTGATAATATACCTCTTTGTCTTTTGAATCTACAATTGTTGCAGATGACTACAAGACAATGTGAAAAGTGACTGTGTCATAGCCATCTGTCATCAATTATTGTATTCTGCCTTGATTTGTTTATGGAAAATTCTTCTCAAATTGCTATTATTCATTCACTTGGTAATGATGATAAAAACGTTTGTGAGTAGGATGTTTGGTTTGCAGTTCATTTTTCATTCGGCTTCACACATGTGTTCATTGAGTACTGTGAAACAGGGAGTAGCAATCTCTCACGATTAAGAATCACACGTGTCAGATAACTATCCCATTTACTGTTGCTTTTTATGGAATGTGACGGCAAAGACCTCGCTTAATGGTCCTCTAGGAGCCTACAAATATTCTGTCAACGTAAATTGGGATCAAAGTGGTATCAATTGGCGGAGACAATCAATGTCAAAGGTCGGAGTTCCCTCTGAAGTGAATAGGGAGGGGGAAATCAGATGCTTCTTTTATGACATGTGGGCCTATAAAAGATTCGGACAATGATCTTCATCTTGTAAGAAGCTTCACAAGACATCATAGGTAATTGGAACATAATTAAGATTTTGATAAGTTGACCGAAACGAAACAACGTCGCAGTTTGTACACAACTAACGTTTGCAAACATTTTGCCCTTGAAAGGTCCAATATAGCATGAAGCATTGAATCATCTATTCTGGCACGTTTTTAGATTATATTACAGGAAATGTTTCTAAAATATTATATATATATATATATATATATATATATATATATATATATATATATATATATATATATATATATAAAACACAAGAAAATCTCGTTAATCCGGACTAATTGGGGTATAAGTTTATCAGATTAACGAAAGTCCAGATTAACTGAAATAACTTAAAAGAACAATGGAAAATGCTTTAAAACTCTGTTTATAGCAACAAAACACATTTTATTATGACACATTTATAGTATAGAGGCCTAAATACATTTACTATTCAGTAACATGTATAACACTTGAGTACATATAATGGGGTACTTATATATTATGTATCCAACAGGTCTGGCTGTGTACTACTGGAAACTCCTACTGCGGAAATTGTTTTGAAGTATATGTCAATGTTTTGTTGGGACAGTTTGAAGTGCAGTATAATCTACAGGGACGTACACAGGACGGTCCGAATCCTGGAGGTTCGAACTTCACATCCAAGATCTCGACTTTTCTATAAATTTAGCCTAATTTCAGGATGATTTTATAAATTTAATATGGCTTAGTATGCTCATTTTGAGTTTGATTAAAAATCTTTGGATTCCCCCGAAATAAATTCCTGTGTAGTTACGTGCCTGATAATCTTAACAATGGTCAAATACAATACAGTATCTATCTATCTATCTATCTATCTATCTATCTATCTATCTATCTATCTATATATATATATATATATATATATATATATATATATATATATATATATATATATATATATATATATATATATATATTGCTTGTCAAGATTAAGCGAATTCTGGCGTATCAGGGGTTCGTACTACGAAAGTTTTACTGTATAACAGGTAATGACAATATATCCTACTAATCGGCGAAACAGTAATAAACCGACATGCTGGGATTGGCAAATCTTCGGGCGCCATCATGAATGTCCGGGTTCGAAATACATTCTACCGGTCTACGGGGCATTGAGCTTAAATGTTAAAATACGCATAATTAATAATATATATACCATTTACATATTGGTTGTTTGAATTTGAGTTTAGTATTGCTTTTAGCAACGGGGCTATATAAGACATGGGTCTACTGCTTAATCTAGGATCCGAACATCCTAGATTAAGCAGTAGACCCATGTCTTATATAGCCCCGTTGCTAAAAGCAATACTAAACTCAAATTCAAACAACCAATATGTGTATGTTATACCTCGATGTTCTTAGCTATTTACAAGTATGAGCGTCACAGTTTGTATGTGTGTCACTGTTTGCATTGGGTTGCTATTAGGACTACAATATGTGTGTCACTGTTTGAAAATATCAATCAACAATAGACCAGTGGCGAAGGGTGATAGTTTCAAGAGGGTAGGCCCAATGTTCTACTACTACTAATAATAATAATAACGACAATAATAATAATAATAATAATAATAGTAAAATGAAACAGATTAGACATAAATATTTTACTACAGAAATACAAGAAGACGAATTCACATAAATTTAATGCAATCATAGTTCATCGACAGCACTTATTCGATCCGGATCTCAATTTTCATAATGAAATTGACGTATGTGACTTATAGATGATCTTAATTCGCCATAATGCAATTTAATTGCTTTAATTGGCGTGATCGGGTGGGGAAGATGGACTATCACATTATCTGCGCTTCACAAGAAACATATGTTGTTCAGTCTACATATACTGAAACAAAAACTGCTTGTAAAATTTTGCCTTTAATTATATTGTTCAAAACACATGACACGCATTCAATCAAGATATTTTGTGTCACTTAATTTCCCTTTAAAAACAGAATCAGACTTAAATATTTCTATACGCTGCTCTTTATTTCAACAACTACACACACACACACACACACACACATATATATATATATATATATATATATATATATATATATATATATTCCAAGCAATTTTTCCTATCTTTTTTCTTTTTTCTCCCGTATTTCTCGCTCCGTTAGTTCGGCGCCCGGGCCATTGCCCCGCTCGCCCTCCCACGGCACGGCCCTGTATATATATATATTGTACCAATGCATGCAGAACTCTCTTGCCCTCTGTTTGTTCTATTTTCAACACAGGTGTTAGTCTTCGTTCCATAATAACACATTAATTTTCAAAAGACCACTGACATAGAAGGTTCTTTAATAGCAATTATATTACGTATATTCATATTCTCCACTTACTGACATTTTCTCTCACTCACTTTTGCAAATGTAAGAAAAAAACACTCACAATATCTCAAAAACACACACTCTTTCTAATGAACACAACGAGTCTGATCTCGTACAGGTTTGCACCAACGCAACGGAATAAAGGGTCATTAGTTTGCGATAATAGGCATAGCGCCTTTGGAATTTCTTGTTCCAGGTTTTGCGTTGCGTTAGAGTCCGCAAAATTAAGCTAAGTTGGAACGGAATGGAGCCCACGTTATCTTGCTCTTTATTTGTTTGATATATCGAATCGAAATCGAGGGTCTCGAGAGAAACTAGTAGGTAGAAACGAAAGTCGATAAGCGCTGAGGCCGGTCTCTTTCGCAGATTATACGCTGGTGAAGAAAACGTCATTTCCAACACGTTCTCTCGCGGGATTTTCTGAGTAGCTTCGCGGTAGTTCTTCTGCCGCCTGAGACACTGCTCGGTGAGCCTCCCAGCAGTGGTGCCAACCACGATTTCTTTATCGAACATTTTTTTTTCAACTTAGAAAATATCATGCATTCTGTGCAAGGAAAATAAATTAATTATAAATTATAATTTCTGAAAGTAAATGGGTAGGCCGGGCCTCAGGGCCTCTTACCACCCTTCGCCACTGCAATAGACACAATATGGTACCTAATAGTATATGTTAATATACAGTAGATAAACGAATTAATAATCTATTACAGCAGAAAAAAATATATCAACTGCATCAGTTTGGCAACATCTAGGTCTATATACTGTACTTTGCCAATAAAAATATAGGCTATTTTGGATTTTCAAAAAAAAAAAAAAAAAAAAAAAAAAAACTAAGCATGGGAATTTACCCTCAAGTATGTCATTTTGTTAATCTTAAAGGGATATATCGATATATCAGGCCTGTCCATGAATTGGCTCCCGGAGCCAAAGCGTGAGCGGGCACGAGCGAAGATAAGAACAGGTGAGCACAGGTGCTGCTAGCTTCGCTTCTTCCACTGCATCCGATAAGTGTTGCCAACCACACATGATGGCAAAAAACCTATGACCAAGCCTGGCCAGAAATTCGCACGATGATAAGCATTGAGCAGACGCAAGCGTGAAATGTGCAGGTGTGCTCTCCCCCTCCCCATTTCGAAAGCAGTGACGCGAAAACACTGCAGGAAATAAAATTGGTACGTTTTTTGATTGAGGAAGACGCATGATAGAGGTTACAGTTAGCGTTGAAGTAACTAACAAATGAACAAGAAAGAAAGAAAGAAAGAAACTAATATTAAACATGTCATCTTACAGACGTAAAAACGACTGCAAAAATCGGAAACGAATTGTTTCAGACCTTTTTAGCTTGCTTACACAATTCGTGACGTTGTATTACATTAGCACTCGGTCTGTAATTTGTCATTCGCTTCACGTTTGCTAAGTTGTAAACGCCTTTCGTTGCTAGATTGATAGGAGAACGACGGGAGGTTGAAAATAATAATAATAATAATAATAATAATAATAATAATAATAATAATAATAATAATAATAATAATAATACACATTATTATTATTATTATTATTATTATTATTATTATTATTATTATTATTATTATTATTATTATTATTATTATTATTATTATTATTATTATTATTCGGACCAAAGAGGGATGAAAATGGGGATTGGAGGAAATTCATAACTAGGAATTGCATAGTTTATACCGCTCACCTAACATTATTAGGGTTATGAAGTGTAGAAGGCTCAGGTTGGCAGGCCATGTAGCCAGAATGGAAGAAATTAGAAACGCTTTCATAATTTTAACTGAAAACCCAATTGGAAGAAGACCACTAGGAAGACCTAGGCGTAGATGGGAAGACAATATTAAGATGGATCTTGCAGAAATAAGAGTACAGAGTAGAAACTGGATCCAGTTGGCTAAGGACATAAGTTAGTGGAAATATTTTGTAAACGCGGCATTGAACCTTCGGGTTCCATAGACCATAGAGTTAGTTAGTTATTATTATCTAAAAGAAATGTTCAAATGTTGTTAAGAGACAATTACACAGAAGAACCGAGTTTCGACCAAACACTAATTTGCCGGAAGGAAATTCCAGTGCAGTCCAGCCTACTTTAAGCGTTATCCGTGCAACCCACGTTTCATGTTCAAGACATTGGGAATAATTGTTCGTATCATTCAGTTGGAACGTTTCCTTTCGAATTTACGCTATTACAGTAGACCTACGCTATTACAGTAGGCCTACAACATTGTGACTTTCAAAATCAGTCAGTAACTATCGAAGAAAGACAAGCGTGTAGCTTCAGTCGTTGAAATGATTTAACATTCTTTTTCACTTTTAACAAGCCACCGGCAAGCAACCAGCCAGGGACAATACATTTTTCCTTATTAAAAAGACACTCCTTGTTAAAAAAAAAAAAAAAAAAAAAAAAAAAAACTAATTGCAGTCACTAACGGTCACACTTAAAAATGGAAAATCTCTTTGGCTCTCTTAATATTTTGTTTGATTCTTTGCGATCAAAGTAACTTTAAAAGTGGAGTAAGAAATACTATTCTTCCTATTGATAGTGTAATAGTGGCTTCTAATCTCCACAACCAACCCCTTGCTAAGCCTATTCGTACACACATACATGCATAAGCTAATTTTCTGGAGATATACTTAGATAATTACAAACAAGTGCTACAGTTTTTTCTTATCAACAGATTATCTCTTTTCCTAAAAAGCGAAACAACATAATATAACAAACCCACACTCGGATATAACAAACCCACATCCCTCTTTAACAAAAGGAAAGAAAAAAGAAGAAAAGGAACGTACATAGTTTATCATTTGATTGCTGTTACAAGTTTGTATTGTCTATAGTTAACGGTTACCACATTGTAAAAAAACACTTTACACTAAATGGCAATCAGTTACCATACATACTTTTTTTTTTTTTTTGGTAAGCTAGTGATTACCGCCAAGGTTGACAACACTTCCGCTCCTCTAAGGACAAAACCCGAAGATCCACGAAGCACGAACAATGGTATTTGCTCGTAGAATGCTCGTGAGCGTTCACGAGGAGAGTTTCCACTATCTGCTCGCCGTGGGCAGGGCTGCGATATATGTCTCATCTTTCAACAATATCATATACTTAAACAGAAATTAAAGTATTTGTGTTGATCATAATTTAGAGTTGTATCTTATTAACATACTGTGTGTACACTGTCATCTTGTTAGGATCATAATGTAAAGCCACATGATATACCTCAATATCGGTTTCTTGTTACAATAATTTTCTTTAAGTTTACAAAAATAAGTTTTTTCACATTTTCGTGAGACATATACATGAGAAATTATATTGACCTATATAATTTTGTTTACCTTGATGAGTTTTATCAATTGACTCATTTCGGGAATATTTCTTTCGTTAAAAAATGAAAATATTGTAGAATTTAATGTATAGCTTACATGTTGGTAATGCTGAAATGAAATCTTTTAAGTTTTACGTCCGACAGTTATGCCGGCTAGGCTAAAGGAGACGGTGATGATGAGAAATGGATGAAATACTGGAATGAAGAGAGTGGGAGGAAATGGGAGAACCCCGAGAAAACTCATGCACATGGTGTTCGTCCACCACGAAGCTCACTTGGCGAGAGCTGAAATCAAACCAAGGACCCCATGCACCAGAGGTGAACGCTCTACCACTTTTTTTTTTTTTTTAAAAAAAAAGAAGTTAACTGGTTCACCGAACGTTCTTCATTACCTTGCTTTACTAATTACTATGTTTCTACCTAATTTTACTTGCTTTTTACTCGTTTTATCAGTAACCTAGAACGACAGAGACACGAGCACAGAAACATCGAGAAGAGATAAAATTCTAAAGGCTCTCCCACCGGGAATCGAACCCGTGAACCTGTACGCCAAAGGCGCACGTGCTAGCCACTAGACCAGCTGGGAGAGCACCACTGAGCCGCCGCGACTCCGTGTTGGTAATGCTGCATTATTAACGTCCATAAATTTCATGCGTCAACGTTCTCTGAGTTATGAATACTCTGCACGTTCTATTGATCGATATATTAAAATTACCACTCTGACATAAGATCCATGATCCCAGTAAATCCATGTCTTACATAGCTTTGGGATGTTGAATGGTTCTACAAAATTCGAAACAACCAACAAAGATCGAAGCGAAAGAAGAATGTATGCTTGTCCTATATTTTTATACCTTCAAAAGTATGCTGAATAATGATTAAAAATGTCAAAAATTCCATAAGGTTTGCTGCTGCTTGTGGTCCTTCATTTTTTTTTTAAGTTCATATATTGTTTTGAATACGGATTCGAAATCTAACAAGCTTGGAGAAAACGAAGATGACGTTTAAAGTTTACGTATAGGACACACCTAAATATCACAGTGCTTTCGTTATGACCAATAATAATAGTTGGCATCAACCTTGCTCTGAACGAAAAAAAAAAAAGTTGTCAATTTGCCCAAAAGAGAATCCAGGACACCTCTACTGTGCAGACGAATGAACGTCTTTAATCACTTCTGCCAAGATGAGTTGTGTCAGAGGATTGTCATTTTCAGTTTTTTTCTTTTTGTTATTTATTTTAAATAAAGGTTGCATTCCAATGGACGGTTATTGGGGAAACGTCGCCTCTCTAAAGTGTCACGTAACAACTTATGTATTGAGTGGAAAGATGTTGTGGAAGAAAGAAAAAAAAAGAGTTAGCCAAGGTTAAGTATTTCAACCGACAACTTAATTTCGTAACAAACTACTGACGAGGACACTTTTTTTAAAAAATAAAAATTGGAAATAAGATTAAATCTATCTTACGATAAGAAAACTCAGGCAGAAAACAGACTATTTTTATTGTCCATGGATAGTAGGTATATAGATAGAAGAATTGGAACCAAAATTGTCAAAATTGGTTTCTTCTTATATAACCCGACAAGAATGACTTGATCGCAGGCTTAGTTAAAATTATAGCTAAATATGAATAGCAATATTGAATTGCAATATTTTCGTTTGTTTGCTCTTTGCTCAACACTTTTCACTTGGTTCAGACTAGGGATGGGCAAAACCGGCTTTTATAAAAACCGAAAACCGGTTTCTATAAAACCGAAACCCGAAAAACCGACTTTTCGGTTTTCTCCAAAACCGGTTCGGTTTTCACCGAAAACGGTTTCGGTTTCTCCAAAACCGGTTAGGTTTCCACCGAAACTGGTTTCGGTGAAAACTTTTCTAAAACACATCAAACTATTTCTGTGGAAATGGATTCGGTTTCCGGAGAACAACGAAACACCATTCTGGTCAGAAATAGAACAAATTTTGGAAAAAAACGGAATCGGTTTTGAAGAAAACCGAAACCGGACCAGGTAAAAAACCGAACCGGTTTTGGAGAAAACCGAAACCGTTTTTTCTGAAAACCGAAAAACCGGTTTTTGTGCCCACCACTAGTTCAGACACGGTTATCAAATTTACGAACTTAAAGACTCGTGTAATGTCGCACTCTGAAATTTTAGTTGAAATTCTGGGTTAAAATTCTTCGGAAGTTCATCTGTTCCCATGCCTGTGTGATGCTTGTTACGGTACAATAATAATGGAGTACTTGTGTTTGAAATCCTTGAATGAGAAAAGGATAATGGGAGATGTTTGGTGCATCTAGCAAAAAATATACAGAAATCAGTAAAATGCGCTAAATTAAATTTAAAATTGTTGAGAGTTTCATTCTTAATTTTGCTTCAAGCTAAAAAAAAAAAAATCTCTACGACGCTCTGTTTAACAGGTGGCAATAAATAAATAAATAAATAAAGTTGGGTACCAGAAGGGTTCAACACCGAAAAATCGAAAGTCATGAGAATATCCCGTGAAAATGTACCTTACAGGTCAGAGGAGCACAAAGAAAACTTGAAGAGGTCGATAATTTCAAGACAAGAAACTTCTACTGCATCAAAGAGATCAAGTCAAGAATTGTCATAGGCTAAGATTCAACGATGGTAGTCTTACTATTGGCCTGAGGAAGAAGTTGGTCAAATGCTATAGACCTATATGGAGTATTAGACTGCATGGTTCAGAGACTTGGACATTACGAAAGTTAGAGAAGAAATATTTAGAGAGCTTCGAAATGTGGTGTTGAAGGAAGATGGAGAAGATAAGATAAAATGGACAGAGAGAGTAACAAACGAAGATGTTTTAAAACTGATAGGCGAGAAGAGGACACTTTTACTTAGCATTCTTCATAGGAAGGCCAATTAGGTTGGACACATCTTGCGAAGAAATTGGCTTCAGATGGAACTATCAGAATAACAATAGACGTTGTTCCTAAATAATAATGCTGATACCTAATTTGTCATGATTTTATGGTTGTAAAATATCTGATTTTGAGAAGTTTTACACTAGTATTACAAATATTTTTAGATCCATGAAGAATGTAAACTCGAACTACTTGTAAACGTAATTCTGGTTGCATATGTAGTGGATATGCCGCGATAATTCGAGTTTGGAGGTCATTGAAAGTTTGTTATCAAATTATAAACTGCGATAAATCGTAGTATTTCTATGTATAGTACTTACAGAAATATTGTTATTATAATTAATAACTAGCAAAAAAAATTAGTTTTCTTTATCGAATCTTTTATCCCTAATTTAAATCTTTACGTAACACCGAATTACGCTATATAATCTTGTATTAGTACTTTTAGGGTAGATTGATAGTACTACTACCACTACCACTATTACTTCTACTTTTACTACTACTACTACTATTACTACCACTACTATTACTACTACTACTACTACTATTACTACTACTACTATTACTACTACTACTACTACTACTACTACTACTACTACTACTACTAATAATAATAATAATAATAATAATAATAATAATAATAATAATAATAAATATAACTTGATTTTTCTGCTTTCCAGCTTCGAAAAATTGTTCTGATGATAGGATCTAACTTTCCGCAATACGTATCTCTTAGCATTATTAACATAATCACACATTCATCATTGTATTCCAATGAGGAAGACACAGTGTTAGCATTGTTTGAGGCAATTGTTATGGCTCCATAAATTATTTGCGGGTCAACTACAAATTATGTTGCAAGGACAAAAAAATTCCTCTTTTTGTATCCTTCACACACTTTCGAGAACATTACCTGCTACATCTAAACGCATATTTGCAGTACGTACGAATATGTGCTAATAGGTATTTATGGTAGGTTGAAGACATTAAGTTTTTCTCACACTAAATAGTGTTTGACAGCATTTCCCGCAAGCTGACCATACAAAAGTTCGTGCTTTTAAGTTTCATTTTGATAGTAATTTTTATGACCATACGGACGGTAGGCCTAGTAGTAGAAGATAGTGGAAGTGCCGAGTAAAATAAATAGAATCCACAGTATATGCCGTTAAAAATATGTGTTGATGGACAGTCCATTGAAATACTATTCGATATCGGGTGGTAGAGAAACAGAGAGATTATGGAATAACATTTTGCTTTTCACAAATAACTTGATAAACTTTCACGTGAAATAACTACTTTTTTTACAGGCCTACGACGAATTAAAACTCGTTAGAAACAACTATTTAAAATCAGCGTTTCTCCAAAGGTAAAAAAAAAAAAAAAAGAAAAAAGTCAAACCGAATTTTTATTACATTACAATGCAAAGAATGACTTATTTGACAAATTGAACGTAAATAAGGCTTGTAAACCACACCCGTCCTCTCCGTTCAGATGTTCTGTTTATATGCTACGCTCATCCCCAACGGGACGATCAGTTGTAGCTATGTATATATGCCACACCTGTCTCCACGGTCTTCATTCACAGATTAAAAAGAAAATCGACGGTCATTTGATATTCAATGACCTTGTTTGACAAATTGAAGGCAAATGAAGCTTATAAACCACAACTGTCCTGTCGGTCCAGATGTTTTGTTTATATGCTACACCTGTCTCTGAAGGGCTTCTGTTTAGGGGCACCCATCAGTCTTCCTTCAGAGATAAAAATTTTAAAAAACGCCGCTTTAAAAAAGCAAGCCTATAATTGGATATTGTATGACCTTGTTTGACAAATCAAAACGTGAATGAGGCTTATAAACCAGATCCGTCTTCTTCATTCAGGAGTTGTGTTTATATACCATACCATGTTTTCAACGGAACTATCAGTTATATGTTTATATGCTACTCCCGTCTCTAAAGGGATGGTCTGTAGCTACCTGAATTTCTACAAATTCTTGGGAAGCTAAAGTAATTACCAAACACGTGAAACAAAATAAAACGGTGTGTTATGGAATTGGAGTTTAGCATTCTTTTTCGATACTAACGCTGTATGAGAGGTGGAACATACAGTTCAACGTAGAATCCGAACCATCGTGACGCGTTCGCTCTACCACCGAGAATGGAACCCGGGATACACACTGTAACAAAGGCGCGCACACTAGCAGTTAGACCAGTGGGTTATGGAATAGAACGGTGGTATGAAATAGTAGTTTCTGTCACTATAATCTACTATTCTGCTAACATTTCAACACCAAGAAAAACAGACATAAGTAGGGATTCCAGAGGTCCTGGTTTATTCACGACAGTCCCATATTAATATCATTTGTCCCAGTCAGAACAGTTCCTAATTTACACCATTTGTTCCGCTGTCCCCTATGAAATTTAAGGGGATGCCAAAATGTCCCGGTTTCTCTCCAAAATGTAAGTCAATATAATTTGTGTGATATTTTAAAAAAGTCATCAATACTCAACTGATCGAAACAATCTACTCAGTTTGTAGCATTATAGAGTGGCATAGTCTGCTAAAGGTGCGCAAATTACAGTTATCATACAAGTTAATAGTAGATGAACCCTTGTAGTGAAATCATACTTAAAGTTTGTATACTATTACGACTATCACTTGTAGCTAATTTTAAAGTGTGGAGAGTGCTGTTCTTGTGCCCTATTCCCAGTTTCTCACCGTCATTCCGAAAAGAAAGTAATGTTTCAGACGGTTTAGAAGCACAGTATCCATGTATATACTAAAAGAGTTCGAGCAAATTAACTCAAAAGTGAAGTGTGCCATTGTATCAGTCACGGAGGCAAGTCAGATGTTGTGGAACACCAGAGGCACACATACGGAGTGTCCACTGGGTCCAACTCCCCAAAAACTTATAATGTAACACATTTGTAAAATTTTTCAATAAAACTATACTCGTTTAACAGGGAAATGATTGATGTACCGTGAAAATTTGATCTTACACTTCATCTGTACTCTTTCTATTGTAAAAACAATCTAGTTCTATCGTTAACTTATGAATTTTTTTTTTTCTAAAACAAAAATTGAAATCGAAAGACTTGTTTTTTGTGCCCACCATTGCTAAATGCTGTTCTTAGGCTCGAGCCTACTGTGGCTATTCGCTGATTCGGGTCTTGTAAAATCCAGTTCTCTTGAATCTGCTCTTGCATGACGATCTGTGCGTCCGCTAACTGCACCAGATTCCCAGTCCTAATGGTGAATCAGACCCAATGTTAACGCCGTTAATGGAGGTCTTTCAGTAGTTATCAAGTGCAGAACCATTCCGAGCGTACACACAAAAGATTGTATTTTTTATGCTCTTGCCGATGACGGAGAAACAAGCCCATTTTTAAAGCATCTTTCCAACTAAGCGTCGTCTTCGAAAAGAGGCTAGGTCATCTTCATAACCCCGGTATTGTATAAAGACGCAAAATTCAACTAACCTTTATTTATTGGCCTACACCAGTCAGTACTAGTTTCTGTATTGGAGTCGCTGCCTAATTGATAGGACGATAATTGAAAACGCCTGAGTAGGATACACAAACAAACACATTTGTGCAAATGAGTAAAAAGGTCCGTAATGTAATTATGCTAAATGGAGTGAAAATGGACAGAACACGTTCGATGTATTTGTCCTATATGAACAATATAAGAGTCTGCATAGTTCAATATGGATTATGAACCATCCATCCATCCCATGTTTTTACTATCCATCTCGTAAAACATTAACGTTCATTGCGTTGTGCTGTACCTTAAGATTCAGGATACGTAGTATACAGGGTGTATGAAAATTAACTAGGCATTCAATTTTTTTTTTTAATAAATTCTGTATTATTAATTCCTGTTTATATATTCATATAATAAAATGCTAGGTTTATACGTTTATAGTCAAGAAAAGTTTATATGTTTGCAGCCAATCTTTTCGATAATGATATTTCGAAAACCACAAGTGCTAAAAACGTGCCGTTTTCACTGCTTGATTTCAAATTTTGTGTAGATTTGCCAGTTCTCGTTCAAATTTTCAAAAAACTTGTATTTAAGTTTCTAGGTGTCGTTTTGGTCCTATAAGTTAAATTTTGTCACTAGGTTGATACCCTCGTGAAAGGCAACCAGTAGAGGAGCTACGTACAGCGGGTTGATGGACATTTCAGGCATTTCACTATAGTGTGAATGATAAAACCTATTGCAAGCTGGCAATTTCGAAGGCTTGTGGACCCACAATGATGCGTACTCAGATTTGGAATTATAAGAAAAAATATTTGAATTTGGTAACATCTATCATTTATCCAAGTTCGCCATAAATTCACTCCAACAATGTATATATTAAAATACTGAATATATATGTTTGTCTATAGCAATTACTCCCTTTGAGAGTCTTCCTGTCCTTCACTCGTGTCCCTTAGTTTGAAATGAAATAAAATCTTTAAGTTTTACGTCCCACGGATATGTCGGCTAGGCTAAAGGAGACGGTAATGATGAGAGATGAGTGAAATGGTGGAATGAAGAAAGTGTGAGGAAACGGGAGAATCCGAGAAAATCCACACACACGGTGTTTGTCCACCACAAAGTTGTCTTGGCACGAGCTGGGATCGAATCCAGGACCCAATACAGCAGCTTATTTATTATTGGATATTAAATTCAAATAATGTGCTCTTTTTTATTTAGTACCATCAATATCACACATTACATTACAAACCTTTAGTTCTACAGAAATAGTGTTTAAAACTTATGCTGAGCCATACATAATTGGATTTTTTCTTGTTGTTCTGTAAATATATATTTTAAAAGTAAATAGGAAATATAAGGACAGATCCTATGCATGTTAACCGATTAGAAATTGGTCCTGATTGAAAATTCTCAGAACAAATATGTTTATTCTATTTTCACTGTGCGGACAGCTCATCAGTCTGTTCCATAGAGTTTTAACTTTGTGTATATTTTTTTTTTGTTCATTATGCACTACGTGGTAATGGAATTGGCATCACTTATGCAATTTCTATCATACCAGATTACCTAGAGATGTGGCTCCTGTACAAAAAAGGCTCCTTATATGTTACTTGGTTAATTGCTAAATTTCATCGTAAATTTTCTAAATACTGGACTCATATTCTTAATCTGTATTTTTCCTGTCAATTTTACTTTGTACTCAAAATATTCTAAAATTATTGTTAACTATATGTTCTTATTAACAGTATACTTCATAGTATTCCTATCGGTTCATGCATTTGTTTAGAAAAAAAAAACATGGCGATCACCATGGTAACGAAGACAGAATGACGACATCACTATTCCAATCTATTGCAAGAAGGCGCCAAACGAGCAAGAAGAAAGGAAAAGTGTTGGAAATGAGTAAACGACGCGTCACCTCGTAAAAGTATTGGCCCCTATTAAATCAATGTTGTTGTCGGATTGCAAAGAAATACATTTGGTAAAAATTTTCTTGCTCGCTCCACAAAAATAACATGAAAATCGTGTAATGTTTAGTGCTGCTAACTTACTACAACAGAAATGGCGGGCATTTCAAAAATTACGTTCTTTATGAGTCACATTTTATTTTCCATCTGTAGATAATTGCATCATGCAAATTTTCAGTACTTTTAATGCGCTAGTTTAAAAGTTAACAATGGCATTTTAAGCAAAATGATCTACCCTGCTTGGGAAAAGAACCATTTGCAATATTTGACTAGAATACCTGATAGGATTTCGTAAAAGGATAGGATTTCCGTACGTGATGAAAAAACTAAAAACATAACGTCATCTGTGACAAATATTAATTTCTAGAGGCGAAGAAACACAGAGTTAATAAAGTAAATAAAACGCAATATAAGTAAAAGGTATCCACTGCTCGAGCAGAAAAGCAAAGTAAAATGGATTCGCCGGGGGTCGTCGTCAGTTGACATAGTCTTTCGACGATTGTCGCTCAGTACTAATTGCTAGTCGTCAGCAGTTTGTAACCTTAACGAAAGGCAAAGGTGCAGTGCTCTTTAAGTATTCTCTAAGAAAAGGGCTTAGTGACTTTTCAAAGCTCGCCTTGTCCGTTTTAGTAAATATTTCAGAAAACTTAAAAAAAAGAAAAAAGAAACTCCTTGTTATTTCATTTTCTAATCTCAGTACATGAAAATTTTAATGTTGCTTCTCTGTAATCCTAGAAATGGCTTTAGAACTTCATGTGTATACTATAATTAAAAAAAAATCCTTTGAAAATTGAAAATAGCGAGTTTTGCACAGGTAATATGTATAAGGCAAGTTATGTTGCGGAAATTTAGGTTAGGTTTGGTAAATATGGGTAAAATTACATGAAAGTGTTTGGTCAATGTGGTATTTATTAAGTTTACGCAACATTGTCTTAATAAAACAGTGATTTCTTTAATTTTAGTGTAGTTTAGGGGTTTGGTTCACCTGAATGGGGTACATTTTATCATACATTTCAATCTTCAATAAGAGAGCAAAAAGTCTTCCCTGTGCTCATCCAACCGAGAAATGTCTTTGGAAGAAATCAGATAAGGAATTTTGCAGGTGTTCAAAAAGTTTAGCTAGTTTAGAAAAGTCGGGCAATCCAAATGAAATCGACCAATGATGGTTGCTAACAAAATTAGTTTTTTGTTATTTATTATTTTTTTTTTTTACCTAAATTTGTACCACATTCAGGGAGTTGAAAGCGGGTATTCATTTATTTTTTAGTCACGCAGATTTTATCGTAGCTGCAATTTTGTATAGGCACCTGAGCGTATTTTGAACTTTTCAGAGGATTTCGTTAAACGCTGTAACTTTTTAGGTTTTAAAGATAATGAGTTCAAACCAAAACCATATGGAAGTTAATGGAGTGAACAACATTCTGTGTTTTGTGCACATTGAGACGTACTTCAGAGCGTCGAAAGAAAAAACTCTGAACATTACGGTTGGAAACCTAAAAATGTCCATTTTGAAACAAAATAAATGAGACTCGCCTTCAATTTTTTTTTTCTACATAGAAACTAGATAGCAGACAACGTCCCAAATAAGTTTCAGATCTGTGAACTATACTTAAGTTTTTGGGGATTTTTAAACATTGCAAATTTTCGAAAATCGTGTATTTTCACCATCAAATATCTCAGGAAGGACACAAGTGAAAAATCTCTATTTGCACAAAATAGATTATAGTTGTTCAGTAAAGAGTCGGTAAAATTGCATCACTGAGACTTGAGTGGTTTCTGAGTTATAAGTTTCTTCTTTAATGGGACTTAATATCATGAAGCGCCATGAGGAATGGATATAAACTTCGTAGCAAAAGTCAAAATACCATGACAGTAATGTTTAACCCTTTGGGGATCCCATGGTACAATTTGTACCATACGGGGTGTTTCATGGTACATTGCGTTATAACTCTCCTATTTGAGCTTTTTCGTAATTTTTTTTTTTGTTTTTGTTTTTCAAGTCCAGAGGGATTGTAGAAGACATTACGTATGGTTTCACACCTTCCTGTGTCGAGACATACGAGGTGATGACGTCATAAGTCTAAAATTTATATTTTCGTGTAATACCTTTTGGGGGGGGGGTTATGTAAAGTATTTTTGGCGGGCTTATTTTTGCACGTAGAAGATTGAAATTTTGCACAAACATACAGTCCACCGAGTAGTATTTACCTGATTTTTTTTTTTCAGATTTCTGCGTTAAAACAGGGGGGATCCAGAGGATCAAAAAGTTGAAAAAAGGGATATTTTTACCAAAAAATCCCGTTTTTCCTCATTTTCCCGCCTTAGATACATGATGGAGACAAGTGAATGGTACCGCCTGAAAGGCAGTTCTATTCTGAAGAGAATGATGTGCGACACATGGCCCTAGGGTAATTAGGGAAGTATCAGGGAATTTTTTTATCAAAATGTACTTCTGTATAGGGGAATTTTGGACATTTTCGGTATTATTTTTTGCGGGCTTGTTTTTCCACCTAGAAGATTGAAATTGTGCACAAACATTCAGTCTACCGAGTAGTATTTACCAGCATTTTTTCATATTTCTGCGTTAAAACAGGGGGGTACAGAGGGGCTAAACGTTGAAAAAGGGAATTTTTTACCAAAAATTCTCTTTCACGGGATTTTCCCGTCTTAGATACATGATGGGGGCAAGTGAATGGTACCGCCTGAAAGGCAGTTCTATTCTGACGAGAATGATGGGCGAAACATGACCCTAGGGTAATTAGGGACGTCTCAGGGAATGTTTAAAAATTTCCCTCTGTTGGGAATACGGGAATATGGGACATTGTCGGAATATTTTTTTTTTTTTGGCGGGCTTACTTTTGCACCTGGAAAATTGGAATTGTGCATAAACATTCAGCCCACCGAGTAATATTTACCAGATTTTTTCAGATCTCCGCGTTAAAACAGGGGGGTCCAGGAGGGCTAAAAGTTGAAAAAAGGATATTTAGACCCAAAAAATCCCGTTTTTCCTCATTTTACCGCCTTAGATACATGATGGAGACACGTGAGTCATACTGCCTGAAAGGCAGTTCTATTCTGAAGGGAATGATGGGCGAAACATGACCCTAGGGTAATTAGGGATGTCTCAGAAATTTTTTTACCTGAGATCATGGTGTTTTACGGTAATTTGGGGCATGGTGGGAATTCCTGATAAAATTTCTCTCGCCCTTGGTATTCAATATAGAAACTTGAAATTTAGCACACACATTCAGTATAATAAGTACTATTTATCAGATTTTTTTTAGATGGCTACGTTCATACAGGGCCGCTCCAGAGGGGCCCAAAGTGCGAGAAAAAATTTCCCTCCGAAATTTTCCCTTTGACAAAAAAATTTCTCGCTCCTGGTATATGGCATGAGCATGTAAGTGGTATCATTTGAAAGCCAGCTCCATTCTGAAGAGAATGAGGTATGAACCATGGTCCTAGGATAAACAGTGACGATGCAGTAGCTGCTTGACTGAAAGTCTAAAAAATAGCCCAAAAACCCCGGATCTCTTAAGGGTTAATGGGTAAAGTATGCATAATTTATGAATCATATCTTGTACAAAAAAAAAAAAAAAAAAAAAAAACGAAACGTCTCTTTTTTGTCTTTTCTGCCTATAGCGCTTCTGTTAAGATATCAGTGAGCTAAACAGTTGACTAATTTGTGTACAGAGTTCGGCACTGATATTGAAAGTACGACCTGTAAGAGTTGTGAACTCTGTGGGTGTGAGTTTCTGGAGAACCTTAGTGATTGGCACC